>NC_059331.1:71155998-71793044 GCF_018350155.1 Leopardus geoffroyi | reverse complement strand
CAGAGCATGAACGGGGGAGGGGCAGAGAGAGGGAGACACAGAATCGGAAACAGGCTCCAGGCCCTGAGCCATCAGCCCAGACCCTGACGCGGGGCTCGAACTCACGGACCGCGAGATCGTGACCTGGCTGAAGTCGGACGCTTAACCGACTGCGCCACCCAGGCGCCCCAAGGTTACTCTTGATCAATGTACTAATACCATGTTTTCAACTGTACTAAAATAATTTTATGCTAATCAGAAAAAGTTGGTGAGCATTCTTTTAGATACTTGCCAAAGATAAATGGATGGATAGGTGGATGGAAGAATGACAGCCAGATCACAGGGTATTTTCATGTGTATGTAAGGTTTTATTTAATTTCCTCAAATTTAATAGTAAAAGAGGGAACTAAAGTGATACTAAAGGAATTGCTGAGCCTCAGAGTTTTTGGAAATGAAATGTATAAAATTAATCTTATATTGAAAAGAATTATACTGGGGCACCTGGGTGGCTCAGTCGGTTAAGCGCCCGACTCTTGATTTTGGCTCACGTCATGATCTCGTGATTCATGAGCTCGAGCCCTGCATCAGGCTCTGCACTGAGAGTGGAGCTTGCTTGGAATTCTCTCTCTCTGTCTCTCTCTCTCTTTCTCAAAGTAAATAAACTTAAAAAATAAAAGTAATAAAAGTAAATAAAAGAATTATACTTATGTGAATTTCCACATTGTATCACCCAGGTTAGAAGTTAAAAGCTCTTGGGGCACCTGGGTGGCTCAGTCGGTTGAGCATCCGACTTCAGCTCAGTTCATGATCTCAAGGTTTGTGGGTTCAAGCCCCACGTCGGTCTCTGTGCTGACAGCTCAGACCCTGGAGCCTGCTTCAGATTCTGTGTCTCCCTCTCTTTCTGCCCCTCCCCCGCTCATGCTCTGTCTCTCTCTCTCTCTGTCAAAAATAAATAAACATTTAAAAAAAAACAAAGAAATTAAAAGCTGTCTATGGGTCTTCCCAGATCACATTTACTTCACCTCCATTACTTATGCAATAATCATTTCCTTGCTGTATTTAGTACTTCTACTGTATATGGAAGCATCTCTAAACATTATTTGTTTAGGTTTGCCTGATTTGAATATTATGTACAAGGAATTATACTGTGTGCAGTTATCTGTGGCTTGCTTCTTTTGCTCAGTCTTATATTTCTAAGATTCATGTATGTTTATATAGATAGTTGTAGTGCATTCATTTTGGTGTCATTTATTATTCCATTATATGAATTAGTACAATTTATTCATTCTTCTGATTATGGTCATTTGTTTTCAATTTTCACTTGTCTGATTACTAATCATATTGGGGTCTTGCCATATACTAATTGGTCATATGTTTCCTGTTTTGTTAAGAGGTTGTTCAATCTTTTGTCTGTTTTCCTATTGAGTTGTTGGTACTTACTACTCATTAATTCATAAGAAATATAGATGGACGATTGATTGATAGAAATAGATATCTTGATAGATGATATACATACATATTCTAGATACTAGCTTTGCCAATTAGTAAGCTATTATTTCTTATTTTTAAATCCATCTTCCCTATATCTTGGTCTGTGATTTTAGAGCTATGTATTAGTTAGCTATTGCCACACAACAAATTACTCCAAGATTTAGCCATTTTAAACAACACACACCCATTATCTCCCAATTTTTGTGGACCAAAAATCCAGACATAGCTTAGCTATATCCCTTGCTTCATAGTCTCTCATAAAGCTACAATGTGTCAGCTCAGGGTCTGTGGTCTCATCTCGAGGTTCAACAGGGGAAGAATCCACTTCCCAGCTCAGTCGGTGTTATTTGACAGGATTCTGTTCTTCATAGGCTATTGAACTACAGACCTTAGGTCATCACCTGCTCTTGGCTGGAAACCATCCTCAGTTACTTAAAATCTGGATTTCTCCCAATGGCAGTTTGCTTCATCAACACACAAACACCAAGAAGACAAGAGACGGAGAATATCAGTGAGATGGAAGTCACACAGAAATGAAATCTTTTAACTTTTGCCATATTCTAGCAAGTCATTAGGTTCAGCCCACACTCAGGGTGACAAAAACCAGGATGCTGGGAATCCACATTTATTCATTCTCAGTTGGTACCTATTAAGGTCCATCAATACAGGGCCCTTGAGGAAGCCAGAAGGCAGGAAGAGGGAGAGAATCTTGCACCCTTGTATTTTCCCACTATTCTTTTTAGTGTCACTGCTGCAATGGCTCCTCATGTAGAAGTAGAAGTTGGAATGAGTAGCAGTTACCTTCTCCAGATATTTCCACACTCCTACAGCCAGTCTCATCACACCTCCTCAGAGGCACCAACTCCAGCAGGCAGCATTTCCTCATTAGAGGCTGAAGCACCAGTTCCATGAGGCCCCTCACCCAAGCACCAGCCTGGGAGCAGCCTCTTCAGAGATCTGAGTTCCATCTCCACCAGATCCTTCTCCCAGCCCCTACCTAGCTCCTGGCCATTGCGCCGTTTCCCTGGGATCCTGGCACCCTCAGGGTGGGTGCTGTTCTGGCAGCTGCTAACCCTACATTACCTTGGTGTTCCTTTTTTCACTTCTTCAGCCTCCCACACCTGTTTAAACAGTTCCCTGTATTAAATAATTTCTGTTAAAACAACTAGTGTGGTTTCTGGCTGATAGACACACTGATGTCTTCAACCAGTCTGAGGGATTCAAAGCAGAACTAAAAATGCCCCTTTCCATCAAGCTCAGGGCTTAGTGGGGAAATACTAATATGAGCAAACACCTATAATACAGACAGATATTGATTAAGGCTTTAAAAAAGCTATAAATAATAGGGTTTAGGAGTTTAGAAGGGAAAAAGTGTTTCTGGCTGGGAGAAACAATCTTCCTAAAGAAGGGAGAATTTTAGCTAAATCCCAAAGAGTGGTAATTCCTTACAAGGAACAGCATTCTAACAGGAGGGAACAGCAAGTGAAAAGCAAAAAGGAAACCATAGTAGGAAATAAGCTTTGGAAGTTAAGTACAAAGAAAAAAAAAATCTCATCTTTATACCAGCAAATGGAAATAGATTGTGAGCCACAAATTCAAGCCATGAAAGTAGTTTTAAATTATCTAGTAGGCATATTTAAAACAAAAAGTAAAAAAGAAAACACAAAATAAAGCGTGTTATTTAATTGAATATATATATATAATATTTCAGTTGATGATATAACGTATACTAAACTATTTTACATTCTTTTTCTTAGACTAAATCTTCAAATTCTAGCGTGTGTTTTACATTTACAATACACCTCAATTTAGACGAGCCATATTCCAAGTGCTCATAACCACATGTGGCTTTTGGCCAGTATAGCTCTAAACAAGAGGGAGCCACATAAGATTTCTGAGCAAGGACCAATATAATCAGGGAAGTGCTTTGGAAATTTTAGTGTGGAAAAACTGTTTATTCAGTGAACAGACATTTACTGACTGCCTAATATCTAATAAGAACATTAAGAGAGTTTGCTGTTTACTGAACGTAAAACTGTGCTTAACAATCAATGGATTTTTTTGTTTTGTTTTAGAGAGAGAAATTAGCTGCCCTACTCAACAAATGTCTTTGGGTTTTTTTTTTTTAACATTAGTTAAATTTTATAAATGTAGTGAGAGGCATGTCAAATTTCTCAAAATAAGTGAACATGAAACTTTGAGTTTTCCAAAAAGTATTCTCCATAGCAAATCCAAGGATATAAAACTGCATTTTGGATTTATGCTTCCTGAATATTTTAGGATCCGTCAATCCTCCTACTTACTTTCTTCCCCAGAGACCTTTAATATGGTGATTACTGACATTCCTACTAAAATGATAAAAATACAGGAAATGTCATTTTAATGATTGTGGGTTTCAGCCTTTCCAAGTTACAAGATGTAAATGAGAATTATTTACAAGTGGACTGCACTCCCTCCAAGGAATTCATTTGGTTCACCTGGATTTATGGACTTAGTCTGTTTTCCATTTCATTTTATAAATGTTAAGCTAGCTATTAAGATAGAAAACACATATTGATAACGCATGGAGTGGGGGCAGAGTCATGCTCTGTCAATAGCTAGCAGTGCTGATATTATTTATTTAATCTTGGGAGATCAGTCAAATGTTATCTTTTAATATTTGCTATTTATTGTCCTTCTACAAAAGAAATAATTCCTTAATTTTCCTCAAACCCTTTTTGGAATCAAGGCAGGAATAAACAATCTTCAAACTGTTTGAGGATTTGGTAAATGTACTCTTTCCATATTTGGGGCTAGATAACCTGGGATTGTAATAGGACGATGGAATCTGGGTTCTGAGCACAATATCAATAATGCAGTCTTTGCTAAATAACTCTGGACCTGTTCACTGGCAGCATGGAGGAGGGGAAGAGAAAAAGGAAATTGAAGATATTTTTAACTTGTAAAATGTTCTATGTAGGTGGAACATACATAATACTGTGTCTCTATTTTTAAATGCATTATACCCTGGCCGGCCAATAACTAATATTTATGTAAGGAGTGAATAAGCCTGCATAACGGAGCCTTTTGGGGAGGCGTGCATTTTTTTAAATTTTATTTTAAAAAAAGAGAGCATGAGAGTGCAAGTGGGTAAAAGGGGCAGATGGAGATACACAGAGAGAGAGAGAGAGAGAGAGAGAGAGAGAGAGAAAGAATCTTAAGCAGGCTCCAAGGGCATGGAGCCCAACATGAGACCCTATCCCACAACCCTGGGATCATGACCTGAGCCAAAATCAAGAGTTGGATGCTTAACCAACTGAGCCACCCAGGTGCTCCTGGGAGGGTGCATAACTGATGGGAGCCTGAGCTAATGTCTGGGAGAGATGAGGAAGGGTCAGGCAAAAGAGAACCAAACCATCCTTAATGCAAACTCAGCAATTAATATGATGCTAATGGAGAGTGTGGCTTCATGCATAGCTTTTCTCTGGGTTTTCCCACTGTGGCAACTAGGTACCTGATTGTGCCATTCTCCAAGAGAGAATCATGGAGCAGGAGTGAATTTGGACTCTCAGGATAGAAAGGGAGCATCCCGTGGACACGATGGATTCGACTTTCTGTAGGTTGAGATGTCCGCGGGACATACAGGAACAGAGTAACACAGCCAACTGGATGCATGTACCTAGAGCTCAGGAGACAGATCTGGGTAGAAAATATATACTTCAGAATCAAGAGGGTAATTGAAGACATGAAAATAGGCAAGCATTCCAGAAAGAACGTGTAAAGAGAGAGGAAAACGGAGCAAGGACAAAACACTGAGAAATTGGCATTTAAAGGAAAGGAAGAGAGAATAGCTCACAAGGATCCTGTGACTGTAGATGTCACCTCTTCCCCTGTCTCGGCCCACACCTGGGTTCATTGGCAACCATGCTGGAGACGTTCCCGGTAAGTTGCCAACTTCTCTCCTCTCTGCCTTATGGTCTGAAGGCTTTCTCTGATGCCAGACGAACCTACTCAGAAAGCAAGTGTCACACAGATACAGAGGGTTTAATGAATTCAGGTGGAGAAATAATCCAGCTCCCCATCCTTAATGGGTCACTTCTGAAATGTGTTCCAAAGGGTTCGTCAGGGTCCCCAAGGTGCCCACCGCACTAACTTGACCTTTGACACACCCTTTATTGGCTTGTTGCCCCATCCCTATTTCGCTCTTCCCATTTCTTTGCACTTGCTGGGATCACTCCCCAAATAAATTACCTGCATTCTCAACTCCTTCCCCCCAAACTTACCTGTCAGAGAGTCTTGGAGGGAAACACTCAACTAAGAGAAAAGGAAAGACCACCCAGATAGGAGAAAATCAATACAGTCTGTCTTGGGGGGAAATCAAGAAGAAGGATAGAGTTTCATGAAGAAATTGACCAACAGTGCAAAATATTGCAGAGATACTGAGCCAGATAAGGACTGAAAATATTTCTCTGAACTTAGCAGCTGGAAGATGACTTTGACAAGAGCATTTTCAGTGAAACAGTGGGAGTAGTCGTCAAATTTTAGGTACTATTATGTGATTGTGAGTAGAAAAGACGAGGCAGTGATACCTGGAGGAGAAATGGTAATAGCTAGAAAAGAACATGGATGGAGGGGAGAAGGTCTTGTAATTTGTTTAAGATGGTGTGGACCGACTGTACAGAAGGAAAATAGGGCAGTAGAAATGGTGTCAGTAGAGAAGCATGGGCAATTAACAGAGTAGAAAAGGCCTTGGAGGAAGAGTGAAAGGGTGGAATCTGAAGTGGAAACCAGCCATCTTGGACCTACCTTGGCCACAAAAGCCAGACTAAATGATAGATGTACAGTGAAAAACTTAATGGTGGGTAAGAAACAGAGAGAGTTCCTAACTTGACTTCTATTTTCTCCGTAAAGTAGATCAGTCATCAGTCAAAATCTATAGCAGAGATGACGAGGAATGGAGCTTTGAGGACAGTGGTGAGGTTTGAAAAAGCAGTTGTGGAAAGTCAGTACTGCAGAATGTACAGACACAGAAAGATGGCTAGAAAATACCGAGATGCCTGCAGGACCAAAGAATGTGATGGTGTGGTGTTCTCAGTCCCTGAGATTTTGTTCAGCAGCTCAGAGACAGAATCCTAGAATCCCAAAGGATGTGTTTATTCAAATAGACATAGAAGTATATGGTTATATTAGTCAGGGTTCTTCAAAGAAACAGAAACAATAGTGTGTGCATATGTGAATATGCAGTGTCCAAATTTTGTAGGGCAAATCAGAAGACTATAAACCCAGGGAAGAGTTAATGTTGCACCTTGAGTCTGAAGGCAACCTGGAGTCAGCATACCCTCTTCCTTTGGGGACTTCAGTCTTTTTCTCTTAAGACCTTCAACTGTTTAGGTAAGGCCCACCCACATTATGGAGAGTAATCTGCTTTACTCAAAGTCCATGACTCATTTAAATTTTTTCAATGTTTATTTATTTGTGAGGGAGAGAGAGAGACAGAGTGTGAGCAGGGGAGGGTCATAGAGAGAAGGAGACACAGAATCTGAAGCAGGATCCAGGTTCTGAGTCAACAAAGAGTCCAACATGGGGCTCGAACTCACAAACCGCAAGATCGTGACCTGAGCTGAAGTTGGACGCTTAACTGACTGAGCTATCCAGGCACCCCAAGTCCACAACTGATTTAAATGTTAATCTCATCTAAAAAAAATACCTTCACAGAAACATCTAGACTGGTGTTTGACCAAATATCTGGTACTGTGACCTACCCAAGTTGATCCCTAAAATTAACCATTACAATGGTGGTAGGAAGAGGGTGATTTAAATTATAGATAAAAGCCTACACCAGTTACAGGTGAAAGTACAACAGGACAAGCCTGACACCCTGACAGGAACAATTGAAGGGATCAATCGAAGGGAGAGTGTCTCAGAGTTGTCAGGAACATGCAGCAGAATCATCTGTGAAATGCAGATTTCCAGGCCCTGCCCTCCCACCTAAACAGTTGGAATCTCTGAGTAAAGACTTTAGGGACCCGCATTTTTACGCACCCCTCCATTGATCATCATGTTCATTAAATTTTCAGAAAAGCAGGATTACAGGGGAAGTTGCCAGAGGAGCACCAATGGAATAAGGCCCCTGACTGAGGGCAGGATTGGCGATGGATGGTGGATGACCAATGCATCAGTCAAGAGAGAAGAGGAACCCCCAGGGATACATTACACTCACAAGAGCAGAAGCTGAGCTATATATAACATCTTCTCTCCTGACCTTTTATTATACTAGATGCGGGAAGGAGAGCCTCCTGCAAATGTCCTCAGGGAGAGCAAGATTACAACGAGGATAAGGGTTGGTGTTCTAGGAAGAGTCAGCAGACAAGGGAATTTGTTTCTTTGGAACAAGTGGGACTGAGGGCAGCAGGGAGAGTTTGGTGGGAAGGAGAGAATGAGAGGTGACGTTTAAAAGGGGCTCTAGAGCATAAGGAGAAACTAAATGGCCAGTGGGTCTTGGGGCCAGAGGCCAAGTATGACAGGATTTGGGGTCTACAGGATTAACTGGAGTCGCAATTCTGAACGTAATTTGGGATTAAGAAAAGTCGGTGCCCCGGGGCACCTGAGTGGCTCAGTCGGTTGGGCGGCCGACTTCGGCTCAGGTCATGATCTCCAGGTTCATGGGTTCGAGCCCTGCAATGTGCCCTGTGCTGACAGCTCAGAGCCTGGAGCCTGCTTCCGATTCTGTCTCCCTCTCTCTCTCTGCCCCTCCCCGACTCACGCTCTCTCTCTCTCTCTCTTTCTCTCTCGCAAATAAATAAACATTAAAAAAAAGAAAAAAGAAAGAAAAAAAAGAAAAAAAAGTCGGTGCCCCTGTAGGGCCTTGGTTTGTTTCACTGAATGATGGTTACAGCAGATTGGCCTTTGCCTGGTTCCAACTAGAATAACCTATTTTGGTCCCTGGGAAAGCCGTTTCTCCAAAGTACAAGCGAAGATAATGGTTAGTCCTCAGGACTTGTGAAGGCAACCTCACAAGCTGGCTCTCAGAGGAAGGATGAGAGGAGCAGAATCTCAGACAGATGAGCAAAAACATGGAGGAGAGAAGGAGTCAACCACATTCAGACCATGGCCACCACACCTCCAATTGTGGGTACGAGATCTTGCCAGCCTTTGCCCTCCTGAAGCCCTCATTTTACTCTAGGATCACTGATGCTACCTGGCACAGGCAGGGTGATTTCCTCAGAACTGTCTGAGCACACGAAGTTTCTGAGAGCTGTCTGCCCTCCATGCCCTGGGAAAGGAGGGATAAAAGGGAGCCCCCTTTCCTGGCTGGTTTTACCTCTGAAGAGTGATGGGCCCAGAGAGACTGAAAATGACTCCCAGGACATGGCTGCATCCCCAGCAGCGAAGCCTAATGGCTTTACCAAAAGTCTCTCGGCTTTTTCTCAAAGCTTGAGAACACCATGCAAGCTACTTCCAACCTGGCTGAAGGGAACAACGTGGAGAAGAATTTAGGAAAGTCTTCTCTTTCCATCTGCCCCAGGGACAGAGATGCCAGCATCATCAAATCTGAAAAAAGTGAAATCCACTTGAGAATTATTGTTTATATTCGTTTCAGCCAAAAATACGGTAGAAAGTGCCCACACTGTTTAAACATTTAGTATAAAAGATGAAAATAGAAATATTTTTTTATTTTATTACTTAAACAAGATTTAAAAAAATTTTTTTAATGTTTATTTATTTTTGAGAGAGAGAGGGAGTGGGGGAGGTGCAGAGAGAGAGGGGGACACAGAATCTGAAGCAGGCTCCAGGCTCTGAGCTGTCAGCACAGAGCCTGAGGTGCGGCTTGAACTCACAAGCTGTGAGATCATGACCTGAGTCAAAGTCAGCCGCCCAACTGACTGAGCCACCCAGGCACCCCTACTTAAACTAGTTTTTAAGTAATTATAATAAATCCCTCCTGTTTTCTTAAATAAGTTTTCCTGTAAGAGAAAATAGAGGGCACTGAGTTTTAGTTCATTATATATCACCCTTCAGATAGGTTCACTAGGGACCCAGAAAAATATTTTTTTAAGTTTTTCTGTATTATGAAACTTGTGTTATAGGCACCTATTGAATATGCCTTAAATAACTCAGGAATGTGTGTGTGTGGTGTGTGTACATGTATGTGTGTATGAGAGAGAGCACTTTAACAATTAGAGAAAATACATTTGAACACTGTTTATCAAAGTTCTTTCTGGAGACCTAGGAACGTCACGGTGCATCCATGGTCCCTGGATGGATTCCAGTGACATGTATCATTCAAACTTATTTAAAGCAATTCGTATGTAGGCAAGTAAGGCAATAAAGAACATGTGAGTTAAATGAAAGCAAAATCAAGTGAAGTTTTGAGACAACTGTCTATGTAATTCTCTCTTTAAATATTCCTTTTGATGAAAGGGAATTTGTGAAATCAACCTACACTAATCAAATTACTCCAAATAAAATTGCTCGGGCACTGTTTTAAGTGCCCCTTATTAAAAATCTAACCCCATGAATATAAAAGTAGCACTTCATTTTAATCTAAAAATGGAATATGTGGACAAGAAACCAGAGACGTGGATTATTGCCAGCTACACCAGTGACCATTTTGCACAACCTTGTAGGTCCTCACCTATAAGGAAGGAACAATGATACCCATCCCACCTCCCCTCCAGGATTGTCCTAAAAAATAAATGAGATCTCTTTTAACTTCAGAAGCACTCTGCAAATGTAAGGGATTATTATTCAATTTTCCTTTAGAGTTACACGGTGCCTTACCATTTGCAGAAAAAGGGACTGCACATGAACTGAAAGATAAAGCCAGGCTCCCCTGAGTCTTAGCTGTTCTCTGCTGGGCCACCTCATACCCCCTCCTGCAGTTGAATACAGAAGAATAGACTTCAGGGCAGAAGGTGGAGGCAGATTGTTAGGCTTCTCTTCCAACTTCATCAAGATTCTTGGCTTTCTTCTTCATACCAGTAGTTTGAATTATTAGGTAGCAGACATGCTGTCAAAAGCCTGGATAATTATCTGTCATTTTCCATGTCTGAAGGCAGCCTTCCACCTCTGCAGTTAGATGGATAATCTGTGCTTGCATTCCAAAATTTATTATATTTGGATTTTATGTGGGTGTGCATGATCCCTCCAGGGAGAAACCTCAAGGAACCTGTATTCACCTCCCCCCTTCAACCCACACCCCACACACACAGCCCCACACCCCACACATGCACCACACACACACACACACACACACACACACGCTGCCACCACCACTCCCTCTGCCACACACACACTCCACAGTAGGGCTCTGCGGACCAAAAAGGGACCAACAACTTTGGATATTTGTCCGTTAATCTTTCAACTCGACATATATGTTGATATTCTTGTTTTCACATCATTTTCCAACCCAATCAATATTTGATCCTCTGCAGTCAAATGAAAACAAAACAGCCAACACTGATGGGCCTTTTCCTTAAGCTGCCATTGCTGTTTGCAAAAGTCTATTTCATTCCACGGAAAAGATGATGGTAGTAGCTTTAGAGTTGAGGATGTCCCTGAAAGAGCCGTTCAGTAAAGGCAAAAAAGCAAAATGCTGATTCAGTAGAGAACTGTTTTGAGTTGTTTTTCCAGCTGCAGGAACTGATCCACAATGATTTATCTCTGTCTCTACCCGGGTTCTCTGTGGGACCAACAGCATGCATTTTTAAGACACCTTGTGGGGTTGGAAGAAAAACTCCTTCGCTCATTCTGAAGTTCTAGTCAGATAATGGTAATCATGATGAACAATCATGTATTTATTTAGAGTGAATAATGAATGTAGTCTCTCAACAGACTGTTGGATGTGCATGGTGCGCTAGGCCCTGAGTAGACACAGACGAAAGAGTCTGCTCTGCAAGATGCAGACACGCAGCCAGTCAGCAGAGTGAAGGCTGACGTACAGCAGAGCATAGGAGCCTCTCTGCTTGAGAACAGGAGGAGAGGGACTGGAATCAAAGGAACCTTGAAGGGGAAATCAGAATTTTTCCTACAGACACTGATCTGAAGCTCTTTCATGGAGGCATACAGAAAGCATGAGAATTGTGAGCAGTGGTCAAGAGTTCCATATGGCTTGCGTTTAAGACTCCATCTTCTGGAGTTGGGCGGAGGTCAGATCATAAAGACAGTTCAGGCCACGCAGGGACTTGATGCTTCCCCCTTTAGTCAATGGCTCTTGGAGCAGCAGTGGCAACCTCACCTGGAATCTTGTTAGAAATGCAAAATTTAGGGCCCCGCCCCAGACCTGTTGATTCAGAAACTCAAAAGTCTGTGCTTTAACAACCTCTTTAATTTATTCTCATGCAACAAGTTGAAGAACCACTGAGTTTGCAATACTGCCGGCACATGAGGGGTCTGCTCTATGGTATCCAACCTGTGCAGTCCTACAGGATCCCAAGCTCAGAACAGCCCATGCTTGGTTTAATGCTCTGCTGCCACCATTTTGAAATTCTCAATTAATTTTTGAACCAGGCCTCACATTTTTTTTTTTTTGCACTGGGCCCCACAAATTACATAGCCAATCCTTGGCGGGTGATTCTAAACATTTTTTTAATGTTTATTTATATTTGAGAGAGATAGAGCATGAGTTGGGGGAAGGATGGTCAGTAAGAGAGGGAGACGCAGAATCAGAAGCAGGCTCCAGGCTCTGAGCTGTCAGCACAGAGCCCAACGTGGGGCTCAAACCCATGATCCATGAGACCATGACCTGAGCCAAAGTCAGATGTCTAACCAACTGAGCCAACCAGGCAAACCTCCCAGGTGATTCTAATGGCAGCCAGTGCTGAGAACTGCCAGGTTAGGGAATGTAGTAGAAATAATGCAACTCAACTCCAATAAGACATTTAACAAAACTGCAGGATGGCCTCATAGTCAAGTTGGACAAATGTTGAGTGAATCAAGTTATAATCATGTGGGTTAAAAATTAATTGATAAAAATTCAAAAATTGGCTAAACTGGACTAGTGATAAGCCTAAGGAGTCCTCCTGGCAAGTTACAGATCTCTTTTCTGTTCTGATAGAAATGTTAATTTGGATAAAGATATTAAAGTAATGCTTATGTGTTTACAGATGACACCATCCAATACTCTGGTTGAGAGAATAAAAATACACCTACCATCAATGGTGTGCTGGAGCTGGTGCACATACGTTCACAAGAAGAGACTGTGTACATCTCGTCCCCAACTCACTGCTTCATGGCATTACACTTAGCCTGAAATCAGCCACGATTGGAGTATGTGAATGACAGAGGCTGAGAAACAGTTCACAAAGCCCATTGTTAAACAATTATCTGCAACACTCCTGATCACCACCGCTCTTAATTGAGGACCTGATTTAATTCACATCGTATCATTCCACGTGTTGCATTTTGCAGAGAAGAAAACTAAGGGTAATACAGGCTGGATGACTTTCCTAACATCCATAAGTAGAGACGCCAAATGTCAACATCAACACCGTGTGCAAACATAGTTTTTCCACAATGTGCCCTATCAGTGAGAAAATCAGAATATGGAAGGCCTTTAGCCTTCAAATAAAGTCCAAATTCAGCACGATAAACACAAAATACAATCGTAAGACTCTTGACTTAGAATCCAAACAATTGCACAAGTATCAGATGGGAAAAGAGGGTTTAACTACAGACCTATAAAAGGAGCTTAGGGATATTTGAAAATATGCTCTGAATCGATCAGCAGTGTGATGCCCATCCCTGACATGGCTTTAAACTGGATGACGTATTCATGAATCCATCATGACCTGGGCCACATGTACCCAGCCACCAACAATGGCTCCTTTCCTGTCATATCTTTCCCACCCCTCTGCTCTCAGCCAGCGTATCCTTGTCCATCCCCTTCACTGTGTTCTTTCCGTCAGATTAAAACACTCTCTTTCAAGTGAATATTCAGTCAATTCAAAGTTTGGGAAGGATTCTCTATGGGGGATGATTCTTCTCCAGTGGGATTCTCCTCTACTTCTTCCACGTATCTTCAGAGCAGAGGCAGAGAGGAGTCTAGCCTTTGTGCTGTCCCCTGGGTCCCCACTGGAGGCCAGTGAGGTCTCCCTGATTCCCCAGGTCATGAGTCCTCCCTGCAAGGTGTCCTGCTAACACACACTGTGAAGGTCTGCACCTCCCACCACGTACCCCATGGTCCGCTCCTCCCTCACCTACTCGTCCTGAGCCTTCCAGCCTACAGTTCTAATGCATTTCTGTGCCCCCTCACCCTAAACAGCATGCGCAAAACTTCTGCATCCCTACCCTTCCACCCTATGACTATAACAAAAAATTGCCACATCATCAGTCATTAAGGAAAGGAAAATTAAAATCTCAGTGTGATACTACACACCCATGAGAATGGTGAAAATTAAAAAGACACTACAGCAAGTGTTGGTGGGTATAGAGATTAACTGTAACTCTCCTACACATCTCGTGGGAATGTAAAACTCAGCATGTCTGTGAATGGCCCAGTCTTTCCCCTGCTGGTTATTCACGAAAGAGAGCTAAGTGCATGCAATGCCGAGGCTTGAACAGGGAGATATGTCTCATCCGAGCCGCCTGAGGCCCAAAGATTATACGTGGCATCCTGAGAAGGAATGGGACCTGGGGTCATTTTTAATAGGATCTTTCCCAAGAGGACACCTGTCATAGGATGAGGGAACAAAGGTAGTCCAGGTGAGATGGGGCATGGTGAGGGGTGGACTCAGAAAGACTCTCAGCAGAGCAGGGACCCTTGGATGAGACCAGGTCCAAAATGCACCGCAAGGAGATGCCACCCTCATTTTCCACACTGCACCTTCTGTTACCAGCGGGTAAAAGAGATTTAATTCTAAGTCCAATGCAAGGGTGTTGAAATATCCACTAGACTGAACATTGTAATTATCAAACAGAAAGTCTGAGGACCTTCCATCACCTAGGAAATATCAGAGACGTCACAGGTCCTGCCATAGGATGGTGGAAAACCTTGGGACACAAAAATAAATATGCACTTGGATCACATCCCCAGAATAGCACCTATTTAATCAACTTGCTATGCTATAAAATGCCTTAAAATACAGAAAATACTTGACTAAATCATAGTGCATCCATATAATGGGCCAGTATGAAGGTAATTTAATGATTTTTATTAATCCCCATGTTATAGCCTGGTGTCATATTTCCTACTGGTTTCTTCCAGCAGAGTCCTGGGTTCGAATCTTCCCCATGAAGCACTTTTGGATACTGCCAGATGACCTTCAGGACCTCTTGACCAGGACAATCCACAGGCAGGAAAAAATGGAAAAATAAATTTAAAATCTTACATTAACAAATTGCTGAGCCAGAGCAGGAAGTCTAGAGCAAGGGACTTAACACAAATAATGACCTTCTGCTTGCCATCATTGGCACCTCCTAACTGTTCTCACTGTTCCCAGTTGACGGTATTTTCTTCCTACAGCACAGAAAGCCTTTAAAGAAACACCATTTAATAGCTTCCCTTCCATCTGGGTCAAATCCATACTCCTCACCCCAGCCCCCCACACTGTGTGTGACCAGATGCTCCCCAGCTGCCGCTGTTCCCTGAAGCTCAAGCATATGTGCACCCCATGGCCTTTGCACCTCCTGTGTCCTCTGCATGGGTCCATTTCCTCCTGACCCACTCTCTCCCTACCCATGTCTCTGTTCAAATGTCACCAACCAGAGAAGCCCACTCCCCACCCCGACATCACTCTATCGCTCCCACCTCCATTTATTGTACTTAGTCCGTAGCTCTTATCACTATCTGCCATGGTTTATATTGGTGTTTTCAACAGCCAACCCTCCCTAGAATATAGGAATATTTTGGCTAGAACTCCAGTGCCTAGAGTAGCGCCTGGCACCTGATGGGCTGTTCATAAGTTCTTGACGAACTGCGGACCCCCGGCCAGAGAGGCAAGGAGGGCATGGTGGAAGGAGGGGACAAGGTGAGTGGAGGTTGATGTGGGGCTAGGAGAGAACAAGTTCTTGAGCCAGGGAAAGCCCTGCAGACCCTCCCATTAGCTGATAGGAGGCCTGCCTCTCACGTGTGGTTGGCAGTGTTCTCCTGGGACAGTCGTTTGACAAAGCTGCCATGTAAGGTCATCTGCCCCTCCCCCTGTGCCCACACCACGATGGGCTCCATCCGCCTCCCACACACACTCCCCATATACTCCTGAAATAAACCAGCCTTCTCCAGTTTCCCAGGCCTGGGGGGAAAAGACCTTATTTGGAGTGATGGGGATGGCTGCATTTCCATTATTATTTTGTTTGCACCTCAGTGCTCCTCCCTCTTTCTCACTTTTCCTGCCAAAGTACCCTTTGCAGCACCTCCTTCCTTTCTTACCAGCCCATCCTCCACTCTGGCTCCTCTCTGCTGTACACACCGAATTACAACCAGGACAGAACGAAGCCTCGCGGGATGTTGGGCTCTCCCCCCTCTCTTCCTCACACTCAACACTGTTTACTGGTCTGCATTCTAGTCTTCAGGGTCTCATCCTCACCCACACAGCCACCCTTGGAGTTAGAACTTTTGTCCCCACCAGTGCATGGAAACCTCTCCCCCGAAAGTCACCAAAGAGCTCCTATCGAGCAAACCCTTAAGATTAACCTACTAGATTTCTTCAGAGCTTTCAGGCATAGTTTCTTGCTGCCTACTCCAAGAGAAACATTCTGCTTCTATGGTTTGTGTCACTTTCTTTCCTCTTTCTGCTCCTATCTCTAATACTTTCCTAGCCTTACACAGTCTTCTCCTCGACCAATTGCTATTGATAGCCACATAGGCTGTGCGCTACACAACTCCAGAGTTTGCCTGGACATTGATATGATCAGTGCCTGGAAATGTGCCGTGCACAACCTGCCCAACTGTGCAAAGAAGCTCCATATCCACTCTACATGTTACTATTCACAATATTCCATTTCTATGCACTGTACTTTTCACTCTTCATTCTCACACTGGGCAAATTCATCTGATCCAATAACTTTAAACACTGTATATATGATGATGACTTCATCATAAATAGATAATCTCCAGTTCATGATTCTGGGTTTATGTAAGAAGCGTGTATTTTTATTGGTATTCTGGACATTTCTCTCTGGGTGACCCACAGACATCTCAAATTCAACATTTCCAAAACTCAACTCAGTGTCTTTGTCACTCATCAAAGCAAATGTTCTCCTGTATACCGTTTTGGTTAATGGATCTATTATCCATCTGGTGACCCAAGTCAGAACTCCAAGAACCATCCTTTAATGCTTTTTCTCCCTCACTTGCTAAATTTCATATTTCCCAAGGTCCTGCTAAATGAATGTATCCCACCTCCCCTTCCCTACTCTTCCAAATATGCCGCTCTTCATCTCCCTGAGGCTCTTGCAAAAGGTTCCAGTATCTCTCCCTCTGCAATCCAACTTTAGCACCATACCCTTAATTGTCTTAATAAAACACAAATCTGACCTTGTCACTTTCCTATTTTAAAATCCTCATTACCTTGAAAATTATATCTAATCTTTCACAACTAGTACCCTCTTGCTGGTGCTCTGGTTTCATATCACGCCAATTTCTACCTACACCTCCTACCCCAGCCATACTAGGTATCACTATTACAGAGCAAACCAGGCCTCTGGCACAGCTCCATGCTTTGGGACATTCCAGCCCCTGTGTTGGGCGTGTCTACCTCATGCCAGACCACCTAGAACATGGTTCAAAATCAAGCCCTCCGTAGACCCCATGCTCAGCTCACACTAGACTAGCCACTCTTCCTCTGTGCCGCCAAGGAAACGTGTGTATAATTCTGAGTTTGTCTTATCCGACTGCATAGTGGTCTGTGGGTGATTGTTTGAAGGCCAAGCTCATGTCTTATTCAAACTTGCATCCTCTGTGCCTGACCCAGCACCTGACACAGAGTATGTCCTCCATAAACACATGCTGATGAGTGATGAAAAGCTAAATGAGTCACCATCTAAATAAGACAAGGTATTGAATATGTTTTACATGATTGGAATTGGTGATACACAGAAGTATTGAAATAGAAATGCTTGCCTATGCTTGATCTAAGGTAGAAAGCACTGAACCTTTCATCATTGCATTTGATGTTTCCAGTTGATTTTTTAGTTTTTTTAATGTTCATTTATTTTTGAGAGAGAGAGACAGAACACAAGCAGGGGAAGGGCAAAGAGAGAGGGAGACACAGAATCTGAAGCAGGCTCCAGGCTCCAAACTGGCAGCACAGAGCCTAATGCGGGACTGGAACCCATGAACCATGAGATTATGACCTGAGTCAGAGTCGGACACTTAACTGACTGAGCCACCCAGGCTCCCCTGCACTAGATTTTTTGAAGATAGTCTTAATCAGTTTCAGAAATGTTCCTTCTGTTCATCATTTGTTGAGATTTCTTTAAATCATGAATGGATGTTGAATTTTGTCAAATATTTTTCTTCACTTTTGAAGTGATTATGTTTTCTTCTCCTTTTTTTTCTGTCAATAAGGTGAATTGCATTAATTTATTTTCAAATATTAAATCAACCTTGCACTTCTGGAATGAAACTTATGGTCATGTATTATTTTTTGCAAGTACTATTTTAAATTCAATTTACTAATTTTATGAAGGATTCTTTTATCTATGTTCATTAGGAGTACTGCTGTGTAGTTTTCTATTTTATGACATTTTTATCTGCTTTCAGTAACAGGGTAATACTTATTTCATAAAATAAATTGAAAAGAACATTTTCCTCCTCTATTTTCTGAAAGACTTTTATAAGAGTAGCTTTATTTTTTTTTTTAATATTTAATAGGAGTCATCTAGGCCTGGAGTTTCCTATATGAGAAATTTTATATTATAAATTATATTTCTTTAATTGATGTAGATTATTCAAGTTTTGAATATACATATATTCAAATATATATATTCTGTAATATAGATAGAGCTACTCCTATTTTGGTAATCTGTTTCCTATTTCTAATTATTTTATAATAATTTACATTGTTTAAAGAATGTATCCTTTTCATCTAGGTTGTTAGATTTACTGGCATGAAGTTGTTAATATTTCCTTTTTATCTTTTCAATATCTATAAGTTCTGTAGTGATGTCCCCTCTTCCACTGCTGATATGAATAATTTCTGTCTTCTCTCTTTCTTACTTGATCAGTCTAGCGATAAAAATCTGTTTTCTGCCATTGTTAGTGTAGTATCCTAGAAACTACAACTAAGTCAAGACACATGATAGTTGTTCAGGTCTTCTTTCTTTGCTGCATACTTGCTTAGGTTTTTCAATTTTAAGAAAGGGATGTTTTAATCTCCAGATATTACTGTGGAATTGTCTACTTCTCCTATTAACCCTGTCAATTTTGCTTCGTATATTCTGGAACTCTGTTATTAGGTATACACATCTATGATTGTTAGCAGCAGCAGCAACTTCCAGAAAAGTAGTCTCTAAGACTCATCAACTTCAGAGTTTCAGGCAGCTAATTGGAAGCAGATTTTCTGCAATACATGCATTTCCAATGATTTTTCTTCCTACATTAAACTTACTCTACTCAAAAAAGTTAGAGCGGGGGCACCTGGGTGGCGTAGTCGGTTAAGCGTCCGACTTCAGCCAGGTCACGATCTCGCGGTCCGTGAGTTCGAGCCCCGCGTCAGGCTCTGGGCTGATGGCTCAGAGCCTGGAGCCTGTTTCCGATTCTGTGTCTCCCTCTCTCTCTCTGCCCCTCCCCCGTTCATGCTCTGTCTCTCTCTGTCCCAAAAATAAATAAACGTTGAAAAAAAAAAAATTAAAAAAAAAAAAAAAGTTAGAGCGATTTCTTTTTTCCTGTCCAACACTTTAGAGCTATAGCGACAAACAATATTTACATAGTTGTATTAAATAAATTCTGAAAATTTATTTAGTAAAAAATATTATACACATACTATAGGTAGGATGTGAGGAGGTCTGAAATTAGAGGTGAGGTGTGGGTTTAGTATGAAAGCTAAACCTCATCTCCCATAGTAGGAAATAAAATAATAGTCTGACATTGAAAAAAAATCCAGAAATAACAACTTATATATGTTATATTCAAATATGAAAATAACCACAAAAGAAAACATTTAAAAGAATTGTAATTGTTTCTCTCTGGGGAGAGGGATTTGAGGGTAGGGAAGGGTGAGAAAGACGGAGCAAAAGAATGCTTGTTTTATTATTAGCACTAGAGTATTAGTTGACTCTAAACTATATACACATATGCTTTGATAAAAATAACATTTTAACTTAAAATTTTAACTTGAAGTAGGACTCCATCTGTGTCAAGGACCATATAAGTACCACATCAAGGGAATATTCAATAGAAGAAAAAAATCAGGGCGTGCTTGACAGGTTTGGGTTTCAGAGAAGAGATGTAATTTAACTTGAGCCTTAAAATATGGGAACAAGTGAAAATAGATTTTAAGTTAGTGATATTACCAGGTTATAAATGTTTTCCAGGAAAGATAAAAACCATGACAGCTTACAGTCCTGAATGTTTAGTGACATTTCCAGTCCCAAGGCTCACTAAACACTCAGACTAACAGTTGCCTTTCTCCAACATCCTTTTTCATTTCTGTGACATTGTGGAACTTTCTGGCCTAGAGTTGTCCTGCTTCCAAAATGGGCTAACATCCAGCGTTATGGCACATTCGGAAAATGAGGAAATAAAAGCAAAACTTGGCTTCTTTAGAAAAATATGAAAGTCTATTCTAATTAATTATACAAGTAGTATATAATTTTTCTTTGAGGATTCAGAAAGCCCTTGAGTTGAATTTACTTAAATAAATTAGAAACAACAACTTAGTAATAGCAAAACTCTGAAGAGTCTAGAAATTTAGCTAGGCAGATATACTATGGGATATACAGATATGGCAATTTTATTATTTTCCAGTATACCTTAAATTTTTTCTGGGTCCAGTTCTTCACTTGGATGAAATTTAAGACAAGTTCCATGAATCTTCAGGTAACTTCCAATTTTAAAAAGTCTTATTTTAATAAGTAAAATTTTCCAGTTCCATGAAATGAAAGTGATCTTACTTTGGAGTTAAATTACAACTTAACTCCCTCCACAAGCTCAGGACAATTGCAGATGAAGTCCTGAAGTCAAGAAAGCTGGTGCTGTTGGAGCACTCATCCTTTCCTATTGTATATTTCGTACACAGCATTGTGTATTCCTTCCCTAACTGCTAATCTCAAGGATGGCGTCTCCAGCTTTGGAGTAGAGGAAAGAAGGAATAGAGAAGAGCAGAAAATTTTTACTTGACTAGCACAGTGGCTATTTATTTCCTGCTGTCTGGTCCTTGTAGGTGCTTAAACCAGGGCCTTTGAATGGGGCTTTGCATGGTTGGGGGACCCCTCTCCTTTCTGTCTGATAATCTTTAATCAACTATTTCTGTGATGTGGGTGGTGCACTATCCCCAGTTATTCACTTACATCTCCTTCTTTAGCCAACGTGCACCTTCTTTCTGCTATGATCTCTTCTTTTCTCCAGCTGTTCTTCATAAAAATCTTTAGAAAGCCATACTGACTCTATTACAGGCTCCCCACAACTGAGAAACCCTCACCGAGTCACTCTGAGTGCAGATTGCCCACAGAAGCCATTGCTTTCATTCCTCCATTAAACTGACTTGTTGGCCCATATCTCAATGTATAGATTGTCCATGAGGGTGTGAGCGGCAATTATGTATCTGTAGTGGACACGTGGAACACTCTGTACCCAGTCCTGTTGCAGCCCCACTATCTTGGATTTGAGAAGAAGTGGAAAGGAGAGAGGAATCACAGATACTAACATTTCTTTTAAAAAGCACACTCATAATCTTTCATTTTCAACTGTTTTATACTTTTGAGGTGGTTAAGATATGTAAGAGATACTAGGTCAGATTATGATGCCTCCTTGGTAAGTCCTTCATGGTATTGTGTGTTGCACCTGGAGACGTGCCTCCCATTTCCCCCTTTATGATGGGACCTACTGCCCCGATTTCTGGGAGTGCTGCCCGTCCCCAGCCCCTGCAGGAACAATTTGGCAGCGGAAAGCTGTCTCACCCATGACCACACCCTTCCCTGGACAGCCAACATCCAATGACTGATGGAGACAGAGGTATCAAGGAGACCACTTTGACACAGTCTAGAACAACTTTGACAGGCAATTTCAATTCCCCATGAGGTTGTTAGGCCTGCATCATAGCTCAGCTTCTACCTCTACCCAATCCTGCTTTTTTCCTCCACATTTTACAGACATTGATGCCAAGCGCACTACTTAACAAATATCCTGGACACTAACCCCTATCTCAGAGTCAGCTTCCTGGAGAGCAAAACACCATGGCAATAGTGTTACATATCAATGAGCTGTGGCATTTATTGAATCTTGCTGCTCCAGCTAGAACGTCTATGTTTATATTTTAAAACATCATTTAAAGCAAAACAACACATACACTAATGGCCTTATGCTGAGATGGATTATTGATAGACAATAAAGATAATTTAACCTCGCTGGAATTTGTTATACAGGGTGTAAAACACTATACTTTCGTGATTTAAACATAGGACTCAAGAACCTAAATTTCTTCAAATTGTTCATCCCTTTTTTTGTTTTTTTGTTTTTTTTTTTGTTGTTTTTTTTTTCAACGTTTATTTTTATTTATTTTTTGGGGGACAGAGAGCATGAACAGAGCATGAACGGGGGAGGGGCAGAGAGAGAGGGAGACACAGAATCGGAAACAGGCTCCAGGCTCTGAGCCATCAGCCCAGAGCCTGACGCGGGGCTCGAACTCACGGACCGCGAGATCGTGACCTGGCTGAAGTCGGACGCCCAACCGACTGCGCCACCCAGGCACCCCATCCCTTTTTTTGGACTATCTGTATACTCTGCTTGCGTAGTGCATGTATTACAATCTACTGTAATTATCTCAAATGTCAAAGTGTGGACTTATCAAAGGCAAGGACTATCTCTTTTCATATTTGTATTCCTGGCACCTCGATGAGAAATAAAGCAACACAACCAGAATTAGAAGTTCTCCAAAATTAAGAAACAGAATTCAGAAAAGAAAAAGAATCATATCAGAAATGAAGACTAAACTAAACAGACCAAGAGCAAGCAAACATACAGATCATTCCTCAAGAGAAGTAAAAAGTAGGGAAGAGAAAAAAATTAAAAATCAGAAATCAAAGGAAAAGGAGAACAAAAGGATTTT
This sequence comes from Leopardus geoffroyi, assembly GCF_018350155.1. NCBI lineage: Eukaryota > Metazoa > Chordata > Mammalia > Carnivora > Felidae > Leopardus > Leopardus geoffroyi. The sequence goes on along the minus strand of NC_059331.1, from coordinate 71,770,392 downwards.
TTAAGTGACAAGTGTTAAAGAAAGACACAGAAGAATCAGCACACAGATAATACGAGTCCCTGAAGAAGAAAACCAAATCAAGGGGAAAGAGCAAACGACAAAAAATCTAAATCAAGAAAACTCTTCTGAACTGAAACGAGCTATTTGAAGCTACCTACAAACAAGCAAATCACTGAGCCTACTGAGAATACTGACCCAGAATGCTCGATACCAAAAGAGTCTACCGAAATAACTGGACTTTAAAGAAGAATAAAAAATCCTTTGGACAGCTAGGCCAAAAAGGAAGACTAATAAGGGAAGAATTAGATTATTATCAGATTTTTCAAAACTAATATTTTATGACAGAAGAAAATTGAGTAATGTTTTTAGAATAGGCAAAAAGAAAAAAAAAATTAGTACTCAGGGGTTTTTATATCCCAAGACCTCACTTTCAGGTTTAAAGGACGCATACAAACTTTTACCAAAATGCAAGAACTCAGGGAAAATGTTCCCAAGATCCCTTTGAGAAATCTACTGAGTGTGTTTCAGATAAACCAAATACTAGAAAGACATTGACGTAGGGATTGGTGGTGAACAGTATATATAGAGTTCCTTGTAGAACTAATTATAAATTGACCTTTGATACACACTCACACACAGGATAAAAATTTTTTAACTCTTTCCACCAAACAGGCCTCAAAACACTGGCCAAGCAAAAAACAATGATTTTCCATAGCATTCACATTTTGTCTTACAATAAGATTTCCCTCTAAAAGAAAGCAAAATTTCTTGGTTGAGTCCATGTTTAGGGTAAGAAATGTCCAAGACCACCTTGAAACATTTTGTCACACCAGACAGAGAGCAAATTATTAAAGATCACTAGGAACATACTTAGAAGTCAGCTTGAAGAACAAAACATGGAATGGTCTCAAAAAGGACAATTACAGGTGATTGAAACTCAGCATGTATTTAAATCCATAAGTGTATCATAATATTATTACAATAATATTAAGACAATCTATTTGGTTTCCTTAGAAGAGGATAGGGAATAAATTCATATTTTAAAAATCGGTTAAATAAAGGTGGGGGGGCACCTGGGTGGCTCAGTTGGTTAAGTGTCCGACCTCTGCTCAGGTCATGATCTCATGGCATCACTAACATCACAAAAAGAGAGACAACAATATATTCTGTGTCTCCCGATGAAAATACATACCAACACCTACCATGTTGCCAAAGAGATAAAACATGAATATGATCAAGCCTCTGGATCCAACTTCCAATTTACAAGAAATACAGAGAACAGAGGAATCTTTTAACCTGCATCAAGAGAATACAATCAGCAAAACCTAGACTACAATAAACTTGCACCAAATACGCTCATTGTTCAACAGGTAAGTTGTAAGGAAAATAAAGGAATAGAAGAGTGACTTTCTAGATTAAAAGAGACTTAAAAACATATCCATTTATTTAACGCAAGGCCCTGTGGTAATTTCTAGGGATGCATATGAGCGTGATAAAACTACGAGGAAAAGTAAGGAAGTGACTAATGTAAAGTCAGGATAATAGTTACTGGGGGTGGAAGGTTGTAATTTCCAATCACACATCAAGAGACTTCCGTGTGATTAGTAAAGTTTTACTTCTTTACTGAATGGTAGTTGCAAAAGTGTTTGCTTTGTTACTCATTAAGATATATATTTGTTTTATGTAGTTTTCTATGTCTGTGTTTTTTCTACAAGAAAAATTTTTTAAATATAAAATGAAATTTCTCAGAAAAAACACTGTGGGTGATGAAGCTTCAAACCTCTGCATTTTAGCTTTTAAGAATCTACCCCACAGTTTCAGCATAATCCACATCAGAATCCCAGCTGTCTTCTTAGAAACTGATAAGGTGATTTTAAATTTCATATGGAATTTCTAGTTTATTAATTTATTTTAGAGAGACAGAGAAATTGAGCAGGGGAGGGGCAGAGAGAGAGGGAGAGAGAGAATGTCAAACAGGCTCCACACTGTTAGCACAGAACCCAATGTGGGACTCGAACTCACACACCGTAAGATCATGACCTGAGCCAAAACCAAGAATCGGATGCTTAACCAACTGAGCCACCCAAGTACCCCCAAAATTCATGTGGAATTTCAAAGGATTCAAAGTAGCCAAAAAAAATAAAAAATAAATAAAATAAATAAATAAAATGAAAGAAAGAGAGAAGAGAAGAGAAGAGAAGAACAAAGTAAGAAGACTTATACTTCTTGATATCAAACATGTTAGGAAGCAATAGTTACCAACACTATGCTACTGATACCAGGATATATAGGTCAGTGGAATAGAGTTGAGGGTGCCAAATAACTAAAATGGGGAAAGAATGGTCTTTTCAACAAACTATGCTCAAACAACTGGACAGGATAAATTCAATGCTTACCTTACACCACATACAAAAAATTAACTCAAACTAGATCGAAGACCAAAATGTAAGAACCACAACTATAAAACTCTTAAAAGAAAACGTAGGGGTAAATCTCTATGACCTTGGATGTGACAAAAGATTCTTAGATATGACATCAAAACCATAGCAAAAAAAAAAAAAAAATATATATATATATATATAAATGTATATATATGTGTGTATATATATATATATATAATTTGGACTATATATATTTATATATATGTTTATATATATAAACATATATATAAATATATATAAAAATATATAAATATATATATAAGTGTATATATATATATATATATATATATAATTTGGACTATATCAAAACCAAAAATTTTTGTGCTTAAAAGGATGCGACCAAGAAAGTGAAAAGGTAATGCAAAGAATGGAAAAAATATTCACAAATCACGTATCTGATAAAGAAATTGCACATGGAATATATAAGGAAGTCTTACACTCAATAATAAAAAGACAAATAACCCAATCAAAAAAAAAAAGAATCTGAATAGACATTTCTCCAGGGAAAATGTACAATTAGCAATAGATACATGAAAAGATGTTCTACATCATTAGTTATCAGAGAAATGTAAGTCAAAACCACAATGAGATACTGCTTCACATCCAGTAGGGATGACTAGAATCAAGAACCAGATTATAACAAGTGTTAAGGAGGGTATGGAGAAATTGAAACACTTATACCCTGATGATGGGAATGTAAAATGGTATATCTTCCTTGGACAGCATTCTAGAAATTCCTCAAATAATTAAACATAGAGTTATAGTATAACTCAGACATTCTACTCCCAGGTATATGCCCAAGAGAAATAAAAATATGCACCTACCAAAAAACTTTACATGAATGTGCATAGCAGCATTATTCATAATAATCAGGGCTAGAAAAAAAAGAACCAAATGCCCACCAACTATATATTTGGATAAGCAAAGTGTGGTAAATCCATACAATGGAACATTATTCAGCCATAAAAATAAATGAAACATTAATACATTCTACAACATGGATGAACCTTGAAAACATTATGCTAAGTGGAAAAAAACAGTCATAAAAGACTGCATCTTATATGACTCCACCCATATGAAATGTCCAGAACAGGGAAATATAGACACACAAAGTACATTAGTGGTTGCTCAGGGCTGAAGGAGATGGAAAGCAGTGGGATGGTAACTAAATGATATACAGTCTTTTTTTCAGGTGATGAAAATGTCCTAAAATTGATTGTGGTGACGATTGCACACATTTGCTAATATATTTAAACCATTTAATTGTGCACTTTAAATGATATGTGAATTATATCTCAATAAAGCTGATAAAAAGACAAAAAGAATGACTTTTCCAATGACTGCACATTAGATCTGAAAAGTGGTCAAAAAAAAAAAAAAAAGACAGAGATAGCCAAGGAATAACATGATACATATTTTAAACTAATATTTAAAACTAGTCTGATTAGTATTCTCAAAAGAATGAGACTATATTTATCCATGAAACAAGTACAGGACATTATGAAGCAGAAACAATTTAAGAGATAAGCTGCAGAATAAAGTAAAGTATATCCACTAAAAATAATCACAGAAGTAGTAAAAAAAAAAGGGGGGGGGGGAGAAAACAAATGACATAGAGAAGCAATCCAGCAGGCCCAGCATCCTCCTGATAAATGTTTCAGAAGGAGAGAATTAACGAAAAGGAGAGAAATGAAACTATCAAATAACAAGAGAAGAAAATTTCTCAGATGTAAAAGTCTTTAGATTGAGAGACCCAAGTGCTCAGGACAGTAAATGAATAAAGGTGCTTACCTCGACACACGGCATGAAATTTCAGAACATCGAAGATAAAGAAAAAGATATATAAACTCCCCTAGAGTTTAAAAAATAAAACCTCATCCACAAAGGAACAAATATCAAGCTTCTCAGCAGCACATTGAATGTCAGCAGATGATGGATCAATGCCTTCCACAAGTCATTCCCTGCTTTCAAGTCAGTCAATCAAGTAAGAGTAAAGAATAAGCCATGTAGTGGTTACTTGATTTGTCAGGTTGGATGGCCCAGCACTCAACTTCTTTCCTATTTGGATCTCATTCTTACAGACCTTTACCTCTCTTCCATTATATGGAATCTTAGTAGGAGGAAATTCGTGACTCTTGCCTCTCACTACCTACTCATCATTCCTAAAGTTGACAGGCTTCTCCGAAGAAGACATATAAATGGCCAACAGATGCATGAAAAGATGCTCAATATCATTCATCATCAGGGAAATGCAAATCAAAACCACAACGAAATAATACCTCATACTGTGAGGATGGTTATTATCAAAATAAATAAATAAATAACAAACATTAACAAGGATGTGGAAAAATTAGAGCCCCTGTGCTCTGTGGGTGAGGATTTAAGGTAGCACAGCACTACAGAAAACAGTAGGGAGGTTTCTCAAAAACAAAAAACAGAACTACCATATGATCCAGGAATCCCACTTCTGGGTGTCTATGCAGAATTGGAATAAGGATTTCAGAAAAATATTTGCACTCCTGTGTTCAGTGCTACATTATTCATAATAGCCAAGATGTGGAAACACCTAAATGTCTATCAAGGGCGGCATTGAGAAGAAGGATTAGCCTTCAGATTTTTTTAAATAACGAAGTAACTTGTTTTATTTTTAAATATGATGACTTTATATCCAGTAGTATGTGCATGAAAAATAATGAAGTATTTTCATCAATTAAAATTTATCAACAAAAATACATAATAAAGTATAATTTGTAGCATAAGTACAAATTGGCCAATTTATCTCCATTACCCATGTTATGACTTATCCTTATTTTATAGTTATAGTGCTGTAGATCATAAACAAATACAGAACTATGTGATATATTTACAGGGATTCTCAAAAATAATATTTCCATTCATTAGTGACAATTATATGTCATCAGCATTTAGTCTGCAATGGGATGAATGGAAAAAGAAAATGTGGCTTATACATACAATGGAATATTATGCAACATTGAAAAGAAATTCTGCCATATGCATCAACATGGATAATCCTTGAGGACATTAAGGTAAGTGAAACAAGCCAGTAACAGAGGACAAATACTGCATGGTACCACTTATATGAGATGTTCAAGAAATCATTTGCAAAAGTCCATCTATCAAAAACACTTCACACAATGCTACTTCTGAACAACCATCCAAGGGCCAGTCAATCTCCTGATGTCAGATTCAGATTGCAAATAAATGCTGATGAAATGTAACAGTAACTAATGAATGGAATTATTTTTGAGAATCTCCTGTGAATATATCACATATTTCTGTATTTGTTAATGATCTATAGCACTATAACTATAAAATAAAGATAAGTCATAACATGGGTAATGGAGATAAATTGGCCAGTTTGTATTTGTGCTACAAATTATACTTTATTATGTATTTTTATTGATAAATTTTAATTGATGAAAATACTTCATTATTTTTCATGCACATACTACTGGATATAAAGTCATTACATTTAAAAATAAAACAGAGTATTTTGTTATTTTTAAAAATCTGAAGACTAATCCTTCCTTTAAATGCCACATGGTATATGCTATAGTATAAGCCCATGATCTAGGTTCAACAAAAATGACTCCTCATTGAACCATTAACACAAAGGTTAACAAACTCTTGGAGCTCATTTTCGTCCCAGTGCTGTCAGGAACAGTAGATAACAGTGGGATCCTACCCATGATATTCCTCCTAAAGAGGTAGTGGCCACGTTCCCTGATTCCTGTTGTATTGTTTTCCACTTAGATATATATTCTCTGAAATCTCAATTGATTTATTCCTGTTTTTTTTCTTAGGATACAAAGAGTAAGTTTCCATTGTCTATATGAATGAACTGTAAGTGATATTAAGGTCTCACCAAGTTTCCCCTTAAGAATGTAATAGAAGATACAACAATGTGGATGGAGCTAAAGTGTATTATGCTAAGTGAAATAAGTCAGGTAGAGAATGACAAATATCATATGATTTCATTTATATGTGGAATTTAAGAAACACAACAGATGAGCATAGGGGAAGGGAAAGAAAAATAGGATAAAAACAGAGAGGGGGTGAACCATAAGAAACTCTTAAATACAAAGAACAGACTGGGGGTTGCTAGAGGGGAGGTAGCTGGGGAGATGGGCTAAATGGGTGATGGGCACTGAGGAGGGCACTTGTTGGGATGAGCACTGGGTGTTATATGGAAGTGATGAATCACTGGGTTCTCCTCCTGAAACCAATACCACACTGTATGTTAACTAACTTGAATTAAAAAAAATAAATTAAAAAAAAAAAGAATTTAATAAAAGATGCATAAAAATAAAAAAAGAGAAAAAACAAACAAAAAGAGGAAAATGTACATCACTCTTCAGTAAAGAATGGATCTGTTCCAGGATACAAATTATATAGAAAGAAACTAGAAGTTCTGGTTCAAGATGACAATGTAGGAGGATCGTGAACTCACCTCCTCCCATAGACACACCTAGTCTACAGCTACATACAGAGCCATTTTCCCTGAAAGAAATCCAAAAACTAGCTGAGTGACTTCTCCACAGCAGGTGAACAAAAAATCCTTACATGAAACAGGTAGAAGAAGCTGAGCACAATCTTGCCATAAATCCCACCCCTGGTGCAGCAGCCCACAGTCTGGAGGGACTCATGACTCCAAGCTTCTCCTTAAGCAGTGTAGTTTGAACTCCACACCTGGTACTTCAAATTTTAAGACCTTCACTTGAGTGACAAAACCGTAAAGCATGTAGCTTTGAAAGCCAACAAAGCTTACATCCGTGAGACCCACAAGATTACAGCAAACTAAGAAACTGTTCTTAAAGGGCTCACATGAACTCATTCACCCCATGGCCCAGTACAGGCAGCCAAAAAAGCTTCCAGTCTTTCTGCGAAAGAGACCTGTTAGCTAATCTTAAAGCTTTGGGCCTGAGGGTCAGACATCTAATTGAACATACACAATTTAACATCTAGGGGACTCCTGATACACTCTCTGAAAACAGAGACCAGCAAAGACCACCTTTGTGTTCTCTCTCTACCTCACTCCAGGTCCTGTATCTCCCAGAAAGGAGGTTGTGCCCAAGTCTGGCACCCCAGTTTGCAGCTGCCATCAAGGGGACACCCTTTGATTTCCTGGCTTTGGTGGCCAGCAAGGCTTACATTTGTGGGTCTCACAAGACTGTGACAAATGGAGAAAGTATTCATATTTAGCTATACCCCAGGGCGCAGTGGAAAGGCAGCATACTGAAACGCCGAGTCTTCCTGTGAAAGAGGCTTATCAGCTTGTCTTTAGAGTTGCAACCTGAGAGGCAGTGTTCTAAATGAATACACATACAAGGACACATGGTAATCTTCTCCAGAGACCTCAGAGGCTGAATGTTATCATTACCATTTCCCTCTGCATCACTCCAGGTCATCAGTAACTCCAAAAAAGGAGTTTATGCACACACCTAGTACCCTAGTTTTTGTTGCCCAGGGAATGTACCTTGATTGCCTGCCTGGTTCTGGTGGCCAATGGAGCTTATATTCATGGGTCCTATATGACTGTAACAATGGAAAAATTGTTCTTAACTAGCTACACTGCCCTTTGGTACAACCCAAAGACAGCAGACCGAAATATACCCCTAGTCTTTCCATGAAAGAGGCTTATTAGCTTATCTGTACAGCTGTAGACTGAAGGGCAGAATTATAATTAAATACACATCAAGGGGCAGACAATAATCCTATACAGAGACCAGGGAGTCCAGGAGGTGTCACCTTCACATTTGCCCTCTGCCTCATGTCTGCTCCCCAGTGTTTCTGAGAAAGGAGCTTGTGTACATGCCTAGTGCCCTGCCTTTTGTGTCTGTGGTCCAGATGACACATCCCTTGATAGCTTGGACACATCCCTTGATAGCTTGGCTCTGGTTGCCATGTGCAGTTTATGTTGATGGGCTGTTTGAGACAGTAGTAAATAAAGAAACAGTTTTTAACTGGCTATCACCCCAGGGCTCAGTACAAAGGGAGGAGAGAGTCTTCCCTGAAAGAAGTATATTTGCATACTTTAAAATCTACTGCCTAAGGATCTGGCTTCCAATTAGCCTGAATCTAGTTGCTGACTGGAACCCTCCCCTTTGAGACACTGACAGGTCTTAAACACCCTCAACTACTGGGAACCACTAAGAATAAAGTAAGCTGTTTGGATAATCACAAAGGTTTGAGAGAGAACCAAGAGCTAAAGCAGGCTTAAAAAAATAAGTTTCATCTTCTACAAAGGCCACTCCTTGAAGACTGTGAGAAGTGGTTATTTTATCTAATGCATAGAAACCAACACTGAGAATCAAGGAAAATAAAGAAACAGAGGAATATGTTCTTAAACAAAGAACAAGTTAAAATCTCAGAAAAAGGCCTTAGTGAAACAATATAAATTATTCATCTGACAAAAAGTTCAAAATAACAGTCATAGAGATGTTCACCAAGCTCAGGAGAATAATGCATGAGCAAAGTGAGAATCTCAACAGCGATATATATATATATATATATATATATATATATATATGTACCAAACAGAAGTCACAAGGCTGAACAATACAATGAACTGAAAAAAAATACAACAGAGTGGCTCAACAACAGACTAAATGAAGCAGAAGAAAGGATAAGTGTACTGAAAGAGAGGACAATGGAACTTATCCAATCAGAACCGCAAAATGAAAAAATGAATACAAAAAGTGAAGATATCCTAAGGGACTTATGGAACAACATCATGCAGACCAACATTCACATTATAGAGCTCCCAAAATGAGAAGAGAGAGAGAAAGGGACATAAAAGTTATTTGAAGAAATAATGGCTAAAAACCTCCCCAACCTGGGGAAGGAACAAACCTCCAAATCCAGGGAGCACAGAGAGTTCCAAATAAAATAAACCCAAACAGCTCCACACCAAGATATCTTATAAATTAAAATGTCAAAAGTAAAAGACAAGAAGAGAATCTTAAGAGCAGTAAGATGGAAAAAAATTTAAAAACCAAAAAACAAAAACAAAACAAAACAAAAACTTGTTATGTACATAGAACCCCCATAAAACTATCAGCATATTTTTCACCAGGAATTTTTCAGACCAGAAAGGATGAGGCATTGTATTCTCAAAGAGCTCAAAGGAAAAAAAAAACCTGCCAACTGAGAATACTCTAGCCAGCAAAACTATTATCCAGAATTGAAGCAGAGATAAAGAGGTTCTCCAGACAAGCAAAAGCTAAAGGTGTTCATCACCACTCGATACCTCTTACAAGAAATGTTAAAGGTTCTTTAACTTGAAACAAAAAGACAATAATTAGTATTGGAAAAACATGAAAGCATATATCTCACTAGATATATATATATATATATATATATATATATATATATATATGAATTATGTAAAATTATGGACACTCTAATGTAAAGGTGATGAGTTAATCACTTAAAGTTAGTAGAGGGGTTAAAAGACAAAATTAGTAAAAATAACTGCACACAATTTGTTAATGGATATACACGATACAAATATGTGCATTGAGACATCAAAAATATAAAATATAGGGGCACCTGGGTAGCTCAGTCGATTTGAGCATCCAACTCTTGATCTTGGCTTGGGTCATTATCTCAAGTCATGAAATTGAGCCCTACATCAGGATTCTCTTTCTCCTCTCTCTCCTTCTCTCTCTGCCTATCCTTCACTGGCACTCTTTCTGCCTCTCAAAATAAACAAACTTTAAAAAAACATAAAATATAGTGGGGGGGATTAAAATGTAGAGCTAAAGCATTCTAAAGAATGCATTAAAACTTAAGTTGTTATCAACTTAAAATATACTATCATAACTACAAATTGTTTTATGTAAGCATGGTAATCACAAAGCAAAAACCTATAGCAGATACACAAAAAATAAAGGGACAGGAATCTAAGCATACCAGTACAGAAAATCATCAAGTCACAAAGAAAGGGAGCAAGAAAAAAAAAAAAAAAAGAAAGGAATTACAAAATGGTCAGAAAACAATGAGCAAAACTGCAGTAAGTACATACCTTTCACTAATTACTTTAAATATAAATAGACTAAATTCTCCAATCAAAATACATAAAATGGCTAAATAAATGAGAAAAACAAGACCCAATTATATGCTGCCTACAAGAGACTCACTTCATATTTAAGAAAACATACAGATTGAAAGTAAATGGAATGAAAAAGAGATTTCATACAAATGAAAATAAAGCTGGAGTATCTACACTTAATATCAGACAGAACAGATTTTAAGACAAAGACTATAATAAAAGACAAAGTAGGTCATTATATAATATAAAAGGGATCAACCCACAAGAGATATAACATTTGCTAATATTTATGCATCTGACCTAAGAGCACTTAAGTATATAAAGCAAACATTAACATATCTAAAGGGATAAATAAACAACAGTACAATAATAGTAGTGGGCTTTACTATCCCACTTTCATCTATGAACAGATCATCCAGACAGAAATACAATAAAAAAGATCAATGAAACTAAGAGCTGGATTTTTAAAAGATAAATAAAATATGCATGCCTCTAGCTAGAGTCTCCCAGAAACAAAAGAAAAGGACTCAAATAAAACCAGAAATGAAAGAGGAAACATTACAAATGATACCATGGAAATACATGGGATCATAAAAACTACTATGAACAATTATATGCCAACAAATTGGACAACCTAGAAAAATTGGATAATTCCAAACATACAACCTACAATACTGAATCATGAATAAATACAAAATTTGAACAGAAAGATTACTAATAAGGAAATTGAATCAGTAATCAAAAATCCCCCAACAAACACAAGTCTAAGACCAGATAGCTTCAGTGGTGAATTCTACCAAATGTTTAATGAATTATTAATAACAATTCTTCCCAAACTCTTCCAAAAAATAGAATAGAAAGGACCCCACAAAAGATGAACATTATAGGCCAATATCCCTGGTGAACATACATACAAAAATTCTCAAAATATTAGCGAACTGAATTCAACAATACATTTAAAGGTTTATTTGCCATGATCAAGTGAGATTTATCCTGGGGATGCAAGGATGGCTCTGTATCAACAAATCAAGCAATGTAATACTCCACACTAACAAAACACAGGATAAAAAATCATATAATTATTGCAATAGATGCAGGAAAAAAAATTTGACAAAATTCAGCATTTACTTTTTTGTAAAAACTCTTAAAAATTGACATAGAGGGAACATCTTTTAACATAATAAAGGTCTTATGTGACAGGCCCACAGCCAACACCATAATCAAGAGTGAAATGCTGAAACTTTTACCCTAAGAACAGGAGCAAGATGAGGATGATCACTCTCACCACTTTTGTTCAATGTAGTATTGGAAGTCCTAGCCACGGCAATTGGACAAGAAAAATAAATAAAAGACATCCAAATCAGAAAAGAAAAAGTAAAACTATCAAACTATCTCTACTTGCAGATGGCATGATATTATATAAGGAAAACCCTAAAGATTCCACCAAAAGAACCATTAGAACTAATGACTTCAATAAAGTTGTGGGACACAAAATCAATATACAAAAATCACTTGCATTTTGATACAATAATAAAAAAATTATCCAAAGGAGATTTTTTTTAATCCATTTACAATAGCATCAAAAAGAATACAATACCTAGGAATAAATTTAACCAAAGAGGAGAGAAAACTATACACTAAAAATGATAAAACACGATAAAATAAATTGAAGAAGATAAAAACAAATGAAAAAATAATTATTGCTCATTGATTGGAAGAATTAATATTGTTAAAATGTCCATACTACCCCAAACAATTTACACATCCAATGCAATCCTTATCAAAATTCCAACGACATTTTTCACAGAAAGAGAACAAATCATCCTCAATTTGTATAAAACCACAAAAGACTTCCAAATAGCCAGAGCAAACTTAAGAAAGAAGAACAAAGTGGAAGGCATAACACTTACTTATTTCAAACTATAATACAAAGCTATAGTAATCAAGACATTATCAAATTGGCATATAAACAGACATATAGATCAGTGGGACACGAATAGTGAACCTAGAAATAAACTCTTGCATATGTGGTCAATTAATTTATAACAAAGCAGCCAAAAATATACAAGAGGAAAGGACAGTTTCTTCAATAAATGGTGTTGAAAAAACTGTACAGTCACATGCAAAAACATTAACCAGCTACATAAATAAAAATTAACTCAAAATGGGTTAGACTGAACATAAGACCTAAAATCAAAACTCCTAGAAGAAAAATAGTTAAGTTCTTTGACATCGGTATAGGTAATGATTTTTTTGTATTTGACACAAAAGCAAAGGCAAAAAAAACAACAGCAAAAATAAACAAGTGGGACCACATGAAACAAAAATACTTCTGCAATGCAAAGGAAACCATCAACAAAATGAAAAGGCAATGTAAAAATGGGAGATAATGGGGGTGCCTGGGTGACCCAGTCAGTTAAGTATCTGACTCTTGATTTTGGCTCAGGTCATGATCTCATGATTCATGAGATCAAGCCCTGCATCAGGCTCCACACTGACAGCATGGAGACTGCTTGGGATTCTCTTTTCTATCCCTCTCTTTCTGCTGCTCCCCAGCTTGCAGTAGACTCCTCTCTCTCTCTCTCTCTCTCTCTCTCTCTCTCTCTGTAAATAAATAAACTTTAAAAAATGAGAGGAAATATTTGTAAACCATATCTGATAAGGGGTTAATATCCAAAATATATAAAGAACTCATACAACTCAATAGAAAAAGAATTTGATTAAAAAATGGGCAGTGAATCTGATTAGATATTTTTCCAAAAAAGACACACAGATGACCAACAAGTCCATGAAAAGTGATCAGCATCTTTAATCATCAGAGAAATGCAAATCAAAACCACAAGGAAGTATCACCTCACACTTGTTACATTGGCCATTATCAAAAAGACAAGCAATAACATTGTTGGCCAGGATGTGGAGAAGAGGAAACCTTTGAACACTGTTGATAGGAATGTAAATTGGTGCAGTCACTATAGAAAAGAGTATGGAGTTTCCTCAAAAAATTAAAAATAAAACTACTGTATGATCCAGCAATTCCATTTCTGGGTCTTTATCTGAAGGGAACAAAAACACTAGCATGCAGATATATCTACACCCTCATGTTTATTGCAGCATTATTTACAATAGCTTACATGAGGACGCAGCCAATGTGTCCAGCTATGGATGAATGGATAGAGAAAATGTGGAATATGTATACAATGGAGTATTATTCAGCCACACAAAAAAGAAGGAAATCCTTCCATTTGTGACATTTGTGCTAGGTCAAATAAGTCAAACAGAAGGACAAATATCAGCAGCTCCTGTGTGGCTCAGTCAGTTGAGCATCCAACTCTTGACTTCCGCTCAGGTCATGATCTCACAGTTTGTGATTTTGAGCCCCACATCAGGCTTTGTGCTGACAGCACAGAACCTGCTTGGGATTCTCTTTCTCTGCCTCTTTCCCCCACCCCCCTGTCTCTCTAAAAATAAATAAATAAACTTTAAAAAAGAAAAAGAAAGACAAATAAATACCCTATAATCTCACGTATACGTAGAATCTAAAACAAAATGAAACAAAACAAGCTCATGCATGCAGAGAACAGATTGGTAGTTGTCAGAGGTAGGGAGTGAAATGGGTGAAGGGAGTCAAAAGGTACAAATTTCCAGTTACAAAATAAATAAATCCTGGGTATACCGTGCACAGCATGGTGACTGTAGTTAATAACACTGTATCACATATTTGAAAGTTGTCAAGATAGTACATCTTAAAAGTTCTCATCACAAGAACAACATGTGTGGCTCTGCGTGTTAATGGATGGTAACTAGACTTACACCACACTTAACTATCAAATTATTATGTTGTACATCTGAAACACGTATAATGTTATATGTCAGTTACAGCTCAATTAAAATAAGATAAAGTAAATAAAATACTTAGATAAATCTAACAATATGCACAGGCTGTATATGCTGAAAACTACATATGTCAGCAAAAAGAGAGCTAAAGAAATGGGGAGAGATAGCATGGTCATGGATTAGAATACAACAGAGCAAAGGAATCAAATAGCCTCAAGCTGATAGTTTCGATGCAATTTCTGCCAAAATATTTGTAAATATAGACAATAATATTCTAAAATTTATATGAAAAGGCAAAGGAACTAGAGAATGTAAAACAAATTTTTTTTGAAAAATTAATAAAGTGGGAAGAATCACTTATCCCATTTTCCGGGCTCACTATGTACCTATAATAATCAAGTCTGCTTGGTATTGGCAGAGGAACATAGTCATTGATCAACGGACCAGAGCAGAGAACTCAGAAAAGGATCAGTACAGATATGCAAGACCGATTTTTGACAAAGGTGCAAAAACAATTCAGTAGAGGAAAAATGGCCTTTTCAATAAATGTTGCTGGAGCAAATTGGACAAACCATAGGCAAAATAAAAGAAGCAAACAAATAAGAAAAAAACTCTCGACCTCACGTCTTATACAAAAATTAATGCAAAGCAGGTCACAGCATAAAATGTGAAACTATAAAACTTTTAAAAAGCTAAGGGAAAATCTTCAGGATCTCAGGCTAGATGAAAGTTCATAGACTTGACACCAGAAACGTGATCCATAAAAGGGAAAGCTGATGAATTGCACTTCAAGATTAAACCTTTTGTTCTGTAAAAGACCTTTGAAGACAAAAAGAAAAACTACACATTGGGAGAAAATATTTGCCAACAACATTTCTGACAATGGATAAGAATGTATCAAGAACCCTCAAACTCAGCCATAAAAATTAAAACCATATTATTCAAACATTCGTGAAAAGATATGAAGAGATATTTCACCAAAAAAGATCTACAGGTTGCCAAAAAAAAAAAAAAAAAAACCATGAAAAGATATTCTACATCTTTAGCAATTAAAGTAATACAAATGAAAACCACAATGAGATGTCACACACACTTTTCTAAATGGCTAAAACAAAAAAATATTCAGATACTGCTGGGGAGAATGTAAAATGGTACGGCCACTCTGGAAGAGCTTGGCAGTTAAAAAATTACATGTAACCACCGTACATCCCAGAAATTGCATTCCTGAGCATTTACCCCAGAGAAATGAAAATTTATGCTCACACATTAGTCGTAATGGTCAAACACTGAAAACTACCCAGAGGTACTTCAGTGGGTGAATGCTAAACTCAGTGTGGGAAACCCATACCTTGGAATACTATTCAACAATAAAAAGAACAAACTATTGAAACATGCCAAAACCTGAATGAGTCCTCACAGAATTACACCAACAGAAAAAAAAAAAAAAAACCCATTCCAAAGGGTGAAACACTTATAATTTCATTTATAAAACAATCTTGAAATGACAAAATTATAGGCATGGAGGAGAGGGGATGAGAAGGATGTGGTATGGTTATACAAGGTCATGAGGGCTCCTGGGGATAATGGAACTGTTCTCTTGACTGTATAGATGTCAGTATCCTGGCTATGATATTGGACTATACCTTTGCAAGACGTTACCATAGGGGAAGAGTTAAGTGGATCTCTGAGTTATTTCTTACAACTACATGAATATCTACAAGTATCTCAAAGTTCAAAGTTAATTAAAGAAGATAAACAAAATGTATTTAAGCATACCTCAGAGATATACTGGTTCTGTTCCAGCCCACCACAATAAAGCAAGTTACCGCAATAAAGTGAGTCAAATAAATTTTTTTGGTTTCCCAGTGCATATAAAAGTTATGTTTATGCTACACTGCAGTCTATTAAGTGTGTGACAACATTATGTCTAAACAAGCAATGCACACACGTTAGTTAAAGAATACTTTATTGCTGGAGAGCCTGGGTGGTTCAATCAGTTAAATGTCTGACTCTTGATTTCGGCACAGGTCACGATCTCATGGTTTGTGAGATCGAGCCCCATATCAGTCTCTGTGGTGACAGCATGGAGCTTGCTTGGGATTCTCTCTCTCCCTTTCTCTCCTCCTCCCCCACTTATGTTCTCTCCCTCCCTCTCTCTCTCTCTCTCTTTCAAAATAAATTAAAAAACATTTTAAAAATCTTAAAAAAATACTTTATTGCTAAAAATTGTTAACCATCATCTGAATGTCCATGAGTCATAATTGTTTTTGCTGGTGGAGGATATTGCCTGATGTTGACATCTGGTGACCCATCAGGGTGGTCTTTGCTGAAGATTGGGGTGACTGTGAAAATTTTCTTAGAATAAGACAAGAATGAAGTTTGCTTCGATTGACTTCCTTTCATGAACAATTTCTCTATGGCAGGCAGTGCTGTTTGGTAGCATATTCCTCACAGTAGGCCCTGTTTCAAAATTGGAATCAATCCTCTCAAACTCTGCTGCTTTATTAACTAAGTTTATATGGTATTCTAAATCCTTTGTTGTCATTTTAACTCTCTTTACAGCATCTTCACCAGAAGTAGATTCCACTCAAGGAACACTTTGAAATTTTGTCATGAGGTTGCAGCAATTCAAATATAATAATAATGAAAAGTTTTAAATATTGTAAGAATTACCAATCTGTAGCACAGAGACACAAAGTGAGCAAATGCTGTTGGAAAAAATGGCGCTGATAGACTTGCTCGATGTAGGGTTGCCATAAACCTTGAATTTGTAAAAAATACAGTATCTATAAGGCACAATGATAAAGCAAAGCACAGTGAAATGAGGTATGCCTGTACTAAAAGAGAAACCAACAATCAAAAGTTCATTCGGGGATAAAAGGTATAAGAAGGCTAAAAGTTCATCTATCCCAAGGGTAACTGGAAAGCAATGTCAAAAGTCTATAAATTTAGAAATATCCGTATAAGCATATTAAAAGTGTTGTTATCAGTACAAGATCATATTATTTAGAAATAGAAGCAGTTTCAAAATAATATGGATCAAAAGTAGTTGCTCTGAAGGGTAGGCCTTGGGAGGGAGAAAGGTGGTGAAGAAAGCAGTTCCTTTTCATTATAAGCTCCTCCTCTGAATATTTTATTAAACACGGTCTATGCCTTGCCCTAATTGATTTTTGGAATTGTTAGGTCACAGTTTCTTTGAAACATACAATTATTATGCATGTGAATGTCATTATGTTACCTCACATCTTTATCAACAAATGGCTGGGTTCATGGAAAACATGAAGTACCCTTCTCCTTGCCCCTTCTTTATCATGGATCAGATCCTTTGCCAGATCAGAAGTGGAAACAAAGGGAAAAGTTTGGCTTACTTCCTTTTCCCACATTCTACTGACTTCTGCTCCATTCCCTTGTGATTCTTATTCCCTGCGTGTTCACAAGCACACTCTCCCTCCTCCCTGATCCACCCCTCCTCTCTTCCTGAGGAGTAGGAATGAAATCCCACATCCATTAAGTCCCTCAAGCTTCAATATTTTCACCCTTCTCCAGTAGAAATCTCTCCTTCATGAGTCCACAACCCTGCTCATAATGAACATTTTAGCATACAATGTAAAATTAACACAGCACATTCAAAATAGAGTTACAGCATGACTTCTTCATTATAACTCTCCTTTTTACTCTCCAAATATTTGTTCACTTCATTCAGACTGCAAATCCAAAGACCAATAGAATTCCAGACATTTGATGAGACGCCAGATCTGAGGATAATACTGCTCTGGAAGTGGGAAGGAGCCACCCTGAAGCAGAAGCCACTCTGACTTCATACTCAAAGGTAGAATTCAGTGCTTGTAGAACATGCAGTCAGAGGGATTTCTAACATGCCTGAAAGTAAACTGAACTGAAAAAAGCAAATGCAGAGAGGAAAAAAAACAAACAAACCAGGATTGGGGGTCTTATTCATGGGCAGTATGATAAGACACGTAAGGGTGGGTCAATTATTCTACAGTTCAAGACAAATGAGATAGGCTATTGGGCCTGACGGTAGGTTCTCCAGGAGGCTGAGTACCAGGATGAAGCAGGGAGTTCACAAGGTTCTGTACTACAGATTCCTCAAAATATTTGTTCCAATTCAAGGCTTAATAAGCAATCCCTTGAAAACAAAGTTGGTTCCTCAGGTATATTCACACCAAGAAGGAGGCGTGAACTGCACTGGGAAAACCAGTGCTTAGAATGCCTCACTTCCCTTGACTTGTACTATCTCTGGGTGAAGTGATCATTGGAGTGGATGAGCCTGTGGTGTGAGTCGTCCCCAGACCCTGGGGCCCGGCAAGATGTCACATCTCCAAGTCTATGACAGATTGTCATCCTCTGTGCAACCCTTTACAACACTTGTGCTGAGATAATTTCCTCATCTTAGGGAAGAGGAGATGTTAAAATCAAGATGGCGCGTTGTGTGGGTGGGGTAAGCCCTATTAAATTCACCATCAAATGAATAACCTATGGATCACTTTGCCTCAGCAGAACAACCACCTCTTTACAACTCGTTTGGTTGGGCTTGGAGGCTCTACATCTGGTTTGGTCCAACGTTAGCTCATTTGCTTTCTGTTGCTCCAAGATCACATCTGTGTACTTGAACTCTCCCACCAGACGCTACTTCCAGCTCTGGGTCCTGCTGGATACAGTTCCGCCTATTCAGAGCTGATGCTTTGATGGTGAAAAAAGCAGGAATCAAGTATTCAACAAATCTATTCTTTGATACCTATTTTAGCCTTTATTAAGCCTAATGGTGAACAAGGGTAATGTGAAGTCTAATAAATACAGAAGACAGGGAAGGCTCCTGTTGGATAATGGCCAGCCCTGCTTCCCTCGTAATAGGGCACTTAATTGTTTGTTTATTGATTACACGGAGTGTGCCACAGAGGCCCAGCCTGCCAAGACGACGACATTATGTGAGTCCAAACTTGTAAAGACAATAGGGAGGGCTTAAGAAATACTATGCAAGAAAACTCAAGATACTTTCTTCAAAATATTTGCCATTGAATACCATGTTCTCAGTTTTGGAAATAAAAATTTCAAACTGCCCAGTCTTTGCCACACACTGAATTTATAGCCTCACAAGGTGGGTGTCTGTGCATGTGCTTACGTTCACGTGAATGTGGGTTTCTGTGTGTGTGTGTGTGTGTGCGCGCGCGCCTTCCTAGGATCTAATTCTTTTCCTTGGTTACTTGCTGTCTTGTTCATCTTCTCCTCCATTTCTTTCCTTGCATTCATTTTGTATTTCCCATAGACCTTTGCGTATGACAGTCGTTCCTATTGATTTAAAAGGGGAAATTTTAATTTTAGAGCACTGAGTGTCTTTCATATTGCTGGTTAAGAGATTCATAGGTCCTTGCTCGTCAGACTCCAAATAATCAGAGATATTCAAATTTCAGGACAATTAAATAATAAGATTAATTTCTATTTATAAGGAAAGTGTCTCTTCCGTAGTAAGTATTTAGAGCTTAATGATCATGTATTTGTTATTTGGGTAGTTTTTAACCGAACATTGGAATGGTTCTGTCCAAAATGCTTGGAGCTATTTATAATATACAATTTCCTTAATACAATGACACAAACATGTTCTCAACAGGTATGAATTGTATTCTTTCTAACAGCACAAAGAGGGGGATTTGGCTGCTCTTTGCTCCAGAGTCTGAAGGAACGGACCACTGAGATATATGTTTGCAAATACACACGGCCCATTTTTGTATACATTTGGTTTTCATTTGCTTGAAATCATTTTGTAGCCTAATAAAAAAAAAAGGAACCTACATTTTTATATAAGGAAGTTAACTGGCTGTGGTTGGCCAGAAGGAAGGTTTTTTTTTTTTTATTTTTTTACCCAGTTATGTTAAGGACATTATAGCAAAAATGTCCAGCACTCTGTTAGAGTGATGACAGAGTATTGACTTGATTTAGTATCTTTTATTATTCATCATCTAAAATACCAAAAGCTGACACTTACATAAGGTCTCATGACATATGGAAAAGAAGAAACTGTTTTCTTTTTTTTTTTAATTTTTTTAACGTTTATTTATTTTTGAGACAGGGAGAGACAGCATGAATGGGGGAGGGTCAGAAAGAGAGGGAGACACAGAATCTGAAACAGACTCCAGGCTCTGAGCTGTCAGCACAGAGCCTGATGTGGGGCTCGAACTCACGGACCGCGAGATCATGACCTGAGCTGAAGTCAGATGCTTAACCAACTGAGCCACCCAGGCGCCCCAAGAAACTGTTTTCTAGAAAGAAATACGTCCTCTACAGTGTAATGTGCCCAAGGTGCCATCATTCCTTAACCAACACCCCAGAAAGAAAAGGCCAGTGGTGGCGGATATTTTCATGCATCAATTACCATAAACGTTAATCAGATGGATGCTTGTTTCAGGATTTGGATTCTAGGGTATCTCCCATACAGAATAAACTCAGAACCAATTTGAGTTCTCCAGTAAGGGCAGCCCGC
This sequence comes from Leopardus geoffroyi, assembly GCF_018350155.1. Lineage (NCBI taxonomy): Eukaryota > Metazoa > Chordata > Mammalia > Carnivora > Felidae > Leopardus > Leopardus geoffroyi. Next base: position 71,749,547 of record NC_059331.1, on the reverse strand, counting down.
AGGCACCGCAGAGCTCAGCACAGATGAGCAGTGACAACTTCACAACCTCTAGTCTGATGGCAGTTCTTAGGAGTCCGTGACCCACAACCTCAGGTGGGACAGGACTAAATACTTGTGCTGGGTGTTTAGCTCCCCAAGGTAGCAACTAACAAGTATCATAAGAAGCATTTCTGAATTTGTGAGTTCTGAGTACAACCCAGAACTTGGTATTCAGCACCCACATGATCCAGGTGTTTAAGGGCTTGTCTTAATTATGTTCAATCAGACATCATCCTTGCAGATGTTTCTTTCGTTGAAATACAAAAGCTGATGGTCAATGGAAAGCAGGCATCTCAAGAAATAAGCGTGGTGACCTACTAACAAAGAGGTAATATTCTGTAGACCACGTGCACCTGTCTTATACGGGGAATCACAACAACAGGAGCCCCTCTTCAGGAGTGTTGTAAGAAAAGGGACCGTAGAACATTCAACCTCCGTGAAATAATGGCTACCAGTGAGTTGGCCAAGCGCTGGCACTGTGTGCGACCAGACATTCTGCATGCAGATTGCCTCTCATCCGCCCAGCGATGCTGTAAAGTAGCCACTGGTCCCATTTTAGAGGAATGCACAGTTGAGGCTCCAAGAAGGGAAGTGGCTTGCCAAACCACATAAAACACTTGTTTGGGATTCGGCCTGAAAATGACTCTAAAGTGTTCCCATTCTCTGTGAGCTTGATTCTCCCCTTTGCACCTGAGGAAGTGGCAAAAGGGACACCCCCACCTTTTACAGATGGTCCCCCTACTTCCTCGGAGACTACTTTCCTTTTGTTTCCCACTAACTCCCTTGTGGCCAGAGAATGGGTTAGACAGAGCCGAGTGAGAGCAGACGTGGGGGAAGCCAGAGAATGGAGAGAATTTCCTGCCTTGAATTTGGGTACTGATTTGGGGTGCCTGTGGCCTCTCTCTCACCCGACTGGCCACCTTGAAGCATTCACCAGCATCCCCCACAAGGTCATACGCTCTAGTCTTCTCATCTTTTGTGAGGTTTCCTTCGAGCACAATCCACTCGGGTGGCAGTGTTGGGTTTCTCGTGTGGTCACGCACACACTTCCTGCACAATACGCTGAAATGCCAGGAATAGTCTCATTAACTGCAAAGCCTTTGTGTTTCTGTTTTTATTTGGAGGTTTTTATGATCAGACCTCTTCTTCTCCGCAGAAGGTCTGCTCAGTGAGAGGCCAAATTATTGATTCTGTGTTCACGCTGCCTCCCCAGAACAGTGCCTGACACACAGGAGGCACTCACTGCCTATTTTTTAATTAATGATGAGATAAATGATTTTATCCTAGTAATTAACCCAGAGAAAGAAGGAACCACACTGCTATGTCCCATAAAAGGATAATCATTTGGGATAAGCTCCTGGTAAGAAACAGCCCGTGATCTATTTCTCACTCAGGAGACATGACCCCTGAGAGTCAGCAGGTGGCTCTGCTCATTCGAGGCTGAGGGGCAGCTGCCTTCCCTTCTCCAGAACTCTCGTTTGGAAGGTCTGGAACCCATAATGAATGTTGTGGCCTAGAAGCAAAGCACATCACACTCACAGGTCACCAGCCAGAGCCAGTCACATGGCCCCACTCAACCGCAAAGGGCAGGGACACGCAACCTTCCCGTGGGCTTGCAAGGCACGGAGCTGGGAAGGTTGGGTGGGTTGTGCAAAATGGTACCACTGAAAACAAATGTAGCAGTAATTCCACAGGCATCAGAATGCAGTGTGGCGACTCAGGACACTACCCAGGGAAACGGCATGAGACAAACGTGAAGAGGGTCAGACTGGCTGCATCGTCCCAGTGTTCTTTTAAGCTGTGCAAGGGCGATGCTTGTCTTGTCACTACAGCCCCCCTATGTCGCACAGAAACTGATACTCAGGAAGAACTTGAAAAGTGCCTGCTGAATGAATAAGCCCATAAACAAGTGAATTCTGCAGATGGAGTGAAAACAGAGTAAGGCTGACCATTGCCTCTTGGAATGGTATGGTTTCATGGAAGGACTGGGACGCATGCATCAGCCACACCAGAGAGCTTGTTTTTCCTTCCCTTGGAGTCAAAAGCTGTGGTTCCTTAAGCCACACACCCAAGGCTGCAGAAACTCAACAAACTGGACAACAATACACTGCAATTCCAAGTCCTGGGGCTCCCGCCAAGGGCACAGCACTCTCTCATCCTGGAAGCTGTTATGCCCCTCGGATGGGGGCTTGGATCAGGTGTCCCCTCCCCATGGTCTCTTTCCAGCTTGGAGATGCTGTGAGTCTCTGATCCTGGCTTTGGCTCTAGCCCGGGGCTGTATTATATTGCTGAGGTCATTGTTTATCCTAGTGCGTGTTTGTAGCAGCCTCATCTCATAAATGAAGGGACAAAGAACAAGAAAGTTCATCAGGAGTCCAATCTCACACCATGGTTTTCTGACCAGGGCAGGGCAGCGAGGCAAGATTCAAACAGTTAACCTGAAGTCAACACACTGGGGAATTACAGGCATTCTCCCTCTGTGGCAAAGGACCGCATGCGAGGCCTTCATGAGCAGCATCACATAGACGCCTCCGATATGGAATTACATATGCCATTTGATGCACAAAGCCAGGCAGCAATTTCAAGTTCAGCTGTCTGAAAATTGCTTCGAAAGGTTTAAAAGGAGGGAGGCTTGGAGTCCAGGCCGCAAATTCAGAGGCAGTTCCAATTTAGGTGGAAAGCGCCCTCTGCTGGCCCAGGGCGCCTTATTCTCGGCCTTGGAAGCGTTCGATGAGCCCACCCCACAGGCCCCAGACTAAGCGCCTGCCGTCTTCAGGATGGCAAGTCTGTGCTGGCTTAGCGATATGGGTGGTGGTTCAGAAGAGAAGCCAAAGGAGAAGGGAACACATGGCCTTTGGCCAGGGAAGGAAATGCTGCTGATGTAGCCTGAGCTGCTTCTCAAAAATATCATACAAAAAAAAAATAAAAACACACGATATGGTATTTTCACAATTTAGCACTCAACTCCTCCAACTCACCTCTTCCATCCTGCAGCTCACTCCAGCTGAAGGTTCTGTGTGCATACTGTGCTCTCAGATCATTCTCTTAGGAATTGATAGTAAATAGGAACCCAAACTGAAGTTCATTTCAGGAATCTGTCAGCCTCACGGACAGTGTTTATTTGGAATGAACTCCCTCTCCACGGTAAGGATAGCGATTCTGGCTCAGAGCTCCAGCAACGTCCGAGGCATTTGGAGGAAAACAATCTGTTTTGTGCTTGAACAGGAGGCTTGCATCACCTGAACTGCTGTTTCAGCAGAAGGCAAAACATACCACACGCACACACATGCACACACATATGCACAACCAAGCGCCTTTTCATTTTCCACAGTTTTAAAGTTATAGCCTACTCGAATTAAAAATTAGGATCAGTGGGGCACCTGGGGGGCTCAGTCGGTTAAGGGTCTGACTCCTAATCTCAGCTCAGGCCATGATCTCGAGGTTCATAGGAGAGAGACCTGCATCGAGCTCTGTGCTGTCAGCGCAGTGCCCTCTTGGGATCCTCTCTCTGCCTTTGCCTCTCTCTCTCAAAATAAATAAATAAACAAAAAAATTAGGATCCGTTTGATAATCACTCCATACCTCACCCTTGCCCGAAGATTTTGAATTATGCCTTCTGACAGACTGTCATTCCTGAGTAACTCATCTACTAAGAGGTCACCCTAACCTCAGAAACAGCTGTGGGGGCAGGAAGGTGCCAGAAATCACTTGGTCAAGTGAAGCCGGTTTTGTCAGGTGGCAGAGGTGAATAATGACTTGGGTGCAATTTCCAGAGTCTGGACATGTGTCTCAAACACTCTACTGTCTGCCCTACTTTCTTCCTAATGACTGAAATGCAGAATTTAAGCTCCATTTTTTCGACCTAAACCCATGTATCCCTCTTAAGTATGTTTCTATATTTTAAGTAGTGACGTCGTTCGTACCTAGAGCATGGAATCTCAAAGTTCGGGACCCAAAGAAAAAGCCCAAGAGGTCGTTAAAAATAAGAACCTGGCCCAAGTCTTAGCTAAGGCCGAGAAACCTCAATTTCGTAAGTGCCCTGGACGAATTGGTTACAGGAGACCCGTGGGCTGTAGTCCAAAATGAAGGCTTAGAGTAAGAAACTAAAACTACGAGACTCTCTCTTAAGAGAAAGAGAGGAGGGAGGGGGAGTAAGAAGGAATGTGCCCTAAGATATTGAGCATCTAATGGAAAGAGAAGTTGGGGGAGGGGTGACAACACCAGGTGGGAGATTTCTGGACAGGAGAGTCTTGACATGGCTAACCAGAGCCTTGGATCACCTTGCAGTCTTGCTGAGCAAGGACGGACGCCATGCTCTGTTATTAATGATTAGTGGCGACTCTTCCTTATCTTGCGAAGCACTATGCTGTGAGTCAGCCAGCGTGTGAGTTCCCCATCACCGAATCCTGTGAGGAGCTGTGAGCCTTGCCTTCTCACACACAGAAAACCAAGGTTTGGCATCTTCCCCAGGGTGAAAGAGCTTTGCTCTGGGAAAAAGCGTGTGCCATCCGGATGCCCTTAATGGGGGCGGCTCAGATGACCAGGAATGGAAGCATTATAATTTTTCCACTGCTTTTGCCACCAAATTATTTCTGAATAGCAAACCAGATTTTAAACCCCAGAAAAATATCCTATGAGTGCTGAATATCCTTCTAGGGTCGTCTTTAATCCTCTCCTGGAATCCAGGATGAAGGATCTGAAGCCCAGATGAGACATGAGACACGAAGCAGCATACCTCATCTGATGCACCACCCTGCCCCGCCCTTATGAAGTCTAACCCAGAAGCCAATCCTGATTCTAAAAAAGAAACCAAAATGCACATGCACAGAAGACATACATTTTCACAATTTCAGTGAGGAAAGAAGTACGTGTTTGTGTATATGATTCTATTACATTAATTTGAATAACTGAAGAATATCCATACATTGACATTTTCATTATATTGTTTAGTTCTTTCATCAAACACGTTTGCTTTATTTTGCTACTAAAAGCCAGTTTTGGAGTTAGAAGTTTACAGAATCTGTAAAATACATAGATAGGAGTCAGTTATAATAAAACCATAATGTCATTCTAAGCCAAATGGATCAAATCTTACTCTGAATTTTTCACGAGCAATATATTGATTTTAGCCCTGTCCTCAAGACGGAAGTTTTCAAAGTTGAGGCCTTCCTTTGCATGAGTAAATTAGGAAATATTCTGAAAAGCATTAACAGCCAGCACTAAAAAGTCTATTGTGAAATACACCGGCTTCATAATTGCTATGAAGACTTGCTTCACTGTTTTGATCTTTGAATGGTGAAACTCATCCAGATGTTTCTAAAAGAAGGGAGCAGAATAAGAAAGGCAAACGTGTTGAAATACGTTATTAATCAAAATATGCCATCCAGTTTTTCTCTTTCATATCGGAAACCTTGGACTCCTAATTTAACGAAAGGTTATCCTGTGTTTCCCCAAATTCATCTGCCTCTCTGTTGGTTATCCCGAGAAGCTTTTCACTGTTTCTTCAACGACTTTGTATTTGAGGCTTTGCAGATGGGGAGGTGGGGGGCAGTACGATGTCTTCAAGGAGAGTGCCTGAAACAGAAAGGATTAATCAGAGGTTTATTTTGGTGTTTAAAAATCAATATTCAAGTTATTGTTAAAGTCACAAATTGAAAACATATATAGTTCTTCCTTAAAATGTCAAGTTCAACCTATATATCTTATTCACTATGTAGGTCTAAAAACTTTTAAATTATTGATGTGTAATTGACATAGAATGTTATATCAGTTTCAGGTGTACAATAATTAAACTGATTCAACGATTATATACATTACTTAGTGTTTACCACCATAAGTGTCCTCACCATCTGTCGCCGTGTTACGTTATTACAATATCATTGACTATATTCCTTATGCTGTACTTTTCATCCCTGTGGCTTATTTATTTTATTAGAAGTTGTACCTCTTAATCCCCTTTATCTATTTCACCCATCCCCACCTACCCACTTGCCCTGTGGCAACCACCAGTTTGTTCTCTGGATGAAGAGTCTGTTTGGTTTTCTTGTTTGTTCATTTATTTTGTTTTTCAGATGCCACATATAAGTGCAACCATATGGTATTTGTCTCTTTCTCAGTCTGACTTATTTCACTTCGTATTATACCTTCTAGGTCCATCCATGTTTTTAAAATGGCAAGATCTCCTTATTTTTATGGCTGAGTATTATTCCATTGTATATCAGTCCATCTATTGGTGGATACTTGGGTTTCGTCTATATCTTAGCTGTTGTAAATAATGCTGCAATAAACATAGGGGTACATATGTCTTTTTGAATTCATATTCTCATTTTCTTTGGGTAAGTACCCATAAGTGGAATTACTGGGTCATACTGGTAATTTTATTTTTAATTTCTGAGGAACCTCCATATTGTTTTCCACAGTGGCTGCACCAGTTTGCATTCCCACCAACAGTACACAAAGGTTCCTTTTTCTCCATATCCTTACCAACCCTTTACCAATAACTTTTAAAAGGTCTTTGGTTCGTGTTTGGTTCTATTTACAAACTTAATTTTTAAACTTCAAATACATATAATGGCATTTATAAATTTCAGACAAGTGATTCCCTTTTAAACCAACTGTCTGATTGAACAAACAACCTTTTCCTAAATATATTAATATTGGGCTATGGATTTAATACATTAAACTTGTAAACAAGAACTTTAGGTTTTCTTAAATGATTTAATATTATTTACAACTTTAGAACAATTTCAACCTAAAAATTATAAGCCTAAATCAATTACTCAATCAGACAATTTTTAATTTGTTAACAAAAGCTGATTGCTATTCTAATAGACCAAATCTTATAGACATATTCAGATTCCTTATTACAAAAACATTAACACAATGGTCTTGATTCTGTTTATATTTTTAAATTTAAATCTTTTTGAAGTTAAAATATGCTAACCAACTAAAACATAATTATATCACTCTCTAAAATTTAGGGAATAACTAGCAGGGTTTTTGTTGTTGTTGTTGTTTATTTTTTTTTTTAATTTATTTCTTTATCTTGGAGTAGGGGGAAGGACAGAGAGAGAGGGAGAGAGAAAGAATCCCAAGCTCTGTCAGCGCAGAGCCCGATGCAGCGCTCAAAGTCATGAACTGTGAGATCATGACCTGAGCCAAAATCAAGAGTCCAATGTTCAACCCATGGAACCACCCAGGTGCCACAACTGGCAGTTCTTAACAGCTAGAGTTATCAGGAAAGAAGCTGTCTAAATTCTAGTTAATGACACCAATAGTCTTCCTTCAACTGTATATACAGATTACAACAGGGGTTCCATAGCATGATGAATGGATTAGCCTCACAAAGAGCCTACGTCTTTTAGGTTTGAGTTACATCTGACTGAATTCTGTATGAAAACCTGCTACCCCTATTCATGCTGCTATATCACTTAGCTGGGTTTTCCATTCATTTCCTTCATACAAATATTTAATTGTCTTTTCACAAATTTAAAGACCTTGAAATTGACAGGTTTATGTTTCTGTCATATTCTCCCTGTTACGACCACATAATCTTTCTAAATAATAAGATGCTGTCCAGTTGAATCCTAGTTATAAAAAGAGAGTTTACAACCAGATTTCCATGAGTTGGAATTCCAACCCTGTCATTTGATAATTTGGTGACCTCGGTTAAGATAGTTAAGGTCTCAGGGCCTCAGTTTTCTCATCTGTAAAAGCTATAATTTAGGGATTGTTGTGAGGTTTAAATAAGTTAATCTAGAAAAAGCTCTTAAAAGCTCCTGGCACATAGGAAGCATTCTATAAGCATTAGCAATGATCATGAATCTTTCATAAGGAAGGTTATTTTATTGATGGAAAGTCTACCCATTTTGTAATCCCATAGTATCAGCCATAAGATGGGCCTGGTGAGAGATGCCTAGTATAAGCATGTGTATTTCTCTACTAATTCTAATCTTACTAAGCTGTAATGATTTTTTCAGAGAAGAAGATAATCATGTTAAAGTTTTTCAGGAGAAATGCCCTGCTGTTTATAAAAAGCTTTAATGAGGTTTTTTGCTTAGCCAAAGTTCAGTTTCTCCATATTTGGGTCCTGTTGGGAAGTCTGAGGCTTAGGAGAGAGGTGGACCTGTAGACTGTGTCCATTCTAGATGTGTCTAGCAAGTGTTCCTTCATTGCAGAGGGGAAAAGCAAACCGCCACATTACCTAAACACACTTGTTACAAGGTTCAGCAAGTCATTTGGGTTCCACCAATAAGATGCACACGTACAAAGTTTATATCATGGTCATGAAGGTCTTGAAGTGTAACTGCCCTTAGATCTCAGTGCCCAGTCCCTGACTTTGCCGGCGTTGAAAATCAGCAAGCAAAAAATACCACCTTCTTCCTTGCTCTACTCAAAAGTTTCCTCTATTTGTTTCCTAACCCATGCACAATCTGGAGCAGTGGTTCTCAACTGGGGGTGATAACCCGTCCCCCAGGGGATAGTTGTTCTTACTTGGAGACATTTTTTTAATGTTTATTTAGTTTTGAGAAAGAGAGACAGAGACAGAATGCAAGCAGGGGAGGAGAAGAGAGAGAGGGAGACACAGAATCCAAAGCAGGCTCCAGGCTCCAAGCTGTGAGCATGGAGGCCGATGCGGGGCTCGAACTCACGAACTGTGAGATCATGCCCTGAGCCGAAGCCAGACGCTCAACCAACTGAGCCACCCCGGCGCCCCACTTGGAGACATTTTTGATTGTCAGGAGCCAGCACGCTGCTGGGGAGATAGAGGTACAGTCAGAATATTACTGCCATCTGGTAAATAGAGACCAGGGAGGCTCTTCAACATCTTACAAGATGGCCCTCCACAGCAAAGATTTATCCAGTCCAAAATGCTAATAGTGCCAAGGTTGAGAAACCCAACAACCCTGTAATGTGCTCAATATCTGCTCATTAAGTGGCTCTTAAACTCTGTGAGTTGCTTGTATTCAACCTCGAGGTAAAGAGATAACAAGTATGGAAGTGGCTTGGGCCAAGAGCACGAGAGCACAAGAGCAGGAAAACTTCCTGGGATGTCTGTATTTACTTAGTTTATTGATTGGTTGCATAGTTTAATTTGAATGAGTGATTCTAATTTTGGAATTCTAGTCTCTGTATGGGAAAAAAATGGTCCTTATCTGTTCTTTTTTTTTTTTTTAATTATATTTTTAGTGTTTATTTACTTTGAGAGAGAGAGAGAGAAGGACAGCACAAGCAGCGGAGGGACAGAGAGAGACAGAGACACAGAATCCGAAGCAGGCTCCAGGCTCCAAGCTGTCAGCACAGAGCCTGACACTAGGCTCAAACTCACAAACCGTGAGTACATGACCTGAGCTGAAGTCGGACACTTAACTGACGGAGCCACCCAGGCACCCCGTGTCCTCATCTGTTCTAAAAGAGGAGAGATGAAAGACATTTGGACTGTCTTACTAATTTGTTGAAAGGTTCCCTAGATCCTTGCTATTCAAAGCAATACCACAGCAATGGCAGCACTGGGAGTTTTCTAGAAGTGAAGACACCCTACTCCCACTCCAGAGACTTTGAATCAGAATGTGCATTTTAACAAGATCCCCGGGAGACAGGTGGGCACACTGAAGATGCCCTGCGGACGCAAAACCAGCACAAGATTGGAGAGACAACTTTTAATTGGCAAGTACCTAGATATCGAATTGCGTGGTTTCATTCTTTGGCTCTCTGGCCAGTAAAAGGCAAAATTTCCAAATCAGACATATAAATCAGTGCAACTTCAGATCTGCTTTGTTTTTATATCTGATTGCCACTTAAACACCAGTGGCCCAGAACACAACAATTATTTCTTTATCCCTCTATTAAGTATTTAATGATCTACAAATAAGCTCCGGAGAAGATGCCACATAAAGAGACCCTATGGTCCTTTTATAATGTGAGTCATTACACCCGTTATCGTTTCGCTTGTGAGATAGATGCTCAGATACCAATGTTAGGTATACTGTTAGATAATGTAAAAGAATAGAGAAAGTCACACCTTCTCAGCAGAAATATTCCCAGCACTCTCCCCACCCCTGCATACACATTCACAGGGGTTTTTGTGGATCGTCCTTGGCCGTCAGCGTAGCACTTTGCTCTCTCCCAGATCACACACAGTCTGTAGCTCCACACATCGCTAAATTACCTCTGCAGGGATTCAGCAGGGATATCTGCCAAGGGGCTAAGACCACACTAGAGGCAAATGGGTGGTTTGCAAACTCTAGTTCACAGAAGGCTAGGGTTTTGTACAGCAGTCTCATGGACTGAGGGCAAGTTGAGTCATTGGGCTCAAGGGACCCTCCTTCCCACGCCAACCAGACACATGTATCTGTTCTAGAGATTACAGTGTATAAACTTGCATTTGAAAAATGCATACTACTGCTTATAAAAAATAAATTAAAGAACACTGGAGCAGATGACTGCTAAGATCTGGTCAAGATCCATAATTCTATATATCGCCTAAAGAAACACAAATAGTAACAAACATGAAAATATGCTTACCCTCAACAATAAACACAATTCCAGTTTTCTCATGATATTATCACAAAAGGCATCTTTTTGAAATGCCCACATCTCATTAAGGTGTGATGAAACATATATTCATACATATGTATGATAAGGTTATAAGAGGACATAATGTTTTGAGAAGTTAGTGAATAGTAGGCATCACAATCCATAAAAATATTCATATCCTTTAATACACATATTCCACATCTTTCACTTTGTAATAGAGAAACAATTCAGAATTCATCAAATAATTCTATGGACCAACAGTTATTAAAGTTCTGTTTATTATATCAGAGTATAACAATCTAAATAACAATCTAAATGTTAAAAATTGTACAATTAAATACAATTATATATCATATAATATATATATTATGCTTATGACATCACGTTAGGTTAAGAAAAATGCAATATAGGGGCACCTAGGTGGCTCAGTTGGTTGAGAATTTGACTTGGGCTAAGGTCGTGATCTCGTGGTTGGTGAGTTCGAGCCCCGCTTTGGGCTCTGCACTGCCAGTGCGGAGTCTGCTTCAGATCCTTCGTGTCCCCCTCTCTCTGTGCCTCCCCTCTCATGCCCGCTCTCTCTCTCTCTCTCTCTCTCAAAAATAAAAAACAAACATGAAAAAAAAAGAAAACTACAATATAGAAAATGTGTAAACTATTCTTTCTAGAATGTCATCATGTAGAGAGAGAGCAAAATGCTCACACTAGTTTTATGGGTGATGAGATGATCATTTATCTTTTTTCTTGTCACTATTTTTCTAAATTTTGCACAACTGGAATGGTACTTTAAAACGAAAACAAGTCCACAGGGCATCTGGGTGGCTCAGTCAGTGGAGGGTCTGACTCTTGGTGTCGGCTCAGGTCATGACCTCACAGTTCATGGGTTTGAGCCCCGCTTCGGGCTGTGTGATGACAGCACGGAGCCTCCCTTGGATTCTCTCTCTCCCTCTCTTCCTGCTCCTCTCCCACTTGCACATGTATTCTCTCTTTCTCTCAAAATAAATAAACATTTAAAAAATTTTTTTAATAAAATGACAAGTCTTTTTTGAAGGAATCTTAACAGACTTCAGTGATCACCCTTAAAGAAGTATCACTGAGCTTTTGTGTAATAGCCACTGCCCTAGGCACTTAACATTTTTAAAAAATCGTCTTTGCCCTCAGTCAACTAAACAAAGAATACAGTGACATGAGTTATGTGTGCAGGATGTGTGTACAATATGTGGGGGCCCAGCCATTGATGGAAGTGCTTCTTTTTTTTAAGTTTATTTATTTATTTTTGAGAGAGAAAGAGCACGGACGTGCATGCACACATGTTGGGGAAGGGGCAGAGAAAGAGGGAGAGAGAGAGAATCCCAAGCAAGTCCCATGCTATCAGCACAGAGCTCAGTGTGGGGCTCGAACCTGCGAACCGTGAGATCATAACCTGAGCCGAAGTCAGATGCTTAACCAACTGAGTCACCCAGGCACCCCAAGGGAAGGACTTCTGGCAGTTATACATATATTATAATATGTGAGCCTCAAAATATATTATCTGCATGTTGATGATGCAACACATAAGAATACTTCTACCTGCATTCATTTCTGTGATTTTTTTTTTTTTTTTACCCTAAATGCATAAGAGTGCCAGTGACAGGCTTGATTTCACATAGATATTTTTACTTAGGCGATGGTCTTATCCCAACTTCTGGGGAATTTTTCTAAATGTGAGAAAGAGGGTCAAGAAATATGACTTTGGAAAGTAAGGAATCACTGTCACGGGCAAAGGTGAAGCAGGGGTGGAAGAAGGTGACTTCCCAGATCACCAAACAGGAACAAAGATGGCGCCATGTCAGAGAAACTAGAGACACTGGTGTCCTTCCTTCTGGTCATGGCCTTTTTAGCTCAATGTTTATGAAATGGACTCCTGCCTAACTTCATAAATTGAAGGTGTAACATGTGTTTACCACCAGCTTTCTTGGAAGATGAGAAATGGGAAGGTACTTACCTTAACAAATTTATCTAAAGACAGAAAATGTTTTAGACCTTAATCTAGTGGTTAACACCAGACCAGCCAATAGCTCACCCGCTTCCTTTTCCAGACTTCTTCCTCATTGTTTGTTTGCTTTCACAACCACACTATGCTTGATTTAATTTAGAGTAGGGTACTTAATTACTATTTAGGGTTAAAATAATCATTCCTAATTTACTATTTGGGGATGTGAAGTAATAGCCTATATTAATGTGTGTCCAGTTTTGTGCTAGGCTCTTCATGGGTTAAATTCATTAAGCAAGAAAAGATCATCTCTCTTTTTAATGTTTATTTATTTTGAGAGAGACAGAGCATGAGCGGGAGAAGGGCAGAGAGAGAGAGAGAGAGAGAATTCCAAACAGGCTCTGTGCTTTCAGTACAGAGGTCAACACGGGGCTCAAACTCATGAATCATGAGAGTATGGCCTGAGCTGAAATCAAGAGCTAGATCTTTAACTGACGGAGCCACCCAGGCATCCCAAAAAGATCATCTATTTTAAGCCTCATAGAAAATGTATTAGGCAGATGCCATTAATTCCATTTTACAGATTAAGAGACTGAGGCCCTGAGAGCTTACATAACTTGGCCATGGCACACAGCTAGTGACTGGCTGGCTGTGACCTGGATTGGGTATTCGTGAGCCCAATGCCCCTCCCCCTTCCCTCACATTACCAGCTGCAGTTGAGTTGGTCTCCCTTGGATTCCAGGAGGAAACAAGTGTACCCAGTGTCTCGGGTAGAACTGAGCAGCAGCAGCCCTCAGTCCCTTGCTGACTGCACTGTCTCAGTGGCATTGGCTGGCTGTGCAAAGAAAGAAATGGAAGGACACCACATGGCACACCGCCACTTGATCTTACCAGTAAATCCCCAAGTGGGTTGATGATGCCTGGTCCCCTTCTCTCCTTATGACTCTCAGGAAATGAAAAATAGCTTCTCTTCATAAAATGTCTGGCATGCCCAGCTTGTGGTCTATAAATATCATCTCACCAAGGGACCAGGAGTCTAAGATGACCTTGGACATCTTGCCTTACCAAACAGCAACAAAGCTCTTGGTGACTACTGGGATTGACACAACAGGGCTCAGAAGCCAACACGAATAAGCCCCCACCTGACAAAGATAACACAATAACTGCAATGGATTGGAACCCATCAAATGTATTCAAACCCGTGAACTCACAATGATGCAATAAGAAAAACCTTGTTGGTCACCTTTAGTGGACGCTGGGGAATCAACACATTGTTGAGAATATTGGTGAATAAAAAAGGGAAATCCTCAACCATTTGTCTTGTCTTGTTTTATATAATCTGAACCTGAGCTATCCATGTGGTTGATGAGGGGCAAAGTCTCTTTATCCCAGCTAATAAACAGAAAAAGAAGGACAGTCTCTCTATTTTGCAGCTTCTCAGTATTAACGAATCCAGGCAGTGATCCGACGGATAATCTGCCTCTTACCAAGTCTGAACTCCCAATTTATAGGAATTACAGGGGATGTAGCACTACCACAAGACATTAGCATAATCAAAACTGTGGGAAATCCTCCAGAAGGAAAGACCCAGTTTTTCCAACAGCAAAAAGAACACAGAGATCATAAGAGACACAAGAGAAATACCAACATATCACAATGTAGGAACTATATTTTCTTTGTGATTAAAACAAACTATTAAAAAGTTAATAGGACAGTCAGGAAACTGTGAACGCGAACTGGTTATTTGGTTATATTAAGGTATTAATGCTAAGTTATTTAATGTTTATTTATCTTTGAGAGAGGGAGACAGAGCACGAGTGAGGGATGGGCAGAGAGAGAGGGAGACACAGAATCCAAAGCAGGCCCCCAGGCTCTGAGCTGTCAGCATAGAGCCTGACGCGGGGCTCGAGCCCATGAACCTTGAGATTATGACCTGAGCTGAAGTCAGACTCTCAACCGACTGAGGCACTCAGGTGCCCTAAGGTATTAACGTTAATTATTTGGGTGGGGGGGCGCCTGGGTGGCGCAGTCAGTTAAGCGTCCGACTTCAGCCAGGTCACGATCTCGCGGTCCGTGAGTTCAAGCCCCGCGTCAGGCTCTGGGCTGATGGCTCAGAGCCTGGAGCCTGTTTCCGATTCTGTGTCTCCCTCTCTCTCTGCCCCTCCCCCGTTCATGCTCTGTTTCTCTCTGTCCCAAAATAAATAAACGTTGAAAAAAAAAATTTAAAAAAAAAAAAAAAAATTATTTGGGTGGGATAATAGTATTCTGATTATTCTATTTTAGAGGTTCATAAGGAAATATTCAGGTAAAATTAGAAGGTTGGGTCTGGGGTTTGGTTGAAAATAACATTGAAGAGAGTATAGTTCAAACAAGATTGCCCAGACATTAATAATTACACTTGTGTATGATATATATATATATATATATATATATATATATATATATATTTAATGAAATATCAGGTTCACCATAGTATTATATATATGTGTGTATATGTATGTATATATATATATATATATTATATATATATTATATATATAATATATATATATTATGTATATATATAATTTGAAATTTTCAATAATAAAAAGCATTCAAAGCTGGAAGACCTTCCCAAAATCTTTTCACCCTTCCAAACTTAAGGACAAATTATATGTATTGATCCTGTAAAATAGAACATATGCAACCTGAGCTTATTTGCAAATTTAATTCTTTCTTCAACTACAAAGATGAACTGTTCCTCACAAACCATTACCACAAGGGAATCCTGAAATGTCTTCCTTATCTTCCTACGTAACTTTAAATTGACACCAATTTTTAGTGACAAGGCCACCTCGGATGACCAGATTTGGTGGTCCTGTCGGAAGAGGGATTTTGCATTTGGTCTAAAGGTAGCTGTGGCTCTGGTGCCCGCACCATTAACATCCAAAGGGCGGCTGGGCTGTGCAGAAAAGGCCTAAAGCTCCTCCATGTGGCCAATACAGGTTAAAACAAGCCATGCCTTAAACAGAAAAGCAGCGCAAGCCTCCTGACCCCTTCAGTCCTTACACGCAGATACAGCCAGAAATCTAAGAGCGTACTCTTTGCCAGGCCTGATACACACTTTTTTTTAATATTTTACTTTGTTTTTGAGAGAGCGCAAGCAGGGGAGGGGCAGAGAGAGGGGGCAGAGATCATGAAGCAGGCTCTGTACTGATAGCAGAGGGCGTGATGTGAGGCTTGAACTCACAAACCTGGAGATCATGATCTGAGCCAAAGTCAGACTCTCAACTGACTGAGCCACCCAGATGCCCCCAGGCCTGATACATTCTTGTATGTGAATCCAGCTCTCCCATCTAATAGTAATAAAACAAATTTTCCAAAGAAATAAGTTTCCTTAGTCGGAGAACAATAAAAAAATATTTCAATAATAATCGTCCTAAAAGGTTTAGACATTTTATGTGTTTAAGGTCTTATGTGTCAGCTTTTGCAAATGTTTTATGTGATTGCCACTAAATTCTGGCATGGAAAAAAGGTTGTAGACATTTTGTTCTACTTTATAACAAATTATTAATGTGTCCAAATGGCGAAAGGATAATCCTAAAAAGTGAGCACTGTGAAAAATTTGACTTTCTCTGATAGCACTGACTTTCTGCAGTTCGCTGGGAATTAGAACAGGAAAGAGGGAGTAACCGCTCTGGACTCCATCCTCAGGGCGGCTCCAGAGGGATACTGTTTCAGTGCTCGTGATGGAGAGGGCCGTGACCCACCGCAGGAACACACAGCAGAGCAGACCCCAAGGCCAGGCCTGTCTCCCCCCAGGCGTGCCCTTCCCACAGCCCTACACACCCGGGACTTCCCTCTCTGTATGAGGCCTCAGGGAGCTCATGGCTGCCTTCAGCCTCCACTTCCTCTTCTGCAAAATGAGGGCACTGGGCTAGATGATCATTCTGTTCAAAAGCTAAGCCTTTACCATTTCTCTAATGTCTGTGGAGCCCAAGATTCTTTGCTTGACCAAACTTTAGTTAGGTTCCTGAGCTTTCTCGTAGGTCCATCAGTGGACTTCAGCAAGAACCCCCCACCCTTCACATCTGATTAGGTCCTCACCCTCCCCCATTCCCCAGGAATGGATCACCCCAGCCTACCTTCAGCCAAGATCCTGCTAGGCCCCTTTAGCCAGAATCCCCTCCAACTTCTGATGTTTCCTCTTAGTAATTTTTCATCCATTGACCCCCACCCTGTTCCTTGGCCATAAATCTCCACTTGCCTGTTCAATAATTCGGAATTCAGCCCAGTTCTAAACTGAGGTCTCTTTTCCCTGATTGTGATAGTCCTGAATAAAATCTGTTTTTACTACTTTACTGTCCAGCTCTGGCTTTTCTTTGACATGAGCCCCTTCTTCAAATTGCTCTGGACCAAGGGAAGCCTCCTTGTCTGGAGGGACGCTCCTAAGGAGGGGCAACTCAGCCCCAATGACTCAAGGAGGCGTACAGACGCCAGGACTTATTGCCCCATACAGGGCAATTCTGAAGGGCTGTCCTTGCTCCAAGGCTCCCCATGCCTCAGCTGTGACTGTACCAAATTTTAAGTAGTCCCTCTGCCCAATCTTACCTCCTTTACTCCCCACAGTGGATGAATCACAGCTTGGGGTCAAGGGCACACCCCAATAGACCTCCTTAGGCACATAAACCTCCACTTTGGAAGGAGCTCATTAAAGGTAGAACCAAGGGAATAAGAGGCAGCTTCTGGGGTCCCAGGAGCCTGGTGTATTAGTTGTATGTTTGAGACTTTTATACCCTTGGTCAGGAGTCTGCATCTCCAACGTGAGAGTGATCCTCAGGCATAGGCTTCTCATAAGAATTAAATAGGACCATAATAAAGACAGGTCGGTAACATTTTTGTTCTTAGTAGTGCTGATGCTGACAATAATAATGATGTGATGATGATGATGACGAGGTGGTCATGATGGTCGTGATGGCGATGGTGATGACGAAGAATGTAAATTAGTGGCTCAATGCCCCACCTATCAGATTAACTATTTCCATTAACGTTCTTTCAAAACTTGACGTAACCCTGTGGTTCCTGAGTTTGGATGCAGAGCAGGATCCCTGGGAAGGTGAAGAGGGGTGAACAGAGAGTCTCCTTTAGTAGCTTAGGACAGCCCCAGGTGAAACAGGGATCCCTGGACTGTACTCTGAGAAAACTGCCTCAAGCACATGGCCTCCTTCAGCTAAGGCCCCACCTACAGACTCAGGTGGCTCCAGGATCTAATCCTGACCCTAATCTGACGGGATCAAAAGATAGCCTTGAGCTCCATTCTAGAAAGGGGGTTTCCACATTATTCTAGAAGATGGCAGGATACAATGAAGAGAAAATGAGATTGTTGAGAACGTAGGTAGGTGTGACTAGGGACCGTAAAGGGGAACAGTCAGTCTGGAGTTTAAGTAGGTTCCTTCCCCGGGACCCAGAAATCCCACTCCCTGGGATGCAGCCCAAGAAACTCTCATGTGTAGGTCCTGGTGCACACCAGGATTTTCATCCCAGAGTTATCTGAAGTCATGGGAAGTTGAAGGCAATCTAGAGGTCCATTGCAGAAAAATAGATAAATAAATATGACAGATGCAATTAGAAGCAATAACCTAAAGGTGAATAAAGCAGAGTGGATAGTTGATGGAAAGAGTACTGAGTGGAAACAGTAGGAACCAAAACAAGACCTTTATAGCACAGGTTTGTCTATATTTTCTAGAAATTCATACCCACACCAGAGCACAAGAGACAGAGTACAAGGACATATAAGAGCACCAAAGTAGTTACATGGGAAGGACATATTTGTTATCAAGAAGCAGCTGCAACATTAATATTTTCAAATATTTGCATGAAAAACACCCAAGGTGTACCATTCTAATGTGTTTCTCTCCTTCCCACCCTATAACACTTGGTTCTCAAACTCTCTAGTACATCAGAATCATCCAGAGAGCTGATGGAAGATATTGAGAGCTGATGCAAGAAATTGGTCCCACATGGACCACGGATGAGAATGAATTGAGGAGTATAGTTAATACACAACTCTGTATTTGCACTTGCAAGGAAGGGAAGAGAGGGAGGAGGGAAGCAAGGGTAGGGATATTAGACACCAAAATGCTTGAACCTCACCACTATGCGATAGAATTACATTCAGGCTCTCTGATGCCTGTTTCTCTGGCAAGAGTGGAGATGCACCCCTGCGCGTCACTGCTGTCCTTGTTTAGTGATTCGGCCTCTGAAAAGCCTCTGGCATGTGGTAGGGGTCTTTTTATATCTTATTAGGTAAAGGTGTTTGAAAAAAGTAGCATAATTATATTTTAATCCTATAGCTTTCACCTTCAAATAAGTCCACTCCTTCTTACCTCAGCTCTTACCGCCCTTATTTAATCCCCCATCATCTCTCTCATGGATGATGCAGTAGCCTCCTATCCAATTGCCCACTTAGCTCTGTCTGCACCCCTGTTATGACTGAGCAGCCAGCACGATCCTATTAAACATAGGTCAGATCATGCATTTCTCTCCTGGCAACCACCAAGAGCTCCCCATTTCACTGAGTGAGAACAAATACTTTGAAATGACCTACAATATCCTATGTGATCTTCGAGAAAAAGGAAAATAATTATAAAAGGGTGCTTTGAGATGCAAGAATGGAAAACAAAGAAATTAAAAGGCCTGTGTGTAAATCAATGAAACATTACCTATATAAAACATTACACACACACATATATATATAATGTTGATATAAAAATTATATTAATTATGTATATAAAAGTGTAATGCCTAATGAAACATTATATATAAACATTAACTATATAAAACAATAATGCCTGATTTATTAGAGTTTAAAACTAGAACATAACTCAAATAATGGACAAGATAGAATGTTGAGGAAGGAATGATCAAAATTATAGTCTATTAAAGCCCTTCTATTTTGGGTGGGAGGAGTTAGGATACAGATCAAACCTGGACTATGTTATTGCTGTCAAACAGCGTTACAATAGAGCTTTATATTAAGTTTATAATAATAATAATTATGCTACACTGTTATTGTTGTCTATAATAATTCATTCAGGTGGATTAAAACCTCACATATAAAAGGCAAAAAATGTTTATAAGAACCTATAGGAAGATATTTTCAGGGTTTGGGCTAGAATAAGGTTCTGCAAACAAAACAGAAAAATAATAACCAAAAAAGAAAATATAGGTGAAATATCCATTTAAATTAAGAATTTCCATTTCTTGGGAAGCAGATGGCGGCATAGGAGGATTATGGGCTCTCTACGTCCTGCTGATCACTTAGATTCCACCCACACCTGTGTAAATAACCCAGAAAACTGCCAGAAGACTAGTAGAATGGACTCTCCAGAGCCAAGCATAGACAAGAGGCCCACGGAAGAGGGTGGGAAGGGCGGAGAGGCAGTGTGCGCTACACGGACTGGTGGGAGGGAGCCGGGCAGTGGAGGGGCAGCCCGCCTGGCAAGGCAGAGCCCCTAATGTTAGTTCTGTTGTCTCCTTTTCTGAGACTATGTCTCCACCCCCTGCTTCTGGTTCCTGAGTTCCTGCCTGGCTAACCTACCCAGAAAGACTTCGGTTGAGGTTCTGCAGGCATGGTCGATGGCCAGGAAGTGGGTGGGATTCAAGATGCACAGATGACATCTACTGTCACTGAAATGGAGTGACTGCTACAGGGTGGCCCTTTGCTCCAAGGCTTCAGATTGCACTACATGAGTTCATTATTGATAAGAAATAGGTCCAGGATTCAAAAGGCACATAAACAGTAACTCTGGTCCACAGGCCCTTATCTGAAATTCTGAGACCCATAAAGCCCTTAAAGCTGCATAAAAACAATCTCAGGTAGCCACAAAACCTGGGCTGGCTTAAGGAGAAAAGATTTATATTCTTTACATATCCCATTTAATTTAATGTGACTATTCACATGTGTGTGCGTGTGTGTGTGTGTGTGTGTGTGTGTGTGTGTATTTCACTGCTGAAATGTTAATGTGGTTTTTGCACAGAGTGTTGTTCCAGATGCTACTAGGGGTATGCAATACATGTTATAATGTTTTTTTCTTAAAATCCAAAATAGTCCGAAATCCAAAACACATCTGACTGCAAAGATTTGAGGTATGGGATCATAGAGAAAGGCAGTATGAACTAAAGGGATGAAAAGTAGAAAATCAAGTCGCCATGTCAGGATTGTCTCCTGTGCCCCTTGGGGAGTAGCATGAGCTGTTGCAAGTGTCCGCTTAACTAGCGTGTCCTTGCTGCCAGGTCGCTTCCAGGGGAACTTGGGTATGTGGGTGTCATCACCTCCCTGATTCCATGTGATCAGTTGACGAGAACATTCTGGCCTGCTCGATAGTCACAGTCTTCCAGAAGGACTCACGCATGAGCATCCCTGGCTGTCATCATTTTCCCAGGAGTTTTGTTTTGGCAATTCTGCCCTTGCTCTGGCCCCTGACGCGGATGAGACTAAATTTACAGACTTAGGAGGTTGAGACCCAAACTTAATGGTTTGCTGTGGCAACTGCTCCCACAAGCCAGGCTGCCTCCTCCACTAGCATCAGGGACAGCCCATCTCTTCATGCAGTTGCCAGGGTTTTCTCAAGGTCTTACTGTTTCCGAAC
This sequence comes from Leopardus geoffroyi, assembly GCF_018350155.1. Classification (NCBI taxonomy): domain Eukaryota; kingdom Metazoa; phylum Chordata; class Mammalia; order Carnivora; family Felidae; genus Leopardus; species Leopardus geoffroyi. The sequence continues at coordinate 71,728,373 of NC_059331.1, read as the reverse complement.
TTCACTTACTCACTCCCGGTTCCCAGCCAAGAACAAAATCTGCTTGCCTCAGGGTTGAGACTCCATAAAGATGCCAGGCCTTTTTTCTTCCTCACACTGTGAAACCAACCAAATCATTTAGAAAGATTTAGTTAGGACAGTTTCTTCACACTTTATATCATATCTTTGGAACAGTATTAAATATATTGTAGGCACTTAATAAAGTTATTGGCTGTTTATGCCTGATTTTGATTATTTTCACATTTTCTATGTCTGTCTCAATTCAACTTTGCAAGTGAACCTCTTCCCCAAAAGCTCTGTAATTTTTACTGCTTTGCCACATCATCACTTGTTCCCTGCCTTCCTTCCGCTCTCAAGATAATCTGGAAATAATATAATGTTTTGTATAACTTTTCCCCCCAACGATACCACTATAATTTTTTTCTGATGGTTGGTAACACAACTGAAGGGTTGACAACCTGAGCCCTGAATGGCGTTGGAGACTTAACCTGGATCCATTTAATTACTCGATGTCACCTGGCCAAACGCAACAGGGAGCATCTATGAATAAGGAGGTGACACACACCAGAATCTCTTAAAAGAAAATGATGTGCAGGCTGGAAATCTAAGAACCATTGAAAAAGAACCAATGTTAAATTTTCCCAAGTCAATATGTATGGACTGAGTCACTTTCTTCCAAATTGGTGAACATGCCAATTTGCTCTCAACTATTTGAATAAGAAAATCTCAATCCAACAGTATTTCTCACAGAAATAGAATAAGAGTAAAATTTGTATGGAACCACAGAAGGCCCTGAATAATAATAATCTAGAGAAATATCTAGAGATATAATCTAGAGAAAATAATCCAGAGAGAAAAGAACAAAGCTGGAGGTATCACAATCCCTGATTTCAACATATACTACAAAAATATAATAATCAGAGCAGTATGGTACTGGCACACAAATAGGCACACAGATCAATAAAACAGAACTGAGACCAGAGAGAGACCAGAAATAAACTCACACTTATATGGTCAACTAATCTATGACAAAGGAGGTAAGAATATACAATGGGGAAAAGACAGTCTCCTCAGCAAATCATGCTGGGAAAACTGGACAGCTACATGCAAAAGAATGAAACTCAACCACTTTCTTACACCATACACAAAAATAAACTCAAAAGTGGATTAAATACCTAAATGTGAGACATGAAACCATAAAGCTCCTAGAAGACAACATAAGCAGACATTTCTTTGACATCGGCTGTTGCAACATTTTTCTACATGTGTCTCCTGGAAGCAAGGGAAAGAACAAAAATAAACTGTTGGCACTACATCAGAATAAAAGGCTTCTGCACAACGAAGGAAATCATCAATAAAATGAAAAGGCAACCTACTGAATGGTAAAGGATATTTGAAAATTATATATCAATATGGGGTTAGTATCCAAAATATATAAAGACCTTACTTGTACAAGTCAACACCAAAAAAATAAAATAATCTCATTAGAATGGGCAGAGGACATGAACAGACATTTCTCCAAGGAAGACACCCAGATGGCCAACAGACACATGAAAAGATGCTCAACATCATCAGGGAAACGCAAATCAAAACCACAACAACTTAACACCTTACCCCTGTTGGAATGGCTAAAATAAAAAAGACAAAAAACAAGTATTGATGAGGATGTGGAGAAAAAGGAACTTTTGTGCACTGTTGGTGGGAATGCAAATGGTGCAGCCACTATGGAAAACAGTCTGGAGGGTCCTCAAAAAATTAAAAACAGAATTACCATACGATCCAGCAGTTCCACTACTAGATATTTAGCCAAAGAAAATGAAAACACTAATTTGAAAAGATCTATGCACCCCTATGTTTATTGCAGCATTCTTTACAATAACCAAGATATGAAAGCAACCCAGCGTCCAATAATGGATATTGAAAGATGAATGGATAAAGAAGATGTGGTATATATATACAATGGGATATTACTCAGTCATAAAAAAGAGTGAGTTATCCCTTTTGTAACAACATGGGTAGATCTAGAGGGTATTATGCTAAATGAAATACGTCAGTCAGTCAGAAAAAGACAAATATTGTCCGATTTCACTCATATGTGGAATTTGAGAAACAAAACAAATGAGCAAAGAAAAAAAAAGAAAGAAACACACAAAAACATTCTTAAATACAGAGAACAAACTGGCGGTTACAAGAGAGGAGGTAGGTGGGGGAAGTGGGTGAAATAGGTGAAGGGGATTAAGAGTACACCGATCGTGATGAGGACGAAGTATAGAATTGTTGAATCATAATATCGCACATCTGAAACTAATATAACACCGTATGTTAACTTTTCTAACTTTTCCTCAATTTAACGAAAGAGTATCTCAATGCCCTGTACTCTGTAGAATTCAGCTTTTTTCTTTTCACCACCTAGAGCTGGATGTTCGCTACCGCCTGATGTGACCAGGATTTTGAATCAAGTGATCCATTTAGAGTGTCTGCTACAAACCACTTTATCCTCTTACATATCAGTGGTTGTTTGAAGATATACAACTGTTTAAATAACTCCTTTCTCTCTCAGAAGCTAAAGAAAGTCTCCTCCCTGTGCCATACCCTGCTACCCTATACAGACCCAAGCCCACCTTCATCCTACTTATTACTCTTCTTTACCCACCATCCCTGGGTCTGGGGGCCCGGCACTCCTAGTCTCCTGAAGGCAGACCTGGTAGGTAAAAAGGAAAAAGGAGAGAGAAGACAGTGAAAGAAAGGGAAGGGAACCCCCCCATTGTTTCCTTTCCCCGACTCCCACCACTTCAGTGCCCCCAGGAGTGGCCTGGAGGACATGGAGAAGGGGAGGAGGAAGGCAAAAGAAGAGAGAAGCGCCCACAAAGAAAGCCCTCCCTGGACATCCATTCTATTCTCCCCATCTGCCTGCTGCTCACTTTCACCTGCCGATCCCGCCCAGCCCAGCCCACGACCCTTAACCAGACCATGGACATGGAAGGACCAGCCCTTCTTCAGGGAAGGTATCCTCTGGCTCCCAAGTCCCACCTCCCAGCACAATCTACAAATGACCTTTTGTAACACAATGTTTTGTAAATAGACACTATTTAAATTCCACCTTAAGTTTTGGGATGTGTATATTTATACTTCATACTAAGTAAAACTGTCTTCCAGTATATATTAAATATAGCTATTTTAGTCTGTCAGTGTAATTAATTACATCTGAAGACAAGCTCCATTATTTTAACCCTATTCCTTATTTTAAAAATCAACTGTCTTTACTATATATATTTTATAATAACATTTGGGTAATTTTTATTAATGTTACTACTACAAATGTACAAATTACTATATATATATATATATATATATAGGCACAGTGATGTTCATATCTGTGAAATTTACATATAAGAAATTACATATAATATGTTACATACAATATAGATTTTAATACATATACAATATTAAAAGACAAAATACAAAAAGACTGGCAGAAACTACTAAAATTTTAACAATGATACTAGAATTATGGGATATTTTTAAATCCTTTCTACTTTCTATAGTTCTCAAATTTCTTCTCCTAACAAATACTACTTTTAGAATTGGAAAAATAAAAATAAACATAATTCTATATTTTAATATGTTAATTCCTATTAACTATGAAACCTGGCTAACACAAGTGAAACAAGGGTATTTTTGAGTCAATCTTCCAAATTTGGATTTTCAAAAACAAGAATACCTATTACAACGCTTTAAAATATGACTGTAGCGGTGCCTGGGTGTCTCAGTCAATTAAGCATCCGACTCTTGATTTCAGCTCAAGTCATGATCTCACAGTTAGTGAATTTGAGCCTTGCATTGGGCTCTGTGCCTATGGCATGGAGCCTGCTTAGAATTCTCTCTCTCCCTCTCTGCCCCTCCCCCACTTGTGCTTGCTTTCTCTCTCAAAATAAGTAGACTTAAAAAATTTTTGAAAACATATGACAGAAATTTGGAAATTGTCAGAGTGGTAGAAACCTATAATTAAGAGACTAAAGAAAAATTATCTTTTCAGGATTATCTGTGGTAGAAACAAAATCTAGCTAATTCTTAGAAAAACAAACCCTTGTCTGGATATATATCTCAAGTAATAGAAAATCATTTCACTTCATGAAGTCTTACATTCTTGGTGGATTTTCTGATTTAAAGACACATGTATATTTTCATCATTTCTGAAGCATAAATGTGTTTTTAACTCAAAATCAAAACCATGATGAGATACCACCTCACATCTGTCAGAATGGCTAAAATTAACAACACAGGAAACAACAGAATGTTGGCGAGGATGCTGAGAAAGGGGAACCCTCTTACACTATTGATGGGAATGCAAACTGGTGCACTCTGGAAAACAGCATGGAGTTTCCTTAAAAAGTTAAAAACAGAACTACCCTACAACCTAGGGATTGCACTGTTAGGTGTTTATCCAAAGGATACAAAAATACAGATTCAAAGGGACATATGCATCCCAATGTTTATAGCAGCACTATCAACAATAGCCAAACTATGGAGAGAACACTTTAAATGTCCATTGACTGATGAACGGATAAAGAAGATGTGGTTTATATAGACAACGGAGTATCACTCAGCCATCAAAGGGAATGAAACCTTGCCATTTGCAACGATGTGGATGGAATTAGAGTGTATTATGTTAAGTGAAGCAAGTCAGTCAGAGAAAAACAGATACCATAGGATTTCATTCAAAAGTGGAATTTAAGAAACAAAACAGATAAACATATGGGGAAGGGAGAAAAGAGAGAGAGAGAGAGAGAGAGGCAGGGAAACAAACCATAAGAGACTCTTTACGATAGAGAACAAACTGAGGGTTGATGGTTGGAAGGAGGTGGCTGGGAGGGTGGGCCAGAATGGTGATGGGCATTAAGGAGGGCACCTCTCGGGATGAGCACTGGATGCTGCATGTAAGAGATGAATCGCTAAATTCTACTCCTGAAACCATTATTACACTATATGTTAACTAACTAGAATGTAAGTGAAAAGTTGAAAAAGAAAAAAAATTTCTCAACTGTGCCCATCTTGCCTGGTTATATCAGTCTCCAGCAAAGCTGTATTTGTGGACAGCGGGAACAGAAGTGAACAGGAATTAGGAGAACTGGTCTTTTCGCCCCGGCAGCGTGAGAAGAACCCTGTCGCTGTGGGCTGGTGACTCAGCAGCCCAGAGCCTCAGCTTCCTCACCTGGAGACTGGGTTCGACAGTACTGAGCACCTCAGCACGTGGCCACGAGGGCCCCACGCCTGTCAAAGGGCACCATCCATAACCTCTGGTGTGGCTGGCCTTTTGTGTCCCTCTTGCTGAGAAGTGAGCCAATTCTAGGGGAAAGCGCACAGTCCTGGAGGGCAGACGGTACCGTCAAGGAGCTTTGGGGATGCTTCAGAGCACCTAAAAAGAAGAGCCTTAGAGGGTAACAGTGTCATGTGACACACGAGACATGGATGCAAAGGAGAGAATGGGGAAAGGGAAGGTGCCCTAGGAGGGACATTGGTTTGTCTCCTTTCCCAAGGCAAAGGGCAGTTGAAAGAACCAGGTGATAGCATTTTCCAAAGCAGTCCCCATTAAGACCAGTGATGCGTTAGAGCAGGGCCACGGTGTGTGGGACAACGAGGACAGACAGTGGCCAGTAGGCTTCCTGGTGAAGTTCTTAAAGAGGCTGCTCAGACGTCTGGCCCAGCTCCCGTCCATGACTCAGACAGGAGGGAGCCTGAGGGGCCGTGGGATGCGGTGAGAGCCTCCGGTTCACTTGTAGGTGAGCATCTGTAGCTGCTGTGCCTGGTTCCTCAGACACCTTACTAAAATATTGTGATAAGAAAGCTGTTAGCAGGACGCTCCGGGATGTAGGTTGTGTGTATTTTCCCAGGTGCAGGATGGGACCTTCTTCTTCTCTTCTCGTAGACAGAAGAGAAATTCGAAACCTTTCATCTGACCACCGGACTGGTCAGAGCAGGGACATCTCCAACCAAAAGGTTAAAAGGTTGCTATTATGTCTACAGAGCAAGACAACCCCCCTGCCAGCCCGCCGATAACTGAGACCTTGTAGGGGATGTTCGAAGGCAAAATAAAATGCTCATAAACCAAATGCCCTCACTCGCATTTCCTGACTATCTAACCCAGATGGCTAATTGGTGAGCCATTTCACATTGCCTGTCTTCAGGCCCCTTGGAGTTTTCTCCGACAGAACCAACAATCTCACGGGCTAAGGGACAGAAACAAGGAATGGAATAGATCACAAAAGTTTCAGCAAAGAAACCCGAAATTATTTTGATAAGACGATGATTCTTTTCTCAGTTTAGAATTCTCATGAATCTCCTTTCCTGTCTGTTTCACAGCAGAGAGGCTGGGCTTTTAGCTTCCTGTCTAATGTCTATTGATTGATATTCGTAAATTTTATGGAAAATATATTGCTACTTTAAGGCTGGACCACCATGTTTCTAGATCCTTAATGGCATCCTGAAATTTCAAGGAAAGAAAACTAATAAAAGTTTCAGAAATATGCTGCCCTGGTTCTAGGGAAAGCCTTTCTTTAGAAAGGAGCTTATTTTATCCTTCTTCAGGCCTCTTTATCTTAGAGAGAAAAGAGAGATACACAACGTCTTCAGTTAGCATCACACAAGGGTGAGTTCCTCCAAAAACTAGTCTATTTATGTAATGCAGGAACATGCTCTAGAAAGAGAAAAGGTACATTTCTATAGAAACAAAACAAAAAATTTTGGGGGCAAAAATTGGCCCTTTGCCCTGGGATAGCTGAAGACGGGTTTTTGGAACTGATGTGATTAATGCCCAAGATTTTAATTTTAATTTTAATGAACTGCATTTTAATTGGGGGCTTGGAGGGAAGTGAATTCCTAAGCGATATCTATAGCATTCCCCTCGTTTATAAGGATAATGTAGCACATGAGATGAACGTGCCTGGATGGAAGTGTAACCAAATGGTTGACAAAAACCTTTCAAGATCTTATTTTATGTATTTCTGGGAAGCTTCCGTTTTTAAGCTTTTGTAATCAGAACAAAAAAGGAGACAGAAAGACTTTGGCGTTGGCTTTACTTTAGGTGCTCTATGGATGGATACTGGAACTAGGTTATTTTGATCAAAAGCACAGATCTGCCCACACAAATGAAACTAGGAGAGAAAGGCTGCCCAATAACCACTTATGCCAGAAAAGGCTTGGCCCTGTACGTAGGTACAGAGGGGGCGAGGCCGTGTGCCCCACACCTCGGGTCCCCAGCCCTGCAGTGACCAAGGTTCACTCAAGAGGCCTTTGTTAATGAATCCATTAACCGGTGGTGGGGGAGGGGATGTTCACGGTTGGCCCAACTCTTGCCTGCCTCAGAGAGTCTTGTGCTTGTCAGCTTCTGGTCCCCATTCCATGAGCTTATCCAGCACTGCACCTATTCTCACCAGATGCCTCTCGGCTAACAGGGGAAGGTCCACCCCACAAGACCAGTTCCTGCGGAAGGTCCCACGAAGAGGAAAAGTACACAGAGAAAGGGGGTGGGGGGTCTGAGGCTGAGGAAGAATGGGGGATAGGTGTGGAGAAAGGGTGGAAGAAGAGGATGAGGGTGGTGCATGGAGAATGAAAAACTCTATAGTTTGCGGGAGGGGGAGGGCGTAAAATGGGAAGGGTCCTAAGGAGGCATTCAAAGTGCTTCCGGGGTTGAAACACTGAACCCCCCCAATGTCCTCACTCATGACTTCTGCCTATTGGCCTGTGCTTCTTAAAGCATCGTGTTCCTCTGAGCCTGGGCCATTGGGTCACTCAAGTGACAGAGGCAACAAGTCCAACAAGGACCCAGGAAGGGCACAGGGGCGAGGTACACAAAAGGAGGAGCCCAGGTCCTGGGAAGGCTGCCCTGTTGAAGATGAGAAAATGCTCTGAGCACTGGAAAGGGCCCCAGGTGGCCTCAGGAATGGTACTGAGGCAGGAGAAACGATTAACTAGATCTGAGAAGAAATATCCAACATAGAGAAGCAGCGGGAATGGAGGGAGAGCTCAAAAGATCCATCTCATCTATCTCCCTCACACCTTTGTGTGAGGGACACAGTCCCCCAGGGATGCATTTGGAGGCAGTCCCCCCACCCCCCCAACGTGCGCCACCGAGGAAAGGTGGAGGGAAAGGTGGGTGATTAATCACTGCCTGGGCTGACTGGAAGTCACAGACATTGTGATTGGAACGCAGTGTTAATTATTAGCTGCTGGGCCTGGTAACTCAGGCAGCCATCCTTCTTGCCCACCTTTGGTGGCCTTAATGATGGCTGGGCCCAGCACCTGAGTTCGGTTGCTCCCAAAACTGAATTTGAATTTTATTTTTTCTTTCCTTTAGTGAACCCTTTAGTGAGGCTCGTATTTTCAGAACAAATGACTTTATGTTCGAGTCCTTAAACAGATGTAGCGCTTTCACCCTCTAGCTGACTTTGGGCTGCCAGACATCTTAGCTTTCTTTCAACCATATTTAAACTTTTTTTTTAACGTTTATTTTTTGAGAGACAGAGACAGAGCGTGAGCAGGGGAGGGGCAGAGAGAGGGAGACACAGAATCTGAAGGAGGCTCCAGGTTCTGAGCTGTCAGTACAGACTCCCACGCGGGGCTCAAATCCATCAACCGCAAGATTATTACCTGAGACCAAGTCAGATGCTTAACCGGCTGAGCCACCCAGGCGCCCCTCAACCATATTCTAAGCTATTATAAAGAGCACCTCCCATGTTATCAAGTGGAGACCACGGTTAGAGTGGTTTCTCGGTGACAGGAAATCCGTGGCTGCCCTTACGTCTTAAAATATTAGAGACACAGGCTTTGTACTTAGAAGGCCTGGGCTTCGGGCTCCACTCACTGTTGGGCAAGCGAGTTGCCTCTCTGAGCGTCAGTTTGGTCATCTGTCAAAATCAGATGAGGGGAATAATTCCAAGAGCTTTGGTCAGGAGTAAATGAGACAGATCAGTGCCTGGCAACGTGCCCAGCACATCCTGTTAGTTTTCTTCCCTTTCCGAAACATTATTAATTTGCTTTGCAAACCTGTTTTCACCCCCCTCCACAGTGCAATAAACGCCACATGAGCACCTTAGAATTTCAGGTAAATTTAAATGGTCGGGGTATTATTAATTAGACTTAGTTATAACTACTTATTGCAATCAATATTAAATTGCATGATAACAATTACTGTCTCCTCTGCAACACTCACGCGTAAAATCAGATGCTTCTATTCAACAACCTGCTCTCAGTCCCTGGTGTGACCATAATTTTATCGATTGTCTGTCCTGGACCTGTAATAGGGTAACACGTGTTTCTCCATTCTGGGGAGGACCTCTGTCCCACACCTGCCTTTGGACCTGTATGTAGACCGCACCTTCCTGAGATGGGCAACGCAGGCTTGTCATATGTGACACCTCTTTCTCGAGTTTAAGATGTGCAGAAGCAACAGGGGGAGAGTCTGCAGGTGGTAGACCTAAGGGGACAGTCCCTCTTTGCCACTGACACCTCCCTGAGGAGCCACCCCCAGGGAAGTCTTGGGAAAGAAGCCTGTGGGATGAAATTATTTCTGTCCATGTCACTTGCAAGTAATTTTTCTTTACGTTTCAAAATGTTAGCTGAAATCCAGACTGTGGTACTGTGGCCATTACCAAAGGTTAAAAGCTGAAGGCAACGTTGTGGCGATTCCATAAGTTACAGGAACAAACACAGAGTTTAAAACTGGGTGTCCTGCTATATTTGAATCATGTCCCACCCATCATGGGTCCTACACCCGAGGCAGAGGCCCCCCAGCTCCCAGATGCAGAGGCAAAATGCCAAGACAGGTCCATTCCTCAACAAGCTGGTGACGACTTTCCGGGAGGTCAGCCTCCCTCATCAGCCTCCACCAGCCTCCAACAATAGGACCCACCAGGATGCCCTGACGTCTGGCCAGCCCCACCTCCTGGCCTCTTCCATAACTGCCATAATGCCTGCTCTCCTCTCCTCTTACACCTTCATACCTCATGCTTGGGCCCTTCTGAATGGAAGCACACTGAAACTTCCAGATTTTTCTGTGGTGATGGGACTGGAGGAATCTGCACTTTTACTTACAAAGTGTATTCATGTTTGCAGCAACATTTCAAAATGGGTGGAGAAACTAATAGCAAAGAACAAGGGTCTCTAAATATGACTAATTTGACTCAACTACCTGCCAACATGCCTCAGTTTCCTTCTACTACTCACACTTTCAAAACCTTGCACAAATGCTGAAACATCTTTGAACTTTTCAGGTTTAACAGGGGCAAAGTAGAGATTACCTTTATTTCTCTTTACTGGCTTGTATTTTGTTTTGTCAATTTGTAGTCGAAAAAAAATTTTTAATTAAAAAAATTTTTTTAATTTATTTTGAGAGAGAAAGACAGAGCGTGAGTGGGGGTGGGACAGACAGAGAGGGAGACACAGAATCCAAAGCAGGCTCCAGGCTCTGAGCTGTCAGGCTCTGAGCTCCAGCTCGACACTGGGCTCCAACTCACAAACCTCAAGATCATGACCTGAGCCAAAGTCGGATGCTTAACCAACTGAGCCACCCAGGCGTCCCTGAAGTCACAAACATTTTATTGTTCTACACTTTTTTGGTTTAGGAGTTCACTAATAAGATAATATAGCTTTGTTCCCTCTCGAATGAAAAGTTTATTCTCCATGTTGCTGGATTGGAACAGTCCCATCAATGGCTAAGCTTAGAACACTCCAGTCACCTAAACCACTGTCTGAATAGATTTGAACCAGGAAAAGCAAGGATGTTAAGGGAAATTATTTGGGAAATTAACTGTATTGGGTTGATTGTTATATATTTCTATTGATTTCTTATATAGAAAAGATTATTTCCCTTCCTTGGAGACATTCAAATACAAAGATTTTATAAAAAAGACATTACCTGATTTAACATGTAAAATGCCTTAGAAGGTGCAAATTTTGTAAGTTCATTACTTTCCAGACCTAGTGATCTGATCACTTGTATCAACAGTTAGAGGCCAAGAATAGTCCTTGCAAAAGACAGTGGAGGAAAGCTCACATTACCTGGACCATTGTGACGCAGGCATGATTTTGAAGGGAAAGCAAATTTTTCCTAAAATAGTTTGTCATTGTCCCCTTTCTATTATCTAATTGCCTTGATTTAAAAATAGGATAAACTCAGCAGAGTGAAGAAAACAGTCTAATACAGAGCCACATTTCATTAGCTGTCCTTACAGTTGTTGTCATTGTTGTTATTCCTCAGATTTATCTTAAACTTTGCCACCTGAGATCGTAAGTCCAATGCTCACAGAAGAAATAAAGATTCCATCTAGCCAAGGCTCAATGGATGACGAGTCTGTGATTACAGAGCCAGTGGAAAACAAAGCAACCACAGACAGAATACATGCCACGTCTACTGAGGAGACCAGTCAAAAGCCAATCTAGGAGCCAGATACGAGCCACCTTACCGACTTGGGTGACAATCGCTCAGAGTCCAGTGGTACCAACAACAGACCTGCTTGGGGATTCTGCTGCCTGTAAGGACACTCTGCTCCCTGACTTCACACAGAGATTCTTGGTTGACTTTCCAGTTTGAATTTTGCTTTTGTTTCAATTAGCCCATTTTTGTGGGTTTTCCCTCTTCACTCATGCACCTTTTAAAGTTTATTTATTTATTTTGAGACAAAGAGACCACGCATGTTGGGGGGGGCGGGGCAGGGGGGTGGAGAGAGAATCCCAAGCAGGCTCCGTGCTGTCAGCTCTGGAACCCCACATGGGGCTTGATCTCGTGAACCACGAGATCATGATGTGGGCTGAAAGCAAGAGTCAGATGCCAAGCACTCCACTTCTACACCTTTTATAATCCACCACTCTGCTTGGCTCCCATCCTATCACCCTGGATAAATGTGGAAATAAAAACAACCCCTCGGTGGTAGTAAGCCATAGCCTGACTCCGTGTTCAGGAATTCAGAAATGAATAGGATCTATTAGCATCTCCCATTTGATTTTCTTCCAGCAGGATTTTCTTCAAGATTGTAACCTTCTCCTACTGTCACATTTTTTTTTCTTTTGAACCAATGTTCTCTATTTAAAAAATTATGCATGAAGAGTAAGTCCCCTCAGTTCAATACACATTGTGCAAAATCAAAAGAGAATGGGGCACAGCCAAGAATGCACAAGCACCCTTTTAAGCAGACAGAACTAAATTTACTTTCTGGTCCCAACTCACACGTTATCCATTTGTTTTGCTTTTATAGACTAAGATCACAAGAATCTTCAACAGAAGAAAGGCCAAGAGGGCTAGAATCTCACCAGATGGTGGTATTTAATAATGGAGCAAATAGAACTGATGACAAAGTCAGGAAATGACACAAAGAATATAAATACGGTGAGATGGCTCTCTCCATCCCAAATAAGCCTATTTGACAAATATTTTCATTCCCTTTGTAATGTTCATGGTAAAATACGGAACACAGAATCACACATAATATCTAAAAATGTTCTGCTGGTGACACTGTGTGATTCACTCTTTGTGTCATACGTGTCTTTAAATAATAGATTGACGGGTATTAAAATCACAAAAATATTTAGTAGGATCTGATATGACTTGTATCACCACTTTGATTAAAAAATAGATTTAAGGCAGTTTATAAGTTGAGAAGGAAAAATGATAAACAAAGCCTAGAGCTTTTTCTAGAACCAGAACTGAAGTTAACCTTAAGAGCTTGATGCCTCCCGTAGTTCTCCATCCTTCCTCTGGGTGGCGTCAGTGTGCACGGCTGAGAAGGGGCTGCAGCGTCTTCCCCACCACTGCCTGCCAGAAGGCTCCTGGAGAGTGGTGGGTAGAGGTAAAACTCAGAATTGGTTGGACAGGTAGCAAGCAGCACACGTGTAAATGAACAGTCTTGAATCTGGGCAAAAAGATCTATTTTGTGTATCTTGGAGTCTTTGAATAGTTTGACATCAGCATTTAAACTTCTCTCCACATAGAATTTACCTGCCCACAAAGGCCCCATCCTTCCCCGCATTCCATACCCCTGTACCCCCAAATCCACAAAGACACACAGGAAAGGTATCCCGAGCCAGTATTCTCTTCATCACAGAAAATTAAAATAGCCCTCATTAAAACTTATTAGGACCCTACTCTAGGACGTGCGTGGTCATGGAGTGCCGAAGTCAAGTTTCACAAGGTCTTCCACAGGCCGAGTAGGGTTCCAACCACCTGTAATTAGCACAAATTCAGAGCAATTACATATAAAAAGGTATAGGAAGTACGATAACTAAATAACAATTGATGGTTACTAGGCCCTGTCATTGTGCCAGATTCTGCTTTAAACGCTATGCATACAGTATCTTATTTCATTTAAAGCTTCAAAACAATCCTATAAAATAAATACTATTCTTATTCTACAGACAAGGAAACCACAGCTCGGTGAGGTTAAGTCCTCGGCCCAAGGCCCACGCAGAGTGCGAACTGAGGAATCAAACCAGAGTCGGCTGGACTTCCAAGGTCTGACCATTCCGCGGTGCTGCCCCCCAGTGGGAAGAGCTGGTAATTAGCAAACCGGAATTCTGGTTCTGTTTCTCTTCGTTCCTCCTGAACTCCGTTTTCACCTCAGAGATGGGCTGGGCAAACATGATCCCCGAAGTCCTTTTTATTCCCAGCCTCCTTCATTGCACCAGAGATAGGGAAATATGTTCAAATAGCAAACTGATTCTTAAGTATCCTGACTTTATGGCCAAACTGATAGTAATTCATTTAGCTTGGATTTATAAATTACATACTAAGGCTAATCGGTGTCTTGTATGTGAATCCTGAGACTATAATTATTAGGATATACATAAATCTCCATGAGGACCAGAACCGAGACTTCATCTGTCTTTGCATTCCTCACACTGGGAACTGTCTTTCACACCAGAGGGCCTCCTAGATGGCTAGTTCATCCTCAGAGATTAATGTAAGATCATTAAACCAGCTCTATACTCATTTTGGGGGGGGGGGGGGTGAATAAAAGAAAAACTGAAAACCATGGAGCTAGAATTGAATTTAAAGACAATTTATGTAGTTCCCTCTGTTTTATAAGTGACTAAATTAGGCCCTGAGATGACATTTTTCTTATCACTGTATTGTTATTGTTAATAATATGTAGTTATTATCGCCATCTTCAACTTCTAAGGGGCTCCAACTGGCTAAGAATTCTTTTTTCATCCTCTGCCAAATATCCTAGGAAAAGAGTCCTCAAAAGCTCTCTGCTTTTTTCTTCTGAGCTAGAGATTAGGAACCACAACCCTCTGGCCACCTTGACTGCCCCCTACACACACACACACACACACACACACTCACCACTCAAAACGAATTCCACCCTTAATTCTTAATGATGGACAATTATTTTCTTTTGCAGAAAGTTTTTGAAGACAGTTTTGTAGAAAAGTTTCGTTTTGCTTTTTTATTTAAAGGGAGAAAACACCGCATCATATACACATACACGTGTGCACGTGCATAAGTGCATGTCTGCATTGTGGGTGTGTGTTGTTTTTACTCTGTAGTTCACTGGTAGATGCAGTTGTCCATCAAAAGAAGAAAAGAACAAAAATGTGTAATTTGAAATTAATTTTAGTTTGGATCTGTAGGCATTCTGTTATGAACCTTCTGTTTACATATGCCTGGTTGGAGATGCAAAAACTCTTTCTTAAAATGAACTGTTTTGTGGGAAAAATGTTTGTCTCCTGGGCTAATCCTACATCCAAGGTGGAAAACCTCATATAGTCCTATCTGTATTGCTCATATAGTCCTATCTGTATTGTCAGGATGATCCAAACTGTCAGCCAAAACTCTGGGAAGAGAGAAAAGATCACATCCAAGGAATTCCTTTCAAACTGCAATGAAGGGTGAAGATAATACCCAAAAAGCTGCATGGAGTCCAGTTATGAAGAAAAAACGGAAGCACAATTCTGTCAGACCCAGTGGAAATGCTCTTTAAATAGTTTTCAACAGTTTAGCAGAATATCAACTTTAAGCATCTATGAGAAGAGCTCATTTATATTGGACTGGTCCTCAAAATTATGTTGCGGTACATATAAAATGTTATTTTATTAGTATAACATGGAAGCCCAAAATAGATTTTGTTCATGGAGCAAGAATACAATTAAATAAAAAGAACTAAAAGACTGATACTCATTTTATTTTGGAAAATATTTTAAAGGTTCTGACTTTGTGTGTACGTTACATACGTAGTGAACATACGCACACTGAAATCAAACCATATAGACACCAGAAAGATGTATAGGGGAATTTTATTTTTAAAAGTAATTTTGGATGAAGAAGGCCTTTCTCAACTTGACACAATCCAGAAGCCATAATGAAGAATAAAAGCCAACATAGTTTAATACATAAAAATTCAACACATCTGTGTAACAAAAAAAAAAAAAAAACCTAACATTGAAAGACTAAAACAAAAATCAGGAATATGCAATGTATTTAACAGGGAAAGGTTTGAATCCTCATGGTGGATTAAAAATGGTCACAAATTCTATAATAGGCTTTCCATCAAGTGCTGAGCCCTATGTCCCCTCCCACTGAAGTGAGCCCCTAGCCTGCTTTAACCACTAGAGTAGGGAAGATGCTGTACTGATTTCTGGGCCGAGCTGGGTCTTAAGAGACTGCATGCTTTCCTTCCTGTCTTCTGGTGTTACAGCAAATACTTGGCTCCCAGGAAAAGACAAGCGGCATGCCCTTGGGGAATCAGAAAAGACTGCTTATTTCACACCGGTGCCAGCCCAGCACAGTCACCTCCAAAGGCTGAGCCCCGAGCCCTGGCGCTGGCCTTCTTTTATGCCTGGCTAGCTTCTGGGCACTTGGAATCTTTCTATTGGCTGCACAGAGGAAGCACTACCGGTTGTGCTCCTGGAGCAGTTGGCTGATGCAAGAGGCTGCTGGAGAGACCACATGAGGAGGGAGAGGGACCAGCTGAGCACAGCCTCCCAGTCATCCCTGCCAAGGTGACAGCCATGTGAGCAGAGCCACTGTGGAACCTCTAGGTCATGCGAGCTTCCAGTTAAGTACCACCGAGTGACAATGCCAGGCAATGCCACTCAGAGCAGAAGAATCACACAGGAAGTCCTGCTTGAATTCCTAACCGGCAAAATCATGAGGTGCAACAAAACGGTGATTATGTTAAGCCACTAAATTGTGGGATAGCTTGTCATATTAGATAGATAACTGATACAATCCTTAATTTGTATTAACAGATGTTATAAATCAATGAAAAGTAAAACATCTCAGTTGAGAGAGAGGAGATACTAACAAGCAAATTATGACAGAAATACAATGATCATTAAACATATATAAAGAGTCTTAGACTCACTAGTAACCAAATAAGTGAGATTTCTTTTCTTTCTTTGTTTCTTTTTTTTTTTTTTTTTTACCAACTGAAAAAATATAAAAAGTCCAATCCTGGTAAGGCCATAGGGAGCTAAGCACTGCCATATATTATTTATGGAAATGCAAACTGGCAATCTGACAAGAGAACTTTCAGAAAGCCTTTTCAAGACTGATGCAGAATCCAGGAAGAAAGAGAGACTAATAATTTGATTGTATGAAATGCAAAACATCTCCAAGACAAGAGAAATACCATTAATTAAGGCAAAGCGTATATTTATCAGTGGATTATCAACAGTGTTAGACTCTGCTCATGTAGGTAGACTTTGCTCACCAATGTTAAAAAATAATAAAAAAAAATTCACCTGAGTAAATGTAAAGATCAAATTGGTTTTATTCAAGGATTCATGAATTGGCAAGCATCCCATCTAGCAATAGGAAAGAGCTTTGCTGAGCTGTACAAAGGGAAGGGTGTTTAAAGGCAGAAAGGGGCAGAAAAAGGAAATTATTAGCAAAAAAAAAAAAATGCATTGTTTTAGGCAAGGTCATCCTTCTAAGGGGAATGGAAGGGCTGTATTTGGTGAGGATTATCTCACTAGTGCTGAATGGGTAATTACAGGTTCATTGGTTAAAGGGTACATCCTGGAAAAAGTTGAAACTGAAGTTATGTTAGGTATTAGGTCTTGGTTTGCTGACATGGGGCTTAGCACAGGTGACTCCTTTTCTGTCCTGTTGTTTCTTTTTTAACACCATAGACACCATTAACCCAGTTCCCTTTATTTGGTACCTCCACCAACCCACAGGCTCCAAGTCTCCCACTAATTCTTTTGTATCTGGCCACAGAAGAGAAAAAGAGTGTGAAGGATTATGCAAGAAGGTTTAAAGCCAAACCTGGAAGTAGTGTATTTCACTTCTACCCGTATTCCATGGTCCCATCAGATAAAAGTCAGCCCATTTATCAGAGGAGGCTGATAAATGTGGTTCAGCTGTGTGCTCAGGGAAAAAAGGGCAATGGGGTTTAATAAACATAACAGCATTTTCTTAGTCACACACACACACACACAAACTAGATTTTACCAATATGTAACACATAAAAAATATAATTTCCTTCTTATACAAAGAGCACCTATAAATCAGTAAAGAAATAGAAAAACATAATAGGAATGCTCCAAAAGATATAAAGTAATTCAGGGCCACCTGGGTGGCTCAGTCTGTTAAGCAACCAACTTTGGTTCAGCTCATGATCTCACGCTTTGTGGGTTCAAGCCCTATGTCGGGCTCTGTGGCTCTGTGCTGACAGCTCAGAGCCTGGAGCCTGCTTCAAATTCTGTGTCTCCCTCTCTCTCTGCCTTTCCCCCACTCACACTCTCTCTCTAAAAAATAAATAAACATTTTTTTAAATTTAAAAATATATATAAAGTGATTCAGAGCAAGGGAAACATAAATGGCAAATAAACCTACCAACAACCTGACTCACAATTAAATACATGTTCTTTTAGATAATGAAATCTTTTTTATATACTTGTTAAAATTTTCTAAAGTTTGTATGATACTCAGTATTCCTAAGTATATGGGTTAAAGATGCCTTCACAAACCATTTCTGTAACTGTAAATTGGTTCAATTTATTGGAGGGCAATCTGGCAATAAATTGGTATAGGCACATAACACTTAATATTTTAATTCTATTGTTAGGAATTTATGTGTTGTGTAAGGTAGAGTGTCCAATTTTCCCAGGACAGCTGGTTCAAGAAGCTAGCCCTGTTGTCTTAGCATCTTCTTGTATTTTCAAGTTTCTTGGTTTAGACAACAAATTACACAACGGTAGCCCTAGTGATGGATAGATTTTTTTTTTCAGAACTGCTTATAATAGCAAAGTACTATAAATTCCTAAAAGTCCGTCAATAGATTGTATAGTAGTTCATGAAAATTATGATATATATATTCAATGGGAGCTATTAAACAATTAATGACAGACACCTAGAGTCATCTTCACTACTGCTCTCCTCTAAACCATATGGAACAAAAAGGAGAGCAAATAAAACACCCACAATCTACTCCTATGGCATAACTATAATACAGAGAAGAAAACAAACTCCTACTTTACAAATAAATGGGGAAATGCACACCTAAAGTCAAAAGATTTGGAAGAAACTTCATGGAAAAGCAGAGATGTGGAAGATTCCTGGGGAAAATAGACCTGAGAGAAAACAAAAATGTTCCATTTCCAAAAGTAGAGGACAGCACTAGAAGTGGGAACTATCTCCATAGTCAATCTGAGACCAGGAGGATCTGAGGGCTAGGAACACCAGAATCAAAAAGAAAAGACTTGGAAAGTACTCCTTACTAGACATGGCAGTATGGAGCAGGCACTGAGTTTGGAAGAAAGCAAGGCTGTGGAATCCCTTGGAGAGAGAATCTGATGACAAAGGAAGGAAGGGAGAAGCTGATGATAACAGCCCTACTAAACTCTGTTAACACTGAAGAATTATAGGGACCCAGAACAAACATACACACACATACATATGTGGCACAGTGTATTTAAAAAATAATTTTAAAGAAACTGCATCTACAGCACCAGAAGAGATCACCCTTGAATTGTGAAACCAGAAATTAACAATCTAACTTTACACCGCAAGGAACTAGACAAAGAAGAACCAACTAAGCCCAAAGTTAGGAAAGAAGGAAATAACAAAGATCATTATGAAAATAAATGAAAAGAATAATGAGACTAAACTGGGTTTTTGAAAAGGTAAATAAAACATACATACTTTAGTTAGACTTGCCATGAAAAAAATGACAGGACTCAAATAAATAAAATTAGAAATGAAAGAGGAGACATTACAACAGATAATACAGAAATGCATATGATCATAAAGACTACTATAACAATTATACACCAACAAATTGAACAATCTACAAAAAATGGAAAATTTCTGAAACGTAAAACCTACCAAGGCTGATTCATGAAGAAATAGAAAATCTGAACAGATCAATTAATAATAATGTGATTGAGTTAGTAATCAAAAACCTTTCAACAAAGTCCAGGACCAGATGGTTTCATTGGTGACATTTATCAAACATTTAAAAAAGGATTAATACCAATCCCTATATTCTTTCAAAAATTAAAGAGGAAGAAATACTTCCAAACTCATTTTATGAAGTCAGCATGATCCTGATACCAAAACCAGACAAAAACACTGCAAGGAAAGAAAATTACAAGCCAACATCTGTGATAAACATAGGTGCAAAAATATTCAACAAAATATTAGCAAACCAAATTCAACAGTTTAAAAGGATTATACGCCTTAATTAAGTGGGATTTATTCTAGGCATGCAAAGATAGCCTAACATCCATAAATCAATCAGTGTGATATGCCACATTAACAAAATGAGGAATGAAAATCATATGATTATCCCAATAGACACAGAAAAAGCATTTGACAAATTTTAACATTCAGTCATGATAAAAACTCTCAGAAAACTGAGGTTAGAGGGAATGTACCTCACCATAATGCAGGCCATATAAGGCAAACCCACAAGTAACATCCTACTCAAAGCTACAAACTTTTCCTCTAAGATCAGGAACAGACAAGGAAAGGATGTTGACTCTTGCCACTTTTCTTCAACATAATATTAGAAGTCCTCGCCATAACAATCAGGCAAGAAAAAGAAATAAAAGGCATTCAAATAAATAAAAAACAAGTAAAGCTTCTAAAAAACTTATCTGCAGATGATGTATTATAGATAGAAATCCCTAAAGAGTCCACACACACACACAGACACAAAACTATTGGAACTAAAATTAATATTCAGTAAAGCTGCAGAATACAAAATCAATACACAGAAATCTGTTGTATTTTGATACATTAAAAACAAATCTTCAGAAAAAGAAATTAAGAAAACAATTTCACTTATAATTGTATCAAAAGAATGAAATCCCTAGTAATAAAATTAAACAAAGAGGTGAAAGATCTGTACATTGAAAACCATAAGACATTGATGAAAGAGATTGAAGATGAGACACATAAATGGAAAGATATTCCATGCTCAAGGATTAGAATTAATATTGTTAAAATGTCCATATCACCCAAACCAATCTACAGGTTCAATGCAATCCTTATCAAAATTCTAATGGTATTTTTCCCAAAAGTAGACAAAGCAATCTTAAAATTTGTACAGAACCACAAAAGACCCCAAAGAACCAAAGCAATCTTGAGAAGAAGACAAAGCTGGAGCCATCAAACGTCCTGATTTCAAACCATATTACAAAGCTAGGAGTAACCAAAACACTATGGTATTGGCATAAAAACAGACACATAAGTCAATGGAACAGAACACAGAGTCCAGAAATACGCCCATGCATTTATGGTCAATTAATTAAGGACAAAGGTGCCAAAAGAATATGTATGGGCAAAGAATAGTTTCTTCAATAAATGGTGCTGGGGAAACTAGAAAGTCACATGCAAATATTAATGAAACTAGACCCCACCTTACACCATGCACAAAAATCAAATTAAAATTAATTAAAGACTTGAACATAAGACCTGAAACCATAAAACTCCTAAAAGAAAACATAGGAAATAAGCTTATTGACCTTGGTCTTGGCAATGATTTTTTGATTTGACACCAAAAGTAAAGGTGACAAATGCAAAATTAAACAAGTGGGGCTAAATCAAACTAAAACCTCTACACAGCAACGGAAACCATCAACAAAATGAAAAGGTAACCTACAGAAGGGGAGAAAATATTTGCAAATCATATCTCTAGTAAGGAGTTAACATCCAAAATATATAAGGAACTCATACAATTCAACAGAAAAAATAAATCCAATTAAAAAATAAACAGAGGAGGGCCTGGGTGGCTCCATTGGTTAAACATCTGACTTTGCTCATGTCGTGATCTCGCAGTTTGTGAGCGACTCACCGGGCTCACTGCTGTCAGTGTGGAACCTGCTTCGTATTCTCTGTTGCCCTCTTTCTGTCCCTTCCCTGCTCATGCTGTCTTTCTCAAAAACAAATAAATATTTTAAAAAGTAAACAGAGGAACTGAATAGACATTTTTCCAAAGAAGATACACAAATAGCCAACAGGTACAGGAAAAAGTGCTCAACATCAGTACACATCAGGAAAATGAAAATCAAACTACAATGAGATCACCTCACACCTGTTACAATGGCTATCATCAAGAAGACAAGTATAACAAATGTTGGCAAGGATGTGGAGAAAAGGGAACCCTTGGGTACTGTTGGTAGGAATGTAAACTGGCTTAGCCATGATGGAAAACAATATGGAGCTTCCTCAAAAAAATTAAAAATAGAACTGCCATGTGATTGAGCAATTTCACTTATGGGTATTTATCAGAAAGAAACAAACTCACAAATATATCTGCACCGCCAAATTCACTGCAGCATTATTTACAAGAGACGAGACATAGGAACAGTCTAAGTGTCCATCTATGGAGCAATATATATATATATATATATATATATATATATATATATATACACACTGATATATATATTGATATATAATGAAACATTATTTAGCCATTAAAAAGAAAGGAAATCCTGCCTGACCTTAATGCCGGTTAGAAATATTTCAACTACATGTAACTGAAAAGCCGAGGTGGCTTAAATAAATTGAGGTTTTATTTTTCCACACGGCAACAAATCCTGAAGGAAGCACCAGGTTGGTCAGCACCAAAGTGTACAAGATTCCATTGGCCTTTCTCTCATCCTTATAAAATTATTTAATTCAGAATGACAAAATGGTGACTTCCCCAATTTTCTCATCCCCTTTACACTTCTTAGCTATCATTTTCCCATAAGTGAGCCTCATCATCACCCACACTAACCAGGAGGAAGACACAAAGAGGAGGCAGCACTAACAGAACCCCACTTCTGTCTCATTGGCAAGGAATTTGGGCACTTATGGATAAGACTGGGGGGATGAGGGTTTGCAGCCTCTACAGGACTGGCAGGCAAAGGAAGTGAGAACTGGGGCCAGGCTCAGAGTGCCAGCCTATATCTGCTGTGACTCTTGTTGGATATTCCTAAGTGTCCTCTTTGTCATCCGGTCACATTTTCCAACACTTAACTTTTTTTGTTGAATTCTGGGAAATTTATTAAGATCTATATTTCAACTCAGAATTTTTTCTTTAGGTTTGTCTATTCAACTTTTTAAAAGTTTGTTTCTCAACTATTAATTTTAGTGAGAGTTTTTATATTTCTAGAAGCCCTGTTTGCCCGCACACTTATGTTCCTTAGTCCCTTTTATTTGGGTGGAGACAGAAATGTCTTTTTCCTATTGTGATTTCCATGATGGTGGAAGGGCGGGGGGGGGGGGGGGGTTCTCTCTGCCCGCCCAGTACACTCCTGGCCTTGCTCCACTGTGGGAATATAGAGCCATTTATGTGATCACAAAATCTGAGAGGACAGCATGGGATGCTTGGCTCATCTCTTTTTCCCTCTTGGAAACAAGTTTCCCACAGATGCGGTGTTCTCTGCAGCTCTGCAAGGGACAAGCTCTCCGGTCACGATGTCAGTACAACCTGTGACTGGGTAGGTAGCATCTGCTACCTGAGCTAAACCCTACCTGAGCTAACCCAGCTCTCTTTCTGTAGATATAAACCACATCCTCCAACTTAGCTGCACCCAATGTTTTGTTGCAAATGGTATTTTAGCCTCCATTTGCCATTCTGGATTATTCCTCTTGTCCCCAGAACATACATGTGGAACACATCAAAGACCCCAATACTGAGGAACTCTTTGTGTTGCTGATTCACTGATGGTGGGTTTCCTCATGTTTTCAGGATGTCACACTGAAAGCTCATCCACGCCAAGTTTGGTTTTTCCATTGGACTCTGTGACGCTTATGTGAGACTTGAGAAACTGAAGTGTCCCCAAGCCCAGAATGATGCCACATACGTTTCTGTCAGGTGTCTGAGGGATAGTACTTGCCTGAGACAACTTTTATACTAATTTTACATCCCCCGGAAGCTACTAATAGAATTTGGACTCTAAACCCATGTACAGCATGGGCTGGGCAAATCAAGCCCAAATCTGACTTATTTTCTTCTGCTCAGAGCCACTAGAGTCAAATTTCCTTGCTGCCTTCCTGGGCAATGTTTGCACGATCTTCTTTCATGGGGCCACAGATTTTCAAAGGTTCTGGCTTTACACAGGCATCTTGGGGATAACCTCATCTCAAGTGAGCCTTATGTCTCTGATTCTACCCCAGCATGGAGCTTAATCCCAGTATTAAGGTTGGGGACTCATCTCTGCCTTTCATCCTCTGGGAAACAATATTCCCACGGGGTGAGGCGTTCTCTGCCTGGGCTCCATTTTAACTGAGATGTTTGTGCATATATTCTTAAAACTGAAACTTGGCTGTAGCTTTTTTTTTTTTTTTTCCAAGATACAATGTCAGGTTTCAGTATCAGAATTATGCTTATATTCGATAAAATGAATTTGAAAACATTCCTGATACAGTAATGATGTGAGATGACCAGCCTACTGTCACATGAATTCCGACATAGCCAAAGGGCTCCAGCCCTCCACAGAGGCCCTGCCCTCAAGCAGGAGCAGGCCAGAGCTCTCTTCAGACAGGAGAGGGGCAGTAAAGAGAACACCACAGTGACCGTGTTGCGTATTTTCCATGTAGCTTATAGTGTTGTGCTCCACGTTACTTTTCAAGCAAGAGCATTATTTGATATTTAAAAGTAAGCAAAAACTTATCTAATGAAGCTAACTGGACCTAGACATTTTTTGGGTCATTATTTAATAACTCTGTAATTTTTTCAATGGCTAATGGTTAGTTAAGTCTTCTATTTCTTCAATTCTATTTCATTGAGATTTCCAAATTTATCCCGACAATATACAAATACAGTGTATTTCCCTATACTAATTTATCTTCTCCCCAGCTATTTTATATCCTTCTTGGTCTTACATGTCTTATTTTATGCTTTCTGGTTTTTCTGCTCCCTTGAGAGTTCTTCTGGCTTGTCTTTACCTATATGGACTAGATTTATTCTCCATCCTCACCCCTCATTTGAAAGCGAGTCAGCTTGGTTTAACTTACACCATCAGTCACATTTCCTGTTTAACACCTCAAGTTATATTGTTCTATTTTTCAATGGCAAAAATGACAAAGTTGCTGTTGACTCCCTTCTAAAGAAGATGAGGCCTTAACACGCTTTTACTTTCCCCCACCGCGTTTAATTCTTGGTCGTAGCCATAGTTTTTACATTATGTATATCCACTCTTCATAACATTTTGGACATCTCATTTCCTTTATAACCATAGGATTCCTTGGACTTGACAGTTTTTAACTGCTATTTGACAACATTCTCTTTTCTCATTCTTTTATTAATTTTTTACCTTTGCTAATTTTTTTTCCTTTGGTCGGCTGTAATAGGTCTAGGATATATATAGGTGGAGTGTGCATGTATGTCTTTCTAGAGAAGGCACTTCTTTATATTTTAGGATCCAGTGCCCCACCACATGTCCATATCTAGTGCTTGCATTATTGTAGATTGTTGGCAATTGTTAACAACTGGATGTCTAGAAAAGGTTAATGATCATGGGAGAAGCACAGGTATGGCCACTTCAGAAATCAATTTCTTCAAAGAGTACTGTGGTTGTACACATCATGGCTGGCAAAGATTCAAGTTTTTTGGTGCCAACTCACAGCAGAAAGGAATAAAAATCTACCTTCTTCCTGCTACTCCTTGAAAGCTCAGCCCTTCATACTGTGCCTGACACATGACAACACTCAATAAGTTAATCACACTTCAGTTGTTTAGCTCCATTTCAGAATAAGAATTCCTTAGTGCAAAGACCAATAATTCATTTTTTTTAGGCCAAACTATTATAATAATGCTCGGTACTTAATAGTACCAAGCACTTCAGTACCTTAATAAGTGCTTGAAAAGTCCTAAGCCCAATTTCTAACACTACACAATTTCAGTTGCAATACAAGTTAAATCCACCTCTCCCCACTAAATGCGAACCCCAATCCCAGCCTTTTCCCCTAGGAAATGTGTTACTAGTTAATAATGGAATCTCTCCCAAGAGAAACACCCCCGAGTTTACTTTTTCATTTCATCTCAGTGTTCACAGACATCCTATAACCAAATTCTACCCCCCTACCCCCAACAAACACTGTGGCTAGAAGCTGAGTTTCCCTTCTCACGGAACAGTAAAGTTGGCGCAACAGAAAGAGGTTAGGCTGTGGCAATGTGTTCTAATACCATTTCCTATGCTTAGCTTGCATTAACACTTAAGCTCCAAGGTGTAATGTCCCATTTTTTAAAATGCTGTCAGTGCCTATCTACTTTGCTAATTTTGTTTTGCTTTGCTGTAAATGAAGCACCTAGGGCAACGTGGACATAAAAATTTATTTTTAATTACAAATTGTGTCGTGCAACAAGTATGGAATCTCCCCTACCACCATTGCACAAGAGTGAAGTAATGCAGTTGTTACTTGCCACTTGCAAAAGAAACAGTAAAGGCATTATTTATAAGTCAAATACTTGCATTATGGGAACTATTTGTACTTTAAAGTAAAATGTGATTTAGATGCTTAATTCTTTTACCATTTATTCAAATTACGATTTTGCCTTAAATGTCCCAGCTTTACAGGAGTGGGACTGCTGCTTACCTTTCTTTTCACAAAGGCGTATCCATAGGCTCATGGGACTCCCATGACCAGTATTCACTTTATTTTCCTCTACATTAATGTACTCTTTAACCACCAGAGTATGCCTGACACATAGCAACCAAGGAAGTTCCTTTTCATTGATAATGGCCATAACTTTACAATCTAAAACTAATCATAAACTATTACTTCCCAGCCTCAACCCACATCAACTGATCAATCACCATAATGAAAAACAAGCTTCAGAGTTTTCTCCAGATATTTAATGCAAGATGCAGTGTAGCCATATTCCATGAAATGCTGATGACCACTAGGGGGCTGTTGCCCTACTCAATCAAACAAAAGTACCACAACACAGCTAAAAGCTTTAATATAGATGTATTTCTGTTCTTAACTGCTATCATGTAGACAGTCTGATAAATAAGGTTGTCTCTTGTGCTTTTGCTACTGCTGTAGGAGGTTATATATTTTATAGATGACACACACAATCAACTCTACTGGTTTAAGAGTTCTAAATGTTATGTGTACTATAGACCTTTTTTTCTTCCCCATTTAAGATGGGAAGACCCAGCCTTTGGTATAAGTAACTTACTTCCATGACAATATTTAAAGGATATCATTAGTGTTCGCTGTCAGTTGTGTCGTCTTTTGGTAAGGGGGTGGCCAGGGCCTCTTTGCTCTCAGTAAGCGCTCTGGGCTGGTGGATAAACACACTAAATTTAACACCCTGGTTGTTGGCAGCTCTGACAAAACCACTATTGGCAGTCATTGTGATGGCTTTTAGAGTGTCTCCCGTCCCAAAAATTGTTAATGAGCGGCTATTGATTTTTGAACTGGCCACTAGTCTCAAGGCACGCTCAGAAGGCTGGTCTGGCACCACATTAATTTGTTTAATTAGCATAGTGGCCCTCTCTCTCTCCCCAGGTCCTCCTAAGGTATCTAGAATAGACTGAAAGTCCTTGACAGCAGATTCACAAGCAAACAACTCTTTGTCCTTCATAAACGCCTCCAGCTGTGGTAACACCTGCTCTTTCCTCTCTTGCTCGGCTTGTTCTGTGAGCACTTTTTCTTTGAAGATAAAGTGGCAGCCTCCATAGCTGAGGGCAGATACGTATGTGATTAAGGTAGTAATGTCCAGATTTACCCTTTTGCACACATCAACCTTAATTTCTGTTGGAAACGCAACACTTGCTAGTATATTTTCTCGGTCTACTCTGGTCACTTGCAAAAGTTCAGGGCCTTCGTCATCGGACTCACTCTCGCTTGGTTGGAGCTCTTCAGGGTGATCTAACAGAGAGTTAACCGCTACTATGTCTCCTCTCACGGATATGCCCATTTCTTGGAGCTTCTCCGCCATGGGGCTGGAGACACTGTTGTAAAACGCAAAGATGATGTGAGGATTGCTATACTGCACTGGCTGCTGGTAACTGGCCTGGAGGAAGTCTTCAGCCTGCTCAATGATGCTCTTGTCACCATACTGGCCCCTGCCCAGCCAAATGTTGTGTAGAGCTTCAGCCTTGCGGCCAATGGCTTTCACCCACGTATGACCACCGTTTGCAACTACATCCACCACAAGGGTCTGCTTTTCTCCCAAGGTATCTGTGTAACCAAAGACATGAAGAACACTAACAACCTCTTCCAAGTTTTCTGCTGATTCCACAATGGCTCTTAGGTGTGTTAGATTAGTGCTCTGTAAATGGGATTCCTTAATAGCTACTTTCCCAGCTTCTACTTTCTGTAGGAATTTTAATTCTGCCTTCAATTTGCTGCACAGCTTTGCACCACCTTCTATACCACCTTTCCTTGATCGAGAAAGTGATTCCGCTCTCTTGATCAGTTCCTTGGCTATGGCGATTCGTTCACAGAGCATGGAGTGTGCGGACATGCTGACAGCATTATTCCTTTCCTATGAAAAGAAACAAGACAAGGCAAATTGAAATAGTCCTCAAAAATCATGGCAATCAATTCTTCACTGAGGACTACCTAAGTTCAATCCAGCAACAAAGCTTATGGAGTCTGAATCTATGAACCTGGACTTGGGCATGACTGATTTGGGAGTGACTCCCTCCTCTGACAACTAAGGATGATACCTGTATTTCTGAACTCTTCTGCCGGGTTCGACACACTTTTTAGACCTTTATTTTTTTTCAGTTTGAAGATAGTATTCGGCACGTCCCAGGTCAGAATAAAGTGCAGTTGTTCAGCAATCTACTACATAAGGGATTCGCTCAGCAGCAGCTTTGCTGTTTGGTGGGAGAGCAATTTTATAAAAGGCTGGGAAAGTGTAGAGAACGTGACTAGATTAAAAATGACTAGCTGGTTATAGCAAATTGTCCAAACCCATACTGTAAGCCTTTCTAACCTTTTCCTCCTTCGTGAGTCGCTCTCCTTGACGTGACTGCCTCGTGCTATGCCACGGGCACACGGTACACCCGCCGAGGAATCAAGACTGCCCCGATCCTGCATTTGACGTCAACACAGTATATTTTAAAAGAGCTACGGGACCCACCAACTCGGCTCCCGCTCACACCAGGAAGGACAAGCCGAAGATTAAGTAGACCCCACGAGCGCAGCCCGTGACGACCCGGAGGTCTGCGGAGCCTTCCGGGGGGGGGGGGGGGCCATTGGGCCCTGGAACCCTAACGGGTCCGCCTGCACAGCAGGACCCCGCCACGCAGACTCGGGCTCAAACAGCCCCCGAAACCAGCGCCGGGCGTGGAGGCCAGAGCGGGGACGGAGGGGGGCGGGGAGGGGGGGGGACGCGGCGGCCCGGAGCCGGCCCCCTCCCCCCGCCAGGCCGGCCGGCCCAGCCCCCTCCCGGTCTCGGTAGGGGCGCCCCGTTCCCTCCCTCTGCCTCCCCGGCTCCTCACCGGCAGCGCCAGGACCGGGAGCGCGAGCAAGCGGGCACGTGCGTGCGCGAGGCTGGGACCCGCCGGGAAACCTCGTCTGGCGGACCCCACCCCACTCTAGCCGCCGCGGCTGCTCAGCCCGCGCGAGTGCCGCCGCCTCGGCAGCCTCTGGCGTCACGTGGCCCCGCGCCGGGTGACGCCGAGCCCGCGAGTCCCAGGCGGCAGCGCGATCTACCGAGCGTGGCTGACGCTAACGTGGCGGCCATGTTTGTTGAGGGCACCCGGCTTCTCGCACGCACGGAGCAGGGAGGCACCGGGGGTTCGCGGCCACTTGGGCCCAGGAAAGGAGCGGAGGCGAAGCTCGCGGGGCTGGGCATCATTCCCAGTGGGTCGTCGGCCACTCAGTCTAGGAGGCCGACCCCGCACCCTAGGTCTTAGGCTCGGTTGGACTTTCCCTGGGGCGGGAGTCGTGCATTTTGGTGGAGAAAACTCCCAGTTGTGCCCAAGTACCCCACTCCTGCTGTCAAGCTCAAACCCCTACCAAGTGACAGGCAGCGGTGGTTCCAGAATGATTTTCAGCTCATTTTAATATAAGAGGAGACAGGCAGGAAGCTTGTCAAAAGTGTCACAGCTGGTAAGTGCCAGAGCTGGGAGTCCGGATTCCAAGCCAAAGCACTTTCTACTGCACCATCCTGGGCTCTCCATTGAAAGTGTGGTATCAGAGATATGCTGCCTTTCTGAAGAGGACAAATCGGATGGCTTCTGAGGGAGGAACTTATATTAGGCTAACAAGAGTGTCCAAAGTCAACCAAAAGGTTAGGACTTTTGATAAAGCTAATTTTAAAAAATTAAAATGGGCTTCAAGTTAATACTAGTCCCATGTGTGCCTGCTCCTTCCCCAAGCCTTACTTGAATGGCAGTCTTAGGAAAGAAAAAGCAACAGACCCACGAAAAAAAAACAAGAAATGAGACTGCACATGAGATATGTCAACACATTTTTGGAATGCCAAAAGCAATAATAACATCCATTCAATGCTTATTATATGGCAAGTGTTACTCTAAGTACTTTTCACATATTAACTTATTTGATCCTCTTCGCAAACTGAAAGGTAAATATATTTTACGGGTAGTCCACCACAAAGAGGTTGTTTAACTCAGGCAGCCTCTCTGTAAATGGAGCAGTGAGCACAGTGGAGAAAGTGTCTACAGCAAGTGACTGACAGAGCAGAGCCCAAAAAGGTTTTGGAACTGCAGGTGCCTGGAAGACAGAAGGGAGGGGAGCAGTGAGGCAGGACTGAAAATGGGCACGGCTTCAGTCTGTGAGAACAAACAGCCAAATGCTCTCTCAGGTGCAGTGCAAGCTGGACAGCTAGCCACCCTTCCCCGGGTAGAAAACTAGAGTTTACCATGTCGAAGGCAGGGAGTCAGAGGGATTCGAGACACATTATGAAGTGACAGTCTCCTATGGAATGTGAAATACTATTAGTCCCTCCTCTGCCCCTCCCAGGATGCAGACGCTCCTCTCCCTATTTTCCTCTGGAGAAGCAGAGCAAATGAAAGACCACAGAAAATGGCCTATAGCAGGATCCCTGAGTAAGTAGGTGCGGGGCTCGCAAACACAGTGCTTCCAAACATTCTTCTGTTTGAAATTTGAAGTAAACATAAAGCAGAACAAATGGCTTTGAAAAGTATTCTATAACTAGCATCCTCAGATAAAAGGTGTTCCATTCATGAAACACAAGGACTTTTTTTAAGGGAAAGGTGACAAAGAATGAGTTTTTTTTTTTTTTAATGTTTATTTTCGAGAAAGAGCATGCACGCGAGTGGGGAAGGGCAGAGAGAGGGAGACTGAGGATCAGAAGGGGGCTCCGCACTGAAAACAGAGAACCCAGTGCAGGACTCACGAACCAAACCATGAGATCGTGACCTAAGCACAAGTCGGAGGCTTAACCAACTAAGTCACCCAGGCGCCCCAAGAATGAGTTTTTCAAAATTAAAAATGGTATCGCCAATGTTAAAATATCAATGAAAGAGTAGGAAGAATGGGTAAAACTGTACTAGAATGCACAATAAAGACAGGTGAAAACTTTAGCAAAAAATGTTTCTCAAACACTATGAAATTTACCAAAACTGAAAGATCTTAGTTTCTACAGTGAAAAGGCCTCCTGAGTTAAGAAACCCAAAGACAGACATGTCATTGTGAAATTTCAAAATGCTGCAGATAAAAGTCCTAACAACTGCAAAGGAGAAAAAAGTTATACCAGCCAATGGAGAGAGAACATAGTTTCAAACCTGAAACTGGCTGGATTAGGGCAGAAAGACAGAAGGTTCCAAGACAGAAACTTCTGGAGGTGTTGGGGAACCAGGGTGGGGGATTGGAGGACTGAGGAGAGAACCGTTAAGGTCACTTGACACGATATACTGAGGAAAACAGTATGCAGGTTTTACGATCCTGTCACGGGAATCTGGGAGTTGGTGATGGCTACACAGAACACAAAGAAGTGAAGCAGTATTACCTGCAGGAAGATTATTTAGGAAGCGGGGTAACAGCATACTTCCATAGCCATAACAGAAACTTTTAAACTGAATATTATGATCTAATTAAACTGAGGCAGAGAGAAGGGAGGGAGAGTTCCGAATTCCCATCTTGCAGGATATAAAGTTTATATAGTGGCTCAACTTCAGGAATCCGGAGATAACTGAATAAGCCTACTGTGTGAAATATGGAGGACAGTACCTGCTGGAAAACCTAAAAAAGTTCAAAGTGATGAAACGCAGGGGCACAGCCTTTGATGAAGTGTTAGAATTATCGAACTTTTTAAATATGCTCATGCTTAGGAAGCTGTCGCTCACGTGGAGTTACGTGACAGAGGTGGGGTTAAGGGCTGACTTGGCGGTTTCAGTCCCTGAACATGTGAAAGCTCTTTTGATCCTCCTTATCATCCAGTCAGTGCCCAGTGAACCGGTGCTCGAGAACTAGAAAGGTCAGTATTGCCCCTCATCCTTATCTCGCCTTTCCAACTCCCTCCTGCCCCCACATGTGAATTTTAAACATTCCATGGTTCATAACTAATTATTCAGCCAACTTCAGTGAGGAACTAGAAAAGAGGAAGGACAGCACAAGTGGAGGCAAACTTTTTAAGACTGGGAAGATACAAAATGAACTGAGAATGGAGGGGGGCTGTGCACACGAGGAGCACTGTGACACGGAAGTGGATTAAAAGCAGCTCAACTCCACAACCTAGAGATGACTGAAGGGTTGTGGGGCATTCTGGGATGCAGTGGGTCATAAGACCAAAGAACTGAGTTCCC
This sequence comes from Leopardus geoffroyi, assembly GCF_018350155.1. Lineage (NCBI taxonomy): Eukaryota > Metazoa > Chordata > Mammalia > Carnivora > Felidae > Leopardus > Leopardus geoffroyi. Next base: position 71,696,186 of record NC_059331.1, on the reverse strand, counting down.
CAAGAACTGAGACGAAAAGGAATGGCTTAATTTTAAGGTTAATGAAAAGAATAAACTGAGAACAAAGGTAAAAGTGTTCTAGGCAGCTTCAGTTGAACTAGGCTTTGCATTTAGTGGGGCAAGAGGCAAGAATAGAATATGGACATAAATCTGCTTCAGTGAGTTTTTCCTCCCTTTATTCTGCGGACTTACTCTGTTAGCCCCCATTAGGAATCTTACACACATTTTCCTTTTGTCCCTGCCTTTCCTTTTGCCTGCCTTATGTTTCCCTTCTTTGATTTGTAGGATTTTGGCATTCCTCTAGTTTTTGAATATTGGATAGAAGGGAGGGCTTACGCAAATCAAAGGCAGCTAAACCTTAGAGTACTTGACCGTCAACCCTGCCAGGCCTTTCATTGGCATCATCAAATTCTGTCCTTAGAAAACCCTCTGAGATAATTACCTGTACAGTCACTTAGCCTGTAAATGAGAGTTAAGACCTGACCCCAAACCTATTCCTTTTTACCACTATGTTCTCTTTCCAGTGTGCAATATACCAAGAGCCCATGACATGAGGACAGATGATTAGATAAGGCCTTCAAGACCAACATCTTGATGTTGGATATCAAGTTGCCATCTTCCATCTTTCATAATAATCCTGCCGCTGCCTATGCTAAGATATGGTGCTGTCGTGATTGTGGGAGCAGAACTGGGAATCCTGACCAAACTATCCAAGGTAAGACTCTTTTCTCCTACACTCAGCTAAATCTTAATCAAGATCTTTTGAGCCACATTTAAATCATAGAACTACATACTGTATCTTTGTTGGTAAGAATGATGTTCATAACCTCTGTTCTGTGAGCCAAACTAATGATGATTTCTCTTATCCTAAGAAGCTTTAAAAAACAAAAAAACTAAGCAAATGTCTACACATCTGATGAAAACAGAGTTCGCGTTATTTGCCTGTTTGTATGGGCCTTAATTTAAAGCCAAGGTTCTGATTACACTGAGATAACATGAATAAGGGAGACCCTTAAGCCATAGTTTTGATGTTTAAGTATTAGGATTTTATTTCCATACTCATGTTTATCCTCGAGTTTAAAAAGTCTAGTAGAATCTAAGGGACTCCTTTTAAATACATTTACCTACTTGTGATGGAGAAACCAATAGGAACCAGTACATCATTTTTATCCACTTGCATCATGTATCTCCTATAGGAGACTCTTTGGCCTGGCACTCTTCACAGCTCCAGTGCAATCTCAGTGTGCTACAGTTTCACTGATCCACACCTAATGGTGCCTACAAAGCACCCATGCTTCCCATCTTGTCTCATGAATCCATGAAAGCCTGCAGATTCTCCCAGCTCTAAAAGCAGTGTTTACCAAAATCAGCATTTTGCTTTCCTGAAACATGGACAACATCTGATAGTAAAGAGGTTAACAAGATTTGACTTAACCAAAATTGCATGAAGATTAAAGAGTGTGTCACCATTCTGCTCTGCAATGTAGTTTCCAGAAGTCAACTGTGATAAAAAGCAGGAGATAACTATTTTAAAATTTTACTAACTCCTAAAAAGCTGAAGTTCGATTTAACAGTTTATTATGATTTATAAGTGTCATTTTAAAAACATCTGTCCATTAAACCATGTAGAAATAAGTATGCAAAAAGTCTGCAAAACAAAACATACTTTAAACATGTTTAAGTAGAGGGATTATTTGAAATTCCGGATTTTTCAGTCACTTCATTATTATGCTATTGCAGCCAAGTAATCCTTAACTTCAGTCGGAGTAAGCCTCCTGAATCCGGCTTCATTGCAGATTCCAACCTCTATGTTGTCTTCTGTCATCTGCCCTTCAAAGCTTTCCTATTGAAGAGGAAGGGCAAAAGGTCAGTTTTCCAAGCACTTAATTATAAACTCATTATAAATCCCATTGTTAGAAATTGTGCTAACCTTTAGAGTTAATATGGCTGTGTGAATGGCATCTTCAAGTTCCAAGTCTTCGTTATATCTAAAGAATTTTTTGAAAAGGCAATGATTTATAGCAGAACTTACATTATTTATGGTTACTTAAACATGACAGCGGCAACGAGAATTTCTCAAAATCTAAAACGCTCCTAAAAATACTAAGCTACAGATTAATTCTTTTAGTCCACTCATTGTGATACCTGTGCCCCAATAATAAATTGATGCTTATAATCCTAACAGCAGTATAAATATTTTAATATAATCAGAATGTGGTGGCAATATTATAATTTTTTTAAATAAAGAAATCAGACCTTTGCTAAAATTTCTTTTGTTTGTTCTTGTAAGTTTTAACTTCATGTGAAATGTTTAAAGACTATTAATACGTAAAAGGAAAAGGAAAGTGCTTTAGGAAAGATCTTAAAATTATTTGTTTACTGATTAATCCCATGTCTAAAATTTTTCATAATCTTTTAACATTATGTGAAAAATGTACTGAAAGGTTCATCTGCTGGTTATATAGAGTTAATTATAAATTTTTGCTGTTCAAAATGCGTGTAGGACATTTTTCGGTGGACCAATGCTGAGAAGATAGCTGGAAATAAGAGCAGTGACAGCAGATTTTTACACAGTACCGCACTTTTCATCCAGCACATACAACAATCTACTGCCAATACCAGGAACTCAGCTTCACCATTTTTTTCTGTAACTGTCATAAGGTAAACGGGTATCACTTACGTCACTTAAATTTTCCACCCCAATTTTTTACTCCAATTCCATACTATTTTTTCTTTGAGATTGTAGGAGGAAAAATGAAGTAAAAAATAAAAACAATTAAATTTAGGAAAAAACCCAAAGAATGCAGAAATAAAAGTTCTTAAGAAATAAATAATATTACCACTTAATATACTGAAGACTAGGGAGCCAGGGTGAAGAGAAGTTTTTACTTTATTTGTAACTAGGCTAAACAAATGAGTGTTTGAATATAAAGTAATAAATGTGTTTAGATTCGGGATACTAATTGTTTAAAAACACTGAGAACCATAAAGTGAGATTGCTAAGAAATTGAGTTTCAGTAAGCCTACCTTTTCTCTAGGAAAGTCTTCCCATTCACGTAGTTCTTTCCCATTGCTGTGGCTTTCCATGCAAAGTAAGCTCCCTAATCAGGAAGAGAAGGGAAACACATTTTAAATCATTAATCTAGTTATATCACTCTGCCGTTTCTTTTTTAGGTCTATAAATTTGTCTCTAACAGTTCACAGAATATTTGGAATATAATGAAGTATGTCACAAGAGAGGCTACTTTCTAAAAAGATTAGAGAGCTAAACAACAAAGAGGAACGAAGATACCTCTGGAGATTATGGAGAAGTTCAGTAATTTGATCGTGGTGACAGCTTTCTCAGCTATTTATATCCATCAAAACTCGTCAAATTGTACACTTTGCATATGTGTGATTTATGGTTACAATTTATGTGAAAAAGTCAGTTAAAGGCAACAGGTTCACTTACAACAAATAATCAAAAGTAATATTTCAGCATATTAGGATTGAAGGACTCTATAATCATATATATATATATATATATATACACACACATATATACGTGTGTGTGTGTGTGTATATATATATATATATACACACACACACACACGTATATATGTGAGAAAAATGGTGACCAAGTCTTTATCATCACTGCTGAACAAAGTAAAAAGAGACAGTATTTCATTAAAAATATTTTGAAGTTTTGGGGCACCTGGATGGCTCAGTCAGTTGAATGTCCAACTCTCAGTTTCAGCTCAGATCATGACCTCATGGTTTCATGAGTCCGAGCCCCGTGTCAGGCTCTATGCTGACAGTGCAGAGCCTGCTTGGGGTTCTCTTTCTCCCTGTCTTTACTCACACTGTCTCTGTCTCTCTCAAAAATAAATAAATAAAACTTAAAAAAAATTTTTTTTTAATATTTTGAAATTTTGATATTTTGTAATCTAATGTTTAATGAAAGCAGCAATATGTTGTATATAACATGGCCTCATCTGTTGAAAAAAATACATATGCACACACATTAAGAAAAATACTGAAAGAAATACACCAAACATTCTTTAAAAGAAACAACTGCCTTTGAAATAAAGCAGGGAAGAAAAGGGCAAAAGATGAAACCTGGATTCCAGTGATGATGGCTTCTGCTACCCACTGGGAAGAAAGCTAAGAGGGCATGTCATTTAGTTTCAGAGGCTCAGAGATGGGGTAACAGACACTGTCAGAACTCCCAGAATACTTGTTTTTTCTTCCGGCTTTCCTAGACAAGGAAGAAACTTGTGGAAGAAACTTCCTCACACAGTTGCAGAGCACTAGTAGCCCCTCTGAATGCCTTCTAACTCAGATGCCGATCTCCTGCTTTAGAGTAGACGGACTCACCCACTTTGCACAACACTGTCTTCAAGAGTCATGTCTGTGTGTGTAATTAGAGTCATACTCCAAGTCGGCCCCAGGATTAAACAGATGGCAAGGAGTGCAGCACTGTCTTCTAGACCCAAATCTTTCATCGGAATATTTCTCAAAGTAATAAAACTCCACAGATTTAAAGAGATTTGATAACTATTTCAAGCAATCATTCCACTGTGTGAACTTAATGAATACGAAAAGGAAGAAGAACAGAGAGCGCAGACCTAATGTACCCTCTTCAATCAGAAGACTGAATTACCAACATTTTAAATGTACAAATGCACTACTCCATATGTTCTAAAGCCCAAATGAAAAAGAAAAAAAGAAAATACTGCTAAATTTTAAACTTTTTATGGTTTTTGTTTTTATTAGCTGTTCAAAGGGTACTTTAATCCCTCTGGTATATCTGATAATACTTACAGATGGATCTGACTGAAATAAATACGGTCGCCCCTCATTCCAACCACAAATTAGTAAAGAAACTCCAAATGGCCGAACACCACTAAAGAAAGGAGAAACAAAAATTATTTGGCATCTTCATGGTGTTAAAATCAACCTAAGGTAGGAATTTATTAACACTTTCAAGTCTTAACAAAGCAAATCATCAGGTATAATGAATTAGACTTTTAAGTTCCTTAAACAGTATTTAGTATCTTTCTGAACAAATCAATTCAAAAACGAATTCTCTTTATGGTACTAAGGAACACTAGTCAAATCATTTTGGTAAATGGAGTGACACAAATTTGGAGTTAATAAGTGTGGAGTAACATTTTGTGTCTTAACAAAGGACAACTTTCAACAAATGCAGTTTTTTTCCACTAGCTTTACACATTAGCAAGTACTTTTATACTATCTCATCCACATGTTACCCAGATTCAAGAGAATTACAATGAATATGGATGTGTCCAACAGCTATTGCTTTCATTATGTGCTTATAATCATTTATAGTTGGAAAGATAAATTTGGAAGCAGAAATAACCGCCTGCCCATAGGGAAGTGTTTCAGTCACTGGCAAAAGGGCTTTATTGAGAAGCCGCATTTTGCTAGTAGATCAACAGCAAGAAAACACTCCAATCTCTTCCTTAAAAAATATTCTAGCTCCAACTAAGATCAGAAATATTCATCATTGTAATTTTCTCTACTTGTTCAATAAATACAGGAATAGTAAGTCCTCTTTTTAAATACACCTACGCTTCTAAAATGTTTTCTTTTTTCTAATTCATGATGCATTTCAAGTAATAAAATCAACTTACCCTGACTGAGTATATTCTTGCATCACAGAAGCTACTCTCTGTACCAGCTGAGCTGTGGGAATGGGTTCTTGGTACACGAGATAGTACTGCTGAGCTAGTTTTCGAGCTCTGTGCACAAGCACTCTAACAAACAAGGAAGAAATAAGACTTCATGAAAATCTTGACACTCGGCTCCTTAACGACTCTTCTTCTACAGGCATATACCTACAGCACAAGTCTTATATGCTTCTATGGAATAGTAACGATCAGCTCAAAGCCAGTCTTGCTCTTACATCTGGTTACAGTTATCTTACACGAAAACAGAGCCACACAGAGGAGCTGAGCCACAGGAGACGAGACAAGGACAAGGCAAAAGGAAGAAAATTAGGGACAAGGGGTACCAGTCAGCTCGGTACTAACAGATTTAGCATACATAATGGGAGCCCTATCTCCCTCCATGGCTTCTTCAAGATTGTGCCCCCTTTCCTGAGGGCAGTCACCCTGTCTTTGTATCTTAGTCAAGCCAACACACATAAATGCCCACACGATCACTCACTCTCTCTCTCTCACTCACACACACACACACACACACACACAATTTGGGGCATATCTTTCTCACTCTACTTCAATCTTTTCGCTACTCTGCACTTCAAAGAGTACCCTTAAGAGATTAAGGAACAGCAAGAAACTACTTAGAACATAAAAAATAACAAATGTATTAAATAATATTAAGAATATTCTATATAATAATCAAATTAGCAAGACAAATAGATGTACCTTTACCTGCTCCTAAACTACTCATGTGAACCATCACCCCCAGTGTAATACTCAGTTTGTCTTCCGCTGTCCTGTCCTCACACTTTACCCCATCAGTGCACTGCAGCATCCCTTCTACACAGTGGCAACGGGATCCACTGTAGTGAGGCTTGACCACATTCCAGCAACTGTGGCTTTTTCCAACTCATGAAAGTGAAACTTTGGCTCTGTCTTGTTCCCCCAAAATCAGGAATGAAGTTAATTGTTTTTTCTTTCTTTACTTTCTTTACTTCCTTTGCTTTACTCGTTAAGTGGCAAACATACAAAGTTGCCAATCTCTTTCAACTTGCTGGTACCCTGATGTTTCAGGGGCCTTGAGAATTTTGTCCCTTTGCTAAGAACAAAAATATAATCGGGATAACTCTGAATGGGATGGTAATGTTTTCTTTTGCTGCCTTGTAACTTTTTTTTTTTTTAAATATAGTTTACTATAACTTGTATTGCTTTGGTTTTTAAAATACATGACAGAACAGCAAATCCTCTGAAGCCCAGCCCTTGGATGGAAAAAAAGGGGTGTGATCAGAGGGGAAAAACCACTAAACAGATAAGAGAATTACTGGATCTCCTCTTTTACAATGCAGTGGCACTGAGTTATCCTTAAAGCAACCCTTGGTCTATTCCATGCAGACAGACTAAATTCAGCTGCCCGTGATGCTGCTGTTGCTAAGCAAAGCACACAAATGAAGAGTTGGGAGATTAAAGGAAAAATATCCCTTGATTTTTCTCCTCAAAGTGTATAAGCAGCTCATAAAACAGTGAGGAAAAACAAATAGTACAAAGTACCTGTAATCTGGGCCCATGCCACTATACACCAAGCCTATATGCTTGGTGATTGGTTCCACTTTGTGTACACTTCGCTCGTCATACAGAATGGATTTCTGTTTCTTCTCGGTTGCCAATACCACACCATTTGCAGCTTAAAAAAAAACAAAAAAACAAAAAAAAACAGTGCTAAATGTTTAGTCACTTAAAGATTCTGCTTCAACAGTTTTCTAATTATGGATGCATTTTACCCAAATTCCTTTATTTCTTATTTATAAAACTTTTTCTGTATTAAAATCACCTAAGAAATGATAAACTCAGGGCATCTGGGTGGCTCAGTCAGTTAAACATCTGACTCTTGATTTCGGCTCAGGTCATGATCTTAGGGTTCATGGGACTGACCCCCCTGTCCGGCTCAGTGCTGACAGCACAGAGCCTGGAGCCTGCTCTGGATTCTGTGTCTCCCTTTCTCTCTGCCCCTCCCCTGCTTGTTCTCTCTCTCTCTCTCTCTCTCTCTCTCTCTCTCTCAAAAATAAATAATCAAAAAAAATTTTTTTTAAATGGTAAATCCATTTTTCCCTCATTGGTCATCTCTATTATGCTAAGGAATCCCTATAGGTAAATGCATTACCCAATATTCCAGAACACCGAAGAGTCCGAAGAGTCTGTACCTTTTAGAATTCTGCTTACTTGGCTATTGTTCTTGTAATTTGAAATTTAAAATCAATGATACAGGCTTTTTTTAAAAAAAGGGTATCTTTAGATGAAGTTTTATAATTAAATTATTCTAAATTATAGAAAGGATAAAAACTGCCACAGAATAGTGATTATTATCAGTGGAAAAACAAAAGAATGCTCAGTTTTTCTCAATGGGAAAGACTACTTGTGGGTTATTACAACTAAAAGATAAAGGAGCTATATTTATTTTGAAAAAAAAATCATCTTCTTGTACTCATTGGCTTATTACTTTTCTTTAAACTTCAAAATACTGTAAATCAACAGAAAGAACTATTAAAAATTATGCTGCCCTATTTATTTATATTAATCACTAATTAATTCCAAAAGCACTTTAGGATAACTATTAACAGGCATGTGAAATGAATGAAACATTTAATTACCTTTAATTCCCACTGAAGGGGCTCCTCCAGCCACAGCAGCCAACGCATATTCAATCTGGACAAGTTTACCAGATGGGCTTAAAAAGAAACAAAGGTATTTGCTAAATTCACATATTTTCAAATATGTATAATAGGAATATCTCTTAGAGAGGGCAGATATATAAGTCAAATCCATTAACCAAATACCAAGGAATAGCTGGGCTTTCACATTATAAAGCTGTACAGAAATTGAGGATACCAGGCAATTTGTACATATACATAGTAAAGCACTTAGCTTTCCTTTTTCCCCCTCTCCTTCTTGTCTGACTCTTTAAGCACCATCATTATTACTGTTGCCTTTTATCACTCACCAACCTTGTGACTTCAGGCAAGTTACTTAATCCTGCTGTGTCTCAGTTTTCACATCCATAAAATGGGGATAATAGTACTACAGCCATTTCAGAAGTTTGTTGTGAAGATTAAATAAAGGGATGCCTTTTGTTCCTGGCACAAAATCAGCAGCAAGTAAATACCAAATAGTGTTATTAAGAACATGTATATGTCTGTTAAATACCAAACAACAGCATAGATTTCATATCGGTGGAGTTCCACATTTTAGAAAGTAGGCATGGCCTAAGATGTAAGACCTAGATAGTTATCAGCCACGACAAAGTTATCTTCTATATAAGCTATTTCTAGAAGCTGTGAGCTGGTGATACCTAACATACCTGATTTCATGGGTTTGGTAGCCAGATTCTAGCCCTAACCTGGCTTTTAAGATCATACTTTATTTCGAACCAGTTGTTGAGTTAAAATCATCGTAAACTAACCTGATTTCACAGTTAAAAAGTTTTTGAGTGAAAGTAGTTTGTCCAGAATGACATAGCTTGGTCCGTGTCTCTAGTCTACTAGTGAAAATAAAACTTGAGTTTCAGAAGGTCATTTATCTTCATAAAATTATGGATACTCTCATGTCACCCAAGCCTCAGCTTTGTTCCAGACACACAGACTACTCTTAGAATTCAAAAACCCCTTTGACAAGCTAACCCCCTCTGTCTGCAATGCATTTCACCCTTGTCTGGTGAACTCCTTCCTCCTGGTCATCCTTCAGTCTTCAGTAGAAATGTCATTCATGTCCTTAAAGAAGCTGTCCTGGCCACAGGGACTAGGCTGAATCGCACACACTCATGCCTATGGTGCCCCATACTTCCTCTCTGGCTAAGATTCATCATGCTTAAATTACTCATACAATGTTCGCCTTCCTCAACAAAGTCTAAGCTCTGTTTGGTCAGTATCCTAACGTACAACCTAGTACCAGGAGTCCGCATCATTTAGCTGACAGAGACACAAGGAGACCTATTTAAGGGATAAGCCTAAGTGTGACAGTTTAAAGACTCTTAAGTGACAAAAGCAGTTAACTTGAGTGGAATAACATTAATACGTATTTAAATTTTTTAAATTAGGCTGTAGTTGTTAGTCACTATTTCAATAATCATATGACCCACTAGGTCCATCTGGCTTCCAATTATTGCTCAACATCGAGCTCAAATACACTTGGGAACATTTTAAAGGCTCAGGTAAACTTAAACTTACCTTTTCACTGTTCCCCACAATCACCTGCATGAACATCTACTGTTACACCTTCCTGTATGAAAGCTCGCCCATCTGTGAGCTCACTGAGCAATCAACCATCTGTGTATTCAGTCACACAACTAGCCCATTCCAAAGCACCAGCACCTCTACCTGGGATAACCAATACAGCCTTCTAACTAGTTTTCCTCTTTCCCACCCTTACTTTTATCCCGCCAGTCAGTTATCTTTGTACCAGGTCACCTGTCACTTAAATATAACTTCCTGGTTCACTTAAAATACAAACTTCTTCTGGCCTGCCAGGCTCTTCAAGATCGGCCCTACCCACACTAACTCTTTGCTCACTATACTCTAGCACACTGGCCTTATTATCAATTCCTGTAAGAGTTCAAGCTCTTTCCAACTTCAGGACTTTCATTTATCCTCTTTCCTCTGTCCATAAGTCTCTCTACCCCTAAATCTTCAAATAGTTTGCTCTTTTTCACCTTCTTGTCTCAAAAATCACCCTGAAGCACTGGCTTTTCCTGACTATTCAATCTACAGTTATGCTGCTTCTTTTAGGCTCTTTTAATAAAATTCCTGAGTAAAACATTTTTCAGAATGTATTAGTAGACACCAATTTGTTTACTCATTTACTGTCAATATCCTCAACTGAATGTAATTCACATGAACACTTTTTCATCCTATAACACAGCCTCATCACTTCCATCATTAAGAGTTTAATTCTAATTACAACAGGCGAGAAACACATATTTAAAATCTAAAACAGAGTTGAACCACTATGTTAAAAAAAGTTTATTTTACTAAAGACATTATTACAGAAGGATTTAGCTCCTGATGATATTTGTTTCGGCTCCAGTTATTCTAAAGAAAGGATTACACTCTCTTAAAGATACAGAACCAAGTTTGCTTTGTTCACAAATATGAACAGTGACTATTTAGCAAATATTGTTCTCTATCATTGTATATAAGACCTTTGATTTACGAAATTTCATTTCATTCAAAGGTTAAAACACCCTCATTTATCACTGAAAACTGTGAAGTTTACACTTGGAAAGTACTTTACTTTTTTAGTATATTACTATTTTACTATTTTAAAAAGACATCTAACAGTAATAGGAAATGTATTAATTTTGTCATCAGAAAGAACCCAGTTTGAATGTGACCTCAGCTACTCATCTAAGACCTTGGACAAGTAACTTAGTTTGACCAACCTGTGGTTGGTTCATCTGTAAGATGTTGAGATAACGTTTATCTCACATGATAGGAGGAAGAAATGGAGTAGGTTAAGTTGCACCCACACATAAAGTACTCAACAAGTTGGATCCTGCTTGCCTTCAGTTGCCAGATACAACTACATTTCAGCTAAATGGGAGATTACCGATCCGTAAGAAAATGGTAAAACTGAATCATTACCCGGTCGATTTATTAAACCCTTCGCTGCGCTGACGGTTTCTTACATTGTGAACAATATTGAAAAGTATACGTATTATTTTAATCCTTTGTTCTAAAACAGAAAAGCCTACAATCTTTTGCAAAGTAAAGACATTCCCCTCCCCCCCCCCCCCCCCCCCGCCAAATGTAAATGTAGTCTAGTAATTTGGGGCCCACAAACACTAAGTGACACAGAGAGATTCGCGCTTTCCTTTTTAGTCCTTAAACTTCTAACAGGGGCATGGAAGAAACCGAAAGCGGGAAGAGGTTTCTAAGTACCAAATGGAGACTAAGACTCAGACCAAACTGTAACGGTGAGGTTTTCAGAAGAGAAAAGGGGACCTCAGAGATTTGACCAAGATTCTAAGCTCCAGAAGCTCCCCAATCAGGCCTACGTGGTGGGTCAGGAAGGAAATCCCGAGTTCCGAACGGGACACCCGGAGACAGCTAATCCAAAACTGCCTTATTCTCTAGTTTCCAAAGAGAAAGCAAATCCCTGACTGAAGGCCTTAACCCCCCTCAGCCCCAAGGTCGCCCTGGATCCCCAAAACCGCGTTCCCGCGGCTTCCCGGCATCGGGGTTTTCAGGCCGCGGGCGAGCCAAGCAAATGACTTTGCAAACTCGCGTTTCCATCCCTATTTCCTACTGTGCCCCCCGGAAGCATTAAGGCAGAGACTAGGCCGGAAAAAAAAACTAGGAGCCGGGGAGTTCCTGCAACCTCGACTACGCGGAGGGCTTTCGGTGCCCCTTCCATACCTGAATGTAGTCAGCGAAAAGCTGTAACCGCGCTCCGCCATCTTTGCCTGGAGTGCCAAAGCACATCCGCACACATGCGCACTGGCGCCGGTTTCTTTTCATTTCCCCTCCCCGCTCCTTCCTTTCTCTCTCTCTGATTGGAGGAGAGTCAGAGCCGTTCCAGGGACCTGCTGGGCGTTGTAGTTCCAGTAGCCAGGTTTGTCAGACTCTGCATCTGTGCGCATGCTCGAGATGGAGCCGGGAGCCAATAGCCAGGTGGGAGTGGTCTTCAGGCGAGGAAGATGGCGTCGGCCATGCTGGTCCTGGTGGTTGCTCCGTGGCCGGCAGCCCGGGGACTCCTCCAGAACTGTTGGGAACGACTGCAACGGAAACTTTGGCAGAGCTGGCGAGGCTTTCCCAGTTCCCCGTGGGGTACGTAAGCTATGCCGCCGTGGAGGAGGGATTGGATGAGAGGACCCCAAGCATCGTGGTGAACTCTGCTCATATTTCGCCCTCCTCCCGCGCTTTGATCCGCTGCCGCCGGTGGGGAAGTTGTCCGGGTTAATTCCTTACTTAGAAACTAAAAACAGCTGGTTTTGCTTCCCTTCGCCCTGAAAAACAGAAAACGTTCTGTGTCCTTTTCGCACAAGGAATGTAACCGAAGCCCATCTTAGATCAGGGGCGCTACTATCTGGATCCTGTTTCCTTATCAGCCTCTCAACCCCTGAAGCAATTTGCCCTCCTTTGTGGTGTTTGAGCTCTGCAGTTGAATACTGTTGATATCGGTGTGTTCCCTGAGAACTAATTTCAGTTAGAAGTATCTTGAAGGTTAAAATTGTCATTGCTTTGACATTTACATCTATCCTTAATTCTAAGGTATTACGGACATAATACCCCGGGAGTCTGAACCGAGAGTCCCCGATATGCCAAAGCCTACATATGCTTCCTAGGGAATCTCCACACCATCCCTTTAGGTACCACTGCTTTTCAACGGAAGAAGTAGGCTCGTGAGGGCCTCAAGGTCACACGGGCCGAGCTGTTAACCACTGAGCTATACCTAACAATACTTCTGTAGATATACTGAAAAGGAATACCGGTTGTTAAATGTTAGCTTTGTATATTTTTAAGAGCTCCTAAAACCAAAAGAAGTATTCCAGGTCTGAGGAACAGCAGGAAAAGGATAAAGGAGTGTTTTTGACTTGATCAGCCATTTAGGAAAACAAAACCTGATAGTTGATAGTCATATAAGTAAATATTATATAGAGTGGTGAGTTCTTTAGAGAACGGATAATAAATATGAAGAACTAAGTGATGGAAAGGGCCTACCAGGTTATATGACAAAGGAGCTAACTCAATTGGAATAAAAAAAAAGGGCGGGGGGGCAGGGTGGCAATAGACAGTTACCTGAGTGAAGGTTGGAAGTACATTTTGGGAATCTCAAGCTTAGATTGACTTGTAAAGTAAATAGGAACTGCCTACCAAGTAGCATGTGGAGTTTGAGTGATTTATTCATGTTTACCAAACCCGTGGGTTCTGTATTTCAAAAGGTGAGAAGTCTGGGTAGAATTTCACAGATTCATTTCAGCAGGTGCCTCTAAAAAAAATTCTGTTTGTGTTGTTTAAAATTGTGTATAAGTTTGGGGCGCCTGGGTGGCGCAGTCGGTTAAGCGTCCGACTTCAGCCAGGTCACGATCTCGCGGTCCGTGAGTTCGAGCCCCGCGTCGGGCTCTGGGCTGATGGCTCGGAGCCTGGAGCCTGTTTCCGATTCTGTGTCTCCCTCTCTCTCTGCCCCTCCCCCGTTCATGCTCTGTCTCTCTCTGTCCCAAAAATAAAAAATAAACGTTGAAAAAAAAAATTAAAAAAAAAAAAAGATAAAATTGTGTATAAGTTTTAGTGTATTTTAATAGCCAAGGTTTCTGTTAAATGCCTATTGAATGTAATATTCTAAACTTTATATAGGGCTGTTGACATCACTGTTGGTTGTTAAGGAGAATGATACCTGTAAACAGTCATTTTGAAGCTAGAAATCCATTCTGCATTTCCATGTTTTGTTTTTATAGGACCAGCGTTAGCGGTCCAAGGTCCAGCAGTATTTACAGAACCAACAAATGATACTAATGGAAGTAAGGAGATCTCCAGCCTTTTGGATAGTATTTTTTGGATGGCAGCTCCTAAAAACAGACGCAGCATTGAAGTTAACCGCTGTAGGAGAAGAAACCCTCAGAAGCTTATTAAAGTTAAGGTAATACACTGATTTTTGTGGGTTTGCTTTCTCTCATATCCACCACTGCATGTCTTCTGGTACTTATATGGCCTATCAGTAAATCATCCTTAGAGCTTATGTGTACTTTGCTCTGGCCTCTCGCTATGTATGTATGTATGTCAATTGTCCTATAGCCTAAATATTAGGACCACAGTTGAGGAGAGTTTGGAATCTGGGCAGAGGACTGGGTTGTGAAGAACCTGTGTGACTTTTGTTAGGAGCTGGTGATTTGGAATTATATGTGGGTAAACATCTTAATTAGGGCAGAACCTAAAATTAAAGTCAGAAGCAGTAGATATATTGGGTCCTGTGTTTTACTAGCCCTTACGTATTTATTCTCTTCTTCACTGTGATCATTAAAATGCTGTGAAGGAAAATCCTTAGGTAGGTAATAAAAATGGCTAATATCTGTTAAATACCTACGATGGATATAAGTGCTTTATGTGAATTATCTCATCGAATCCTCACAACAGCCCTCCAAAGTAAATATAGCTTTGCTCATTTTTAGGATGAAGACATTACTGCAAAAAGAATTTGACTGTAGTCACAAACTGTCAAGTGATAGAGCCAGGATTTGAGCCTAGGCAGTCTGATTGTTGAACTCACATTCTTCTCTTGAAACTTTCTGGTGTGTTCCTGTCCTCAGACAATTCCAGGTCTCCACACCCGCTCCCTGCCCCCATAGATACACTCTTCATTATTCTAGTAGACAGAAATTAGAGTGTTTACTACCTTTGATTTGTTCACTTAAGGCTTTACCAGCCATCATTTGAGTGGTTCTCCTCCATAACATTCCGCAGCAGCTCAGTACAGGTGAAACTCAAGAACAGAGAATCGACTTGCATAAACTTCCACATTCAGTATTAAACCACACCCTTAGAACTGAAGCCAAAAAGTATTACTGAGTCACATTTGGAACTGGACTTAAAGTCTGGAGCTGAAAAGTATGTCCTTAATTAAAGCAACAATAATTTATACAATTTGGTTGAGAGAACAGAAGATTTTCAGAATGAGAGCCTATACCAGTCTGCGACATGATTTTATTCTGAGGGAAAAGGATATCACCCTGTGTATTCATTTTCCTCACTAAATTGTTTTCTGCCACACACGGTACATTTTGCTGCTGTCGTGGTCAGGAAGAGAGCACCGACTTCACGTATAGCTCCTGTACCTCTGGTTAGACATGCAGTCCAGTGTCATGAGGAAAATGAGAAATTGGCGAGGCAAGTCATTTGCAGGGTTCTTTGCTCCTTTCAAAAAATGAAGAAGTTGTTTTTGTCCTTGCCTCACAAACGTTTATATGTTAATCTCATGAAGTAGTTGGAATTTCTTTGATGCTCCTATTTACAATTTTTCTTTTCTATTTCAAATCTACCTTTAGAACATTGTTGAAGAGATTTCTATAGAGGTTATAAATGCCTTATGAAAGTAGGGCAGACATGTATAAAAACTCATTAAATTACTTTCAAATTGTAGTATAACAAGAGACTTTCATGTTAAGCATTACAATCAGTCTTCATTCTTAAAAAGAAAAATTATACCATATGCCAACTATTATACCACGTATGATACATATACTATTATACCATATGTTTCATACAGGAATTTAGGGTTCACCGATAAATAGGGGAAGCCAATTTTAATGTTTGTCGCCTTGTTTTCCCCACAATAAATTGAAAGAAAAAATGAGTTCCATATCCCTTGGCCACATTTAGATGCCGGCCATATGGATCTCCCCATTGTGTTGAAGGACTCCTTATTAGATGTTTAGTATTTGAAGGTGGGGTAATAGAGTTCATTTTATATAATATGCCTGTATGGTTAAGAAAAATGTACCAAGTTCATACTTGGTAAACCTGAGTTCTAGTCCCACTTTTTCTATTAATTGAAATTCATTTGTCCTCTGTTTCCTTATTAAAGTGAGGTTGACCTACATGGTGCATGACCTTATGCAACGTGAACAGTCCAAGAAAGTTCAAGTGTGAGCGTCATTCCTGTCCGTGATTGATGTGCATTATTATGCTTCTTGTTAAAACAGGATTTTGTTGTTTTTTTGTTTGTTTTTTTTAAAGAACAATATTGACGTGTGTCCTGAATGTGGTCACCTGAAACTGAAGCACGTCCTTTGTGGCTATTGCTATGAGAAGGTGTGCAAGGAGACGGCAGAAATCAGAAGACAGATAGGGAAACAAGAAGGGGGACCGTTCAAGGCTCCTCCCGTGGAGACTGTGGTGCTGTACACAGGAGAGGCACCATCTGAACAAGATCAGGGTAAGAGAATCATTGAACGAGACAGGAAGCGACCGTCCTGGTTCACCCAGCATTAAGACCAAAGGTATTCGAGGAGGATAACTTCATATAAGACACTTGTCCTGGAAGACAGGAAGATGCTTTGTTTTCATGTTGATTTTATGCTTGTTTTAAAATCACCAGTATAGTTTAAAACATTCTCTCAAAGCAGTTACTTTTATGTGGGTTAATTTGAAGAATATACCAGGAGTAAACTCTGAAAATGCTTGTTTATGCAGAGGCACAATGGATTAATATGTGCGTTTCTGTTACACTGTAAGGTTTTCAGTAAACCTAACATTTCCAGTGCAGAAAAATAAACAATGTAAAATTCTTAGCAAAGATCACATGTTTTGGAGGTGCCTGGGTGGCTCAGTCGGTTAAGCGTCTGATTTCAGCGTCTTGATTTCAGCTCAGGTCATGATCTCGGGTTCATGAGGGCAGGCCCCACATCAGACTCTGTGGTAACATCAAGGGGCCTGCTTGGGATTCTGTCTCCCTCGCTCTTGGCCCCTCCCCTGCTCAGTCTCATTCTCTCAAAATAAAAAAATAAAAAAAAGTATGTGTTCTGGTTCTGGTTTTGTTTTCTAGTGATTTGTCTTACACAAAAATACACAGATACTTTTAGTTAAGTAACACCTGAAAATAGGTTAATTTGAATTCTGGGTATTGTTTCTTCAAATGGTGGTAGTGACAGTAAGAGAAGGTTTGTTCGGTTTTGTTTTAGCAAATTAGAATTTCCTTTGGTGGAACTCACTTTATATGGGTATATTATGTTAATTTAGATAGAAAGCTCTTCATGTTTTACATTAAATCAAAATGACGTTCAGAATTTATTGGATAGCTCATGAGATTTGTACTTTATAGTTTTGAAAGAGATTTTTTTTTTATTTTTATTTTTTATGTTTTTATTTTATTTTTGAGTGAGAGAGAGACAGAGTACAAGCAGTCAAGGGGCAGAGAAAGGGAGACACAGAATCCGAAGCAAGCTCCAGGCTCTGAGCTGTCAGCACAGAGCCTGACGCGGGGCTCAAACTCACGGACCGTGGTTTGAGCCACCCAGGCGCCCCTGGAAGAGATTTTTAAAAGATGTGAGTAAATTCACTAGTCCGCAGAAAATGTACTAAGAATGTTGTCTTTTGTGTTTTTCTAATAGAATGTCCTTTTAGTTTATTTTTCACTTTATCTCTTTGTAGCAATGGCATTTTTAACATAATTCATTTCAAATTTCCCTCTTCATGCCCCATTCTTGTGTCTATCCTGAACCTGAAGTTGGCTATTTTATGTGTCTCCTGCCTCATCAACAAAAAGAAAAAGTGAGAAAACTTATTAAAACACAAAAACACACAGATAAATAACGGAATTACAATTAAATGGAAAATTAGTAGGCAAAATAATATAAAACCTAGAGATACATTTAAATGCATGCCACTGTAGCCTGAATATTTTTTGGAAATAGGTGGGGAATTCAACTAGGAACTTTTTCCTTGAAAGAACCTACGAGGATAAACCCTCACAAGGTGAGACACATGATCCAGAAATATACCACATTCTTCATACTCAAACCTGAGGGCTGTTTCTCCCATGGGATTTCATAGTGAGGATTCTGTGATGCAGTAATCCATGTTAGTATTCCTAGAAGTGAAATGAACCAGTTTCATGAGGTACAGTATAGACCAGTACTGCGTTGTGGTACAATTTAGTAAAAGCAAATCCTTAAAACTTCCAAAGTATTGGAATCCCAGTAAGTAACTTTTGACTCTATCCAAGCATGAAATTAAGATTCTGGAAGAATTAATTATGTGGGTAATCCTATGAAGGCAGTCATCTGCAGATCATTATTTCTTAATGTTGATAAGCTTTAGAAGTGCTGTGTGTCGAACTTAAGGTGGAATCGGTGATTCATGAAAGCTGAGGCCAGTGAAGTACATGCCTGAATCTTCCCACCGCCTACTCAGCCTCCCCGTGGACAACAGGTTGTGTAGTGTCCCCCTAGGTAACGTGCTGTCCTTGATTTAGCAGCTCCACACACAGACCTGGTGAGCATATGTGGGCAGATCACTTTGCTATTCACGGATAGATAAACATTCATGGATGTTATAAAATAGATCCCCAGATTTGATGTCAAAACCAGATGTTTATGTTAGGAAATGGTGTCATAAAAGATTACCATTTTTTTTAAGAAGCCCCCTCAAAGTTATCTTTGTAGTACATTTTATTAGTTCATTCTTCCAGTTTTTAGTATTAGAAGAAAAAGGGCATCATGAGCTTCAATTAAATTATTCATGTACCTGATGTGTTAATGTTCTGAACATTAGAAGTGAACTCCTTCCCTACTTGTCCCCTGCCCTCAAGACGCTGAGACATTTTGCTAGGCACTCTTGGAGAAGAACTCCACAAGGGTTCAAGTTGTGGTTGGGAGAGGCTGGGGCGGAGGTGCATGCCCCCTCTGAGCTTGAGGCACTCCCCTCCTTCCTGACTCGTGTTTAACCTGGTCCTAGCAGATTAACCAAGTCCTAGTGGATTCTGAAAATCAGGTGTCTGACTTCATTCCATCTCCCTGCCAGTGTCCTCATTCTGACCCTGTCCTCCTTCC
Organism: Leopardus geoffroyi; assembly: GCF_018350155.1. Classification (NCBI taxonomy): domain Eukaryota; kingdom Metazoa; phylum Chordata; class Mammalia; order Carnivora; family Felidae; genus Leopardus; species Leopardus geoffroyi. The sequence continues at coordinate 71,676,989 of NC_059331.1, read as the reverse complement.
TGAGCTGTTGTTACCATGTGCTTCCCAATTATTAGTTTCTAGTCTTCTCATATTTCTAATTTTCTTCAGTAGTTTTTAAAATTTTTTTTTTTCAATGTTTATTTATTTTTGGGACAGAGAGAGACAGAGCATGAATGGGGGAGGGGCAGAGAGAGAGGGAGACACAGAATCGGAAACAGGCTCCAGGCTTTGAGCCATCAGCCCAGAGCCCGGCGGGGCTCGAACTCACGGACCGCGAGATCGTGACCTGGCTGAAGTCGGTCGCTTAACCGACTGCGCCACCCAGGCGCCCCAGTAGTTTTTAAATTACAGAAGTGACATGTCATTGTGGCTAATGAAACAATGCAAAGTATGTAAGCAAAAGTTGAGAATCATTTCTCTCCCACTATGCCTTCTACCACACCGCCTGGTGTCTATGCTTCTAAATGTCACACTGCCACTAGATGCTTTCTAAAACCCATGTCTGATTGTATCACTACCCTGGTCAGAACCAGGCTCCTGGTTAAACCCTCCCTCATCTTCACAGTCCGTCCAAGTCTTCATGCCTGCCTCCTACCGCAGTGTAGTGTGCCGCCCATCCCTCAGATTGTTGAAGTCAACCATCTGCAGCCGCTAGTGGACCACCTTCTCAGCAGGCTTCACTCCTCTCCCACTGCGTTCACTTGGCCTCACTGCGTCTCCGACCTCAGCGTCCTTCAGACTCCCTTACTGATTGCACCTCTTGTCCCTAGCCCTTTCACCTTCTAGTGCCCAAGGCTCCCTCCTTGGTGATCTCATCCAGTCAATGGCCTTAACTATATGTTGACACCTTCCAGTGTGGTGTTTCTGGCATGGGCCTCGCCCTTGAACTGCAGACCCATGCTCAACTGCCTACATGACATCTCCAGTCGAATGTCTAGAAGATGTCTTCAACTCCCTATCTCCAGTTCAGAATCCCTTCTCTCCCAGTCTACTTTCTGCTACTCCCTAGACCTTTTTCATCCCAGCTGATGGCAACTCCATTCTGGTTGCTCAGTCCCACAACCCACCCCAGTCATCCTTAAATTGGCCATCTACCCGTCTCTTCCTCTCATATTCAATCGGAGCAAATCCACAAATCCCACTGGTTCTACATTTAAAAATATACTTAGAATCTGACCTCTCACCACCACCTGCCTTCCCAATCAAAGCCCCTATCATCTTGTCTAGAATACCAAAGTATCCCTCTCACTGGTGTCCCTATTACCACTTGGTCTCCTATAGTCTGTCCCCAACACAGCAGCCAGAATCCTTTCAAAACTGGGCAAGGCATGGCTCTCCTCTCTTCAAATTCCTTTATTCAAAATGTTAACTCGGATGAAACGTGAGGATACATACGTGAGGACTTTTGCATTACGTAAATATATACCTTTTGTGGATAAACTGAGTTTTGAGATTTAGGTGTACTGTGGATGACCCCCACTTAAAGAAATTGTAATAAATCTTTTAAAAATGTGAATCATTCTTCATAATTTGTCAGGCATGACTTTCAAATTCAAGATTTCTTTTTACATATACGAAAAATAGAGGGCTTTCAGCCATTCCTGGTAGGGGAATGGGTCACTTTAACACTCTTCTAACTGGAGAACTCTTCTATCCGAGCCCCCACCCTCCCATATGCAGTTGTTATGTTTCAGGGACAGGATTAGTCCCTCAGAATTTCTAAAACTGTGCTTAGGAACTCTACCATCTATGATTAGTGTTTCTTTTCCTGGTACACACACCAAAATAGATGCTCTGCCTTTGGGCGCAGCTCACAAGGAGCAGTGTCATCCTGTGGCCTATATTGGTGCATAGCGTTTTAACTTGTGCCTTTCTAATGGAATGGTGTCTCTTCCAGCTGCTGTCTTCACTCCTGTCTACGGCAGAGGGCAACAGAGAGCGTGTTCTGGCACCAAAGGCTCTTTTTACCTTACTGGAAACACTTCCTGTAATGGCCATGCCCCTGTGTCACCCTGCTCCTCTCCTGTCCCATTGACCTCCTTTGCCTTCCCCCTTCTCAATGTTTGGTAAGTGGCTAGAGAGTGATAGGGAGGCAGGTTGGAGCCAGGACGGGAAGAAAGCTAGGCGACCAGCATAATCTGGTCTCCTGGAGCCTGTTTCTCAAGCTCTGAAACAGCTTGACAGTTCTCAGCCTTGAAACCAAACCCTGGAAGTGCCACAACGTACCAGGCATCCCGAGCTGCCTCACTAGGGGGCAGCAGGTGAACTGCACTGCCTCTTCTCCAGAGAAACAATGGCCTGTCAGGTCCTGCAATGCAGGGGACATTTTTTTCTGATTCTACCAAAGCCATACATTTAAAGCCGTGGAAACGAATGAGATTATCCAGAACAAGTACTCAAGAGAGAGAGGAAAGAACCCTAAACGGAGGACGAAATCAGGATCGTTGTTCAGCCACGGATTCCAAAAGAGGAGAGCATGTCAGGAAGAGGGAGTTCCCTATTCTGTCAAGTGCGGCTGGGGTGAGGATCGAGGGGGCCCAGCGATCAGGACAAATCTCATTTGTGACCTGGCAAAACTGCTATCATTTGAATGTTTGCGGCCGGAGCCAGATTGAAGTGGGCTGAAGAGTAGACAGACTGAGGATGGAAGCAGTGTTCCTAGAGAGTTCTTTCCAAAAGTCTTCCTCTGCAAGGGAGTAGAGAGATGAGGGGAAAGCTGGAGGAAGACAGGGAAGGAAGAGGCCGATGTAGCACACACGTGCACTATGAACTTACAGCTCAGACATGTGTTTATGCTTATGGGAATTATCCAGTAAAAGAGGAGACTTGATGAAATGATGAAGGACAGACAGAGTCTAGTTCTGTATTCATTGAGACTTTGCTTGAGATGTTAACCCTAAACTTTAATGGATTTGGTATAGTCTTTCCACATGGCAACATGGTATTTTTCTATATTTATCCCAATCTTATTTTCCAGCCTTAATTAAGGCCCCACACATTCATTGCAAGGGCCACCTCGATGCCCTTGACCCAAACCACTGTCAGTGGAGAGGAGACTGTGTCCTGCTAGTTAGCCAGAGAAACTTCCACCTCCATCAGGCATGGAATAAATAGTGATCAGACATCAGTATTTACTAAAGTAGTCCCAGAAGCTGGAGGAAATCTGAGAAGGCTGATTCATCTTCATACTTTTCTGGAATATGCCTAAGACGCCTAGGTCTCTGAATCTGTGCTCACCACAGCCCAATCTATAATTTTGCTTTTCCCATTTTCCTGCCATTAGATTTAGGTAAAGCAAATACTTCTATTCAGTCCAATGTATTGATGATTTAATGGCTGGTGTTGTAAGTCATGTATCATTTGGGAAGCTTAATGGTTATTTCTGCTGATACTATTTTCCAGAACACGGAGGCCAGGGACATCGAATTGTACAATTAGAGTTAGCACAGGATATGGTTTATAGGAGGTAAAAATGAGCAACAGGAAAGACAAATTCTCAAAGCTTTTAAAAAATTATTATTTCCAGTTAATGTCCTCATTCAAAAACCAATACTAGTCTTTATAATAAGCTCAAAATCATTTTTCTTCAATGTGAGTGATGTTTACTGAACATGTCAGGCATTTTGCATGTTATAAATAACCTTTAAAATAATATTGTAGAGTCGTTACTAATAATTACAGCTGAGTGTGTATAATGCATGAGGCACAGTGCTGAGTGTTTTATATACACTACTATTTAAATATATGCTGTAAAGCAATATATGCTGTAAAAATTTAATGTTTTTTTTCTGTGATACTTCCTGTATCTTTTGGCCTTTATCTGAATCAGGGAACTAGAACAACTTATTTACTTTCTCAAGGAAGGAAAGGCAGAAAGAGAGAGAAAGAAAAAAAAAAAAAAGACTTCAAAATCTTGGCTGTTAGGGGAAAAAGCAAAGAATTAAGGAAAATGATTGGGGAAGGCACACATTTATGTAGTGGGTTAGCTTCCCTGCCCGAGGGACCAGATGAAAAAGCCCTGGGCCAGAGAACAAGAAGGCAGGAGTCTGAGGAAGTTTTCTGTGTCCTGCCCACCCCACCCAGTCCCCAGTCAAATTCTAACTCTGGAAGGAGGCCTGGAGTTTTTTGTTTTTGTTTTTGTTTTTTCTTGGGGGGAGGGGGAGGGCGGGTATAGCCTCGGGGAGGCAGAAAGACTCCAGGGAACAAGTGTCTGTGTGGTGTTTTTAGGCAGGCAGTGCCTTTTGCAGTATCACTGAGAGGTGAAGAACCATGGAATGTCTGGTCCTGACAGGGTCTTATAGACAGGAACCAAGGATGACTCTCCAGATATATGTGTGGTGAGGCAAAGCAGGATCTGTTGACCTTGAATTGGCGGTTGTGTCTGTCACCTGGTAGAATGGAGCCTCACAATAGAAACTAAGCAACACCGTGAGGTAGACTTTGGCACACAGCAAAGCCTTGCCATTGTCAAACCAGCAAAGAGGCTAAGAATTGAGATTAAACCGATTCTAAATCCTAAATCCTAGTGACTTTGTTACTATGGTAGACTGCCTTGGGGTTTATAGATGGTGAACATGACAGAAACTTGCCCACATCCCGGAGCTTCTGGAAGGGAGCTGGTATCTGAAATTAGCCTGGGCTCTCCCATGTGCCTCATTGCATCTTTGGTGTTGGCACGTGCTAATCGTAAAGCTGTACTTTTTAATTCTATAGAACAAATGTTGGCGAGCCTCCCAGATGGTATATAGATATTTATAGTAGAATAGGTTGTTAGAGCTTAAAAGAAAATGATTTAGTCCAATGGCTTCATTTTGGAGCTCAGGAAATTTAACCCTAGATTTAACCAAGATCACAAAGCTAGTGAATGTTAGAGATGGGTCTAGGACTATCTATTTGGACCATAATCCCAGCCATACTTGACTTTTAAAATATTCTTTTTTTTTTTTTTTTTCAAATTTTTCTAATGTTCTAAATTGTTTTTTTTTTCTTTTTAATGTTTATTTTTTTAAATATAATTTATTATCAAATTGACCAACATACAGTATGTAAAGTGTTCTCTTGGCTTTTGGGATAGATTCCCATGGTTCATCGCTTACATACAACACCGAGTGCTCATCCCAACAAGTGCCCTCCTCAATGCCCATCATCCATTTTCCCCTCTCCCCCACCCCCTGCCATCAACCCTCAGATTGTTCTCTGTATTCAAGAGTCTCTTATGGTTTGCCTCCCTCCCTCTCTATTTGTAACTCTTTTCCCCCTTCCCTTCCCCATGGTCTTCTGTTAAGTTTCTCAATATCCACATATGAGTGAAAACGTGATATCTGTCCTCTGACATTTCACTCAGCATAATACCTTCCAGTTCCATCCACGTTGCTGCAAATGGCATGATTTCATTTCTCATTGCCAAGTAGTATTCCATTGTATATATAAACCACATCTTCTTTATCCATTCATCAGTTCATGGTCATTTAAGCTTTTTCCATAATTTGGCTATTGTTGAAAGTGCTGCTTAAACATTGGGGTACATGTGCCCTGTATCCTTTGGATAAATTCCTAGTAGTGCTATTGCTGGGTTGTAAGGTTGTTCTCTTTTTAATTTTTTGAGGAACCGCCACACTGTTTTCCAGAGCAACTGCACCAGTTTGCATTCCCACCAACAGTGCAAGAGGGTTCCCTTTTCTCCACTGTTGTGGAGCATCTGTTGTTTACTGAGCTGTTAATTTTAGCCAATCTGACCAGTGTGAAATGGTATCTCAGTGTGGTTTTGATTTGTATTTCCCTGATGATGAGTGACATTGAGCATCTTTTCATGTTTCTATTGGCCATCCGGATGTCTTCTTTGGAAAAGTTTCTATTCATGTCTTCTGCCCATTTCTTCACTGGATTATTTGTTTTTCAGGTGTTGAGTTTCGTTAAGTACTTTATAGATTTTGGATACTGATCCTTTATCTGATATGTCATTTGCAAATATCTTTTCCCATTCCATTGGTTTCCTTTTAGTTTTGTTGTTTCCTTTGTAGTGCAGAAGCTTTTCATCTTGATGAGGTCCCAATAGTTCATTTTTGCTTTTAATTCCCTTGCCTTTGGAGATGTGTCGACCCAGAAATTACTGCATCTGAGGTCAAAGAGATTGTTGCCTGCTTTCTCCTCTAGGGTTTTGATGGTTTCCTGTCTCACATTTAGATCTTTCATCCATTTTGAGTTTTTTTGTGTGTATGGTCTAAGAAAGTGGTTTAATTTCATTCTTCTTCATGTTGCTGTCCAATTCTCCCAGCACCATTTGCTAAAGAGACTGGTTTTATTCCATTGGATACTCTCTTCTGCTTTGTCAAAGATTAGTTGGCCATACATTTGTGGGTCCAATTCTGGGTTCTCTATTCTATTCCATTGGTCTATGTGTCTGTTTTTGTGCCACTACCATACTGTCTTGATGATTACAGCTTTGTAATAGAGGCTAAAATCTGGGATTGTGATGCCTCCCGCTTTCGTTTTCTTTTTCACTTGGCTATTTGGGGTTCCATACAGATTTTAGGATTGTTTGTTCTAAGTTTGAAAAGAATGCTGGTGCAATTTTGATTGGGATTGCATTGAATGTGTACATTGCTTTGGGTATTATTGACATTTTAACAATATTTATTCTTCCAATCCATGAGCATGGAATGTTTTTCCATTTCTTTGTGTCTTCTTCAATTTCCCTCATAAGTTTTCTGTAGTTTTCAACATACAGATCTTGTATATTTTTGTTAGGTTTGTTCCTAGGTGTTTTATGGTTCTTGGTGCAATTATAAGTGGGATCAATTTCTTGATTTCTTTTTCTGTTGCTTCATTATTGGTGTATAGAAATGCGGGGCGCCTGGGTGGCGCAGTCGGTTAAGCATCCGACTTCAGCCAGGTCACGATCTCGCGGTCCGGGAGTTCGAGCCCCGCGTCGGGCTCTGGGCTGATGGCTCAGAGCCTGGAGCCTGTTTCCGATTCTGTGTCTCCCTCTCTCTCTGCCCCTCACCCGTTCATGCTCTGTCTCTCTCTGTCCCAAAAATAAATAAACGTTGAAAAAAAAATTTTTTTTTAAAAAGAAATGCAACCAATTTCTGTACACTGATTTTGTACTCTGTGACTTTGCTGAATTCATGTATCAGTTCTAGCAGACTTTTGGTGGGGTCTTTTGGATTTTCCATGTAGAGTATCATGTCATCTGTGAAAAGTGAAAGGTTGACTTCCTCTTTGCCAATTTTGATGCCTTTTATTTCGTTTTCTTGTCTGATTGCTGATGCCAGGACTTCCAACACTATGTTAAACAACAGCAGTGAGAGTGGACATCCCTGTCATGTTCCTGATCTCAGGAGGAAAGCTCTCATTTTTTTCCCATTAAGGATGATATTACCTGTGGGCTTCTCATATATGGCTTTCATGATGTTTAGATATGTTCCTTCTTTCCTGACTTTCTTGAGGGTTTGTATTAAAAAAGGATGCTGAATTTTGTCAGATGTTTTTTTCTGCATGTATTGACAGGATCACATGGTTCTTATCCTTTCTTTTATTAATGTGATGTATCACATTGATTGATTTGCAAATATTGAACCAGTTCTGCAGGCCAGGAATGAATCCCACTTGATCATTGTGGATAATTCTTTTTATATGCTGTAGAATTTGATTTGCTAGTATCTTGTGGAGAATTTTTGCATGCATGTTCATCAGGGACATTGACCTGTAACTCTTCTTTCTAATGAGGTCTCTTTCTGGCTTGGGAATCAAGGTAATGCTGGCTTCATAGAATGAGTCCAGAAGTTTTCCTTCCATTTCTATTTTTTGGAACAGCTTGAGAAGGATAGGTATTAACTCTGCTTTAAATGTCTGATAGAATTTCCCTGGGAAGCCATCTGGCCCAGGACTCTTATTTGTTGGGAGATTTTTGACAACTGATTCCATTTCTTCACTACTTATGGATCTGTTCAAATTTTCTATTTCTTCCCATTTGAGTTTTGGTATTGTATGGGTGTCTAGGAATTTGTCCATTGCTTCCAGGTTGTCCAGTTTGTTGGCATATAATTTTTGATAGTATTCTCTGATAATTGCTTGTATTTCTGAGGGATTGGTTTTGATAAATCCATTTGCATTTGTGATTTTATCTATTTGGGTCCTCTGTTTTCTTTCTGAGAAGTCTGGATAGGGGTTTATCATTTTGTTTAATTTTTTCAAAAAACGAACTCTTAGTTTCATTGATCTGTTCTGTTTTTTTGGATTCTATATTGTTTATTTCTGCTCGGATCTTTATTATTTCTCTTCTTCTACTGCCCTTGGGGTTTCTTTGTTGTTCTGCTTCTAGTTTCTTTAGGTGTGCTTTTAGAGTTTGTATTTGGGATTTTTCTTATTTCTTGAGATAGGCTTGGATTGCAATGTATTTTCCTCTTAGGACTGCCTTTGCAGCATCCCAAAGGGTTTGGACTATTGCGTTTTCATTTTCATTTGTTTCCACATATTTTTAAATTTCTTCTTTAATTGTGTGGTTGACCCGTTTATTCTTTAGCAGGATGTTCTTTAACCTCCATGCATTTGGAGGTTTTCCAAACTTTTTCCTGTGGTTGCTTTCAAATTTCATAGCATTGTGATCTGAAATGTGCATGGTATGATCTCAATTCTTTTATATTTATTGAGGGCTGTTTTGTGACCCAGTATGTGATCTATCTTGGAGAATGTTCTGTGTGCACTCGAGAAGAATGTGTATTCTGCTGCTTTAGGATGAGAAGCTCTGAATATGTCTGTCAAGTCCATCAGGTCCAGTGTATCATTCAGGGCCATTGTTTCTTTATTGATTTTCTGTCTGGATGATCTGTCCATTGTTGGAAGTGGAGTATTGAAGTCCTCTGCAATTACCACATTCTTACCAATAAGATTGCTTATGTTTATTAATTGTTTTTTATATATTTGGGTGCTTCCAAATTTGGTGCATAAGCATTAACAATTGTTAGCTCTTCTTGAAGGACCGACCCCATAATTATGATATAATGCCCTTCATCTCTTGTTACAGCCTTTAGTTTAAAATCTAGTTTGTCTGATTTAAGTATGGCTACTCCAGCTTTCTTTTGACTTCCAGTAGCATGATAGATCTCCATCTCCTCACTTTTAATCTGAAGGTGTCCTCAGGTCTAAAATGGGTCTCTTGGAAAGACAGATACCATATGTTTTCACTCTTATGTGGATCCTGAGAAACTTAACAGGAACCCATGGGGGAGGGGAAGAAAAAAAAAAAGAGGTTAGAGCGGGAGAGAGCCAAAGCATAAGAGACTCTTAAAAACTGAGAACAAACTGAGAGCTGGTGGGGGAGGGGGGGGTGGGGGGGAGGGGAGGGTGGGTGATGGGTATTGAAGAGGGAACCTGTTGGGATGAGCACTGGGTGTTGTATGGAAACCAGTTTGACAATAAATTTCATATATTAAAAAAAATTTTTTTAAATAAAATAAAATAAAATGAGTCTCTTGTAGACAGCAAATAGATGGGTCTTGTTTGTTTTTTTTTTTTTTTTTAATCTATTCTGATGCCCTATGTCTTTTGATTGAAGCATTTAGTCCATTTACATTCAGTGTTGTTATTGAAAGATATGGATTTAGCATCATTGTCTTATCTGTAGGTTTCTTGCTGGTAGTGATGTCTCTGGTCCTTTGTGGCCTTTGCAACATTTCCCTCACAGAGTCCCCCTTAGAATCTCTTGTAGGCCTGGTTTAGTGGTGATGAATTCCTTTAGTTTTGGGGGAAAACCTTTATCTCTCCTTCTATTCTGAATGGCAGGCTTGCTGGAGAAAGGATTCTTGGCTGCATATTTTTCCTATTTAGCACATTGAAAATTTCCTGCCACTCTTTTCTGGCCTGCCGAGTTCCAGTATATAGGTCTGCTACTACCCTTATGTGTCTCCCCTTGTAGGTTAAGGCCCATTTGTCCCTAGCTGCTTTCAGAATTCTCTTTATCTTTGTAGTTTGCCAGTTTCACTGTAATATGTCCTGTTTGGAGGGAGTTCTCTGTGCCTCCTGGATTTCAGTGTCTGTTTCCTTCCCCAGATTGGGGAAGTTGTCAGCTACAATTTGTTCAAGTACATTCCACCCCTTTTTTCTCTCTTCTTCTGGAAATCCTATGATATGGATATTATTCCATTTCACTGAATCACTTAGTTCTCTAATTCTCCCCTTGTGGGCCGGAATTTTTTTATCTCTCTTTTTCTCAGCTTCATCTTTTTCCATAATTTTATCTTCTATTTCACCTATCCTTCCCTCTGCCTCTTCAACCTCACTGTCACCACCTCTAGTTTATTTTGCACCTCATTTACAACATTTTTCAATTCATCATGACTGTTTTTTAGTTCCTTAATCTCTGCAGCAATAGATTCTCTGCAGTCTTCTGTGCTTTTTTCAAGCCCAGCAATTAATATTATGACTATGATTCTAAATTTTTTCAGTTATATTGTTTATATCGGTTTTGATCAATTATTTGGCCGTCATTTCTTCCTGGAATTTCTTTTGAGGAGAATTCTTCCGTTTCATCATTTTGGCTGATTTTCTGTCCCTTATGTGTTTTAAAAGTTTGTTATGTGACTTGCACCTGTGAGCACTACTATATTAAAGAGGGGTCATACACTGTCCAGGGCCTTGCCTTTCAGGAGGTGTTTTTTTGGAGTGTGTTACTTGTTGTCTGTTGTTGTGACTCTGGTTGCTTTATTTCCCTACTCGTAGTGATGTTTTGGACCCTATACCAGGCATGCTTTGATTTGTTCTCCAAAGTAGGCCTGGAAAAGAAAACAAACAAACAAAAAAAAGAGGAAAAACAAAAACACGCACTACAGCAAAACAACGAGGTGGCCACCTCGTTGCTGGAAGAGGGCTTATCTCATACAGAAAGAGAGATTACAAGGGTGGGGGGAAAATAAAAGAAAACTGACTAGGCAGAGGAACTCTATGGCTTAATACAGAGAGAGGCAGAGGAAAATAAAGAAGGAGCTATAGACCAGATATAAAGAGAATAGATTGAATATGTCCGCTTAAACAAATCAACAATAACCAGACTATAGGAGGGAAGAATAACCAGACTATAGGAGGGAAGAAATAATAAGGAGAAAAGGAAGAGGGAAAAAATATCTATATCTATATCTATATCTATATCCATCTATATATGTATATATAAAATAAGAATTGTCCAAGAATTAAATAAGGAAACGCAAAACCACTGAGTGCCTTGGAACCAGTGGCAGCACTGGTGTGGAGGAGGGGCCGTCTGGTTCGACAGTTGCAATCTCACTCCAGTAGATAGGTGGCTACCAGGCACGGAGGGGCGTGGCTAGGTGTAGGCGGGTCCTGCCTCCCCCGTGGAGAGCTGTCCATTCCCTGAAGCCCCACCTTGTCGGCGACGGGGAGAAAAATGGTGCCACCCCAGCCTCTCCTCCCTGACCAAGTGTCCCAAACCACTCTGCTCAGGCCGTCCTTGCAGTGCCGCGGGCACAAACGAGGCGGTTTGTCCCACTGCACCAGTTCTTGTGCCTCCCTGGAGCTCGGCGGGGATTTAAACCCGATGTCTTAAAGGATCCCTCTCCGTGCACCCCGGTTCCAGGGAAGAGCCGCCCCATGCCACCTCTCAGTGTCGCGAGAGGTTTGTCCCAATTCCTGGTTATCCTCAAGTACCCAATCCAAACTAAAGTTTCTCTCCTTATAAATACCATTTTATGGTTGGGTTGTCTGAATTAGGAAGCAAATAAACCCACACACTATGTTCAATCATTAAGTCTCTTACATATTGCTAATCTAGTGTGGTCCCCACCCCCATCTCTGTCATGCCTTGGTTTGTTGTTCTGTGGAATGTCTCACATTTTAAATTAAAAAAAAAAATTTTTTTTTTTAATGTTTACTTATTTTTGAGGAAGAGAGAGAGACAGAGTGAGAGTGGGGGTGGGACAGAGAGAGACACACACACAGAATCTGAAGCAGGCTCCAGGCTCTGAGCTGTCAGCACAGAGCCGACGCAGGGCTCGAACCCATGAACCGTGAGATCATGACCCAGCCGAAGTTTACCGACTGAGCCGCCCGGGCGCCCCTCACATTTTGAATTTTTAAAAAATGTTTATTTATTTTTGAGAGAGACAGAGGGTCTGTGCACACATGTGTGTGGGAGGGGCAGAGAGAGGGGGAGACAGGATCCGAAGCTGACCGCAGAGAGCCCCACGCAGGGCTCAAACTCAGGAACCGTGAGATCATGACCTGAGCCAAAGTTGGAGGCTTAACCGACTGAGCCACCCAGGAGCCCCACACGTTTTGAATTTTTGTTTTACTTCCTTCTGTTATTCATTTCCTTCTGTTCCCTCCTTCTGTTCCACTGTCCCCATGTGAACAGGAAGTTAGCCTTAATGCTTGATTAGATGCAGACTCAATTGTGTTTGGCATAATTAATATGTAGGTAGTTCTGTGTCCTTAACATAGTGCATTAGAAGTCACGTGATGTGTGGTTGACCGGCTCTCAGTGATGTGAAGTCCCATAAGTGGGTTCAGGTAGCAGCAGCCTGATTTTTCCACTGTCAAGTTCCCCATTAACTTATCATCTAAGGGTTTCATCTATTGGTGGATCTTCGCCTGAATCAATTATTTTATTAGGACTTGCAAAATGATGGATTTCTAACTATGATCTACTCATTCTTAGCAGTTGGAATTATCCTGTAAATAAACTTTCCCTTATCAATGAGGATAAACATTGGTCATACAGGAAAATCAAGGGAGATGTGGAATCCCCCCCCCCCTTATTGGCCATTTTTTAGAACATGGAGTTGGTGCCCTAGTTACCAATAATGGTGACCAGTCTTAAATAATGTCTTGAATATTAGGATAACTACACAGTGTTTTAAATGTTTAATATGTTTTTCAATCATTGTTTGACTCTTGCATCCTTTCTTATTCAGGATTTTGTTTTTCAAATGTTTATTTATTTTGAGAGAAAGAGAGTGCATGCTTGTGCACATGAGCAGGGGAGAGGCAGACAGAGGGGGAGAGACACAATCCCAAGCAGGCTCCCCACTATTAGTGCAGAGCCCCACACGGGGCTCGAGCACATGAACCAGGAGATCATGACCCGAGCTGAAATGAAGAGTCGGACACTTAACCAACCGAGCCACTCAGGCACCCTGTTTTGAGAATTTTTAAACATAAAGGCAGTTTGGAAGAATTGTACAGTGAACATCTATACCCACCTACTGGATTCAACCAGTTATTAACATTTCAGTATACTTGTTTTTTCTCATGTATCCATCTATCCATCAATCCTTGCTATTTTTCTAATGGATTTCAGAGTAAGTTGCAGATATCATACACTTCCCTTAAGCACTTCATTGTGGATAATATTAACTAGATTTCAGTATTAATTATAGTGGGGTTTTTTTTTATGTTCTTTAGACATTAGTTCATAATATTTTAGACATTGGTATTTAGGCCATGTAGCTTCTGCTGTGCATTTAACCATTCCAAAACCAAGTGGCTGAAACCAACCAATTTTTTAGCTCATGATTCTGTGGGTTGTGTGGGACTGCTCATGTTGTCTCTGCCGAGCCCTCTCATACATCTGTCGTAAACAATGCAGGTAATTAGAGGATCGAGGATGGCCTTATTCACATGTAGGGCTGGGTTTGTGACCTATTCAGGCACACAGAGCCCCATGCTCTGAAGGGCCTCATCCTTGGCCCCAGAGATCTGCTGTTGCAGTTTTGAAATTAATATGTTTTAAAGAAAGGGCCCCACATTTTTACTTTTTTCTAACCCTGGAAATTTATGTAGCTGGTTCTGCTCCCATGGTAGGCCTTTGGTGGCACTAGGCTAGGACACCAGGAGCAGACAGACCATATTTCTTTCATCCAGTCCGTTTGTGGGGGGCTTCTTCATATGCTGGTGGTCACAGAGTTCTCAAGAGCAGCAAGAGAGTAAATCTTAAGGAGAATGTGCTTTGCAGCCTCTGCTTGCATCACCTTTGCCAGTGTCCCATCCGTGAAAGCAAGTCACATGGCCAAGCCTAGACTCAAAGGGAAACACTCGAGCTTGGGAATACCGGGGGAAGCTGTGACGTTACTGCAGTCTATCCCCAGAGTGAATGGCATTTAGAGGTCCTGATCTGTTTACTTGGGGTGCTCATTGCTCCCAACTTGTCACTGCCTTCAGGATTTTTAAATGGAAAACAACTAAGAAATGTACTGCTTTTAAAAGGAAAATACTAATGACTTTATAGTGTTATTTTCATTTTGAATGCAGTGTTACAGGACTTTTATTTCTTTAATTTTATACTTGCAACTCTGTGGCAGAATGCTGAGAATCTTAGTTCCTAACAGTATTAACATAGTTACTTATTTGCTTTAGCTTACAATTTAGCTATAGCCATACCACTTTATAATGATAGTAACATTACTGAATGAAGTTATGATTTTTTCATAGCTGGAGCACCTGGCTGGCTCGATTGGCAGAGCATGTGACTCTTGATATCGGGGTTGTGAGTTTTAACCCCACGTTGGGTGTAGAGATTACTTAAAAATAAAACCTTAAAAAAAAGACTTCTTCATAGCTTAATTTGCCCTTATGACACGTTTCACTAACAATATGCGATCAAAATATTTGTTCTAAAGTTATTTGAAATAATATTGTTCTTTATATGATTATGTCACTAACTTGAGATACAACTAAATCATTTGATACAATTTCATAATCAGGGAATGTTTTTTATTCTTCTTGATGTATTTTGATATTTAATGAAATAGTCATAGATTTGCATGCAGTTGTAAGAAATAGTACAGAGAGATCATGCTTACACTTTACTCAGTGTCCCCCAACAGTAACATTTGCAAAACCATAGTATAATATCGCAGCCAGAATATCAACATTGATCCAATCCACGGATCTTGTTCAGTTTCTGCCAGTTTTCCTTGCACTTGTGTGTGTGTGTGTGTGTGTGTGTGTGTTTAGCTCTAAATAATTTTGTCACCATCAAGATACTGAACAGTTCCATCACCACAAGGGCCCCTTCTCATGATTTACTTCTATATTTTGAATACAGAAGATAATTACATGATTCAAAACTGAGAACTGTATACTAAGGTACAGTCAAAGGAGTCTGGCTTCTCTCCATGTCTTCTTACCTCTTTCCTCCTTTTCATTATGAGTGATTTCTTAAAAATTGGTATTCTTCCACTGTTTTCTTTCTGAAAATATCAGCAAATATATGTATCTATTCCTATTCGTTCCCTTTCTTTCATACAAAGATACAGAAGAAAAGCAGTTTGCCTACCACTTGCTTTTCGTACCTAACAATTGTTACCTACCAGGATAGGCTGGGGTCTATGTGTAGGTTTGGGTACAGCACTGACACCTCAGTGGTTTGAAACACAGTTCACTTTGCATCTCACAGTCCGTGTCCCCCTCGGGGGCTGGGGCTCTGCTGCCATCGTGGGCTCCCTCCGGCCTAAGCTGAGAGAGCAGCTCTCCCTGGACTGTTGCGGAGGGAAGGGAACGTGGCAGAGCCCACACTGGTTTTCAGAGGACTCACGACCACACACTTCATTGGCTGTCGAAATTGTGGCCACAGCTGATTTCAGAGAAGTGCGCTTTTATTATATGCTGGGGAAGAGAGAAAGCCAGCACACCTGTGAACAGCCATAATAACTATCACAGTCCACTTTTCTTGGCAGTAAGTACTTGGTTCCAATTCTTCCCAGCATACAAATATGCTTGTCTAACCTGAGGATGCTATGCATTCCTGGCATTCATCTCCAAGTCAGACTCTTTGGGATGATTGGTGGTAGCCCTACACCAAGGGTGAGGTGTGTGTCTCTACACTGGATCCAGATGTGGCTTCTATATATATATACATATATGATATATATATCATATATATATCATATGTGTATATATATATGTATATTATATATATCATGTATATATTATATAATATATAATATATATTATTTTATATATACATGATATATATATATCATATATATATATACATATAAATGTTTATTTTTGAGAGAGAGACAGAGCATGAATGGGGGAGGGACAGAGCGAGAGGGAGACACAGATTCTGAAGCAGGCTCCAGACTCTGAACTGTCAGCACACAGCCTGACCGTGGGGCTCAAACCCATGAACCATGAGATCATGACATGAACTGAGGTCAATTGCTTAATGGGCTAAGCCACCCAGGCGCCCCTTTAAAAATTGTTTTTAATGTTTATTTATTTTTGAGAGAGAGAGAGAGTGTGTGTGTTCATATTTTATTTTATTTGAAATTTTGTTCTTGAGATATAACAGAACACTTCCAGAACCCTGAAAGGTTTCTTTGTGCCCCTTTCCCAACACAGAGATAGCTATTATTCTCATTTCTATCAATATAGTTTGTCTGTTCTTGAACTTCGTATAGATAGAATCCTATAGTATATAATCTTTTATGTTTGGCTCCTTTCATTCAACAGTGTGTTGTTAGGTAGTATATTGTTAAATACCATTCTATTGTATAAATACCACAATTTATTTATTCAATCTATTGATGAGCATTTGGACTGTTTTTTTATTTTGGATTATCATGGATAAAGATGCTATACACATTTTTGTACATATATTTTGTTGATTATATGCCCTCTTATGTTTTTTATATAGGAGTGAAATTGCTGGGTTATGGAATAGGAATATATTTCATTTTTAATGGTTCATATCATGCTTATATTTACGTGTTAAATAGTTCTTGAAAGTGGTTGTTATCTATTCACATTTGATGCATTTCCTGGATCCAGAGACTTAACAAGTCATCTGACCATCTGTCCACACACAGCAACAACACACCCCGACAGGATGGAGTAAGATTGTCCTGGTGGACATTCCCATTTGGGAAGTAGACCAACGGGACGAACAGCAATCTTTACAGCAACTCTGGCATACCACCGGGCAGTTGTCTGAGGACCTCTACCCTGGGGCTGTTTCTTGAGTAGGACTGTTCTGGGGCTCCATTGTTTTTATGACTCTTTGACTTTAACCTCTGGAAGACCTTTCTCTACCCATTATCTTCTTGGTCCAAATGTGACCAGGCATTTTACCACTGCATAGTATGGATCCCCCTCCTTCCAGCTTCTACTCGGTTTCCAAACCCTTTACAGCTGAGCCTTAAGACAGTATCACCTCCCACTTTTTTTTTAACCATAGCACCCTACTTCTGTTTACAAGTTGATCTATCTGTCAAGATACTGTGTTAAGCTGCAGCAACACCCTAACACAAAAATCTCAGTGGTTTTATGCAACAAAGATCTATGTCTCACTCATGTTACATGCCCCTTGCCATTCCAGCTAGGAACCCTATTTTGTGTCACTGTCATCCTGACTTTGGGACCCAAGCTAAAGGAGCAACTACCATCTGGAACATTGTGTGGGCTCAGCGGAAAGGAAAGAAAGGCTAGTCACACTGTGCCGGGCAACAGCTCCACACAGGGGTGAGGCATGATGCTTCCACTGACATTGAATTGGCAAAAGCAAATCCAAGTGGGCATGGAAGTGCGTTCCCGCCATTGTCTGGAGAGAGAGAACACCTAAATGACTACTACAGCCGTGTGTCCTGGCAGCATCTCCATGGCAGGATAGAGAGACCTTCCATATACCATCGAAGGCCCGAAGGGCACACAGTTCTATGCTGTGCGGATGTGGCACAGATCACCCAACAGGTGTCACAGTGGTAGACATTGGGTGTTTCTATTCCTTTGGTATTATTAACGTCATGGTGAACAATCCTGTGTACAAATCATTTTACATTTTACATTTTTGCTAGTGTGTTTATTTTTTTAACTTTTCTGTGTTACAATATTTCATTTTCCTTTCGACTAGCATTTTTAGCCTCATCTGATATTTTTGCATTTTAATGGTGTTGATTAACTCACACTTAGTCAAATGATTAGGTTTTCTATACATCTGATGCCTATTTAAAAGAAAAAGTTTAATGCTTATTTATTTTTTAAAGAGAGAGAGAGAGAGGGAGACACAGACTCCAAAGCAGGCTGTAGGCTCTGAGCTGTCAGCACAGAGCCTGACACGGGGCTTGAACTCACAAGCCGTGAAATTATGACCTGAGCTGAAGTTAGACACTTAACTGACTGAAGGATCCAGGTACCGCAATGTCTCATGCCTACTAAAGCATATTAAAGCATTGTTTCCTTCTTTTTCTTCTTTGCTGTGCAATTTGTTTTCTATCTGGTATAGGCTATGTGTCATTTTTTCTCTCTTGAAGTACAGATGTTAGAAATCATGCTTTAAACCATTAGTTTAATACCATTTTTCTCTTAAGAATATCAAGTAAGGGGCGCCTGGGTGGCTCAGTCAGTTAAGCGTCCGACTTCGGCTCAGGTCATGATCTCACGGTCCATGAGTTCAAGCCCCACGTTGGGCTCTGTGCTGACAGCTCAGAGCCTGGAGCCCATTTCAGATTCTGTGTCTCCCTCTCTCTCTGCCCCTCCCCTGTTCATGCTCTGTCTCTCTCTGTCTCAAAAATAAATAAACGTTAAAAAAAAATGAAAAAAAAAAAAAGAATATCAAGTAAATAACAAACTTCTATATTAGGATAAGACAATACATTTGTCTATTCTTTAAATATAAAGGTACCCTTAATTCTATGATTCAGTCTTTATTTCATCTGTGACTTACAGGTCTAGATCATTATTGTGATTTCCCCTTTTTTACATCAAAAACTGCCCCATCCCCGAAATCTTTTCTTGTCTTGCATTCAGTTTGTTAACCACACCTCACTGGTCATTTTTACTTAACAGTAAAAGACTTCCCAGTAGGTTTTAACTTCTTTCCTGTTTTTTTGGTTTAGATTGATCAATTGCAGTGTATTTTACAGGGCTGTTGGTTTTCTTTTACTTTGTTTCTGCAAGGAGGGGAAGGTGGGTTGTACTGAACTTCAGTCACATCATTGTTTCTCCTTTGACCTCCTAAAGTCCTCTGGTTTCTACATTCTTTCCCCTTCTCCCTTGATGTCCTCCAGTGCTGTGTCTTTAACCTTCTTTCTTCCCCATCCTTTGAGCAGAGTCTTCTATGTCCAGGACTCCAGCTGTTTCCCACCTCTGACAAGGACTCCAGTACCTCTATCTCTAACCAGAGGCACCCTAGCAAATACAACATGTGTATTTTCCAAGTGCTTCCAGATGTCCTGTCCAGAATAGTTTGAGGATAATGCAAATGTAAACTTTTGTTCTTCTCTCAATCTGCTCTTGGTCTTGCCTTGCCTTCATTTTGGTCACCAACATTCTTCAAGCCTCTGAAGCTAATATCCTTGAAAAATCCTTTAAAATCCTTTGGATCTTTCATTATATCCAGTCTGCTCCTAAATCCCATCGATTCACTCCTGGGTGTCTCTCAAGTCCACTAGCTCCTTTCTGCTTCCACAGTTGGCACCGTATTGGATCCCTCTTTACCTTCCCTTGGACCCAGCAATAATCTCTTTGGTTTCCCTATCCCCACTCTTTCTCTTTATCTAAATCTTCATGAAGATACTCATGCATAAAAGCTTTCCAGTCTGACATTCAAGGGCTTCCACATTCTGGTGTGCCCACCTGCAATCAAAATATCTATTTCAAAAGCCACCCTTGTCCAGGAATCCTTTATTGACATCACTCATCAACAGATCGTCTTTTTAAATATATTTTTTTTATTTTAGAATAATTTTAGATTTCCAGGAAATTTTCAAAATTAGTACAGAGTTGCCATACACCCTTCATGCATTTTTCTCTATTACTAGCAATTTACATTAGTATAGTGCATTTGTCACAATCAATAAACCAATATTGATACATTATTATTAAATAAAATCTGTACTTTACTCAGATTTCCTTACTTTTGCCTAATGTCATTTTTAGTTACAGGATCCTACTTAGGAGACCACATTACATTTAGTCATCATGTTTCCCTAGGTTCTGTGATAGTTAATTTAATGGGCACACGTTATTCTGGGTGTTTTTGTTTGGATGGTTTTATTTTTGCTTTCCTGTTTGTTTTTTGTGCTGAAACCCCAGAACAAACCAACTAGGTGTTTCTGTGAGGGTGCTTTTGGATGAGAAGAACATTTAAAGCAGTAGACTGAGTAAAGCAAATTGGCCTCCCAATGTGGTCGGCCTCGTCCAATCAGTTGAGGGCTTGAACACACCAAAAGGGTAACTCTCCCCCAAGTAACATAGAAGTTCCTCTGTCTGACAACCTTTGAACTGGGACATCAGCTCTTCCTGGTTCTACAGAAGTCTGGCAGCCTTTGGACTTGAACTGGGACATGTATTGGTTGTGCAGATTTTGAACTTGCTAGCCTTCATGATTGTAGGAGCCAATTCTTTATAATTAATTCATTTGTGTGAGTGTGAGTGTGTGTGTGTGTGTGTGTGTGTGTATGTGTGTGGTGTGTAGGCTTAGTCTATTCAGATTGGTATTCATACCTCAGACTGGACTGTGTGTCTTCTAAACAACAGAAATTTATTGTTTATAGTGCTGGAGGTTGGGAAGTCTGAGATCAAGACATCAGCATGGTCATGTGGTCATGCTCTGGTGAGGGCCTTCCTGGTTCACATCTGTCTCCTTACATGGTGAAGAGAACAAGGGATCTTTGCAGGGTCTCTTTTTCCAGAAAACTAATCCCATTCGTGCAGCCTCAACCCTCATGACCTAAGTACCTCCAAAGGCCCCACATCCTAATATCATCATCTTCGAGGGTTAGGATTTCAACATACAGATTTGGCAAGGATGCAAACATTTACACCCTAGTGTTTTGGTTCCGTCGTTGTGGAGAATTTTGGCTAATACAGGCTCCTCTTGGCTGTGATAGTTTCTCAGACTTTCCTTCTTTCTGATGACATTTGTGGAGTACAGTGCCCTTCAGACTGGCTTTGTCTAGTGTTTTTCTCATGGTTAGACGGCTTGTGGGTCTTTGGAGGAAGGCTGCCGAGGCGAAGTGCCTTCATCACATCAACAGTGTGTGTTTTCAATATGATTTATCACGATAGTGTTACCCTTGCTCACCTACCTGGCTGAGGTCATTTCTGCCAGGTTCCTCCACTGTCAAGCTACTTTCTCCCCTCTGCCCATACTCTGTCCTCTGGAAGCACGTTACTAAGCTCACCCACACCCCTGTGGTGGGGATTAGATGCTGGATCCTTGACGGGAAGTACCTACATGAAGTACCTACATGGAATTCTTCTGTATGTGAGATTCGTCTCTCCCTCCCATTATTTACTTATTCAAGCATTTATTTATGTTAGTATAGACTCGTGGATGCTTATTTTAGACTTTGGATTACAATCCAATACTGCTTTATTTATTTGGTTGCTCAAATTGTTTCAGTGCTGGCCATTGGGAACTCCTTCAGGTTGGCTTCTTATTCTATTACTTTGAAAAATACCATGTTGCAGTTTATCTTGTCCTTAACTACATGCTTGACTAAGCCTCACCATTAATCATGAATTCATTGTATTCATCTTCATTCTCTGCAATGACCAAAGCATGTACCTATTCATTAATTTGTTCATTTGTACAACTAACGTCTCCCACCATGTGGCTGCATGCTATAAGGAATGAGGACTCGGCAGTGATGAGGTCCAGTGTCACAGAGCTTTTACTGTCTCATGGGGAATAAACACACACACACACACACACACACACACACACACACACACACAGAGAGAGAAACGTGTATTGATAGAAATCGTAATTAGTGCTATATAAGGAAAACAACATGGGTGCGATGAGAGAAAATGGTGGGGGAACCTGCTTCAGAAAAAACCTTCTCTGTGGGCATGGGACATAAGGTGAGAGTTGGAGGGTGAGCGAGAGGTGGGCCATGAGCAGAGGAAAATTCCATGCAGAGGGCAGATAGAAATTTCCCAAAGTAAAAAGGAGGTTACAGTGTAAATGATAAATATTTTCCAAACTAAATTGCCCAAATGTAAGTTTTATTTTAATTGGTACTATCCACTGGTTCCTTTAAGCAATAGATGAGAATCTTGGTCATGGTCTGTGTTACCGTGATTCATGCCAGTCACTAATACAATCCATAATGTGTCTGACATATCTCAATGGCAGGGTTATATCTCATGCACATCACAGCCTAACAAAGAGTTTAGTCAGTCCGGTCTCCAAGGTGACTCTCCAAGTGGTGAACCCAGATAGTTTGACCTCTTCTATTGTGTGGCTCCAGATTCTGAAACCTTCACTCCAGAGCAGAGTGAGGGGGGTGCGGTGGGAGTGGGGGGTGCATTGGGGGATCTCAACGGTTTTCAGAGGCAGAAAAGGTGGTCACATCCCTTTCATCTGCATTCCGTTGGCAATAAGTCACATGACCTCACTTCTTTTGTATGTGTAGAAAACATGTTTTAACAGAAAAGATCTATAGTTCTATCTCTTCTTGGCAGCCACAGCAGCCTGGTTGGCCTTTGACACGAAGTCCAAGGTGGTAGAGGTAAATTATGGGCAATTAAGAAACCTACTGCAATATGGGAATACACCGTGGGAAGTGGTGCAGCCCTCATGGGCCTGAGTCTTCAGTCAATCCAGGTTCACAGGGCTTGTTGTCCAGACCGTTGGCCTGACCTAGCTGTACTTTTCCATTCTTCACCTCCTGTCTTCTCAAGATTGTGCATAATGGTGATCACATGCCCCACCCCATCCTCAGTGAGCTCTCCTGAACTGTTGATGAGGTTGACATCTGCTTTCCCACACAGCACATGCGCATATCTGGGACCATACCCTCAACTGCAGCTACGGCAAAGGCTGTTTTCCACTGCCCATCGGTGTTGGTGCGGAGGGCCCACAACAGCACTGGAGCTTCTCAGGGGTCACCAGAGACAGGGCAGCAGCCCCTCCTGTGGAAGACAAAAACACAGCACTGTCTCTGCCACATGTTTCACAGTGTGACACATGCAGAGAGTCTTGAGGAACACTATGGTAAAAATACTTTTGAAATGACTGAAGAGGTAGTTGCATGCATTTCAAGCTGTCATGGTTATCTCATTTAGAGATAGAAGACAGCTGTTTTCCTTGAGCCCCGAATGTGTCCCCTGCCACCTTCTCTGGCATTGGGAAGGCCTCCAAGCCCCTGGTCATTTCTCACCAGTCAAGCTTCCCACAGTGCTGTTCACACTTTCCTCAAGGTTGCATCTCACAGGACCCAAGTTTAGCTATTGCTTTTAGAAGGCACAGTGAATCATCCCCTTCAGCAAATATCAAATGCGCTATGCCCTCTGCAAATGTCCTACCATCTCTGCTGCTGAGCCAGAAGCAGAAAAGCCAGGAATGGGAGGACTTCGTTGTAACCGACCATCGTTATTTATTCCAGGCCTAATGGTGGAGTCAGATACAGAAAACAGCTCTGCCAGTTATGTCTGGGAAAGATTAGTGGCTTTAGAGTTGAAAGAATGAATTTGACACATCTGGATCCTTGACCTATTGAGTGACCTTGGGCTAGTTATCAATTCTAAACATGTATTAAGCACCTGCTATAAGCCAAGTACATAAGAATGGAGGTTGTAAAGTAAATTATGGGCCATCAAGGGACTTACTGCATTGCAGTATGGGAAATGTTTTCTCATTCCCCTGATGTGTCTACCCTGGCCCATAGTGGAAGGGATGTCTGTCCCCTCAATCTTGTAACCATTGCCAACTTCAACACCTGGATGCTTTTACTGCTGCTCTCACCAGTCGAATTGATGCCTCACAAGAGCCTGTTTCTTTACATTGTTGACTTCCAAAATAAGATCTCAGATGGATGAGCTTGACCAGGGCACCTACGTGATAGGTCTGTGGTTTAGTTGTAAAGAAGGCCAGGAAAAGGAGGGTGCAATTTTTTTTCTTAATTTTCCAACTACTAGATGGGCATTTAAAATGTGCCAGGCAGAAAATATGGCACATAAAAAGATTTCCAAATGGCACTGAAGAACCACTTGATCTTTCATGGAGGCCATGCTTTTGTTTTGGCATGATGGTAAAATCGCTCTCAGGTGTTCTGAGCAAAGACACACAGGACATAGACCAGGGATGGTTTGGTCATGGGTTTGCCACACTGGGATAGTTGCAGCAGAAGAACAAGGCTACTAGATGTCAAGTGGCCTAGAAAGAGGTAAGTAATGATGTTCTCAATGAATAGGGAGAGCAGATGGTAACAAGAATGAGAATAGTTTTCTGGAATTTAAGATCTCAAGCATTATGCAGTTCTGAGTAATCATCTGGTGTAGGAATGTGGATAAGTTTCCCCTTGGTTGCACTGTGTTGAGATAGTACCCTACCTAGGTCAGGAGAAAGAATAATATGGCATCTCAAGTATCATTTGACTTGTTCAGCATATTTCAATCACCTTTTCCTTAAGAACTAGACCCAAATCCTTCAGGAGCTGGTCTGGAGACACCCGAGTGACAACCTAAAGTTCTGCGTACAAAGTTCTCTATTTCTGGGACAAATTTTCAGGCAAATGCAAAGGGAAATAAGCATTCCAATGAGAGGGATCTATCAGAAGAAAGTCTTGTATGGACCGTCTTATGAGACAGGAATATAGTAAAGAGCTGGAAAAGAAACTTCTCCAGGCAGCATCACATTAGGGAGTAAGGGTTATGGTGTCAGCCTCTTAGAAACTGGAACTGAACAATTCTAATGTGGAACTGAACAGATCACTGGTGATGGACTGACAATAACTAGAATCACCCGAGACTAGGTGTAAAATCATGCCACACTGTGGTAAGGATACTACAAAGTCTCTATAAACCCTCAAAATGTCCCCTTTGCAGTCAACCCCTCCCTCACCCCTTAACCCCTGATGGCCACTGATCGCTTCTCTATCCCTCTAGTTTGCTTTTTCCAGAATGCCATATAAATGTAATGCAATATGTAGTCTTTTGAATCTAGGCAATATACAGTGAAGATTCATCAATGTTGTTGAGTGTATCAGTAGTTCTTCCTTTCCGTTGCTGAATACTATGACATTGTATGGATGTACCGCACTTGTTTATATATATCTCCCAGTTGAGGGACAAGGAAGAGAGTCATGGCAGCCATTTTGGCAAACAATCTAGCACACATGTTAATGATTCAAATTAAACACAGTTATGTATCCTTTGTACAAAAGAAATTCAAACAAATGTAGAGAGAATAATACAATTATTCCCCATATAGCCTTCACTTAGCTTCAGTAGTCACTAAGATGTGTTTCATGTAACCTATTTTGCTTTTTTTCCCCTCCTTTGCTGAAGTATTTTAAGGCAAATAGTGGACATGCATAGTAAAGGATGTAGGGATTACTTGGTTTGCATCTCCAAACATTATGGATGTTTTTCAAATAGCATTAATGGATGAGCAAATTATTTTCTGTAAAGGGTCAAACTTTGTGAGCTCTATAGCCTTTATTGTAATTATTCAACGTCTGCTATTATGTGAAGAAAGCAGCCTTAAATGATACATAAATGAAGGAATGTGGCTGTGTTCTACTAAAGTTTGTTTATAAAAACAAGGATCAGGCCATAGTTTGCCAAACCCAATCTAGTATCCAGTCCATGATCAAATTTCCCAGATTGCAAAAATGTCTTTTTACTATTTAACAATTATGACACCAGTTATTTTTTTTTTATTTTGTTTTAGAGAGGGAGAGAGAGAGAGAGAGAGAGAGAGAGAGAGTGAGTGGGAGGAGGGGCAGCAGAAGGAGAGAGAGAGAGAATCTTAAGCAGGCCCCATGTTCAGCACAGAGCCTGACTTGGAGCTCCATCCCATGACGCTGGGATCATGACCTGAGCCAAAATCAAGAGTCAGATGCTCCACTAACTGAGCCATCTAGGTGCCCCCTGACACCAATTCTGATGGGGGTTTTCCCACAGTGATGAAGTGTGGGAAACGAAGTTTTGGGGTAACGGGGTTCATGGGGTCCAGAGCTGATGGCCAAGAAAGAACTCTTAAAGTCATCTTTGGTGCAAAAAGGTGATTTTATTAAAGCATGGGGACAGGACCTATGGGCAGGAAGAGCTGCACTATGGTCATGACAGGTAACTCATTATGTACCCTCGGGTTGGGAGGGGGTCAGGGATAAAGTAAGTCTCTAAGAAATTTTGGAAGCAAGGTTTTCAGGACTGTGAGAGGCTAGCTGTTGCTAGGGAAACACCATTTATTACCATTTAATAAAACCTCAGTCATGAGATCTTTTAGACGTATATCAGGGTCTATAAGCTTGGAGTATGATTGCCAACACGTATCTTGGGGCAGTTGAGATAAAGGAAGTTGACTTCAAGATCCACCAGGTTGAGATAATGTTAAGCTAAAGTTATCTTTTGACCCCAGAAAAGTATCATCCTTGAGGTAGCTGAACTCGTTAGAGGGAGGTCACTCTGCCAGTCTCAAGGACTTGTCAATGGGCTGTAGGCAGTAAGGGAATTTAATTTTTCATTTGCCTTAGTTTCCCACATTACCATGGCAAACACTTAAACACCTTTCCTTTGTTCTTGGGTAGCCAGGATTGTCTGAGGAATATCATACATATTCTACCTGTGGGGCAGAGAAGTGTGCCAGCCTATATTTTGCCCTCAGCTTGCCCCAAGCTCCCTCATCAACACTACCAAGCAGTTCTGGAACAGCAACTGAGTGTCTTTCAGTTTAGCTCAATTCTGACACCATCTACCCAGAGATAGTGTCAGATTCCATGACTAAAGGCTCAATCCTACAAGACTGTCCTCCACTTTAGATATCAATTTTAGGTCCAGGTTTTTACCTCTGCTTCTAACCAACTGGCTTTAGATCTCAGGTTGCAATGACTCCCCTCAATTCATTTGCTAGAGCAGCTCACAGAACCCAGAAAACCAGTTTACTCACTAGATTATTGGTTTATACAACTCAGGAACAGCCCTATGGAAGAGATGCATAAAGCAAGTCACAAAAGCTTCCATGCCCTCTGTGAGTACTTCAGTCTCCCCAAATTTCCAGGTGTTCACCAACCTGGAAGCTCTCTGAATCTTGTCCTTTTGGGTTTTTATGGTGGTCTCATAACATAGACACAATTGAATAAATCATTGGCCGTCTGTTATCGAATTTAATCTGCAGCCCCTTTTCCCTCCCCAGAGATAAGAGTTGGGACTGGAAGTTCCAATCCTCTAATCACATGGTTGGCTTGCCTGGCAACCATCCCCATCCTTGGGTTTTATAGGGGCTTCCCAAAAGCTGCCTAATTAACATAACAAAAGACATCTGTGTTGCTCTCCTCACTTAGGAAATTCCAATGGTTTTAGGAGCTTTGTGCCAGAAATAGAGAGGAAAACCACATACATAATTGTTGTTATAAATTGCAATATCACACTGGTTTTTCAGCTCACATCAGGATCCAAACAAGGTTTTGAATCCAGTCTTAAATGATTTATTTTTTATTTTTAAATTTTTTTTTTAACGTTTATTTATTTTTGAGACAGAGAGAGACAGAGCATGAATGGGGGAGGGTCAGAGAGAGAGGGAGACACAGAATCTGAAACAGGCTCCAGGCTCTGAGCTGTCAGCACAGAGCCCGACGCGGGGCTCGAACTCACGGACCTCGAGATCATGACCTGAGCTGAAGTCGGACACTTAACCGACTGAGCCACCCAGGCACCCCCAGTCTTAAATGATTTTAAAGTTTCTAATGATAAAGTTAATTTGTAGATCAGTACCCACAAAATAGAAGCCATCCCAGTTGGCTGGCTCAAGTTACAAATCTGAACCGAAATCAGCCACACTTACGGGAAATGCCTCATTGTCAAGGAAATCTAACCCATACCAGTCACAAGCCTCCAACTTACCCTTAGCTAGCTTACTCTACCCTAGGAAATAAGACCTCCTGGCCAACTATTTCCACATTACCTCTTCTAACTGTGTAAAACTCACTGTCCCCTAAATACCCTGGGGGGAGTGTTCCACTGCTTGTGAGGCACTGTATTACCCCAATCCATGGACTGTCTTCCCTTGAATAAAGAATACAAACTCATTACGAAATGTTTTGGTTTTGTCACTCGACACTAACACAATGACTTAAGTAGCCATATTTTCCAGTGTATATTACGTCTGCTATCCCCAGACCTTCTTCCTTGAAAATCAACTATTTAAAATGAACAATATGTATTCATCACTGAGAAATTAGGAAAAAAGCATAAGTGCCTCTAATCTTATCAAGCAGAAATAACCATTGTTTTTCTCTGATTTATTTCCCTTAGCATAAAGGCATCATATGATTTCACTCATATGTGGAATTTAAGAAACAAAACAGATGAATATAGGGGAAGGAAAGGAAAAATAAGATTAAAAACAGAGAGGGAGACAAACCATAACAAACTGAGGATTGCCAGAGGGGAGGTGTGGGGGGGGGGGGAAGGGCTAAATGGGTGATGGGCATTAAGGAGAGCACCTGTTGGGATGAGCTCTGGGTGTTATATGTAAGTGAATCACTGGGTTATACTCCTGAAATCAATACTATAGTGTATGTTAACTAACTGGAATTTAAATAAATTAATTAAAAATAAATAAATAAATATATATATTTTTAAAAAGAAATAACCATTGTTACCCAGTGTTAATATTTTGGTATATATGCTTCTAAATGTAAATCCGTTGATATAGATCTATAGACAGATATAAATCCATAGGAAATTTTTAAATTAACAAGGGATCTGGCTTATATATTGGTTTATAACTAGCTTGTTTCACTCCTAATGTTATAACATAAACATCTTTTTATGTGAGTAAAGATCTTTCTGCAACTTCTGTGGAGGTTTCTGTGATAGATGTGTTCTATCATTTTCTTATAACTTACTTACCATCTCATGCTTTTGAGATCAAAAGAAAAGAATTAAAAATCCCAAGGGCCACTCTCCCACTGATGCCAAAACTTACCTTAACAGAGTTTAGTCTCATGACTGAAAAGCAAATAACTTTTTAATGTTAAGAGTTACAAAAGGTGGGCTTAACCATATTGCTGACTGAGCAACAGTCATCAGATGATCAGGGACTCACAGGGACCCTGCTGCCTCTTTACCATCCCCAACAGTTCCTGTGGTCACGTATGCTTTAAGGAACTCATATGTGCTCAGGGTTCTTAACAGGGCCTGAGTTGGGCCAACCACAAAACACTGTTTTGGGGTTCTCAGAGTTTTTAGTGCCTATCCCCATAGATAGTCCAAGGTTCCATAAACCAATGAGTTTTAAAGATAATAAAGACAAGGGCACTTGGGTGGCTCAGTTGGTTAAGGGTTCAACTTCGACTCAGGTCATGTTCTTGCAGTTTGTGAATTCTAGCCGTATGGGCCTCTGTGCTGACAGCTCAGAACCTGGAGCCTGCTTTGCTTTGGATTCTGTGTCTCCCTCTCTCTCTGCCCCTCCCCTGCTTGCTCTCTCTCTCTCTCTCTCTCAAAAATAAATAAATATATATATATTTTTTTAAAGATGATGAAGGCAGAGTTTGTACTGTCCTCAATATTACGACTTACTGGCTCTGAGTCTTGGTTACCAATTGTAGTCATTTTGCAATGTCTACAATTCTTTGTCAGTCTCCTCCTCAAAAAGGTGGAATTCACTTTCTCCTTGCTTATGAATGGGACTTAAGGATTTACATCTAACAAATGGGATGTGACAGCAAATGACTTCTGAAACTAATCATAAAAGATATGATGGCTTCATCTTTGCTTCCTGAATCACCCACTCTGGGGGAAGCCAGCTGTCACATTAGGCAGCCCTATGGAGAAGTCTGTGTGGGTGAAGAGCTGAGGCCTCTCGCCAACAGCTACATGAGAGAACCATTTTGGAGGTGAGTCCCCCAGCCAACCCTTCAGATGACTGGTCACCATCTTTTTTTTTTTTTTAATGTGTGTGTTTTTTTTAATTATTATTATTGAGAGAGGGAGAGACAAAGTGTGAGCAGGGAAGGGTCAAAGAGAGAGGGAGGCAGAGAATCCAAAGCAGTCTCCAGGCTCTGAACTGTCAGCACAGACCCCGACGAGGGGCTCGAACTCATGAACTATGAGATTATGACCTGGGCCGAAGTCGGACGCTTAACCGACTGAGCCACCCAGGCACCCCGACTGGTCATCATCTTGACTATACCCCAGGAGAGTCCCTGAGCCAGAACCTCCCACTTAAGTGTTCCCAGATTCAGGACCCTATGAGATATTAAATGCATATTGTTTTATGCCACCAAGTTTTGGAGTAGTTTATATGAGTAATTTGATAACTAACATGCCAATGAAGAAGTATTTTTCAGGGGGGCATAAAGAAGAGCTTGGTTTATGATAGGGTCTGAGAGGAGAGGCGTATGGAGAGGTGGCATTTCACTGGCAGAACCTCCCAGAATACCACATGACTGAGTCCACTTCTAACTCAGGGTTTCCCCTGCAGTCTCCCAGTTCCTTAGGCTGCATTTCCGCCTTTCCCCAAAGACAAGCAGACGCTCTGCTCTGACATCCTCGGTGTTGGTGGACTGATGAGAACAATGGCTCTTGCTTCCAAGGGTTTACTCCATGCTCAGCATTGTTGTAAGCACATTGTTCATCCGAAGTCATTTAATCTTCACCACAACCTCCTGAAGTAAGTTCTACAGACATAGACACTGAGCTACAAAAACCCTAAATAATTTCTTCCATGTCACAGACCTAGTATGAGTGGGTTCCAAGTTCAGGTACACAGACTCCAGAGACAACACTCAACCACAGCTTTATGCAGCAAGAGAGACCAATAATCTCTAAGAAGAATGACAGGGTATTAATCAGTGATTGTTGTGAAGTAGGGAGCCCCATTTCAAGCAATACAAATACTTCTGCAATTTAAGTCACACCTTTCCTCAGGTACAAGATACCACAGGTTCACCAAAGAGCATGGAAGCTGGGTCCTGGGCTGTGGTGAAATTGCTCTGCCCTGCACCAGAGATCCCCTCTCCAGGAACTAGGTTATCTGTGTTCTCCAAGTCTTTCCCTAAGACTAAGACTGAGCTTCTGTCCATACGTCTCTTCCTTCGATGTTGCCACTACCTGCCCTCCCTGGGTGCCTGGAGTAATGGCCTCCTCTCATGGGGCAAAGATCAGACCGACTCTTGGATTTGTAGATTTGCCCTCCAAAGTTAAACATATGGAGCCTTGAAGAGGTGGGATGGAGTCAGATTTTTCAGAAACTTAAATGCCAGCCTGGCAAGTTCAGCCTTTGTTCTATAGGCATTTATTTTTCTCAATAAGAATCTCTCACGAGGTGCCTGGGTGGCTCAGTCGGTTAAGTGACTGACTTCATCTCAGGTCATGATCTCATGGTCTGTGAGTTCGAGCCCTGGGTCAGGCTTTGTGCTGACAGCTCAGAGCCTGGAGCCTGCTTTGTATTCTCTCTCTCTCTCTCTCTCTCTCTCTCTCTCTCTGCCCCTCCCCTGCTTTCACTCTGTCTCTCTCTCGTTCTCAAAAATAAATAAACATTAAAAAAAAAATTCTCTTGGGGCACCTGGGTGGCTCAGTCGGTTAAGCGTCCGACTTCGGCTCAGGTCATGATCTCCCGGTCTGTGGGTTCAAGCCCCACGTCGGGCTCTGTGCTGACAGCTCAGAGCCTGGAACCTGTTTCAGATTCTGTGTCTCCCTCTTTCTCTGACCCTCCCCTGTTCATGCTCTCTCTCTCTCTGTCTCAAGAATAAATAAATGTTAAAAAAAATTTTTAAAAAATTCTCTCACATTGCTTAAAATGTAAAGGCTCTCAGTCACACTGCATATGAAGGAATAATCAAAACACTCTTTAAAGAGGAGGAATTTCCTTTTTTTCCAAAGGATTTTTCTAGTTCCTGCACAGTGCTCTGAGAATACCTGGTTTGTGGGTTTGGGGCAGGAGAGTTCAGAAGGTGTATTCCTGAGTCGGGGGAGGGGGGCAGAGAAGAATCTGGGAATAAGAGAAGGGAAATAAAGAGAGACAAAACTTCAGACATAAACAGACTCAAACTTAAGGTTAACAAGATCTATAGATGTCAAAGGAGGCTTGGCTCACATTTCCACCTAACCTCACCTCTGAATTTGATCTCTACCCACACATCCAACAACCTCCTCTAAGTTAATATGTCCAAAGGAGAACCCTCAGTTTCTTCCTTCTCTGAGTTTCTCTTCCTTCAGGTTTCTCTCTTTCAGTAAACACCATCTTTATTCTAGTAGCTATGCACCCCCAGTCCTTGGAGTTCTCCTGTCTCTTAATCTTTCAGCAAAGCCTGTTGGCTTCACCTTCAGAGCACAGCGGGAACCTACCTTCCCTCCCCTACCCCGTCCTGGTCCAGCTCCCCATTACCTTTTGTGAGGTTATTATGTGACTCCTTCCTGGTTTCCTGGCTTCTACCCTTACCCCTGTAGTCCATTCTCCTCATCACAGCTGGAGAGACTCTTTTTAAATGTTTATTTATTTATTTTGAGAGAGAGAGAGAGAGATCATGAGTGGGGATGGGCAGAGACAGAGAGAGACAGAGAATCCTAAGTAGGTTCCATGCTGTCAGCACAGAGCCCAGCGTAGGGCTCAAACCCATGAACCATGAGATCATGAGCTGACCAAAGTGGGACACTTAACCGACTGAGCCACCCCTGGAGTGACTCTTTTAAAACAAAGGTCAGTTTATGTCCCCCTACTCAAAACCCTCCAATGGCATCCCAACTTTATCAGAATGAGATTTAAGCTGCTTTTTAGGCCCACAAGGCCTTACATGAATCTGTCCATCAGCTACCTATTCTCAGTCACTTTCCCCATTCCTCCTTGCACTCCAGATTCTGTGTCCTTTCTGTCCCTCACACATGCCACCCCCACTCCATCCTGGGGTCCTGGACATTTGCTGCTGCTCATGTTTGGAAGGCTGCCCAGTAGCTGCTTAGCTCGCTCCGCTTCATTCAGGTCTCTCCTCCAGGTCACCTTCTTAGAGACGCTGTCCCTGCCTACTGTGACCTCAGTTCCTTTCCCCGGCCTCATGAACCCTTTGTCCCTGGATATATGACAGACTATTTATTGGTCTGTCGTCCTCTCTACTCCTTGCTTGCTAGCCACCGAGAACGAGGGTTTTGCCTGTTATCTCCCCAGTGTCCCCCGTGCCTCCGCTGGTATCTGGCACCCACCAGGTACTCAGCGAAACTTGTTTGAATGAATGAATGTCATCGTTCTGTACCGTGAACCGTAATGAATGTGCAGTGATGCAAGAGAAGGAAGACTCACACTGGGTCAGCTTAGCAGCTACTCTTAATTCCCTGAGTGATGTTGGAAAATGAAAATTTCTGGATGATAAATTAAAGCTGCTAAATGCCATTTATCACAATTCTTATCATAATCAACTCAATAAACTATGGGATGCACATTGTACATCTAACTGAATGTGTGTAAGCGAGGCGTGTAATGACACAAACGTATAGCTGGTGGGTTGGAGTTAATGCATAAAATTGTAATATTAACTGAAAACAAGAGAGCCAATGACACATTGTCTACACTGGCAGATCGATCCACCATTATAGGCAGTCTATTAGAATCTGGTAATGTTAGCTGAGGCATGAGCTAATCTTCAATCAGATACAGAAAATGCCTTTTGGAGGAACCAATATTACAACTCAAACGTGCAAAACTGTATCAAGTCAGCCACCTTCCAACTGTTTCAAGTTACAAACTTAATTCTATTCTCAAAACCTGTGAGGAAGACAAAGAAATGGTAAGAAATTGCTGCTTATCCCTGGATGTGGTCATGAATAGACAGGGAAAAAAAAAACCTCTGGCTGAACAATGTGAAATTATTTACTGTTGCACGCATTACCCACATGCATTGAGGGTATGTGCGAAATGTTGGTTGCATGCTTTTTTAAAATTAAAAAAAGTTTTTAATGTTTATATGTTTTTGAAAGAGAGAGAAAGAGTGAAAAGTGGGGGAGGGGCAGAGACAGAGGGAGACACAGAACCTGAAGCAGGCTCCAGGCTCTGAACTGTCAGCATAGAGCCCGTCGCGGGGCTTGAACCCACGAACCATGAGATTGTAACCTGAGCCTAAGTCAGACGCTGAATTTGGTGATTAACATAACCCCTTATGGATTCTCCCTACTGAATATCAAGAACACAACTCAACTTTGTAAATAAATCTCTCTACTGAGAATCAAAAGTATGTCGAATTAAAAGCCATGGAGAAGCCGGCCTCTGGAACTCAAACTGAATATATACTAAATCTAAGTCTTGAGTCTCAGCTCCTCTCACCAAACCATCCCCACCTAAGGTCTAAACTACTACCATGGCCCCTTCGTCAGATCAGTCACCCTCCTGAATTTGTTTGGCACACCAAACTCCATGTTACCATCGGAGATCGCTTACTAAAACCACTGTTTCTTCCTGGATGTTGATGTCTACCCTCTTGCATCACACTGAATCTTGACTTCTTTACCATTTTTGGTAGAAAGGGAGGCGCTGATTGTTTTAGTGCACTTGGGAGATCCTCTCTACTGTAAATCCATCGATCTATTGCTATGTTAGGTCACACCACATAGACCTCCCCTTCCCCCCCAGGGAGAAGCCGTTGCCTGAAATTTCCACGGTATAGGTAAATCTTAGAGAACCCTCAACTTTCCAGTTGCTGTAGGTTACATTCAGTGATTTTCATGTCTGTTTCAAAAGCAGAATTCCAAAATATGTGCTCTTAGGGGGGAAAAACAGCAAGGGTGTTTGGGAATGCTTCAGTGAAATATTTCCAAACAGAAATTTTTCCCTAAGTATCTTATTTACAAACAATTTTTAAATATTTATTTTTGAGAGAGAGAGAAGGAGAGAGGCAGAAAGAGAGGGAAACACAGAGTCCAAAGCAGGCTCCAGGCTCCGAGCTGTCAGCACAGAGCCCAATGCAGGGCTTGAACTCAGGTACCATGAGATCATGACCTGAGCCAAAGTTAGATGCTCAACCAGCTGAGCCACTCAGGCACCTCTCCAGAAGTATCTTCTTTTCAAAGTTCCTTTTGGTTTCCTAGGATTATTCCTACATCGAGAAAAGGAATCCATGTCATAATTGGTACAAGATCTAATATTTAGGGTTTTTCTAATCTCAGGCATTAAGTATACTTTTCATTGTTTTCCATTTAAAATTTTTACTTTTTTTGTCCTATATAGTTGTGAACTGGACTAATGTTTTATGAGAGTATGTACTCAAATACTGCAAGCACTGGGCTGAATTCCAACAAATATACATTTAAAATACAGTAACTCTTGGTAGTAGATCGGAAGTTTTTTTAATGGAGTCATTAAGATACATTTATGAATAAGAAATCCCAATTTCATATGGACAAGACCTTGTAATCTAAACTCCAACTCCCTTTCCTTTTTAACATCTTTAAACACATAAGAACTGATTGTAAGTGAAGCTACTTGTTTTCATCTGTAGTGTTAGCTGGACATTTTTCTTTATTACAAGTCAAGAACATTAAACACTGAATAAAAAATAAATATGGGGCGCCTGGGTGGCTCAGTCGGTTAAGTGTCTGACTTCGGCTCAGGTCATGATCTCATGCTTTGTGAGTTCAAGCCCCACGTCAGGCTCTGTGCTGACAGCCCAGAGCCTGGAGCCTGCTTCAGATTCTGTGTCTCTCTCTCTGCTCCTACCCCACTTGTGCTCTCTCTCTCTCTCTCTCTCTGTATATCAAAAATAAATAAAATGTAAAACAAAAATTAAAAATACATATATATAAAATAAATAAATAAAAATAAATAAATAAATAAATATTACTTTTCTTGCATCAAAGCCAGAAGTATTTTAGGAGGAGGGATGGCTGGAGCATTGATACTTGAATGATTTCTTTTTTCTTTCTTTTTTTGGCCTTAGAGCTATTTTGAACATCAAAGAAGAAATTCCTAATAAACTTTACTTTGCATCCACCCACGTTTAACAAGACTGGAACTATTGAAAAACAACACTGTAAAAGATGCTGAAATCGATTTTGATCAACTACACACACATTCACGATTATCTAAGAGTAGCTATAGAATTTAATAGTCAAGCACATAGTTGGTATTCCTAACAATTCACTCACAAGGACAAATTTCTATTGATAGGAAAACCTTCTCCCCACAAAGAAAGTGAGATTGCCCCATGAATTATGAAGAGGCTGTCTCAACGTGCAGCTCTTTAATAGTATCTGACGGGCTGCTGCTCAGAAGCCCTCCTAATGCATTTGCTCCTGAATTAGTAATAGGTTTCCAGCCTCAGTGAGCTTTCCTCCAACGTTCAACCTTTTACTGTTCAGCAGGCTGAGTCCAGATATTTGAAGAGCTTCCCTTGTCTTCCTCCCTTTCTTCCTTCCTTCCTTCCTTCCTTCGTTCTTTCTTTCTTTCTTTCTTTCCGTTTTTAAAAGAATTGCCAAAAGATGCAACCTGAATTTATAATGATCTGGGTGGAAATGTACTTGCAGTGCTTTAGCATGACAGGAAGTGTTTTTATTCTACCCCCGAAATCTTACTCTGAATTTACTTAGACATTTGCTAGGCTTACAAAACCTATTCAGTGAACCTTCTTGAGCTCAGATTCCTCTTGTGCTTCTGGGTTCTTTGGCTTTTGAGAAGCATCCAGATGAAGTTGGAGAGAGAAAATTTGATTCCTTTTATAATTTAGGATGGGGGGGGTGGAGAATATTGACTAAAAAAAAACAAAAAAACAAACAGATTTTTGGAGTTTGAACATCACATACAGTCATTAAGCTATTCTCAGCCAAGCCTGGAATAATGCTGCCAGAAGAAGCCTGTACATCACCTCTGGAATAAAAAGAATGTAAGGATGCTTTTACTCCATCTTTGAGATTCTTACTCAGTAAGCCCAGAATGCAGCTCAGTTATTCAACTGAGATGTTTATATATACATAAAACACACTGGCTATTTCCAGAAGAAAAATTTGTTCTCTTTCTCTCAAAAGGAGAGTTACAGGGTGACATTCTGGAACAAGGAAATATTAAGAATGGTTTGGATCAGTGACTTCTGCATATACGGCTATTAATTTTTATGTCCAAATTAAAATTCACCTGTAAAGTGGGATATATTCTCTTAGCAAACTTCCTTATTTATCTTTAACCTCCTTCTATCTTTAAATTAATAAAGACAGTACTGTTTAGTTTGATACTTAGATTTCCCCTATTCTGTAGGTTTGGCAACATAGATGTTACAACTGGATCCCAAGCCATTTTCCTTCTGTTCTGTTTTATATTTCCTCCATTTTAAATATTATTGTTAGTTTCATATTAGTGATTTGGAATGTCTTTTTTTCTATTTTATCTAATCAAGCCCCTGAACATTCTACTACTCTGTGACTTACTGGAAAATTTTTCTAGAAAAGAAACTTAAAAAAAAAAAGGAGGGAGTATCCCTGCTCTGTGCTAAGGGTTCAGCCACCATCCCCGCCTTGTTTACCCCTAGGCAACTGAAGAAAGAGCAGATCACTTCTCAGGGTAGTAAATGTCCTTGTCTCCCAGGGTTTTCTTTTCCAGTCCTGAGGATGATAGTACAGCTGAGTCGTGAACTTAACCAGGAATGTAGTGGGGGAGCCAGAGAGCCCCAGGCGCCAGAGCCTGCGGGGTGGGAGGGGAACGTTTCCCGGGGGACTTCAACCTTGAAGGCAAAAAAGGATGAAAGATGAAAGTAATTGCTCGGGAACAAGGACTGCCTCTACTTCTGTTGAATTTATTTGTACCACGGGGAACGATTTGAGAAACATCTAGTCTGGAGTTCTGAGGCTCTAAAATATTTCCCTTTGATTCTCAGCATAAGTTACCCAAAGGACATACTTATTTTAGACCCAGATTTCTGGAAAAGAGTGGGAGCCGGCCTGCCGGGAACGGCGGATTCTACGAAGAGAAGTTCATTTCCTATCCTCGTTTTATTTTATATTTGTTCTCCTCTAACACAGTTTGCTTGCATCTCGCCACGATGACTCTTCAATATCTGCTCGTGAAATTAATAAAAGACCAAAGTCATTAATTTTGTGAAACATCACTTGAACAATGCAAACGTTTTTGCTGAAGCCCCCACTTTCTCACTGTCACCCCACATGGAATTGTGGGCGAGCTCCCGGCTGTTTGGAAAACCACCCCTTCCGGCTGCCGCAAAAGCTCCCCAGTGGCTGCTGTGGATGCTGCCTCCTTGCGGGCTGTGCTCGTGGTTCTGGAACGTCTTGGGTCTACCTTCTCTTCCACCAGTGTACCTGAATTAGCAGCGTGAAAGTCCCGGTGACGAGCATGCCTGGGAGAGAGAAAAACTCTTTCTTTCTCTCTCTTTTCTTTCTTTCTTTCCCTTTCTTTCTTTCTTTCCCCTTTATTTCCCTTTCTTTCTTTCTTTCTTTCTTTCTTTCTTTCTTTCTTTCTTTCATGTTTTATTTATTTTTTGAGAGAGAGAGCGAGTGGGCACGTAAGCGGGGTAGGGGCAGAGAAAGAGAGGGGGACAGAGGATCCCAAGCGGTCTCTGCACTGACAGGCTAACAGCAGTGAACCCGATATGGGGCTCGAACTCATGAACCACAGATCATAACCTGAGCTGAAATCGGATGCTCTACAGACTGAGCCACCCAGACGCCCCAAGAGAAAAACATCTTTTAATGGGAACTTTTGGAAAATACGGAAAATCCACAACCTGTTAGTACAAGTTATTTCTTGGCTTTGGTCCTGACTTTTAACCTAAGCTGTGCCAAATTCATAGTGCATTGATGACTAACTTTAGTCATTCATGATAGGTAGTGTAAATCCTCCACTTGCTTTCTTTTTCAAGATGGCTTTGGATATTCTAGGCCCTTTGCATTTCCATAATCATTTTAGAATCATCTTGTTAATCTCTACAAAAAAAAAAAAAAAGCCTGTTGAGATTTTTGACAATTAATTTATTTCTCTAAAAATACATCAAAGCTCTTGATAATTACTGAGAAAGTCTGGGCTCCTTGTCTGAGTTCTCCTGGAAACTAGGTGACTGGTATATTTGCGAATTGAGGTTGTGTCTTAGGGCTCAGGATGGGAGAGCCACAGTCAGAAGGCCCAGGGCACTAGCCTGACACTGCCCTTTACTAGCTGTGTGATTTCCCCAGAGCCCTCCACTGCCTCATCTGTAAAAACAGGGATAATAATAACACCTAGTTCATGAGATGGTAGCAAGGTAGATGAGTTCATGTACAGAAAAAATTTTCCCACAAGTTTTGATATGAAATATTGACATTTAATTAGAAAGATTTTGTTTTAATTTTTTGAAAACGTTTATTTATTTTAGAGAGAGACAGAGACAGAGATAGAGCGTAAGTGGGGGAGGTACAGAGAGAAGGAGACGCAGAATCCAAAGTAGGCTCCAGGCTCTGAGCTGTCAGCACAGAAACCAATGTGGGGCTGGAACTCATGAACCTGGAGATGATGACCAAAGTCACATGCTTAACTGCCTGAGCCACCCAGATGCCCCTAGCATGAAAGATTTTCTGATTTTCATTATTCTTTTCTCTTCAATTTCAATTTAATTTTTATTTACTGCTGCATTAAAATTTTTTTTTAATGTTTATTTTTGAGAGAGAGAGAAAAAGTGTGAGCAGGAGAGAGGCAGAGAGAGAGGGGAGACACAGAATCTGAAACAGGCTCCCGGCTCCAACCTGTCAGCACAGAGCCTGACATAGGCCTTGAACTCACTGACCATGACATCATGATCTGAGCTGAAGTCTGAGGCTTAACCAACTGAGCCATCCAGGCGCCTCTGCTACATTTATTTTTTACCTTTATATTAGTTTTGTTTTCTTATTTTCTAAACATATAATGTTTTGCTAAGTTATTTTAAAATTTATTTCACCCTAATTGCCTTGTGATCAGAGAAGATAATGTATGCTTTTCATCATTTGTAATTTGTAGGGACTTGCTTTATGACTCAATGTATAATCAATATTTGTAAGTGGTCCGTTTGCCTTTGAAAATAATGCTCATTCTGGCACAAAAACAGACAGTCAGATCAATGGAACAGAATACAGAACCCAGAAATGGACCCACAAACATACGGCCAACTAATCTTTGATAAAGCAGGAAAGAATATCCAATGGAATAAAGACAGTCTCTTCAGCAAGTGGTGCTGGGAAAACTGGACAGCGACATGCAGAAAAATGAACATGGACCACTTTCTTACACCATATACAAAAATAAACTCAAAATGGATGAAAGACCTAAATGTGAGACAGGAAGCCATCAAAATCCTCGAGGG
Source organism: Leopardus geoffroyi (assembly GCF_018350155.1). Taxonomy (NCBI): domain Eukaryota; kingdom Metazoa; phylum Chordata; class Mammalia; order Carnivora; family Felidae; genus Leopardus; species Leopardus geoffroyi. Next base: position 71,636,820 of record NC_059331.1, on the reverse strand, counting down.
CAAAACAGGCGAAGTATGTCGAATTAAAAGCCATGGAGAAGCCGGCCTCTGGAACTCAAACTGAATATATACTAAATCTAAGTCTTGAGTCTCAGCTCCTCTCACCAAACCATCCCCACCTAAGGTCTAAACTACTACCATGGCCCCTTCGTCAGCAAAAATGAACTATTGGGACTTCATCAAAATAAAAACTTCCACACAGCGAAGGAAACAATCAGCAAAACTAAAAGGCAACTAACGGAATGGGAGAAGATATTTGCAAATGACATATCAGATAAAGGGTTAGTATCAAAAATCTATTAAGAACTTATCAAACTCAACAATCAAAAAATAAATAATCCAGTGAAGAAATGGGCAAAAGACATGAATAGACACTTCTCCAAAGAAGACATCCAGATGGCCAACCGACACATGAAAAAATGCTCAACATCACTCATCATCAGGGAAATACAAATCAAAACCACAATGAGATACCACCGTACCCCTGTCAGAATGGCTAACATTAACAACTCAGGCAACAACAGATGTTGGTGAGGATGTGAGAAAAAGGATCTCTTTCGAGCTGCTGGTGGGAATTCAAACTGGTACAGCCACTCTGGAAAACATTATGGAGGTGCCTCAAAAAATTAGAAATAGAACTACCCTACGACCCAGCGATTGCACTACTAGTTATTTATCCAAGGGATAAAGGTGTGCTGTTTTGAAGGGGCACATGCACCCCCATGTTTATAGCAGCACTATCAACAATAACCAAAGTATGGAAAGAGCCCAAATGTCTATCAATGGATGAATGGATAAAGAAGATGTGGTATATATATATACAAGGGAGTATTACTCGGCAGTCAAAAGAATGAAATCTTCCCATTTGCAACTATGTGGATGGAACTGGAGGGTATTAATGCTAAGTGAAATTAGTCAGTCAGAGAAAGACAAATACCATATGACTTCACTCATATGAGGGCTTTAAGATACAAAACAGATGAACATAAGGGAAGGGAAACAAAAAGAATATAAAAACAGGGAGGGGGACAAAACATAAGAGACTCTTAAATAGGGAGAAGAAACAGAGGGTTATTGGAGAGATTGTGGGAGGGGGGATGGGCTAAATGAGTAAGGGACGTTAAAGAATCTACTCCTGAAATCATTGTTGCACTATATACTAACTAACTTGGATGTAAATTAAAAAAATAAATTAAATATAAATACCAAAAGAAAGAGAAAATAATGCTCATTCTGTGGTTGTTGAATGCAGCTATGTATGTCCTTCATATCTATTTAAATCCAAATCATTACTGATATTTTGCCTATTTGTTTTATCATTTACTGCTAATTCTCTACGTATCCTTGTATTTCTCCTACTTTTTCTTGTATATATTATAAAACTTGCTTTTAGATACATACATAGTTAGAATGTTCCAGGTGAATCAAATATTTTATCATTTTGAGGTACCTCTCCTCCTATCTAGTAATTTTTTTTTGCCTTAAACTCTACTTCAATATTAATATTGCCATTTCAACTTTATTTTGTTTCTATGAAATATTTTTCTATTCATGAATTTCTAATCTCTTCGTACCTTTTTTGTAATTTTTTTTATGTTTATTTTTTTTTTATTTTTAAAAAAAAAATTTTTTTTTTCAAAGTTTATTTATTTTTGGGACAGAGAGAGACAGAGCATGAACGGGGGAGGGGCAGAGAGAGAGGGAGACACAGAATCGGAAACAGGCTCCAGGCTCTGAGCCATCAGCCCAGAGCCCGACGCGGGGCTCGAACTCACGGACTGCGAGATCGTGACCTGGCTGAAGTCGGACGCTTAACCGACTGCGCCACCCAGGCGCCCCTATGTTTATTTATTTTTGACAGAGAAAGAGAGAGAGAGAGAAAGCATGAGTGGGGAAGGGGCAGAGAGAGAGGGAGACACAGAATCTGAAGCAGGCTCCAGGCTCCAAGCTGTCAGTACAGAGCCTGCCACGGGGCTCAAACCCACAAACCACGAGATCATGACCTGAGCCAAAGTTGGACACTTAACCGACTGAGCCACCCAGGAACCCCTCTCTGTATCTGTGTTTTAGATGTATCTCCCCTAAATTGCATAAAGGTTTTCTCTCAGTCTCATAAGCTTTGTCTTTTGAGTTCTCATTCTTTTCTACTGAATATAATCTATAACCTTAGTATATAATTTGTTTTTCTTACTTATTTTATACTCTCTCTTCTCAATTTTTTTTGGATTAAAAATAAATGATTTCATTTATTGGCATCTTGGAATATATGCATGCTATGATTCTTCCACCAATTGTTCCTGAGATGAGAGCATGCATCCTGACTCATCAGAGTTGAACATTACTTTACCCTTTCACCTTCTTTCGGGGCAATGCAGGGACATTAGAACCCTTTAATTCAGTTTATTCTCCTTAGGTCATGCAATCTTAACCCTTCCTACAATTTTAAATCTTATGAAAATAATAATTGTCAAGGGGCGCTTGGGTGGCTCTGTTGGTTAAGTGTCCCACTCTTGATTTTGTTTCAAGTCATGATCTAAGGGCTCATGAGTTCGAGCCCCACATCAGGCTCTGTGCTGACAGTGCAGAACTTGCTTTGGATTCTCTAGCTTTCTGTCTCTCTTTCCCCTTCCCACTCATTCTGTCTCAAAAATTCAAAAAAAAACATTAAAAAAATAATAGACAATCAATATTTATTGTGATTAATATCTATATTTATCATTTTCGTTCCTCCTGCATCTCAAACTTTCTATTTAGGATAAGTTTTCTTCTGTCTGGAGAATATCCTTACGTTTTCCATGTGGGTCGGATCCGTTGAACTACCTCAGCTTTCATTTGTCTGAAAATATATTTAATTCACTTTCATTCTTGAAGGACATTTTTGTTGCAAAGTAGGATTCAGAATATTGAAGATAGTATCCCATTAACTTTAAGCTTCATTACTCTTTTGAAAGTAATCTTTGACTGCTTTTGTGATTTTTTTTTTTTTTTGCCTTCTTTTTCCTCCACACTCCTCTTACTCCCATTTTACTTGGATATTTTTAGGTGTCAATTTATTTTTATTTTCTGGCTTGGGTTTTCTTTGGAATTCTTGACTCTGTGAATCTATACTTTTCATTAGTCCTGTAAAGTTCAAAGCCATTAGGACTTAAACTGTATCACCTATGTTTATTACCCTCTCTTTTGTGTTTTTCATCCTTTTATTTTATCCTGTCTTCTGGATATTTTTCTTCTAGTATTTTATCCATTTCATTAATTTTCTCTTCAAATTTTCCTAATCTTCTGTAAACCTTAACACTGAGTTTTTAATTTTAGTAATTATATTTTTAACTTCTACAATTATATTTTGTTATTTGTTTTGTTTTATTTTGTTTTTGAAGTCATCTCTGCACGCAATGTAGGCTCAGACTCTTGACCCTGAGACCAAGAATTGGTTGCTCTACCAGCTGAGCCGGCCAGATGCCCCATATTTTGTTATTTTTAACATGTATTTTTTTCTAGTTTTATGCAAAAATATTCATCTTGTGTTTTAGCCCCTTGATCATATTAAGAAGAGGTATTTTAAAATCTGTCTAATAATTCCAATGTCTCTAGCTCTGTAGAAACTGTGTTGTTTCTGCTGGTTCTCCTTCATGTAGGAGACATGACTGACTAGACATGACTGACTCTGATTTATATATTTCTTTTTCTGGTGTGGGAGGGTTCCAAGAATTGTATTTGAAATTTGTAGAAATAATTTGATGCATAGAGTCATGTCATTTTCCTCCGAACATTATTTTCATTTGCTCTTGCTACATTTTTATGGTGTCCTAGAAATACAGGCTCATGTTATTACATTTTCAAAGTTTGACATCCCCTGGGCCACTCACATGATTTGAAGTTAGAATTCGATTTGAATGAACAGTAGTTTACTTCCAATTTTCCCTTACTCTTAAGATACAATCCTTTAGGACCCAAACCTAGACTACATTGAGCTTACCAGAGACCTCATTTTTAATGGTGTTGAACTCTTATTTTCTTCTCTTAAATTCCACAGGGCTGTGAGAAATGTTGATCAGATTCTCAGCTACCTCTTCTGGATTGGCAATTGTTCCCTGGCAGAAAGATGTCCAAAGTGATAGGATTGTCATCTGGTTTTTTGGTTTCAGTTTTTTGTTTGTTTTGGTTTTGGCTTTGGTTGCTTTCTCTCAGACGTAACCAAGTAATCTTCACCTTCTGGTCAGTCTTCTGATAACTTCCAGCAGATTTAAACCACTTTTTTTCAATTTTATTTTTAATTTTTTAATTTTTAGAGAGTGTGGGCACAAGCTTGGGAGAGGGGCAGAGAGAGAGAGAGAGAGAGAGAGAGAGAGAATGTTAAGCAGGCTCCACACAGAGCCCGATATGGGTCTCAATCCCACAACACTGGGATCGTGACCTGAACTGAAGTCAAGAGTCAGACGCTCAACCAACTGAGCCACTCAGGTGCTCCTATTTTAACCACTTTTAAGTGTACAGTTTAGTGACATTGAGAGCATTCATAGTGTTATGCAATCATCGTTTCATTTCCAGAGCTTTTTCATCACACCAAACTGGAACTCTGTAACCACTAAACAATAAGCTTCTATTCCCTCCTCCCACTCCACCCTCTGGTTATCACCATTCCACTTTCTGTCTCTATGAATTTAACTATTCTTGATATTTCACATAAGTGGAATCACACAATATTTGTCCTTTTCTGTCTGACTTATTTCACTTAGCATAACATCTTCAAGGTTTATCCATGTTGTAGCATGTATAAGAATCTCATTCCTTTTTAAAGCTGAATAATTTACCATTATATGTATATATCATATTTTGTTTATCTATTCATCCATCAGTGGATATTTGGGTTGCTTCTACCTTTTGGCTATTATGAATAATGCTGCTGTGAACATGAGTGTGTAAATACCTCTTTGACATCCTGCTTTTATTTCTTTGGAGTATATACCCAGAAGTGGAATCACTGGATCATATAGTAGTTTTATGTTAGTTTTTTTCAACGTTTATTTATTTTTGGGACAGAGAGAGACAGAGCAAGAACGGGGGAGGGGCAGAGAGAGAGGGAGACACAGAATCGGAAACAAGCTCCAGGCTCTGAGCCATCAGTCCAGAGCCTGACGCGGGGCTCGAACTCACAGACCGCGAGATCGTGACCTGGCTGAAGTTGGACGCTTAACCGACTGCGCCACCCAGGCGCCCCTATGTTAGTTTTTTAAGGAGCCCCCATATTGTGTTCCACAGCAGCTGCACCATTTTATGTTCTCACCAGCATTGCATAAGAATTCCAATTTCTCCACATCCTCCCAATATTTGTTTTCTGTTTTGTTTTCATAATAGCCATCCTAGTAGGCATGAGGTTTACAACTAATTGTGGTCTTCATTTGCATTGCTCTAATGATTAGTGGTATTGAGTATCTTTTCCTATGCTTATTGGCCATTTGTATGTCTTCTCTGGATAAATGTCTATTCAACTCTTTTGTCCTTTTTTGAACTGGATTGTTAGTTTCTTGGTTTTTGAGTTTTAGGACTTCTTTATATATTTTGGATATTAATTCTTTATTATGTATGTGACTTGTAAATATTTATGTTCCTTCTGTAAGCTGCCTTTTACTCTGTTGATAGTGTCCTTTGATGCATAAAAAGTTTTAATTTTGATCAAGTCCAATTTTTCCATTTTTACTTTTGTTGCCTGGGCTTTTAGTGTCATATCCAAAAATCATTGCCAAATTTAATGTTATGAAGGCTTCTCCCTATGTGTTCTTCCAAGAGTTTTATAATTATAGCTTTTACTGTAGATCAAAGATCTACATTCTGTATATGTATAATGTAAAGGTCCAACTTCAATCTCATGCATCTAGGTATCAAATTTTCCCAATGTCATTTGGTGAAAAGATGGCTTTTTCCCATTGAATGGTCTTGGCACTCTTGTAGAAAACCATATATGTGAGGATTTATTTTGGGGGTCTCTATTATTCCATTGGTCTTTATGCCAACACCACACTGTTTTGATTACTGAAGCTTTGTAGTACACTTTGAAATCACGAATTGTGAATCTTTTAATTTATTCTTCATTTTCAAGATTGTTTTTGCTATTTAGTGTCCCTTGAGATTTCATATAAATTTGGGATGGATTTTCCTATTTTTGAAAAAAACATCATTGGAAGTTTGATAGAGATTGCTTTGAATCTATAGATTGTTTTGGATAGTATTGACATTTTAGTAACATTAAGTTTTCCAATCCATGAACATGGGATGCCTTTGCATTTATTTATTTCTTTAATTTCTTTCAACAAAGTTTTGTAGTTTCCAGTGTATAACTTTTTCACCTCCTTGGTTCAGTCAGGTGGATTTTATAATTTTATAATTATATAATTTAGTATAAGAATTTGTCTGAGTTATCTCTAGTTTTTCCTTTTTTATATAGCACCTTACTAGTGTCTCATAATATTTTATTAAGTCTCTGTATAGAACACACACACATATTTGCACACATACATATGTACATTCACACACACAGGTATGTAATTTTCTCATGCTCTTTGTGTTGTTATTCTTTCTTTTTTCTGTTTGTTTGGATTTGTCCCTATTTTTAATTAACATCATTTTCTTATAGACTAGTTCTCCTGGACATTACTGTTTACAAATGAAAGACATGAAAATTTATTGCAATCTTTTAATGTACTCAAATTTTGTCCTCTGAGAGTTTCTACATAGAATACTCCAGAAGGAAACTTGCAGCTTTATGAAAGGTGGCTTCATAAAGAATCTTGGATTCTGAGGTGCATCATGGCTGGATAACTGACCTTCAGTACATCAAGGTTTCTGGAAAAATTTAAGAATACATTGAGGTTGCTTTGCAGTTTTGACTTTTACCTGATGATCGTGTGGACTTATAAGCCATTTGCAGAACACTCTAGTGGAACTGGAGAAGACAAATGGTGTCACCGTTAGTTTGTGGAATCCTCACCTCATGCATGGCAAATGATAATGGCAGTTGCATGTGACCTTTTTAATAGAACACTTAGGAGTCCCAAGAAGCTTTTGTTTCCATCTGGGCTCATGCTATACTGTCCTCTGTTCAGGTAATTGTCTCTCTAATTTTTCATACTTTCCATTAATGAAATTTAACTGTCTTCATATCAGTTATACTAGTGTCACCATTCAGTAAGTAGACTTTTACTTAATCTTCCTGCTCCAGTCTGCCCCTCACACTTACCTTTCTCATGCTTGAGTAGGAGAGGGGTAGTCACCTGGCTATGTCAGGGTAGGAGCAGATACATGGATCTAGGTATTTCTTACAAAGTTTTTTCCTAAATCCTACCATGTTTCATCCATTCTTCACGATGCCTCCAGTTTCTGGAATTCTGCAACACAGTCTGCTTGCTTCTTGTTGGTCATCCCTTCTTTAAACACATGGATTTAACTTTCTGTGTTAAGGAAGTTGCCAGTTTTTCTTCCACTTTTCATTTTCCAAAAGCTTTCCTTCATCTGCTACCCTTTTCTTTCCTATTCTATTTTCCTTTAAGGGTGTATATGCATTCTGCTCTATTGCTTTCATTTTGATTGGGTCAAGGAGAGAGTAATGTGTTCAAGCCCTTATGTTTAACCTGAAACTCATTTAGTTCTCTCAACAACACAGAGGTTAATTATACCAATTTTAAATATGGAATTTCATGGTCACTCAATTAGTAGGGAATAAAGCTATGTTTGGAACACAGATCAGTCTTCTGCTGAAGCATATGCCACCATGGTATACCATGACATACTTGCTCTTATGAAACACCTTCTCCTCTAATTAAAGTTTGCATCTAATTAAAGAAAATAGATTCATGAATTTAATGCAGAGCAGTCTTCGACAAAATCAAAAGGTTTAAACCTACTCTAAAGTCTTCAAGTAATAATGCACATCTTCAAAAAATCTTTCAGATTACATGTATTGTACATCTTCATTGTTGCCTGTAAGAGTTTAGTACTCAACATAATAGCAATATTGGAAAGTATGTATCTGTTTAGTAAACTCAATATGCATCCAATTTTCTTTTTTTCTTGTTGTGTGTGTGTGTGTGTGTGTGTGTTTTGAGGGGACAGGGAGAGATAGAGGCAGAAGGACAAAGAGAATCCCAAGCAGGCTCCACATCACATGCAGCATGGAGCCTGATGAAGGGCTCGATCTCATGACCATTGAGATCATGACCTGAGCCAAAATTGAATCAGACACTTAACTGACTGAGCCACCCAGGCACCCCAATATGCATCCAATTTTCAAAGAGTGTATATCTGGTATAATTGCAATCTTTCTCCCTCTCTGATGTATATTTCTTCTAGTCAATGTGATTCCAGGAGGCCAAAAAGCAACCATTAACCCTGTACTCTGCCAGTGACAGCAGCCCTGGAAATATTACCTAAAAGTCAAGAACCAGAAGATTATGTCAATATCTGTTATCCATGAATACCCATTGTCTAAACTCTACCCTCCTGAGGTTTTTTAAGGTTTATTTTGAGAGAGAGAGACAGTGAAAAGGGGAGATAGAGAGGGAGAGAATCACAAGCAGGCTCTGTGCTGTCAGCATAGAGCCCGACATGGGGCTCAGTCTCACAAACCATGAGATCATGACCTGAGCCAAAACCAAGAGTCAGACACTTAACTGACTGAGCCACCCAGGTGCCCCTCTTGTTTTTTTTTTTTAATGTCTATTTATTTTTCAGAATGAGAGAGAGAGAGAGAGAGAGAGAGAGAGAGAATGTGAGCAGGGATGGGCAGAGAGTAAGGGGGACAGAGGATCTGTGCTGTCAGCAGAGAGCCCAATGTGGGGCTCAAATTCAAGAACCATGAAATCATGACCTAAGCCAAAGTCAGATGCTTAACCAACAGGGCCACCAAGGTGCCCCTCCACTTTCTTGGTTTTAGGTTATAAAACCAAGGTTGGCAATTCAGTTGTTTGAATATTAATTTGATATTTTTTTATACTAGGAAAAGTAATGATGGCCTCTTATTCTATGCTTCTCATAATAGGAAAGAAGAAATTATAAAGTGGTGGCTTATTGCATGGATTTTAGTACTTAACTTAGCTTTGTTCAAATCCTAGAGCCCACTATTTATGTGATCTTAGAGAATTATACATATCTAAACACAGAGGCTCCTTATTTAGAAAATGTGGGCCATAAGACTAGTGTCTATCTAACAGAGTTTTGTAAATATTAAGTACGGGAATGCTGGTAAAGATTTAGCATAGTGTCAGGCACATAATAAAAATATAATTATGGGCAAGGGTTATTGCAACAGAACTGTGGTTCAAAGGCTTTATTGAATAGACCCCTAGAATGACTAATGAAATGGAGATAAAAGGAAAGAATAGACGATGGTTATGAGAGAAACAAAGAGTTATTGAGGACTACAATACACCAAACATCACACTAGTCACACAGTGTGACTAATTTCAGTCTTGCAACCACTCTGAGCTGTGCAGGGTGTTCTCCTTCCTCCACAAGGAGGAAAGTAAGTTGGTGTCATGTGGAGATGGAACTAGGATTCAGATTCTTGTTTTCCTGACTCCAAAGTCTATTCTTCCTCTTTATAGCACGCACTCTACTAAAGCTGGATGCTAAACTGATTTGAAGTCAAGTCATCTGTGGATTTGTATTCTATTTCTGGTTATTTGATTAATGTTATGTTATTGTGTGTAAAGTGCAAAATTAATTCCTCCTTCTTTCTTTAATCATCCTAAAGGAGGGTTAACAATAATTGTCTTTCATTTCTCATGAGGTGTTAAAAAATAATAATCCCATGAACTATTTGAGAGGGCAAATCTAGATAAAAAGAATAATCAAATTTTAGAACTAGAAGGGGCTTTAGAGATCAACTGGGAGAATTTTCTCATTCGACAGAGGAGGAAACCCAGGCTCACAGAAAAAAATCTCTTGCCCACGTTCTGACAATGTCATTCGGGGGGTGGTTGGCTTCTCTACTAGTGAGGCTTAGGTTAAGGCAAGGAATGTTTGGCTGATAGCAATGGGTCATGCTTTCTTGTGACTCTTACACAATCACTTACCTTCAGGCATTCTTCCTTCTCTAAAAGGGGAAGAGAGAAGCAGCATGGCTCCCTGTGGGGTCACAGACATCTGATCAACTTCAACATTTTATAATCCATTCTTGCAAACCTTCCCTAATACTACCCATGGTTAATCAAAGTAGTTTCTGACATTTACAGTGAACTTATTATGAAGTACTAATAGTATATAAAATATATCTAGTACATGGTAAGTCTATTATTTTCATTGATTTTCTCTTATCCTTTCATATTTACCTTGGCTAGCAGAGGCTAGGCAATGGGAGTTCTAATGTGTCCTCAAAATGACAGAAAAGACATGTGCACAATTAAAAGGTTGGTTGTACAATAGATATCTGTTGAAAGGGCACAAGACAAAAAGCCCATCCTAATGATATTCCAAACCAAATATGTGTCTTGCTTTTCAACATCTACATTTCTATTTTTTTCTGAAAATTAACATATTGTTAATTCTTTCAATAGACGCCTATTCACTTTTTATCTTTCAAGAAGAGCGAGTATTATTGATGACCACAGTGGATGCAGGTATGATTTCTTTGGTCAGTTGTGCATGGGGAAAGAAACAGCGGCCCCTCTCTGTCTCTCCATGCAGGATATGCTGTGCACAGCGCATGGGGGAGGAATTAAAGTTCTCATTATTAGAAAGTGAACCGATTCCAAGCTATGTGCACATTAGCAGAATACAATAAACACAGGTTGTTGGCTGAATCTATTGTCCTGAGCTCAGCAAAGTAAGGACAAGACCATTACAATGGGTCCTATACTCAAAGGTGAGAACTGTAAAGCAATACACACACACACACACACACACACACACAGTATAAAGGAATATAGTATATATAGTAATATACATATATATGAGTTTTACAATTTGAACCTAATTTACTCATATATATATAACACTATCATTAAACACCAGGAAAATACCTTTTAAAACTTCACCTTTCTTTAGAAGAATGCTTTTAATTCTGGATTGGCCTTTCTGGCATAACTCGCCAATTGATTACTGTCAGAAATCAAGGCATGTTGATTGCCCTACATGAGGGCCCTTTCTCGGAGAGACATTGGAAAAATGGAGAAAAGAGTCTCTAGTTCTGCCATTAACCCCTTAAATTGATTGTGTTCATTGTTTTTGAAAAGCATGGGAAGGAAAGGAACAATTTAGGAAACAAAGGGATTTGGAACCAAGGCCCAAAACCCTGCACAAACAGAGAAGGGTACCTTTGAGAGACTGTTCACACAACATGGTGACTATCAAAGTCCTTTCTACCTCACAGGGGTTGCCTGAGTCCTATTTCTTTAGCACCCTTTGTCAAGATTCTCTGGCAGTCAGAGAAGAAAGAAAAATGATTTTTTTTTATTAGACAAAAATTATTAGGGGATAAAACACTGAACATTGAAATTGGGAATTTTGCTGAACTCATAGGAATTAATGAGCACTTTTCAAGTTCTCTAAAACCCATTTCTGGGTCTCCTTAGGGAAAAAGAGTCTTTCGTGTGAGTGAGAGAGGAAGAAATTATTTGGTGCTTTTTGGTGGAAAGGGGGATGTGGTATTTCATTTAAATGGGTTGACTCTTCAGCTTTCTTCATATAGTGACCCCCAGTCATTTTAAAAAGAAAACTTTGACTTTCTCCTTGACAACACATCCTTTTTCCTTTCCTGTCCACCACTGTCCACTCTCTGTCTTGTTTTCCAATATCCTAAACCTTCTTCCTGGTCCCCCTGAAATGCAATGCTGCCTACAGCTTTTAGGAATGAAAAGAGAAGTTAAAAGTTGTGAGGATATTCTAGTGACCAATGAGGCAAGTCTAAGAAATGTCACTCGTGCTCCATTACTGCCTGTCAACCAATATTGGAAGGCCAATAACCACAGTTCGAAATTCTTGATGGTCACCTAACCTTTGATCTAACCCTGCACTCAAGCAAGAGGGATATATGAGGCCTTGGATTAGTCATTCAAGTGACTCCACATCAAGTCAACCCAATGGCTGTCCTCAGGCTCGCACTATGACCCGTCTTGTGGACATCTGCTCTTTTTACCAGCCAGGCATCTATCCCCTCACTATGAAATGGATATTTACCAAGAATGCAGCCTGCAGTCAGTCAAGAGCCAAGCTAGTGCTTATAACTGTGCTGGAAAAACCAGTCTCAGAGGAGGACTGAAATATTACATTAAACAATTTACTGGAAAATCCTCACTTAATGGCTCCCAAACTATTGATAGTGTTGTCCACCTGCCCTACTCATTCCTCATTTCCAAAATCCTGCCCAACATCACCAGAGTTTCACTTGACCTTTTTAGCCTACTCCTATAAAAATGCTGCCATAACTTTCCCTGTTGGTGAGACTTGTTTTCCCTTGCCTAGCAAGAATACATTTAACTTAGCCAACAATTCTCCCTAGTTTCTTTGTGGGACCCTCAGCATTCCCATTTGGCGAGAGCACCTCAAATTTCCTTGGAGAACTCCTCCCCAATCTTCATTCAAGTATTTCAAGTGTGGCCAACTTCACTTCCATTTCTATGTGTGAGCATGTGACCCAGATCTAGGTAACTATCACATTCCTCTTAACATATGAACTAGTTTTAGGAGTATGAACTAATGAGTGTCAACCTCAAGACTATTCTAGAGCTATTGGTAAATATGTATTTTTCTTTCCATTGGGGTTGTTAAGTTGATAAACTGTAAGCCTGGGGCTTCTAGGGGCCATTTTGAAACTGTATAAAAGAGGCTAAAACAGAGAAAAAGTTATTCCTGGGGACATTATCTGTGAGCATAGAGCTGGCATCCCTTAACTCCATCCAGAGTTGTAAACCCATTAGGTCCCCTTTTCAATTAAGCTAATTTGAATTAGGTGTCTATTGCTTGTAATAAAATACACACACACACACACACACACACAATAGAAATTAGTAATTGAGTTATTGCCTATCTCTTGAGGACAAAACTGCTTTGTACCCCATTCTGGTAACTGGGACCCTTACTTCTTCTCCCCTCCCTTTAGCTATATTCCCTATGATATTGTTTCCAAATATTTGCTTTTAATTCAAAATACAACTATGCATCCTTTCCCTGTGTTAAGTGATCTGCCCCACATACCAGGGAAAGAAGATACGTGATCAGGACTTGGCTCACCGTCCTTTAGCAGATGGGTTGCAAATCTCCATGACATTAGCTTTATTTGACTGAAAGCTTTATATTACGTGGATTGGTCCAGGCTCTATTGTATTCATGTCCTCTGCTGTGAGAATAACAGGTGTCATATAGAAATTTCTCCATCTCTGGGTGTCAGAACTAAGCAGGTCTCAGAAGAGCTTACCTATGTCAGCAGAACTGAAACAGATCTACAGCCCTCCTTTTGTAACTTAAGTGAGAAATGCTTTTGGGGTTTTTCGTAAGCCACCAGATTTCTTGAGGTTGTTTGTCATGGTTTGCAAAAGCTAACACAACTTGGTTCATCTTCTCCAGCACTGCCTTGACTCAACAATTCTGTTCTAAAACTTTCAGTTAGCAAGCTCCTCATTACCTGGTTTTTGTCTGAATATCATAACCCTAAAGAGAAAAGGGCAAGAGCCTTTGGGAAAGCCGGAACCAGGTCTGGGAATCTTCCTTTGAGACAGCATGAGTTCAAAGACGCTAGTGCTGGAGGAGATACAGAAAGAGCAATTAAACTGTAAGCACCCAGGTCTTATGTGGAGCGAGGAACCAAGAGTTTAGAATCAAGTTGTTGAAGCTACTAAGAGCAGGAGAATCAAAGCTGGCAGATGTGGGAAAGGTGTAGGGTGGGGAAAGTAAGAAGTGAACAATTTGTTAAGTCCTTAAGAAAGGTCCTCGGTAGAGCAGATACAACCACCACCCCATCCCCTCACAAATTTCAGTGCTGGGGATTATCCACTGGACTGCTTTGGTGCCTCTCAGGTTATTTTTGAAATGGTGGGAAGATTCAGTAACAGTTTTTGCAGCCCACATCTTTTCTATCACCACTGGCTGTAGAACTGAGTATGATGCTGGCCAGAGTCTCATCTTCCTCCCCCATGTGCCCAATTCTTTCTCCTCTTTGTGGATGGGTTCTAGAGGAAGCTGTGGGAACAGTTGAATGCTGTGATGCTGATAGGTAGCCAAATTTTCTCCCCTGAATCCTTTGCCTGTTTGCGTTTGTTTTGTGCTAGCCTGTCAGAGGGTGTCATGGTGGTGATCCAGAATGCCACAAGAAGCAGGGCAGGGTGTGGTTGCTGTGGAATGGCGCACTCTGGGTAGAAAGTGCAATGAGTTACCACCTCAGTGCTGAAATGGAGAAGAAAGTCATCCACTTATACAACCTGTTGGACAGGCAGCAATAGAGGCACTTCTTTAGAAATGACCCACCTCTATGATACACGCGTGGGCGAAGGGGATAAAACAGAGCAAAATGAGAACATACTTGGAGACAAAGACCCTGAGCACCCACTCTTCTGGACAGGAAATGAGATCTAGATTCAGGTACCTGGTGGGGAGGGAAACTTCTCTTATGTGCAAAGTGGTGGTGGCTAAAGGGATGGAGTCAAATGCTGGGAATAAAGTATGGAAGTCCAGCAATGTAAAGTGAGTGGGCAAGTGGGTGACATTTCTAATTCTCTGCTTTGATTGTGACTATTGAGGCTACAAGTTCTACCCTGCTGTTAGACTCAAAACTCTTGTATACTTTCTTATTTATCTTTCATCCCACTTTACACAAGCATTGCTTCTTGCACTACGAGTGCTCAATAATAATTCAATAATCATAATAATGGTGGCAGCAAATGGTTAATTAAATGAATGAATGACCTAGATCTACACAGAACTGTCAGGGAAAAAAAATAGCCTTAATATGCTGTATTCTCAAAGTACACTTATTCACGGAGTTTTCATTATTGTCAGAGATGGAACATGTTTTAGTGGGAAAAAAACCGTTAGGTGATAGCCGACAAAACACACTTAATTGTTAATTCCAGTGTAAGAAGAAAACACAATGAACAGGAAGACATTAAATAAAGAGTATTGTAAATAGGTTCACAGTCATCATTTGAAAAGGGAGTCATCTTCCAAAGCAGTTCACATTTTATCACTTCCATTAAAGATATCACACCAGGGAATTGTGGTGTCTTTCTCACAAAGTCATCCTGAGTATTCAAGCCATTGTCCCATAGCAAAGCCCTTAATCCTGCAGCCTATCTTCCAATCCTGTGTGACAATATAGTTAGTTCAGAAAGCTGAAAAACAACCTTATGTAGTTGATTAATTGTCTAGGACCCGAGGGTGATTCTTTTTTTTTTTCTTTTTTTTTTTTTTTTTCAACGTTTATTTATTTTTGGGACAGAGAGAGACAGAGCATGAACGGGGGAGGGGCAGAGAGAGAGGGAGACACAGAATCGGAAACAGGCTCCAGGCTCTGAGCCATCAGCCCAGAGCCCGACGCGGGGCTCGAACTCACGGACTGCGAGATCGTGACCTGGCTGAAGTCGGACGCTTAACCGACTGCGCCACCCAGGCGCCCTGAGGGTGATTCTTAAAGGGGGAAGGTGTTAATCTCATGAATCTCATGGTAAGCTTCTGCTGATGTTTTTCTTGCATCAAGGTAAAGAGTTCATGCATCACTATGGGGTAGAGTCTCTGAAGACCTAGTCATTCTTAGAATAAAACGCCTTTGAAGAATTTAGGCTATACCCAGTCATAGCAATGGTGTATTGCACAAAGTAATCATGCACATAGAATCGTTACATTTAGAAGAAAAGTTTGAATATTTTTAGAATGAGGGTTGTTGGGTTTTATTTTGTTTTTGTTTTCTTTTGTTGCTTCAGGTACTATAATAATTATGCCATGATTGAAGAGAGTTTTAGGATTTTACCTTTGGGGTTAATTTATTAATTTTTGTATGTAAAGGGCCAGTTTGAATGAGATTAGTAAAGTATAATTCACTTTCATCTCTTTCCACATCACAAGTTTGGTTAAATAGGACTGAAATTCATGGAGGCCAGAACCCACTCGCCATTCATAAGCCAATTGTTTTGATAGCAGAAATGGATAGGCTCTGATATATTTACATTTTCTTTTTTTTTTTTAATTTTTTTTTTTGAACGTTTATTTATTTTTGAGACAGAGAGAGAGAGAGCATGAACAGGGGAGGGGCAGAGAGAGAGGGAGACACAGAATCTGAAATGGGCTCCAGGCTCTGAGCTGTCAGCACAGAGCCCGACACGGGGCTTGAACTCACGGACCGTGAGATCATGACCTGAGCCGAAGTCGGACGCCTAACCGACTGAGCCACCCAGGTGCCCCTACATTTTCTTACCATGTTTTAGCTAATCGTTATTACATTTGGGAAGTATAATATTTTGTCTCTTTTAACACAGTATTGTAATCAACCTGTCAATAATTGATAGATATTCATTGAGATGCTTCACCAGGCACTACAGTAAATAAAAATCATAAAGAATAACTCTTGTGGGGGCTTGGGTAGCACAGTCAGTTAAGCGACCGACTTCGGCTCAGGTCACGATCTTGTGGTTCGTGGGTTTGAGCCCCACATTGGGCTCTATGCTGACAGCTCAGAGCCTAGAGCCCAATTCAGATTTGGTGTCTCCCTCTCTCTTTGCTCCTTTCCCACTCACCCTCTGTTTCTCTTACTCTCTCAAAAATAGACATTTAAACATTTTTATAAAAATAAAATAAAAAGGAACTCTTGCCCTCAAGAAACTCATAATCTCATCTTCTAACCAAAGAAAATACTTAGTCCCCTTTTGTTTCCAGATAAGGTCACCAGCCTTTGGAAAATTTAACCAGAACAATCTTAGAAATGGGAAAGAGAAGTTGATTCTAGGAGGCAGGAAGAGATAAGCAGTTTAGCTCTGGATGCATTGGGGTCAAGTGAGTGGCAACATCCTAGAAGCAGCTAAAAACAGAAGACTGGAGATCACGAGGGTATTTGTACTATGTGCATACTAATCAAGATAAAAGGATCACAGTACAGAGGAAGAAAGACTCTTTCTCTACTTTTCTTGGCTCTATCACTGACCCTATGAAATAAACTGACAATGGGCAGATTACCAGGAGAAAAACTATACAAGTTTATTAATTTTTAACATTACATGCTTAGGGCACTGCAAGGAAAAAGTGAATACCCCCCAAAAGCAGTGAGATTTGAGAGTTTATATACCCATATTAATAGGAGAAGGGGAGTGGATATGTAGACCATTTGGACAGTAAGTGATTTTTAGGAGAGATGAATGGGCCCTTAAAAGAAGAGGTTGGAGATGTGATAGTGTGTGACCGAGTGTGTCTGGGTAGGGTGTCTACTTTGAGTCTCCTCTCCTGTGATGAGTCTATCTTCCTTGGTTGATGAAACTTCCCGGGAGGGGATTTATGACAATTGAGTTCCTTTTGGAGGACCAGTCTTTAGGCAGATAAGGGGAGCTCAAAGAGAGAAAGCGTCTCTCTGCATTTGTTCTTTTTCACATGTCTTCAGTTCAAAGTAATCAAAATACCAAAGTGGCAAATTTTGGGGTGGCATGTCCTGAAAGCCTTCCAAAGAAAACAAGAAAGTGAACAAGTTCCTTGTAGAGCCAAGTACAGTGAGAAACAAGCAGATGGCCTCGCATAGAGCTGCAGGGCATGGCTGTAGTTGGGGGACAAGAAAGAGAAGTTAGAAAAAGAATAGTTGTTTCCAAGTTGAGCTCCCCATTTCCCTCAAGTTCCAATTAGTCATAGAACTCCTGCTCCTGTCTCCATAGTTATACAAACAGTGTTTGAGAGGTTCAGAAGATCAAGGGCCAAAAGGTTATTCAATTAACATTCGTGATGATGGGGAAACTCAAAGACTAGGGGTTTGTCAGTTACTAAATGTATCAAAAACAGCTTTGCATCTTTCCAAGATGGTGGGCGTCTCCAAGGGAAGGAGTACTAATGAGACCACAACTAAAGATGCAGTCTCTGAAAGGGCTGTTTATTTGCAGAATATTCTCTGTGTTTTTGGTAATAAATAAATAAACAAGTTAAATAAATCAAAACCTCTGGGCCACTGGTCATGTGGGAGCAACAAGCAGATGAAGGAGTTTAGTGCAATTCTATTTCAATCAGGGAATAAAAAATGCCTCATGTACATATCCCTGCATGAATGTTTAGACTGCTCATTGACACTGTAGAAAGAAAAGAGCCTTCTCTGAATACAGGATAGCATTTTAGCATCTATAAGGTACCAATATTGATTTCATGGAATTTACAACTATTTCTTTAAATCTTGCAGCAGCTAAGTTTTGAAGGAATGTGTCAATTTCTCAGTCTTCTTGCCTACTTCTCTAGCCCCAAGAAAATTAGGCCGCTGTCAGAATAAATATTTTCTGGGGTGTTGTGGTGTAATTTGGGGTAAGTCAGACAAATGAAGCCACAACAAGCTACAGGAAGCCATATCACAGGAATACGGAAATGGGGAGAATTTGGCTAAACACCACCACACTGAAATACCTGGTAGAGCCCAGCAGGTCCTGCACTGGAAGTGGTTCTGACATCTACTCTGGAGAGTTGTTCCCCTGCCTTTGTAGGGGACACACACTGTGTGCCATGTCTACTGGCTTCAGGTTGCTTGCTCTCTGTCCCTGTCACTTTGCTTACCTGAGAATGAAACCCCATAAGAATTTTACTGATTAGAAACAGCTTAATAAAATTAATCTGTAGGAAACTGCAACTTCACAGATTGTATTTATCACTGTCAAAAGAATAAGCACAAATATTATTTAAAACCTTTGGCCCACCAAAGGACATTTCTCTGAAAGAGAAAAAGATTCTTTATGCTCTGTGCAAATGCCCCAGTGTGGCTTTTCATGATGTTCAGAGTTGTTTTGAGGGCAAGTGAGGCTTTTTAAACAAAAGGGAAAAGGAAGGAAACATTTTGGACCACACTCTGCACTAGATTCTATGGGAGATGCTTCATAGATATCATTTCCATTTTATCTCATTGGTGGAGTGCTTTAAGTACACTTGCAATTGGAAGAAATTTCAGTTTTCATCATGGAAATGATAAATGGAATTGGGGATGACCGGAAGGACAAGGCAACATTGGGAAAGATATTTTGAGGCAGGTACATTTGGCAGGCAGCTCAGAATTGATGAACATGAGAGGCACCGTAGGTCAACATTAACAATTGTTTCTAAGAGCAAGCTTGTTCTATCAGGAAGTACAATAGCAATTGTTGGTTGGATGAATCATAATTAGGTAAGAGGAAACACAAATGAACCTGTATTAAAAAGGACAAGGAGAGTCAGAAATGAATGATGGAAAAGGGAGGCTGAGAAATTAAGAACATGAGTGTTATCTAACTGCTCCAGAAATTCCTCCCAGTACTGAAGGAGAGGACTTCCCTTCCAATTTTGCAATTGCTTGATATCACAAAACTATATTGTTTGCAAACTCAGAATTCATCTAGGCTGTTAGAAGTCAGTTGTTTTGTGGAGGGGAGTAGGGTGGATGGGGCTCAAGGGGAGATTCCAGGGAGCTGGCAAGGTCCTGCTCTTTATCTGGCTGCTGGTTATGCTCAGTGTCTCAGTTTGTGGTAATTTATCAGGCTGCACAATTAAGATATATAAATATATCATACTTCAATCAGAAAGTTTAAAAAATGCTGGCAATCTAAAGTGTCTTGTTATACTTTTAACTTGGTTTCCCCCAAATACCCTAAGACTGAGCACCTTTAAAGTTTTATTGGTCATCTGTATGTCCATTCCATGCGTTAAGAGAGATGTCAACAAATCGCAGTGAAGTCTTGATTTTCAAAGTTAAAGAAAGAATTTAACAAGTCATTCAGATACTCACATATGCACATACAAAAACAACCCCACATATAAATTAAAAATCTCACTTCAGCACAGGAAAACATTTCCACCTAACTCATTCATAGAAGAAAATTGAGCTTGCTTCAGATTTCCCCTTCACAGAAGAGGAACCAAGAGATAGCAACAGAAAAATGGTCACATATGACACAGTTCTGAAATAAACCTCATATGTAACCTTGCTATAAATATTTATCAAAAGTATTCCAGTTAATTGAGAAACCAATAAAAAGAATAGGAAATTTTTGGCATAAATAAATGGCAAGTTTATAGAACTCTTGCATGTGGAACATGGACAACTAAATATAGAATTTAAAATGAATGCATACATCAAAATCATTCTTATAAGTAAAATATAAGGAAAGAAAAAATAGAGAATATATAACACAACATGGAGAACAAAATACTACGGAGAAGGAAAATATAAAAGAAAAACAAAACCATGGAAACAACACGAAGTTATACATACAATTATGACCAAGAAGTATAAATGTATTGGATGCTCTTATTAAAAGGCAAGATGAAGCTTAAAATTAAACAAAATAGACACCTTCAAAGATGGTCATAAGGGCATTCATTTTATTTATCTATTTATCTATTTACTTACGTATTTATTTACTTTAAATTCAAGTCCATTAACATACAGTGTAATCTTGGCTTCTGGAGTAGAACCCAGTGATTTATCTTTTACATATGACACTCAGTGCTCATCCCAAAATGTGTAGGGCATTCATTTTAATAGCCAGAAGCGTACACCTCTATCTCCTCCCTTTATCTTTTTGACATCATTTTGGCAAATATTTGGCATTAAATATTTTTGACATTATTTGGCAGATTCCACATGAATTTCTAGTATAAAACAAACACAAATGCCTCCCACATAATAATGAACAAACAGGAAATATAAGGACTTGAAAAAGTGTGATAGTTCAAAAGGAGAAAGGTTTTTAGTTAAATAATGGATTAAATATATTCTCTTAATTGTATTCCTTCCCCAAGGCCTGCTAAAATCACATTAACAAGGACATTTACCAAGAACACATACATCCATAGGAACAAGGAGAAGACAACAGCAACATATTTCTGGAAAATGGATGCAGGGAAACCAACTGGGTGGGCACAAAAGAGTCACAGAGGAAGCTGAGAACCAGGGTAACCATGTGTGGCTTGTTCACTGTGTAAATGTACCGAGCTGTGTAAATAAAATCCTGGCCACATCCCTCAGCCAAGCAATAGACCCTGACATGCGGCTATGGGTGCCCAGATATATGTAACTGCCTTTGCCTAGAAAGGCACTCCTCTACATACACATATATTTTGTCGGGGGCCCTGCTGACAGCCCGCCCTGACTTACAGTGCAGAGTCCTCATAAGGCTTGAGAACTACCAGCACTAAATCTCTGGCTCACAGGACAGAGGGGACTGCTAAAATGAGGAGGGTCGCATAGGTTACTTGGGAAATTCATCTGTAGCTCCCCACCCCATTCACTAGGCAGCTGCCCCTCCTGTTCGCCTCACCCCAACCAACATATATCTGGGAGTGAAAACCCTAGCAACTGTAAAAGGCACTCTGTACTGGGAATACTGGGGAGAGCCTTTGGACCTTAACCCAAACCAGGGTGGTGAAATGATTGCATGTCTGCAGAGGGCTGACTCCTGAGCCACGTTCTCCTCCCAGCCTCCAGAGAGCTGACAGCTAAACCTTTACTTTTCAGGGGAGATGCCATTCTGTACTCAGAACAGACCCGAAAATATTGATATCAGGGTTGTCCAGGCAATGAGCACCCAAATACCGTAAAGCGAAGTCCAAAGTTGACAGACCACCCTGTCAGCACAGGTTTAGAGCTTCCATTTGAAGCTTTTTTCCCCCTCCCTTAATTTTGAGCATGCCTCCAAGAACTGCCATTTGTACAAGGGAAGGACCATGTATATGAAAGACAGAGAAACAGAAACTACCCAGGGAAAAAGAACCGTAAAAAGAAGTTATTATTCTCAGTGGCATAACAGACAAAGTCAATGAAGAGAGAATGAAATGTTATTTTAAAAATAGGAAATTGAGGGGGCACCTGGGGTAGCTCAGTCTGTTAAGCATCTGACTTTGGCTCAGGTCATGATATCCTGGTTCGTGGGTTGAGACCCGTGTCAGGCTCTGTGCTGACAGCTCAGAGCCTGGAGCCTCCTTCAGATTCCGTCTCCCTCTCTCTCTGCCCCTCCCACGCTTGCTCTCTGTCTCTCTCTCTCAAAAATAAATAAATCTTAAAAAAAATAGGAAATTGAAGAAATTAAATTATGCTGGTAGAAATGAAAAACACAAAAGAAGTGTTAGAAAATAATGTTGAGAGAATATCTAGAAAATATAGGGAAAAGACTCAAAAATGGAAAGAAATGATGAGAAAATAGGCAGTGTATAGTGTCCAATATCTAAATAATTGGAATTGCAGAAAGGGAGAGGGACAAAATGGAAAAGGAGAAGAAATTGTCGATGAAATAACTCACAATTTCTCCAGGACAGAGGATGAGAGATGAAGTCAAATAGATGAAATTAGACCCAAATAGTGCATCACTGTGAAGTTCCTGAGTCCTGTGGACAATGAGAACATCCTTCAGACAGAAACAGAGATAGATGCACAGAGTGATAGAAGGACATTCTATACAGAGAAACAGAGAGAGAGACAGAGAGAGAGACAGCAACGGGGAAAGAGAGAGAGAAAGAGAACACAAGTCATAAATTCATAAATAAGGGAATAAAAATCAGAATGACTGTGGTTGTTCTGACAGCGACACTACAAGTTAGAAGACAAAAGAAGGGTCCTACAGGATTTCTCCAGGAACATTTATGCCCAACTTGGAGCTCTACAGTTTGTTAAGCCAACATCCATGGAACAGATAGAATAAAGAACAAAGATGCTTTCAGACAAGCCCGATTCTCAAAAAAATTTACCTCCTGCCCACCCTTTCTCAGGAGGCTACTAGAGGATGTGCTCCACCAAAATAAGGAAGTAACTAAGAAAGAGGACTTCATTAAAGACAAGAAACACAAGATTCAATAGCAGAGAAGTAAAGAGAATCCCCAGGATGGTGATAATCATAATTGTGTGATCCACGATTGTGATGGCCTAACTGAAATCCAGTGCTGAGACAATAATAACATTTTAACCTGAACTGTTACAATGAAGCACTGCCTCTCTCTTTTTTTTTAATTTTTAAGTTCTGTTTAAATTCAAGGTAGTTAACATATAGTGTAACAATGATTTCAGGAGTAGAATTTAGTGATTCATCACTTACATTTAACACCCAGTGCTCATCCCAGCAAGTGCCCCCCTTCATGCCCATCAGCCATTTAGCCCATCCCCCCACCCACCTCCCCTCCAGCAGCCCTGTTTGTTCTCTGTATTTATTGCCTCTCTCACTTTATCTTATTCTTCCTACCTTCCCTTATGTTCATTTGTTTTGTTTCTTAAATTCCACATCTGTGAAATCATATGATATTTATCTTTCTCTGACTGACTTATTTCACTTAGCATAATACCCTCTAGTTCCATCCATGTTGTTGCAAATGACAAAATTTCATTCTTTTTGGTTGCTGAGTAATATTCCATTATATATATAACAAAAATACAATTTTTAAACTTAAAAATTTAATACATAAAAATAAAAGACGCAAATTTTAAAAATCAAAGCAAAAGGCTCACTTCAAAAAGAGAAATTATTAAAAATCTGTCATTTTTATTCCTAAGGAGAATCGAGAAGGCATTAATTCAAATAAAACATTTTGTTATCAAGGAGTTCTAACTAGTTCATTCAACATGCTGTTCTAGTGATAAGGATTTGACTGAACTCTGCAGAAAATTCCTCCCCTCATGTGTAATCCATCATCAGTAACAATAAGTGCCATGAAGAAAAAAAGATAGACTTGAGAGGGATGAGAGATTATTTCTTAGTTAGGGTAATGTGAAAAGGCATCTCTGAGGAGGTGAGTTTAGAGCAAACTTTTGAATGAAGGAAGAAAAGAATGCCCATACATATGAGGGAAGAGCTTCAGGCGCAGAGTAGAGCAGAGGTTGCAACACAGGCCCCTCTGTACACAAAGAACAGCTAGTTTGCCAACGTAGTGGAATCGCAAGGGATAACGAAGGGGGAGAGTGGTGGGAGAAGAGGCTGAAAGGAGGTGTTAGTCAGGGGTGACTTCTTGTAAGATGCCATCAGCCTTGATAAGCGATTTGAAGGCTTTTGAGGAGGAGAATGATTGCATTTGGATTTTAGAAGGATCCCTTGACAGCTGGGTGGAGGATGGACCGCAGGTGGGGCAGAACTGGAGGTAGGAAGACCCGTTTTGTGAGGCTATTGTGATAGTCCAGGTGAGAAATAATGTGGTTTGGCCTGGAGTCTAAGCCCTGGAAACAGTGTATTTGGGTTTGTTCTGAAGGTCAACTGAATTGTCTGATGGGTTGAAGTCAAGGTTTGAAAGAAAAAGAGGACAAGAGTGGCCCTAAGGTTTTGACCTGAGCAAATTGATGAATGGAGGTGCCATTTCTTGACATGGGGATGTCAGTGGGAAGAGAAGGTTTGAAGAGAAAAAGTTAAATAAATAGCTTTGTTTTTGAAGATACAGATACTTTCAGATATTCAATACTGAGTACACAACTGTTTGTAAGACTCAACAATTCAGGGCCAAGTTGGAGGTTGGAGCTAAAGGTAAGACTTGTCAACAAAGCCATGGAATTAATTGTGAATGTGTAGGAAATAATAGTTGGCTAAGAAAGAACAGATTGCATATGTGAGCACTGGGACACTCTAACGTTGAGAGGTCAGGAAGAGAGGAGGACCCATACACAATATCCACATAAAAACCATGATTGCCAATTTTTAAGTCCTTGTTGAATGTTTGCACAAGAAATACATCAACATTTTCTCATGTAACATGTAAAAAAACATAGAGCACAAAGTAAAACTTCTGATCATGTCCTAGTCTTATCCTCTAACAAAGAAGAAACCTGTTAACTAATTTGTGGTATTTCTCAGTCAATTTCCTCAATGTACATGTTTGTATACATTTATGTGTGTTTGTGTGTATAAGTGTATGTATATAATTTTTATTCCTTACATACATGGGATTATTTGTTTATATTGTTATGAAATTTACTTCTATACTTAATGAATCATGGAGGGTTTTTTTTCATATCATTATAAATTTACATCATTTTTCTTTAACTTGTACAGATTATTCTACAGTATGGAGGCACAATAATCCATTCAAGCACATTCCTGTAGATAAACATATATCATGTCTCCAGGTTTTCATGGTTAGAAACAATGCTGCAATGAAAATCTTTACCCTGCTTTCTGTACACTTATTCTCACAGATAGAGATCTATTAAGTAGAATTGCCGGACTCACGATACACAATAAAAAAAAAACCTAATGTTTATTTATTTTTGAGAAAGAGGAAGAGAGACAGAGCAAGAGCGGGGGAGGGGCAGAGAGAGAGGGAGACACAGAATCCGAAGCAGGCTCCAGGCTCTGAGCTGTCAGCACAGAGACCGACGCGGGGCTCAAACTCACGAACGGCGAGATCATGACCTGAGCCGCAGTCGGATGCTTAACCAACTGAGACACCCAGCTACCCCAACGACACAGTTTTTAAATGTTGATAAATACTATCTTATTCCTTGACAACATTGAATATTATCGATTTTGCACTGGTGACGTATACTGGGCATTATTTGCATTTCTCTGGTTACTGGCTAAGTTGAACATCTTATCATAATTTGAGACTATATTTCTTTGTTAAGCCTTTTTCAACTTTAATAGACACTGACAAACTTCAGCCCCCAATTTTTCTACTAATGTATTTTCTCAACAGCACTGCATGAAAGGTTCTGACTCTCCCCGCATCACAAATACCTGGTCTATTCAGACGCTTCAAATATTGCCAATCTTAAAAGTGTACAAAGATACCGCCTTATGATTTTAATTGCTTTTCCCTGATTACTTACATGGTTGAAAATTTTTCAGATGTGTGTGAGTCATCTGGACACTTTTGCAAACTGTCAGATCATTTCTTTTACCCATTTGTTGTCAATATTGTTAGAAGTTGAGTATCTTTTTGATTATTAATTTGTATAAGATGACTTTATACATCCTGTAAACTAACACTGCCTCAATTACGCATGTTGCAAACATATTGCCCAACTTGTCGCTTGTCTTTTTCATAGTTCTTTGTAAAGTGATGGTTTTGAGGAAAACAATTTTTAAAAACATAATCATATTTGGGGTGCCTGGGTGGCTCAGTCGGTTAAGCCTCTGACTCTGGGTTTTAGCTCAGGTCATGATCTTCCAGTTCATGAGATTGAACCCCATGTGTGGCTCTGCACTGGCAGTGAGGGGCCTGCGTGGGATTCTGTCTTTCCTCTCTCTCTGCCCCTCCCCTGCTCTCTCTCTCTCTCTCTCTCTTTCTCAAAAATAAACATTTAAAAAGCATATAATCACATTTGTAAAATTTTGGCTTTGTATCAAGTAGTTTTTGTGTTTTAAGGAAATCCCCTTCTGCCCCAAGGTTATTAAAACATAAGTGTTAAATCGTATTTTCTTCTAAGTACTTTAACATTTTCTTTTCTTCATGTAAGGAGTTATTCACTTGGAAATTAGTTTTTCTTATAATACGTGTTAGCCATCGAATTTCCTTTTTTCCGTGTGTATAACTAATTGACGTAACAACACTAACTAAAGAGACCTTTTCTTCTCCATTAGTTTCTAGTGCTACCTCTGTCAAATTTTGTGTCTGTATTTCTCCTTTGGAGAATTGCCTATTCACTTTTCTTAGATTTTTCTAAGGAATTGCTTTCTGTTTCTTATCCTTGCTGTTCAGAAACCATCATTATATTTTCAGGATATTTTTATTTGTTTTTTTTTAATATTAAATATAATTTATTGTCAGAATGGTTTCCATACAACACCCAGTGCTCATCCCAACAGGTGCCCTTCTCCATGCCCATCACCCACTTTCCCCAGGATATTTGTATTTGTAATATATTTTGCAATTAGTTTCTACAACTCTGTCATTTGTCTCTGGTGTGGGTATCTCACAACACAGAGGGATTTTAAAGCTTCATGTGGTCAACTCTGTACATTTTTGTGACATCTCGATTTTGAAGACTTTCTCTAACCCATGATTCTAAAAGTATTTAACAATATTTTCAACTAGTTCTTTTACAGTTTTACTTTTTGTTTTTAGATGTTTTTTATCCTCTTGGAATTAATCTTATATGTGGTATTAAGCGGTCTAACTCTTCCCAAGGGGATAATGAATTTTTCTGACACTTCAGCTTTTCTGCATTCCTCCCCCTACTCACTAGACTTTTCCAGAGTTGAAGCAGGACAGAGGAGGAGAGGGCAAGGGCAGAAGAGCTCTGACCTGGCTGGTGGTGCCAATGTAACCAATATAATCTGTAGTTAGTTTCCTCTGAACAGGGCTGCGGTTTCAAATTCACTCTTTCTCTAGGGCACCCCTGTGCCTCTCAGAGGCTCCCCTGGTTGTGCCACAGTCTTCACAGCCGCTCACTTTCACAGCCACTCACCTCGGCCCCCAAAGAGGCATGTCTAGGTCCCCCAGACACACAGAGAGGTGTTCTCTCTGAGAAGTAACAGTCCCACCTGCAGCGTGACTTCTGAATGTCTCACCAAACATTCCTATAGTTGAAAACGCTGTTTATATAAGTATTTGGACTTGGGACCAATTACAATTTACAAAGACACACAAAACATTCTTGCATGGATTTCATGTATTCTGCTGGCCGGAACTGAAAATCCTAAGGAAATCAAGAGACCATTGGACTTTGTGTTCAGCACTCCTCCACGGGTTGTTTGA
Organism: Leopardus geoffroyi; assembly: GCF_018350155.1. Taxonomy (NCBI): domain Eukaryota; kingdom Metazoa; phylum Chordata; class Mammalia; order Carnivora; family Felidae; genus Leopardus; species Leopardus geoffroyi. The sequence continues at coordinate 71,609,031 of NC_059331.1, read as the reverse complement.
CATTTCAGAAGATCCAGCACTGATGACAGTGAAGTCCTTGAGTCACTAGAACCCGCCCCTGTATCATGTATATTTGTAGCTGCCATGTCCTTGGCGATTCCACGTATAGGTACAAACCTCCAGCCACTGCATTATGTCTGCTATTTTAGTGAGGTTCAGGCATTTACATATTGAAAATGCATTTTCCTTTTACGGTCTCCTTCGTGTCATAGCTAGCGCATTACAGTGATTTTCCCTTTTTATGTAATCTTTCATTATGCTTTTCGTTAAGTTATTGTAATACAAATTTCATTTCGGAATACACTAGATAGGAGGCATTACACAGTATTTATTATAAAAAGGGTCACTGGATTTGACATGGCTGAGAATCACTGCTGTCTAGGGATGAATTCCGGACTTCTTAGCTCATCATCCAAAGCCTTTTATTTCCAGAGTTCTGCCTGTCTTCTCAGGTTTATCTCTCTGGTCCCTTCCCACAAGTGCCTTACAACCAGGCACACACAGCAGCCTGTCTTCCCGGCACGTGCCACACTCAGATGTGTTTCCATGCCTTCCTACTCACCTTGGTCCAGTAAGCCTGGCAGAGCCCCACTGGCCTTCATTCCTCAGCTCCCAGGCTGTCTGCTGAGCTTCCCCATCTTGACCTTGGTACCATCAATACTGCGTTCAGGTTGGTCAGGTGCGTTCCTCTTTCTGCCCCTGATTAAGACTTCGAGGACAAAGTCTAAGGATTCATCCTTGTAGCCTCAGATTTTTACCCAGTATCCATCTGGCCAACTGTAAGATGGTAGACAGTATTTATGACATGTATTTGATTCTCACAAGGCAAAATCAGGAAACAACCAAATTCTGCGGTGATATCAGCTCCCCGGAGAGTATACTGGTCACCATGTGGTGTTGCAGGGGTGCTGGAAAAGGGGTGAAAAGGAAGACAAATCTTCCATCTCAGCTTTGTGTCCCCTTTCAGAACCCCTTTCCCCCATTCCTCTGTTCCTCTCTTATACCCCTTACCAGTTAAAGTCATGTCAGAGCGTTTTAGCTACCCAGTGAGTGTGATCAGAACTCACTTCGCAGCGGATGCCGAAGACAATGTGCGTGTGTGTGTGTGTGCGTGTGTGTGTGTGTGCGTGTGAGAAGGGGCCCAGCCAAGGTCTGAGAACTCTGGAGGACCCTGGCCTTGAAAAATAGGCTTTGGATCTTTGTGGCACACTGGCCACTTAGAAGTATCCCCGAGGACCACAGAATAGAATCACACTTAAAGACAGAAGAGCCTAATTCATGTATCCCTGCTCCTCATTCTACTGAAGGAACAACTGAACCCTGAGAGGTGAGAGCGTTTCCCAGGATCTCCACCCAGAGATGGCTAGTGATGAGAGAGGTCTGTGCAGGCTGCCTGGACTTGGCCTGCACTCACAACGTGCCAATTGTGGCTCCGGCATGTGATGTCCTCCCATTCTGTCACCCTGACTGGTGTCTCCTCCCTTGTGTCCCAACTGAGGGGTGCTCAGGATCATAGTGCCTGCTGGAAGTCCCAGAATGGTACCTGTAACAAGTCAAATAACTCTTTTAATGATATAGATATGCAGCTACTTTTTGCAGTGCTTTTAGAGTAAAAAGTAAGTCGGGTTTTTTTAAACCCAGCTATCTCGTTGAAAATGAATTTGATGAAAAAAGCTTATCTAAAAGCATGTCTTGCATTAATAATTGGGTTACATAATCAGAATCTTTTTCCAAGACTTACATTCTTCCCCACTGTAGTATGTACCTCAGAATTCAGATCCCTTTCCTTAGCACTCCAGGTTGTCTCCATGTTTCAAGGTTCAAAACTATAAGGCACTGTTTCTCTCACTGAAATAGTTCTAATCTTTTCTATCAATAACTAAAGAGCTATAGGGCTAATTTCATTCAGCAGACTTGTGGCTTAAAGACAGCTACAAAGATTTTTAGGCCAATTTATTTTTGTATCTCTTATCTCTTAACAGAAATAGTACATGCTGATTGTAGAAAATTAAGAAAAATGAGATGAACAAGAATGGTGTATGTTATTAGAGATTTTTTTTCCAATTTATGTAAAATGTTTGTCTTCCAAATCATGCTATGGCTCACTAAATGTTTGCTCTTTCTTTGAAGAGGAAAAGAAATAAATGTCTACGAGTGTCTCAATATAATTGAGCAGTATTTATGTACAATTGCAAGGCTGTGTACAAAAACCCATTTTGAAATGGCTGCACCCTGTTCTCTATAGGCTTTCTGAAGAGCAGTGTGAATGATCCATTGCTTTAATTAGAAACCTTAGGCTATGGAGAATGGTAAGAGGAAAAAGTACTCTGCCTGGTGCTGGGAAATCCTGATGAAAATAAGACAAAGGCAGCTAAATGAAATCTCCTGCGAAGAGAAATTTTCACTATCATTTTCCCGAGAGGATTCAGCTTCAGGAGTTAAAGAACTAGGCTTACTCCATGGCAGTTGGTCATCACATTGGATTCATTTAGCTGCATTTGTTGATACCTGGATTTTTCTAGAAACACTTCTAAAGAACTGTAAATCCACAATTCAGCATCATGGACCATCAGCACAAGAGTGGGGGTCCCTGAAGACTATAGAAGGTTGGTAAAAATCCATCCCATTATTACAAATCTTTAATTATCTGACCTCAGGTTTCTATTCTTTTTTAAAAAAAAATTTTTTTTCAACGTTTATTTATTTTTGGGACAGAGAGAGACAGAGCATGAACGGGGGAGGGGCAGAGAGAGAGGGAGACACAGAATCGGAAACAGGCTCCAGGCTCTGAGCCATCAGCCCAGAGCCCGACGCGGGGCTCGAACTCACAGACCGCGAGATCATGACCTGGCTGAAGTTGGACGCTTAACCGACTGTGCCACCCAGGCGCCCCACAGGTTTCTATTCTAAACTGGGTTCCTGGTAAGAAGAGGAAGACAGAAGGGCATTTTCAGGACTAGGAAAAGCAGAGTCACCATCCTCTTAAATAAATGGAGGTCAGTGGAAAAAAGAACATATGTGTTCTGGGGTGGTTGTCCAGTCAGCCTTGCATGCTAACATGTGCTGTTCTGGCAAGTAATTAGTTAATGCAAACCAGACATCAGTTTTGCACGTCTAAGAGATAGGACACAGCTGCACACTGTAATACCATTGAAAGGACAGGAGCTATGAGAAGATTTCTAGATTCTGTTGTAGAAGTTGGCCATCCCACGTGAGTTCTTCTCTCATGGTGGAGCCATTGGAGATCCATGGACAAAATGCAGGTAACAAAAGGAATGGGCTCAATTAAGATGTCTCAGAGAAATAATCTGTAAATGGTAGAAGGATCCTTAGCCCTATTAGTTGATGGCAAGAAAAAAAGGCACTCCTCAAAGTAAATTTGGGATCTCGTGTGTCAAATCCTTCCTCAAAGAAGACGACTGAGGTATAGAGAGTAGTGAAGAAGAAGAATAAAAAACAGGATAGGAGAGATTGAAAGATGGGGCTTGGACACCAACCCTTTCACTTCCATAGGAATTAATAAATATGTGACTATCTTTTGACATTTTGCTTCTCACAATGCTACCCCAGAGGTGTCAGAAAGAACAGAGCCACAGGACTAAAGCACTCCTGAATCTGGGAAAAGCAGGGTCTGAGTCCCAGTGAAAATAAGTGGAAACCCATTCTGCAACTTATTTTCTTTGCTTTAGATTATCTCTGAACATGGGCCATGAATAACGGTATCATTCATGTTTCTTTAAGCTATTTCGAGCATTTTGGAGGCCATATGCAAAGACCATTTATGGACTTCCTGGATAAAAGGTAAAATAAAAACACAAAAAAACAAAAAAACAAAAAAACCTAAGATCACTAACATGATCTCTGCCATTTTTCATATCACCTGAAGTAGGAATCCTTGGTCAAAAAGCTGCAAATATTTCACTGGGATATGTGGTGGCAAGAGGGAAGGAAACAACCATAACCAAAGCTTCAAAGTGTAAAAGTTATGGCCAGAGACTTCCAGAAGAAAAGGGAGGGGTGGTGTGTCCCGAAGACATTTCCAGAGAAGGGGCGCAAAGGCAGGAGATGCTCTGGAAGCCCCATTGCAGGTCAGAACTCTGCAAAGGCATCCAGAACATACTTCTTCATGGAATGCATATCTGGGGAAGAAAGAAAGGAAATCACCCAAGATGGTGACTGAGAGTTCTGTGTACAGCAGGCCAAGGCCAGCAGCTTGATCTCAGTTACCAAGAGAAGATTCATGACACAGAGGTTCAGGGGCCACAGAAAGATGGATCTGGGGAGTCCGCAAACAACCCAAGAGTGCCAGGGGTGAAGGTGCTGGGAATCCAGACTCTTTGGGAGCCTTTTGAGCACCACCAGCAGCAGCCCTGGGCTATGAGGCCACCCCTGCCCTCAGAGTGATGCTAATCTGCAAAACAGCTAAAGCCACATGCATTTCTCCCTGCCTGCTTTCCAACCTTGCAACCTTCCAGATGTTCCGGAAGAAGAGATTTAGATGGAAACTAAAATACCAGTGAATAAAATATTGGAGTTGAAATACGAAATAAGAAAATTCACAGTGAAGAAATAGACCAAATGGAGAAAAAAACTTCAAACAACTAAAAAAATAATAGAAGTTGGGGTGCCTGGGTGCCTCTCTCAGGTTAGCATCTGACTCTTGGTTTTGGCTTAGGTCATGATCTCACCATTTCATGGGTTTGAGCCCCGCATTGGGCTCTGTGCTGGCAGCGCGGAGCCTGCTTGGGATTCTCTCTCCCCCCTCTCTCTTTCTGCCTCTCCCCCACTCATGCTGTCTCTGTCTCTCTCAAAATAAATAAACTTAAAATTTTTTTGAAGAAATCATAAAAGAAATCCTTGAGACTTCAGATTGAAGAAACTTTTGGGATATCAGGGTTTATTTTGGTTTTTACCTTGAGAACAAAAAGAGACTCACACCTAAATTTATCCTGGTAAAACTTCAGATGTTCAAAGATAAAGGACAAAAGCAGTAACTCCTGGTTGATTGCTGGCCGTGGCTCATCTCCTCTGCAATGGAATTATGCTAAGACAGCGAAACAAGATCTATAGAGTTTTTAGGGAAAAGAGTGTGGCCCAGGAATTCCAAACTGTGACAATTTATCATGGCAACACTAGGAAATAACCATATTCTGAGATGTGTGAGTATTCAGGGGAGCAAACCACCCATGTCACATGAAAAATACTCAAGAAGGTAAATGCGGTGGATAATAGTGATAATAATGAAACAAAGTAAGGTCCTCAGTGAATAATTACTGTTTAGATGGTTACGTGTAATTAAAATGTCAAAATGGTTTAAGAGAAGTTACAGACTGATAAACCTAATTGTAACACCCTGGTTTTAAAATCTGAGATAATTCTAACACAATCTGAGAGGCAGAGAAAAAAGAAAAAAAATGAAAGCAAGCTCAATTAATTCTTCCCCTTATATGAGACATTGAGGATTTATTGATAGTATGGACAGGGCAAGAAATGGCTCCCTATTTTTAAGGAAAGATGCTCTCAAATAGACTATGAGTAGAAAGTGTTATTTTCCAAGTCAGTGGAAAGATAAAATGCAACACATCCAAAAATAAAATAAAATAAAACCCAAAAAAGCAATACAACAGTCGAGCATGAAATGCAATTGCATTAAGTAAGATAAGTGCCAAAGGGTCGAATTCCATCTTCAGAGGAGAATGGGTTTTCGCATTGGGTTTGGAAAACAAAATCTAGCTAAATGTTGTTTTCAAAAAACATGTAAAACAAATTGGAGAGAAACATATTTTTCACAGAGATGGACAAAGACACACCCGAGGAACACAAATGGAAAGCAGAAGTGACAATTTTAATACTGGACCAACTAGCGTGAAGGGAAAGGAATCACTTGAACAATGACAGCCATTTCACAGATCAAAGGCAGAATCTCAAGTAAAGGTGCAATTGTCAGGAATAATGAAGGGACCAGTGAAAACAGCACTAAAAAACATGAAGCCAGTTCTCTTAGAAATTTGAGTGAGCAAAACACTGGTATTGGCTGCTTTTTTTTTTTTTTTTTTCAACGTTTATTTATTTTTGGGACAGAGAGAGACAGAGCATGAACGGGGGAGGGGCAGAGAGAGAGGGAGACACAGAATCTGAAGCAGGCTCCAGGCTCTGTGCCATCAGCCCAGAGCCCGACGCGGGGCTCGAACTCACGGACCGCGAGATCGTGACCTGGCTGAAGTCGGACGCTTAACCGACTGCACCACCCAGGCGCCCCGGTATTGGCTGCTTTTAAATGAAACAATTCCATTATTTAAAGCAAGTTATTGATGTTTAACACTATTTTTTCTTTATCTTTAAAAAAAATGTTTATTTATTTTGAGAGAGAGAGAGAGAGAGAGAAGGTGTGAGGAGGGGAGGGGCGGAGAGAGAGGGAGACAGAGAATCCCAAGCAGGCTCTGTGCTGTCAGTGCAGAGCCTGGCACAGGTTTCGATCCCATGAAACGTGAGATCGCAATCTGAGTGGAAATCCAGAGTTGGACGCTTAACTGACTGAGCCACCCGGGCACCCCAACACTGTTTTTCCTTTACAGTGTCTTTTATTTATTTGTGTCTTCTAGGCTATTTTATTGAATCCTTAAACAAATATTGTTTCTTGTTTAATAATCATATTTAAAGCCAAGGATTTTTGTGCTCCATAGGGTCTGCCTCCTCCTTCTGCTGCTCCTGGGGCTGCTTGTCACCTGCTCAGCGGGGAGCTGGTACCTCTTTGTGAAGCGACAGTGGAGGAGACTGGGGTCTGGCAAATAGCCCAAAGAAGGGGTCAAGACTGACAAGAGCGATCATTTTAATGTGAAGGTGGTGGGGCAGGATGGTTCTATGGTACAACGGAAGATTAAGAGGCATACAACATTTAGGGGGACCTGGGTGGCTCAGTTGGTTAAGCATCCCACTCTTAATTTCAGCTCAGGTCACCGTCTCACGGTTGGTGAGTTTGACCCCTGCGTCCAGCTCCTCCCTGGCAGCCCAGAGCCTGCTTGGGATTCTGTCTTTCCCTCTCTCTGCCCCTTTCCTGATCTCTCTTGCTCGCTCTCTCTCAAAATGATAAACGTAAAAAAAAAAAAAAAAAAAAAGAAGCATACGTCACTTAGTAAAAGCGCTGAAAGCCTGTTGCGAAGCAAAGAATTTGTCAGTGAGGCAGATTCTGATTTGATGGGCAGCCCATGAATAAAACAGACACATCTGCACAGCTGGAAATGGAAGATGAAGCACAGTCGGTGTGTTCCAGCAGACAAAGGTGTCTACTGAAAAGGGAATCTGCTACTTTCCTCCAGAAACTCTGCTCCTCCGGACCAGGAAGACATTCTCAATCAGAAAACTGCAATTTGGTTTCACCGCATTCTGACTACTACTACAGTATAGTTGTGCCTATTCTCTCATTGTCCCCTTCCCCCCCGCCCCCTTTATTGTACATAAAGTAACTGTGTGTGCACAAAAAATAAAGCCAAGGATTTTCTTTTAAGAAGAAACTTAACCCTATCTCATTATTCTGTCTAATGTAATGTCTTATCTAATAGTCTGCAGTTTGATTTTAACTTTCTTTTTCCCTCAGGATTTATTTATGAATATCTACTTTTAATTCCCAACTCATTTTATTTTTAAAGTGAATTTGAGTTCTATCTATTGCGCTCAAAGATTGTGACCTGAGTGATTTATATAAATAGTTCGTGTTAGTCGAAAAAAATGCATTTTTTCTTTGTAACATGTAGAATTATTATCTGAATTTTCTTAATTTTCTACATTGAGCATCTACTATTTTTATTAGGAGAAAAAATATATATAAATTAATTGATGTAAAGATCCTTCTGGCCATATTTAAATCATGAGCCTGTCTGTTGAAAATATCACTATGGTTCTTTACTTGATGTAAAAGTTTAGAAATAATTTAAAGAAATTTATAGTTTTACTTGCAGGAATAAAATCCCAGATATCAAATTACTCTCTTGAAATATAAGATAGGAAAGTTCTCCTCCATGTAATCACAGAGAAACTATTTTGGTTATTTATAATGTCGAAACTCTGTTATTTTGTACAATATAGCTAGGAATTGGCATTTTTAGCGCTGTAATTGGTCTCCTTTAGAAAGCAAAGCTGAAATCAATGTCATCTTCTGCTTCTCTATTCTTTTTCCATGAAACACACCTTGAATTGCTGGGCCTAGTACAACACCTTTAGAAAAACATTTAGTGCGACAAGACTGTAATTTTCCAAATAAAGCAACCGATAAATTGGAACAGTACATGTGCAAAGAATATCAATCATCATATGCAATATAATTACACATGCAATAAATACTACTTAAAGTATTTTAGGTACAGACTTCTGACATGTAAAAATAATACAGGAAAAACATTGATAAATAATTCCACCGATTGTAAATTATAACAAATTAGAAGAAATAATAAGTCTTTTGTTACAATGGGTTGTATTCTAAGTTGGTTGTAAAACCAAATGAACTTTCTCATTTAAGAAAAAAAGACATGCAGGTGGGTTCTAGAAGCTCATTTGACCCATAGTTCACCGAACCTTGTCAGGGCATGAATGTGAAATTGGAAGAAGGATGTTTCTTCAGAAGAATGTGCTGGGAGCTCTACTCAGGAAGACTGGCCCACATGTGTCCCACCTATGCCAGCTGAGGGAAAGGACATTCTGACTGCACCTCTCATGGGTGCCAGTGGGCAAGACCTGGGAAGGTGTGAGTGGTTTCTCAGGTGAGGCTGATTCTCTGACATATTCTTTATTCACCCAAAGTATTGGCTCTCTCCGATCGGCTTCTCCTTTGATCTTTATATTTTTAAAAGAAGCAGAGAAAGATTATTTTCTAAATACCTCTATGTGTATAGTCACACCTGTATAATTCAGAAGAGAAATATGCCAAATGGTAACATACCTTCAGATATATGAGGAACCCTTTTTCTTTTTAAGTTTATTTACTTTGAGAGAGAGAGAGAGAGAGAGAGGAGAGGCAGAGTGAGAGCAGGGGAGGGGCAGAGAGAGGGAGAGAGAGAGAATCCCAAGCAGGCTCCATGTTGTTAGTGCAGAGCCCAATGTGGGGCCTGAACTCATGAACCATGAGATCATGACCTGAGCCGAAAATCAAGAGTTGGACGCTTAACCAACTGAGCCACCCAGGTGCCCCTATGAGGAACATTTTTGAGAGTTCTTTCCACCCAGGTGCCCCTATGAGGAACATTTTTGAGAGTGCCCTTATGAGGAACATTTTTGAGGCATGTGGAAAAGAGCCAAGATACCCGCTTATTTTCAGGAAGGTCCCAGGAGCCCTGCATCATGAATTAGCCTGAATAAACAAGTCCTCACTTACATAAAATGAAGCTTGAAATGAGACAAAGGGCTCAGTAACACACCTTCATGGAAACCTCGCCCCTCTCACAGGATGGAGCCTTCCCCAACTGCTCTGTGCACCTGCTACAGCCCTTCACGTGGCAGGGCAAGGCCCCTTCCCGGGGTCGCAATGTCAGCCCAGGCCTGCTTCCCAAAGCTCTTAGGAGAGCACTCCCCATTCCACGCACACTGGTGTTCTAGAATGTTGGCCCTCTTCCCAACATTCAACCTACCGCGTCTGCTCCCTGAGGTGCCCTCCTTTTGTCATGGAACTTTGCCATTTCTGAAGAACCCCCATCGCATGCCCAGTCACCCTCTGTCTCTTCAAGGGACCATGTCAACAAATAGTTTGTGTGAAGTCTTCTAGAGCCTTCTTCCCCACTGCATCCTCTCTTTCTGTGCTTTCAATTTTTAACTAGGCCACCCACCTCCCTCTTTCTCTTTCATCCCATCTGATGGAGTTAAATGCCTAAGGCCACAGTCCACAGAGAGAGAAGAGGAGATGGAGGCAAAGGTCACGTACCCTGTACCTGGGGTCAGTTCAGGATCCTGGCCCGGATGCAGGAGCTCACTGTTTGCCGGTTACGTACACCTCAGCGCCTCTTCTCCCATCCTCTGCCCACAGCTGCTCGGCAAGAGATATTGGTGATGGCAAAAGTCCGAGTCCGGCTGGAAGAGAGGAAGGGGGTCAGGAAGGGGACTGGGAATGAGGAGAACGTGGATAAGTGATAGAAGAGAGGGGAGGAGTTAGTGACAGTGGGAAAAAGAAACCAATGCCCTTTCCTCCTTGCAAACTGGAGAGTCAAGAAGAGCAGACAAGAGAGCTGGTTGCCGGGGCAGCCACATGTAGCAAAGCTTGGCAACTTGTGGTGGGAGGGGTAAAAATTGAGACGGGAGGGCGACTGCCAAGGCAAGATGTCAAGATGGAAGGACCTTCATGTTCAGCTGTTCTTCACGAGGGCAGCTGCCACACTGGGTAGGGGCGATGCAAAGCCACTGAGCTAAGGGGACCTTTAACTGCTCCTTGACATTATACTTGCATAGCCCTCTGCTCTCAGTGAGACATGTGTGGGACAGATCATCCGGAGGGGGATTAATGCTTAAGTGTGGTCGATACTCCCTGGTGTGACTCACAGGCAAGGACTAAGGTTTGTTATCAGTTCTTACCAAGGTTTTCAGGTCAGCAACAGTAGGAATGGATGTTACAAAAGAAAGAAAGAACCGACTCAAGATTGCTTGTTCTGCTTCTGAGGACGAAGTTTTCCATCGCTGATGAGATCTCTTGATGCAGGTCTCACTGACGTTTAAATCACTGTGACATTTGAAACTTATGTTGATCCCTGAATGGAGTTTGACAACTGATGTATTTCCTTTTATATTTTTTAAATAGTTTCTAAAACTTTTCCGACTTAGTTTCAAAGGATGTGATTTTGATATATTTGTATATTAACATTCTAAAATAAAATGGTTACATTGCTTTGATAAATATGAAATGCATTCTGAAAATTGGAACATAAACAGTCGCCATTTGATACCCAACATCATCCATTTTTAAAACACGTGAACATTTTTTCCTTCACAGTCAGAAAGTTTACATCAATCATCTTCCTCTTACCACAGTATTTCTATCACAATTCCCCCGTAGACTTATATCCAAATACGACTTTTATGTATAAAGTATTTAATTTTTTAACACTATCAAATTTCTTTTAAGCAGAATTATGTCCATAAATTAAAATTATTTTTAATTTCCCCTGGTTAAAAACCTCTAAATGTAAGGGTGCCTGGGTGGCTCAGTGGGGTTGGGTATCCAACTTCGGCTGAGGTCATGATCTCATGGTTCATGAGTTCGAGGTCCATGTCTGGTTCTGTGCTGACAGCTCAGAACCTGGAGCCTGCTTCAGATTCTGTCTTCCTCTCTCTCTGCCCCTCCCCTGCTCTCGCTCTGTCTCTCTCTGTCTCTCTCTCTCAAAAACAAATAAACATTAAAAAAAAATCTCTAGAGTTAAAACTTCTATTTTAAGTAGAGTAATTATTATAAATCAAAATACCTTAAAGATATAATGAATTATGATAAATAATTTTTAAGTGTTTATTTATTTTTGAGAGTGAGAGAGATAGAATGTGAACGGGGGAGGGGCGCAGAGCAAGGAAGACACAGAATCCAAAGCAGGCTCCAGCTCTGAGCTGTCAGCACACAGCCCAACACGGGGCTCGAACTCATGAACCACAAGATCATGACCTGAGCCAGAGCCAGGCACTTAACCGACTGACCCATCCAGACTCCCTGCTGCTCTTTATTTTTTAAACTCCCATTTCTAGGTTTTCTACATTTTCTATGGCATAGAACATTTTCAATATAATTTTTGATATGTTGATAAAGTAGAACAAAGGCATAAATGTGAAAATCACTTGTCTGGAGCAAGTCAGCCGTGAGCATGATTGTAGAATCACATTATTCCATCCGTTTGAAGAAATACCTTGCTTATGATTGAGTTCTGAGGGGCAGGATTCCTCAAATGAGGACCACAGATGATGCGTCATAGGACTGTGAGTTTTCTGGCATAACATGTAAGTAATGAATGATAACTTGTAACTGTAGTGTAGTGTGGACCATCTGAATGACTCTATCCTGAGGCCTCCTGTAGGATTTCAGGGAACATGTCTTCCATGACATGAGGGCCCCCAGTTGCGATCTTTGGTCCCCCATTTTTCTCTAGCTTCATCCACTCTCTGTCTTAGCTTCATCCACTCTGTCTTATTCATTCAGTCCCTTGGCTTTAATGCCATCTCTGTATTCACTGGCTCCTAAATTTTTATCTCCAGTGCAGACCTCTCCCCCAAACTCCAGACTCTTGTACCCAGCTTCTCCTCCACTTGGATGCCTGCCAGATGTCCCCAAATTAATCGGGTCAGGATTGAACTCCTATCTCTCCTCAACCCCACACCTGCTCTTCCGGCAGCTTCCCCAGCTTGGTTGGAGGCACCTCCATCCTTCTGGGGTGACCCTTCTAAACTGTAAGACAGATCATGTGATGCCCCGGCTCAACAAGCTGCAGTGGCTCCCCTTTCCATGCAGAGTAAAAACCAAAGCGGCTGCCGTGGTTTCTTGGAGTTTACACAGCCTTGCCCTCACTAATCCGCCCTTCTCTCCTACCCTAACTCACCATGTGCAGCCACAGTGACTTCCCGCTGTTTCTTAAACACACCAGACCATTCCCACCTGGAGGATTTTCTCCCCCTGATACCTGCTCTGGCTGCTCCCTCACATCCCACAAATGCTCTCTCCATTCTCACCTTTTCAGTGAGGTCCCACCTGACCCCTACCACCTGCCCCATCCTAGCCCAGGCACTCCCTAAGCCCTGTTCTACTCTCCTTTTTAAAGTGCATTTATCATTTGCCAACACACTATAAAGCTCACTCAGTAATACATCTCTTGTTTTCTGTCTACCCCTGCTAGAGGATGAGCTCCACACAGACCAGGATCTTGTCTATTTTGTTCACTGATGTGCAAATTGCCTAGAACAGTGCCTGGCACACGATATGTGCTTCGTGTTTTTGATGGTTGAATGAATGAGTGAATGAATGAATAAATGAGCAGAACGTAGGCCAAATCACGCATACGTTTTATGTTTTGTCATGCTTTAGAGAACAGTGATGGAAAATGTGAGTTCTCACACAGCACACGGTACAGCAATCATAAAATTCAGAGAGCCCACACCAACTGGGCAATTGGCCTTGGGTTCTCATTCCAGGCAGGTACACGGCATACAGTCTAGCCCATCTTGCTCTGTGCTAATGAACAATTCATTAGCAGCAACTACTAGAATTACAATGAAGATTTTTTTCCTTTTGCAATGCCAGAAATAAATGGATTAAGCACCCGTTTATTATAGATTCAATACCATCACAATACTGACTTTATTTTAAGGTGAACTAGTCAGCTTTACGAATTACCATGTGACATTTCTTCACTCAACAATTGCTTGCTGGCAGAATTTTGGCTAAATTGGAGACCTATTTACTGAAAAAGCCTTGAAGTTATGAAATCACTTTAGCCATTGAACTTATCCAGACAGGCCTTCTCTAAAATTAGTATCTTTCAAGTTAAAATACAGAAATAGAACATCCAACTGAAACTAAGGCTACTCTTTTATTAAACTCAATTTGGATGATTTCATTTCACCCAAACAACAATCCGCTAGTATGTTACATTAATGTTGTTAGTATGATTTTTTATACTTGTACTTAAGTTTTAAGTTTTAGTTTCCTGGTTGTAGAAACTCATAAGGCATTTTCACCTAGTTTCATGTTTGTCATAAGAACTAGGTCCCAACAGTTTCCATCTGTCATCCATTAGAATTTAGGACAAATTCCATAAGGAAAGAGATAAGGGATAGGGTTTATTGAGGAAAGAAAAAACTGACGAGGCCAGATTAATATAAGAGAAGGCACAGGGTTGCCCTTTTCCCATCACCCCAGGAAGAGGAAAGCCAAAGCCAGTGTACTTTGATGGACACACGGTGGAGCTTGTGTCCCAACGGAGGGACCCTTCCCCATGTGGGTGTTACTCTTTACAAGGCAGGTATACGAATCATCATCAATGGGGTATTCAGAGCACCAGCTGGGAAGTGGGTACCAGCTGTCTCCAGAGTAGTCTGCAAAGGGGAATCCAGGCCCTGCTCTCAGAGGAAGACAGCTGCTGACAGAGGGGGAGGAGATGAATCCCCTGGTCCCTTCTTGTTCATTGCCCAGGCAACCCAGTGTGAGCACACGATGATTCTGCTCAGTGTGTCACAATGTTTGCTGTATTTTAAGTAACAGTATAATAAAAATAATTTAAATCAATAGCTGGTGTCTGTTACTTTCCCATAATGGGTTCTACATAATACTCGGGTTTCTAAAATGCTGCCTGATAAGCACTGACATTTAAAAATAGGCTCACTCACTAAGATATTTTAGTTTACAATTGGCAAACAGTTTGGGAGACACCACTATGCAAGACCAAATAAACCCTTCACTTCAGGGAATTACGTTCTTGGGATCTGGGATGAGTACATAGTAGAAGTAAGCACCTGTGGGGGCGCCTGGGTGGCTCAGTCGGTTAAGCGTCCGACTTCGGCTCAGGTCATGATCTCACGGTCCGTGAGTTCGAGCCCCGCGTCGGGCTCTGTGCTGACAGCTCAGAGCCTGGAGCCTGTTTCAGATTCTGTGAATCTCTCTCTCTGACCCTCCCCCGTTCATGCTCTGTCTCTGTCTCAAAAATAAATAAACACTAAAAACAATTAAAAAAAAAAAAGAAGTAAGCACCTGTCTGCTTTTCTGCTTTTTCCTTCACAGCAGTGATATTTTCCTTGGAGGGTTCTTCTGGAGCGTTATGGTTTTCCAGAGATGAACCTAATGCCAATCAAGAACCTTGTCACATAGGAGCTGATCCATCTCTAACTTCATGTTCAAACATGGCACATCCTATGATGCAGTCAGTAAACAATAAATATTTTTCTTTTGACACAAGCGATTGTCATCAGTTTAACTAAAGATGACATATCTTTAGTTAAGATATGTCTTAAACTTAAGACAAAAAGTTTTTGTCATCACCTGGTCGCTGACCACACAAGGACAGAGAAATCAACAAAACTGGCTTTCTTTCCATTGAGGGCTTTTTAATTAATTACTCTTCAAAAATGGCATCTGTTTATCTGACAGATGAAAACCCTACAGGATACTTTTATCTCTTTGGTTTTCCAGTTTGATCTATTAAGGGACTATTCCGGCTTCCAATAGCTAGGACACTTTTAAAGCAGAGATGACCAATTTCTAGTCCAATTAGTTAAGATACATTGGCCCTTTGGTTCTAGGAATTTGTGCAACTATTTCATCCCCTAAAGAAACAATTACCTTCTCTATGGAGCATTTGCCATTTCTTCTTCATTATTTCCACACTGCTACGTCAATGAAAATATTGTGCAATTAGCTAGGTGCGTTTGAGGTCCACCTATCTTTCCCAGGAAGCCTTGCTATGAGTCTTTATGATTACTTTGCATTTTATAAGCAAGAACTTTTCAGTGAAGACCTCTAAGGATTTCCTTTCACCACCTCTTTATATAGTTAGTGTATTTTAGAATAACATACTGCCACTAAAAATGCAACCTAGATATTCTCTGGGCTTCTAACGGAGAAGTCAGCCTCAGCTCCCTGCAGGGCCTCATCAGCCCCACAGTTGCACACACACAGGATCAAGGAAAGAACTTGTTAAGTAGAAGACCAGGGGGGAGAGGTAGGGGGGGAAGTTACAGAGAGGGAAGGAGACAAACCATAAGAGACTCTTAAATACTGAGAACAAACTGAGGGTTGATGGGGGGCTGGGGGAGAGGGGAAAGTGGGTGATGGGCACTGAGGAGGGCACCTGTTGGGATGAGCACTGGGTGTTGAATGGAAACCAATTTGACAATAAATTATATAAATAAATAAATACATACATACATAGGGAAAGAACTTGTTTTATTTGTAGAGCCCTTTGGCAGTTTTCAAAGCATTTCCCCCTGTGATTCAATTTGTTCTTTCCAACAACCCTGGGAAGAATCTGTTGTGATTTCTATTGAAAGAATGTAATTAATCAAGACTTAGGGAGGTTGAAGTGTACCTGGTAATAAGCGACAAATGAGGAATCAATGTCTTTTGATCCTGAAGCCTGGGTACTTTCCTGCATCTCACACTACCTTTGATAGGAGCGTCAGGCCCAGTGTTAAGCACAAGCACCCTCCCAGCAGCTTTACACATGCAGACTGCCTACTGATCATGACTCCCAGTTGGTGAAAGGTTGAAATATGCCTCAGCCACACCACCATGCGATCATCTCGTACACAAGAGGAGTGTGACTCTACTTCGAAGACGTGTTGGAGTGAGAAATGAAGCCGTTATTTCAAAACACCCTGAAGGTTTCTAGTGTTTGGAAATCTATTTTTAAAAATCATGTATTTTTTTCATTACTAATTTACTCTAGTACTGTTCGATTTTCCCCTGAGGGATTTCTGGTAGAGAAGAAGATTGAGTTGCAAAGCCAAAAATAAATCACATGCAGATTAATATTAAATACTATCAATACAGCTTCTGATATATGGTAGTTTGGTGGCCCTTGGGCTATAACGACCTTCTGCGAGTGGGCAGAAGATGAAAGGAAGCAAAACGGAAGGTGTCATTAGATTAAGATTAGCCAAAGGAATGCTCTTCGAATCCAGTGGCTGTTGGCAAGGTTGGAACGAGGGTGCGGTGGCTGAGGACTCGCCGTGGGCTCACAATTTAAGGGTGCTAAAAGACTCAATAGTTGAAGAAAAATAATATTTTAATACAGCCTTCTGAAACATCAAAGGAATGCCAAAATAAAATCCATGATGAATAAAATATTAAAAATTTTAATAAAGACAGAATTGGCATTATTGGCTTTTTCTTTTGTTGCCAGCCCCAGTTTGGCTGGGCACAACACTGCCCCTGACACTGCATGGTTAGTTCATTTAACATTTTGACATCTCGTTCATGGTGGATTTTTCTCCATACATTGTGAGTTTTCAGAAATAGTGCATTAGAATATAATTTACAAATTTCACACCCAAGATGAACGCCTACCTCACCCTATCTCACCCTAGTCCTGGCTTCCAACATCCAACAGTGTCTATCCCTGGATCCCTACTTCAGTGATAACCCTTGGGCTGCTCGGTTCATCCCGAGCATGGAGATTTTCCACATCCCCCAGCCCTTTCAGAGTCTCTCAACTCCCCAGACTCCTCATTGCAACTGAGACTACGTTGTGTTAGATACAAGAAACTGAGGGGACCAAATGACCAGCGTCGTAACAAACGTCCTACCCTACTGGCTCCCTTCCCCCACAGATCAAGAAATCTGCATAATGGGAGGCATCTCCTTGTTCAATATGTATTTCCTTCTATGACTTCATGAACAAAAATGCAAACATACTCTGCCCCTCTGCGTGTGCCACAAAAAAGCCTTTTAAAAAACTTCGGCAGAAGCTCTGTCTGTCAGTGTCTGTCAGGAGTGTCCAACACAACCATCTCTCAGAAACCCAACAGCTCGTTAGAAGATCTCCCAGGATGTGCGATGAGCAGAGGCTCCAAGCTTAGGCCACCTAGATTGTATGGCTGCTTCTAAGAGGCAGGAAACTATATACTCTGGTTTCTCTTCAGATCGAATAAATTTTTCGCCTTTTACTAAGAGGCAGGAAACTAGGTGAAGGACATTCAGGAGGCCCACCATGCATGTACCTAGGATTGTTAGGACCCTCTGCCTGGGAGGGTGTGTAATCCAGGTGTGGCAAAGCAGGAGATTAGCAAATGCAGCAGAGAGAATGAGGTGAACGGGATTTGAAGAGCAGGAGATATATTCAGACATAAAAAGGAATGAAACCTTGTCATTTGCAACGACATGGACGGAACTAGTGAGTATTAGGCCTAGTGAAATCAGTCCGGGAGAGACAAACACCATACGATCTCACTCATATGTGGAACTTAAGAAACAAAACAAAAGAGGAAAGGGGAAAAAGAGAAGGAGAGAGACAATGAAGAAACGGACTCTTAACTACAGAGAACAAAGTGATGGTTACCAGAGGGGGAAAGGGTGGGAGTGGGAGAAACAGGGGACAGGGATACACAGTGGACTTATCGTGATGAGCGCTGAGCAATGTATAGAATTGTTGAATCACTACATTGTATACCTAAACTAATATAACACTGTATGTTAACTACATTGGAATTATAATGAAAAAATTAATAAAGAAAAAGAGCCAGAGAAGATGGAAATGAGAGCCGTGGCAGAGGAAGCACTTAGAGGAGATGAGTGAGAAACCAGGCAAGAATTGGTGCCGCCATATGCACACACCTGATTGCTAGCTTCCACCACTGCAGACCACTGACTGGTTCAGATCCAGGTGAATCAGACCTAGAGGGCGTTGCTTCCTGCACTCCTGGACCTTTTCAGAAAACACTCCCTCACTGTTACAATCATGGGACAGTCTTGGGCATGAGGGGACAGAATAGCATTCGAACACGTGAGCTGAAGGAGGGATTGCAGGAGCATAGACCGTGGGAGGCCACAGGTTGTCAGGGCAGACATTGTGCAACCAGCTGCTGTGGGTCTGTACTTGGCACCTGGGCCATTGGGCCGGCCAAACATGGGACCTGTGCATCTCCAGTGACCCTAAGTGAGGAGGCAAAATGCCAGGTAGCACAGAGTGCAGGTGGAGATCCTCAGCATCAGCTGGTGTTGTTGCCTCAGTTCCTTTCCACAGCAACCTACAAGGTGGGAGCTGTGATCCCTAAGTGACAGAGAAGGAGGCCAGTTCAGAAAGGTTCATCAGCTTGTCTAAAGTTGTGCAATGAGGGAGTGGCAGAGGTGAGACCCAAATACAGTCTATTTTACCTCAAAGACCATGGTCCTTCCATCCTATGACACAACCTTTAAAACTTCTTTTGCAAAAGTGCTAAAAATATAAACAAATACTTAACCCAGTAAGGTCATTTGAAAATAGAGAACTATTGCAAAGAACAACAACAAAAAATCAAGTTCCAAATTTGCTAAAGGTCATTAAGACTCAATGGCCTCAAATTAAACTGATATATCCTAAAGTAAAAGATATCAATGAACCTTGACAATGCTTTGAATTCACAATGACCTTGATTTCAACAATAGAATGACACCAACTCTGATATCAATTCAAAGATACCATTTCAAGATGCTCAGAAGAAATAAAAGTCACATTAGGATATCACTGAAGCTATTCTCTAGAGTCCATATTTTGCATGCTATTTTGTTATGAAAGATTTTAAAGCTTTGTTTTTGTTTGTTTTGTTTTGTTTTGTTTTGTTTTTTGCAAATGCATTTCATTGCCTTCAGGTTGGAATCAAGTGCTGAATACATAAACCACAAATATGTTTAGATTTGGGACTAAAGAATTAGATATTTTAGGGATGTCACAGTAAAGTTTCCAAAATCTAATTCTACAAAAAAAAAAAATCAAAATTTTGTGATTTGGGCATAAATAAGATTCCAATGTTTACTCTCGGTAAAAAATGTCAGGAAAATGAATTAAAATAGGTGAGATTTCAATAAAGATGTGAAGAGAGGCTGGTTCGGCCAAGAGATTACACCTCACAGACTTTAAGTACAAGAAGCATAATTGACCAAGAGCTCAGATACTTGTTCTGAAATTCATTACCATAACTGAGCCAAAGTGATGCTTCCTATGGACTGTTCCCAGCCAGCAACTGAGCACAGCAAGGATACTAAAGCAGGCCTGTTTAGGGACACTTGGGTCTCCTCTGACAGGGAACTGTTTTTCATGAACCCACCCCCTGACAGTCGCTGCCTCTTCCTTATGGGCTGCCTGGGGATCTGCAATGTTTCCCACCCAGCCTTCCATTCCCTCTCCCCTTCATTCAGGGGAAGGCTTGGAGTCCAGTCTGATAGCTTCCTGGGCTCTTCCCAGCTCCATCTTCTATTTTATTACCCAGTAATGTCCTCACATTGAGTCTTGTCTCTGTGTCCACTTCTCAAAGGTCTCGGACAAAGTATAAACACGAGGAAAAACTAGGATAGCTAATTTTTTTTAAGATTTTGTCTTTATTTCTAAAGTTTTAGAGCTCAACATAGTTTCTTCAATCAAATTTGCCAAAAGAACAAAGTAATCAATGAATATTATAGTAAAAATGTGTGGAATGCATAACTTCTAATGCTACTAACCTTACATATTTCTTTCAGTGTTTTATTCATAGAGGATAGGAAATATGTCCACTGAAATCTTTGGTTTAAAAAATGTTCCTAATCCTGGGGCACCTGGGTGGCTCAGTCGGTTAAGCGGCTCAGGTCATGATCTCACAGTTCATGAGTTCAAGCCCCTCATTGGGCTCTGTGCTCACGGCACAGAGCCTGGAGCCTGCTTCAGATTTGTGTCTCCCTCTCTCTCTGCCCCTCCCCCACCTGTACTATGTCTCTCTGTCTGTCTCTCTTAAAAATAAATAAAACATTAAATTTTTTTTGTGTGTGTGATGCTCCTAATCCTAACTAGAAACCAAATACATTTTAGGCATTAAATTAAAAAGGACCTTCAACTCATTGTGTCAGTATAGATTAGATAATATATAAATCTATAATACCGAAAAAGAAGTAACAAGTATTTCTGTTACCTTACTTTTCCTTGTCATTTTGATGTTATCATGTCCTAAATATGAGGCTTGGAAACCACCCTTCGTTTTCCAAAATAGCATGAAAACCGTCAAATGTACGTTACCACCAGCTGAGTGGGTGCCTTGGAAACCATGCTGGAGCCTTTACTTTCCAGTAACAATCCTTTTATTCTTGCTGGCAATTCTAGGATGCTCACGAAGAGCCAAATGTTATCACAGTTTAGCCTAAGCAGAAAATAAAAGTCCCTTGTGTGCTTATCTTATCGTTTTTTAATAAAGTACTTTCTCTCTTTCATACAAGCTAGACAAAGTTAATTAGCTTGGATATGAGAAGCTGTTCCTTGTCCTCTTTCCCCTCCAAGCACTAATTAATATTAATGAGTAAAAGGATAAAAATTACTAAGTACTCCTATAATTGTACTCGTGGATCATTTCCGTAGGATGATCCTGAAATCCAGATAAATAGGACTAAATGTGGACTGTCAACCATGAGAGAGTTGACAGACCTTGGTATAAATTTCACCAAAGACCCTGATAAGAGGGATCTCCCCACCTTGAGGGAGGATTTAAGAGGATTATTGTACAGAAACTGATTGATTTACTAACACCAATGTTCCCCTTTTCTCTTCCTTCTTATTGCTTTGTTTTTTTTTTTTTTTTTTTTTTTTTGTTGTTGTTGTTGTTTTTCCTGTTTGGCAGGGAGAAGCGGTGGGATTTGATATTCTGCCATGCAGCCTGCTTTAACTCTTTCAGATGCAGAGCCTTGAGGTTTTTATCCCAACACTTCATGAGGCTAAGAAGACAAAAAACCAAAAAACCAAAACCAAAAACACCACATTTTTTTCCACCTCTTCAAAGGAGGGTGTCAAAGAACGTAATAAAACGGAAAGCTTTTTTGGAAACTTAGCAATCATGTCAAGAATTTTTAAAAACAAGTCCTAAGATCCTTTGGCTTTCTTGTGGGCAGCTGAAAGTCATCTGCAAATGTCTCAAGTGCAATTTGAGTCGAGAAGGTATTTTCAGCATGTTAATTAGGCTGCCGTGCCTTGCGACAGAGGAAACCCACGGTCTCTAGGGAATGACACCAAGCGATGCCTAATCAACTTGGCTCGCTACTTCCAGAACTGCAGGTACTGAAATCTGACACAGAGATGTTTCATAAGGGTTAAACATTGCTACTTTCCCACTGAATATATAAACCAGGCATTTTATGGAAGTTCTAGGTCTGAAAAAACGAGAAAAGTTTATAAGAAAACAAAGAGGCATCTTCTAAAAGGAAAGCTGTTGTGTTCGAATAAACAGACTAGTAATTTATAGTGAAGTGTATAAGTACTCATAAAAGCTATAATTGTATTTAGTAAGAAGCTTTATGAGGGAGAGAAGGTCCTCTGTAGATATACCTACTTGGAATATATTAAGTATCTTTCTTGGTCTGCATGATAAATAGAAAGACTATGGTTGACAGAAAGAAAAAAAACCCTCAATTATACTTATAACCAATTAAATATGTGGCCAGGATTCATACAAATGGTGGAAAGTTCTTTGCAAATATTTAAGCTCCAGGGGCACCTGGGTGGCTCAGTCGGTTAAGCATCTGACTTCGGCTCAGGTCATGATCTCACAGTTCATGGGTTTGATCCCTGTGTTGGGCTCTGTGTTGACGGCTCAGAGCCTGGAGCCTGCTTCAGATTCTGTGTCTTCCTCTCTTTGCCCCTCACCTGCTCACACTCTGTCTGTCTCTCAAAAATAAATGTCAAAAAAATAAAAAAAAAAAACAACCCCAAATAGTTAGGCTCCACAAGTCTCCCTGGCTATTGTCTGTGTTACTGATTCTGGCCTCGTCAGGGAAGCCATTCATCAACAAAGATCTCGAATTGGGTGGAAACCAAACTTGGAAAGAGTTTGAGCGATAATGTCAGGGTTATAGTTAAAAACAATGGAGTGAGGCTTGAGTATGCAGGTCTGCTGTGTATCCCGCTGACCTAGACAATCAGGGCAAACAACCACATCATGTTTCTTCTGGTGGCTGTGGCTGCAGAGGAGGAGACCCACAGGAAGACCATGGCACTCTTCTGGTGAGCTGGCACTTGTCAACTGTCATTGCTAGCAATTTAGGAAGACTGCTACTTTGACAGTTCTTCCTGTCCTTCCTCTTTCCAAAAAGAGTTTAAAATTAGAACAGGTGGCCAAGGGAGTTAGCAATTCATCCCATTTTTCTTTTCTACCCTCTGAATTTCTATTTGGACAAAGCTGGACTATAGATCGTAAGTGAAGTCTAACTCCAAATACTCCAGAAAGAAAAAGAGAACAAAATAAACATTTCCTTACCTTAAATGCTAATGATACAAGCATTCCTTTACTGAGGAATATTTTTTTCTATATGCCATGCTATAATAGTTCATAATCCAGGCATACCTCATTTTATCACACTTTGCTTTATTGGGCTTTGCGGACACTACATTTTTTTTTTTTTTTTTTACAAATTGAAGGCTTGCAGCCACCCTGCACTGAGCAAGGCTTATTCATGCCATTGTTTCCAATGACATTTGTTCACTTCTTGTCTCTGGGTCACATTTTGGCAATTCTCACAATATTCAAACTTTTTCATTATTATGTATGTATTACGGTGATTCATAAGCAGCAATATTTGATCTGTTGTAATTGCCAGGAACCACACCCATATAAGATAGCAAAATTCATTGATAGATGTGCGTGTGCTGACTGTTGCACCAACTGGCCGTTCCCCCAGCTTTCTCTCTGTCCTCAGGCCTTCCTGTTTGCAGACACACAACAATACTCAATTAGGCCAATTGATAACCCTACAATGGTCTCTACATGTTCAAAAGAAGGGAAGAATTGCACATCTCTTACTTTAAATCAAAAGTTAGAAATGATTAAGCCTAGTGAGGAAGGCATGTCGAAAGCTGAGACAGGCCAAAAGCTAGGCCTCTTAAGTTGTGTGCGTAGAGGAAAAGTTCTGGAAGGAAATTAAAAGTGCTACTCCTGTGAACACATGAATGACAAGAAAGCAAAACAGCCTTATTGCTCATATGGAGAAAGTTTAGGAGTCTGGAGAGATGATCAAACCAGACTCAACATACTCTTAAATCAAGGCCTAATCCATGGCAAGGCCCTGACTCTCTTCAATTCTATGAGGGCTGAGAGAGATGAGGAGGCTGCAGAAGAAAACTTTGAAGCCAGCAGAGTTCATTTGGTTTAAGGAAAGAAGCCATCTCTATCACGTAAGAGTACAAGGTGAAGCAGAAGGTGAAACCTATACTCAGTACACCCATTGGTTTCTCTCTCCAATCCAAGGCCATCTGGCTTTGCCCGTGGTACTCCATTCAAGTGCCTCTGTGAGAAGTCACCATGTTCTCACTGCCAAATCCAGTACCCTGTAATCATGACACATTAGGCAGAAATTTGGCTACCTTGGACTTTTGGACCCTCTTATAAATTATAAAATTCTGTCTTTTCGTGGCTTCTGCAACCCCACCTGCTCCTGTTTTCCATCTTCCCTTTGTGACAATATTTTTATATAAGAATCCCAACTCCAAGACAGTTTTGTTTAAATTTTTAAAAATTTTTTATGAATGTAATTTATTGTTAAATTGGCTTCCATAGAACACCCAGTGCTCATCCCAACAACATCTCTCCTCAATGCCCATCACCCATTTTCACTCTCCCTCACCACCCATCCACCCTTAGTTTGTTCTCTGTATTTAAGAGTCTCTTATGTTCACCTCCCTTTCTGCTTGAAACTATTTTTTCCCCTTCCCCCATGGTCATCTGTTAAGTTTCTCAAATTCCACATGTGAATGAAAACATATGAAATCTGTCCTTCTCTGACTGACTGACTTCACTTCGCATAATACCCTCCAGTTCCATCCATGTTGCTACAAACAAAGAATGATTTCATTCTTTCTCATTGCCAAGTAGTATTCCATTATATATATAAACCACGTCTTCTTTATCCATTCATCAGTTGCTGGACATTTAGGCTGTTTCCATAATTTGGCTATAGAAAGTGCTCCTATAAACATTGGTTTTAATAGAAGGGAGGAAATCCATGGTTGATAGTAAGGAAAGCAGGTGTGTGTGTGTGTGTGTGTGTGTGTGTGTGTGTGTGTGAGAGAGAGAGAGAGCACTTGCATGCATCTACATGTATGTACATGTACATAGGCATCTGTAAAGAACAACTTTCCTATTCCAGCTATTTCTTCCCATTTCCAAAGTGATTGGACCTGTGAGACTGGAAAAAAGCTCTTCTTTTTCAAGAAGGTCTGTAAACTGATGGATCCATAATTCCTAGATGACTAGAACTTTAAGGGCTGGGTGTTACGGTTCTACTTTCCCAAAAGTCTCCATCTTCTCCACACTCTGCCCCTCCCAAAATATTTTCCATAAGAATTCCAAAACATCCAGTCCCACCCGAACAGTGGATTTCTAGCACCTCATTGAGTCATTGACTTTGCCTCCTACTTAGTCTGCTCATCTTATAAGTTGTGGTGAGAAAGAAAGGGGCTGCATACACATGTTAGGCTCCCCTGCAAACAGAAGCCTGGAAGATTATTATTGACTCCCTTGGAGTACCCAGCATTTCAGCAACACATGGGTTCCTCTTGGGACTCAGCGTGTAGCATTTCTTACCACTACTCAGTCTATTTATTCTACAGGGAGATTTTGTAAAAGTGTGAGCCCTAAGTAGAGTTTCATTTCTGTCCTACATTCTTTGATGGAATTGGTCATCTGAAACCCCCATTCACCTTGAGGTCATCTGCAGACAGACATTTATAGACATGTTAAACATGCATCAGGGTACTCTCGACCACTTTCCCTTTTTCCAAGACAGCCTCTTGGAAAGAAGAGTTTTTGACATTCTGACTGCAAGTACATAGTTTATGAACATATAATCACTGTAGGAAATTCCTGGCCCTTCTTAGACATATGGGCACCAAGTAGCAGAGGTACCTGGGTCTCCAGTACCAGATGGCGATCAATCCAGCACACCTTCAACAGCAAGAACTCCAGATGAAGACTGTCTGGGTTCAAGTCCTGGATCCATTACTTATTCACTAGGTGACCCTTAGGTAGCTTATTTTACCTTTCTATGCCTCCATTTATTCATCTGGAAATCGGGAATAATAATAATAACAATAATAATATCTACCTTATAGGTTTCTTGTAAGAATTAAATGATTTAATGAATTCAAAGTGCTTATAACATAGAAAGTGCCATATGAGAGTTAACCATTTATTATTACTATTGCTATTATCATTATAGTGATATAAAGACTTCTGAAAATAAACATCAGTATGGTGGTTAGGGCAAGGAGAAAATCTGGCTGATATGTCTGAAATAATACTACCTATGAGGGAAGTAGAAGTAAAGAGTTTTAGAAACTCAAATTTGCTAAACAATCTGAGATCTGGGGAGTTCTCTAAAATTTCTATCCTTTGAAAACCCCCAAGTTTCGATAGATGATAGATAGATAGATAGATAGATAGAAAAATTTGGGACATTTGAGGCTTCTACTCATCCAAGATGACCTAGGCTCATTATATCCATCTTTTAAAAAGTGAAAAAATAATGATTTAATATATTTTTGTTATATTATTATTACCATTACTCTTATTGCAATTAACCCAGCGAATTAAATAATCACTGATCATGTACAAATTCAGGGATTTGCAAATGATAATGATTTGCTATTTAGGTTTCTAGAGACCTAATAACCCTACTACTATGATCGCTTTTATCCCGCATTATACTGCAGACCTTATCAAGCAAAGTGAGGGTGGGGGGAAGAGAAAGCTCATAAAAACTAGAAAAGAAGAACACTGTCATTATTTATATATGATATGGCTGCTACACAGAAAATTCTAAAGAATATACATACACATTATAAGAAATAAGAAAGTATAGCAAGATTTCTGCATATAAGATCAATAGACCTAAGTCGATTAATTTCTGTACAGCAATTAAAGGGAGCTGCTTGGCTGGTGTTAGTCCCTCAAAATCTTTGAATAAAGGACCCACAGAATAGGGCTCAAGCCTCTAAGAAGGGCCTTTACCCAGGTGGTAATTATACCTCTAAAGGGAGACAATTAAGTAGGGTGTGAGAGAATAGAAGAAAGCTGGAAACAGAACCCACCTGCCATGATAAAGACCCATTGCTAGAGTGATTTTGGCAAGGACAGCAGAGCAGAGATGAAGATTCTTCTTCCCTTCTTATCTTCCGCCTTTCCTCCAATATCCCTTATTGCAGAATTTAAAAAGAAGTCATTTGGCAAAGGAGACCTACAGTTTGCAGAGACCTAGCCCAGCATCATATGGCAGAGTATGGAAGGATTGGCTTGGAATAAGAGTGGCTTAATAATCTAGCCCACTCTTGTATAGATATCTCAATATTTTATATTTAGGTATTCAGAATATTAGAATATTTAGAATATTTAAATATGAAATGGCATTAAAGTAGGCTTAACTAAATGGAGAAAAATATTGTTTTCATGGGTAATATATCATATCCCAAAATTTATCTATAGACTCAATTTAATTCCAATGAAAATTCCAACAGGTTTGTTTCTGGTGAAACTTTTCAAAGTAGGATTCTAAAATTTATCATAAAAGCAAAAGCCTAAGGAATGGGAAAACCATTCTTTTTTTAATTTTATTTTTTATTTTTTTAAATTTACATCCAAATTAGTTAGCATATAGTGCAACAATGATTTCAGGAGTAGATTCCTTAGTGCCCCTTACCCATTTAGCCCATCCCCCCCCTCCCACAACCCCTCCTGTAACCTTTAGTTTGTTCTCCATATTTATGAGTCTCTTCTCTTTTGTCCTCCTCCCTGTTTTTATATTCTTTTTGCTTCTCTTCCCTTATGTTCATCTGTTTTGTCTCTTAAAGTCCTCATATGAGTGAAGTCATATGATTTTTGTCTTTCTCTGACTAATTTCACTTAGCATTAATACCCTCCAGTTCCATCCACGTAGTTGTAAATGGCAAGATTTCATTCTTTTTGATTGCCAAGTAATACTCCATTGTATATGTATACCACATCTTCTTTATCCATTCATCTATCAATGGACATTTGGGCTCTTTCTATACTTTGGCTATTGTTGATAGTGCTGCTATAAACATACGGGTGCATGTGTCCCTTCAAAACAGCACACCTTTATTCTTTGGATTAATACCTAGTAGGGAAATTGCTGGGTTGTAGGGTAGTTCTATTTTTAGTTTTTTGAGGAAACTCCATACTGTTTTCCAGAGAGGCTGCACCAGTTTGAATTCCCACCCGAAGCGCAAAAGAGATCCTCTTTCTCCACATCCTCGCCAACATCTGTTGTTGCCTGAGTTGTTCACATTAGCCATTCTGACAGGGGTAAGGTGGGATCTCATTGTGGTTTTGATTTGTATTTCCCTGATGATGAGTAATGTTGAGCATTTTTTCATG
Organism: Leopardus geoffroyi; assembly: GCF_018350155.1. NCBI lineage: Eukaryota > Metazoa > Chordata > Mammalia > Carnivora > Felidae > Leopardus > Leopardus geoffroyi. Next base: position 71,580,996 of record NC_059331.1, on the reverse strand, counting down.
TGTCGGTTGGCCATCTGGATGTCTTCTTTGGAGAAGTGTCTATTCGTGTCTTTTGCCTATGTCTTCACTGGATTCTTTGTTTTTCTGGGTGTTGAGTTTGATGTCCTTTATAGATTTTGGATACTAACCCTTTATCTGATATGTCATTTGCAAATATCTTCTCCCATTCTGTCAGTTGCCTTTTAGTTTTGCTGATTGTTTCCTTTGCTGTGCAGAAGTTTTTATTTTGATGAGGTCCCAGTAGTTCATTTTTGCTTTGGTTTCCCTTGCCTCCAGAGATATGTTGAGTAAGAAGTTGCTGCGGCCAAGATCAAAGAGGTTTTTACCTGCTTTCTCCTCGAGGACTTTGATGGCTTCCTGTCTCACATTTAGGTCTTTCATCCATTTTGAGTTTATTTTTGTATATGGTGTAAGAAAGTGGTCCATGTTCATTTTTCTGCATGTCGCTGTCCAGTTTTCCCAGCACTCCTTGCTGAAGAGACTGTCTTTATTCCATTGGATATCCTTTCCTGCTTTGTCAGAGATTAGTTGGCCATATGTTTGTGGGTCCATTTCTGGGTTCTCTACTCTGTTCCATTGATCTGAGTGTCTGTTCTTGTGCCAGTACCATATTGTCTTGATGATTACAGCTTTGTAGTATAGCTTGAAGTCTGGGATTGTGATGCCTCCTGCTTTAGTTTTCTTTTTCAAGATTTCTTTGGCTATTTGGAGTCTTTTCTGGTTCCATACAAATTTTAGGATTATTTGTTCTAGCTCTGTGAAGAATGCTGGTGTGCAAAAGCTATTCTTGAAGAAAACTAACAACATATCAAAATATTATTTTGGATATTTTGAAACTTTTCTGAGTTAGCTACTGAAGTAATATTCATGTCCAGTAAAATTTAGCCTTTTTAGTTGTTCAGTTTTGAGTTTTGACAAATATATATTGTCTATAATCACGACAGTCAAAATGCAGAAAATCACCATGACCTCCTCCCCCAAGTTCCCTGTTCCCTTCTCATCAATCCTTTCCCCAATTCCCAGCCCTGGTAACCTCTGACCTGACTATGTCTCTATAGTTTTAACATTTCCAGAATGGTGATTTGTTTTTGTTTTTGTTTTTGTTTTTTAAGACAGAGATAGAGAGAGAGAAAGCGCGCACAAGTAGGGGAAGGGCAGAGAGAGAGAGAGAGAGAGAATCCCAAGCAGCCCTGATATGGGGCTTGATCCCACGACTCTGGGATCACGACCTGAGCCAAGATCAAGAGTTGGATTGAGTCACCCAGATGCCCCCAGTACTGTGATTTTTAAAATAACTGTTTTGATGCACAGTTAAACATGTTGACCAAGGCAACAAAGTTAAAAGCCTAGAATTAGACCAGTGCATATAAGAAAATGATGTATGACAGAGATGGAATTGCCCGTCCATGAGAGAAGGTATGATTTTTCAGTAAATGATGCAGAAATAATTGACTTATCCACATGGAAAAAGTGAAATTGAATTTCTCTCTCATGCCACACACAAAATTTAATGGATTAATGACAAATACAGAAGATATATATATAAAACCTTTTTAAAAAAGTCAGAAGAAATGTTAGACACTACCTTTCTTACTTTAAGATAGAACAGTATTACTGAAACCTGACCCAAAAACCATGAACATAAAAAACGGATAATCTTATATTAAAATTAAGACTTACTGTTTTTCAAAAGACATTATAATAAAAAATTTAAAATAAGCCACAATCTGAGAGAAGCTATTTACAACACATATTACTAATGAAAAATTAGTATCTATAAATCTAAAGATTTCTTATGAACTAATAACAAAGAGATCAGAAATTCAATGGGAATTGGGCAAAGCACCAACTAGGCATTTTACAGAAAAAAAATGGCTGATATACATAGATAGATAGATAGATAGATGAGAGAGAGCGAGAGAGAGAGATAAAAAAGATGCTTAGTCAGGGAAGTACCAAAAACAAAAACACATTGTGTAAAGGAATAAATACTCAAGACTTCTAACAACACCAACCATTAGAAAAGATGCAGAAGAAAGAAGACAGCAAAGGATGCTGTTGATGAGAGTGTGGATTTGGCATCACTTTAAAAAGTTGAGCACTTGAGTTTCCTGCAATCCAAAAATTCCATTCCCAGGTACATACTTGTAAATATGTGTTCTAGAAGTCATTCGTAGAACTGTTCATAGCAGCATTATTTGTTATTTTAAAACATTCAAAATGCCCAGGTATGCACTGACAAGAGGATGAATAAATTTATTGTGGAATATTCACATGAAATATACAGTAATGAAAATGAATATTTTGCAGTTTACTAAAACAAAATGGATGGAATTTAGCAATAATTACTCACTTTTTTTTAAATTTTTTTTTAACGTTTATTTATTTTTGAGATAGAGAGAGACAGAGCATGAATGGGGGAGGGGCAGAGAGAGAGGGAGACACAGAATCTGAAGCAGGTTCCAGGCTCTGAGCCATCAACCCAGAGCCCGATGCGGGGCTCGAACCCACGGACCCCGAGATCGTGACCTGAGCTGAAGTCGGACGCTTAACAACTGAGCCACCCAGGGGCCCCAATAATTACTCACTTTAAAGTGATGAGTAAAAACACATCCAATTAGACTGCATTACAGATTATAAATGTATTAATTCCACTTATAATAATATAAATTACACTTGTAATAATATAAATAATACAAATTACACATTAAATGTGATAATTATGTATTATTAAATCCAATTCATATATTTTAAAAGTAATAATTACAATGTATTAATGTATAGTATATCAAGTATTATAACATTTTTTAAGGCTCAACCCAGGTAAAGGTGAGTGGTATCATGTTTAAAAATTCATGAGTATGTGGCAAACTACAAGATTTCACTGTAGGAGCGACACTGGGGAGGGAGGGAAGAGGTGGGAGCATGGAAACACACAGGTAACTTCAGAGATATTGGCAGGGTCTTTGTTCATAATTTGAGTAGAAGGCTCACAGGTGTTCATTATTATGTTTATAGCTTAAGTAAATGTTACATAAATTCAACTATTGATAACAGCAAGTCCGCAAGTGAGAACCTTTTTTTAAGGTGCCTGACTTTAAAAATAATTTACTAATTTTTGGTTCTAAAATATCTTGCTTTTCAAGATATTTGTTTAAACACTTGAAAATGAATTTAAATTTGCATTGCATAAAGACTAATTTCTTGTTACAATCAGTCAATAAGTTTACCTCTGAAGCTATCAACGCACATCAGAGTGAGTAAGAATCTGTAGAAGTGGTTTCCTTTTGAAATTGCATTACAGTGTGCCCTCAGCACTTTCAGAGAGTTATAGGGAGAAGTTGTCTTCTTTTTAGAGAGAAGTAAATGTGCTTTGTTAAAATCATGGAAAATAATCTTCTACATTCTCTTTTTGTAAATATTGATGCTTTAAGGAAATAATTACTATTTCCCTTGAGCTTCCTATTTCTTAAAGTAGGCTTTTTTTTTTTCAATAAAGATTTACTTGTTGGCCCAGATATGTCAAAACCTGGTTTAATATTCTTTTTAAATTCCTGTGATAAATACAAGCATAAAGATTCATTTCAGTGTCATGATTACTCTATGGATCAATGAATATAACAGATTAAGTGTGAAGTTAGTATAAACTGCATTGTCTTTGAGGATTTTTAAAATCTTTTGAGTAGCAGAGGAAAAAAAAACAGCTCCATGATCAGATACGAAACATAACAATATAATTAAGATTATTATTAATGTACTTTTTATGTTTAACACATTTTTCCAAGCATGTTCAATATTATTAAAACCATCTGGCATCCCAATTTTCTTTTTCTTTTTCTTCTGCCCAGAGTTTTTAACCTGCTTATTTTTAATGTAATTTTTTCTTATTTATTTATATTTCTGAGGATCTTTAAGCCCTTTTAAGAAGATTTCAGATGTAAATGAATAAAATAACTGATAAAATACACTATACACCTAGACCTATATACTATTTATTTTTTTGAATTTTAAAAATTTTTATTAATTTTTGAGAGATAGAAAGAGACAGAGCACAAGTGGGGGAGGGGCAGAGAGAGAGGGAGATACAGAATCCAAAGCAGGCTCCAGGCTCTAAATTGTCAACACAGAGCCTGATGTGGGGCTCTAACCCATGAACCATGAGATCATGACCTGAGCCGAAGTCAGATGCTTAGCTGACTGAGCCACCCAGTTGCCCTTATATACTATTTAAATAAGAAATTAGACATAATTAAAGTTGACAGAGTCATTTTACCTAAGGAAAGGGGGGTTCCTGCTCAGGCAGATCTGGAGTGAATTCTGGGGTATGCTTGAGAAGAGCAGAATAGCAGGGCAGCCAACCCACGCAGACCCAAGACTAACCAGTGAATGAAATGATGATATGACCCCATCAAAATATTGATGTATCTGTATAAATGCATGGTTGCAAAGTTCTATAAAAATGAACAAGGGAGAATATAAATGCTTGGCAGCGAGGATGACTTTAAAACAACAGAACTCAGAGGGAGGCTGCAAGGAGAGAACCCTGTACAATATTGATTGAGTGTCATGTTCTGAGACCTATTAGCTAACCTACACACAAAAATAACCAATCTCCAAAACAACCTTACAAGATAAGCATTACAGTCCCTGTTTTACAAATAAAGAAACTAAAAATTAAAAAGGCAAAGTAATCTAGCAAGTTTGGTCTTATGAATTTTATACAACCATAAAGGATGTAAGAAATAAATTTTTTTCTTATTTTCGAAATCAAATCTAACTATGGTGCTGGATCCCTGGCTGTCGAGGCTTATACAAAAGTTCCAAAGGAATTACGCTGACTAAAATAATTCCTGTGGCCTTTGATTCACACTAGTAACCGGAGGTGAGTTACTATTCAAAGCCTCATGATGACTTGAAAGTAGTGAGGTACTAAAAAATTTTTCTGAAATCTGGGCACCCTGGTGTCTAATGACTAGTCTTTCCAAGGTCATACATGCCATTGCCTTCTGAAATCTGAGCACCTCTCTCCTCTCCAGCTCCCAGGTATTACCAGAAAGGGAGCTGGCTTCCATTCCCCTCTCTCTCAGAGATGCTCTTCTAATGTTAGCCTTTCCAACCTGAATACTGCTTCCCAAATTCAACATGCATTCAGAAAATACAACCATCACAAAACCAGAATACAGATAACAGAAGTTTCATAGCTGCAGGTTGCACTCAAGTGGGTATAGTTACCATAAATGAAAAATGCACCTTGGTAAATATTGCTAGACATTTTAGTGTTATACCAAAAAAAAATTTATTAGACCCTGTTCATAGTTATAAAGCTTAAGAGCAAGAGAGATTGGGGAAATTTATACCTTAATCCAATCTCAGGAAAATTATACCTTAATCCAATCTCAGGAGAATGTCAATTGGCCTCATAGATGGTGCCTGTGATCCGGCCTCTGGTTGCACATTAGTGGGGTGAGGTTCCATCAACGTACATCAATATAACCCAAGGGCGCTTTCAGGTATCTGGTCCTATCCCACTGTGTCACATCCTGCTTGGCAGCACTGAATACATATTTGCTGTGTACATTCTGTAAGAAATAGAGATTAGCAGATGGTAAAAATGTAGGGGAAATTATGTGATTATATCTATGCTTCATTAAGATAGTTCATTGGCTTGGATAGGTTTGACATAGTAGATAATGAAAAAAGAAAGACCAAAATATCTTTTAACATTTACAGTTGTTCTTTATTATTCGCTGATTCCAATGTTAGGATTCACCAACTTGCTGTAATTTGTCTGTAACCCCAAAATCAACACCGAAAGCACTTCCACAGTCATTCCTGGACATGTGCAGAGCAATGAAAATTGGGGGCTGTCCAACACACATTTCTAGCTAAGGTTGAATTAAGGTGATGCTCTACCTTCTGTATGTCTTAGTAGATTTAGTGCCACATTTTTCATGTGTTTGTGTTTTTTGGTGATTTCTCTGCTTAAAATGGCCCCCAGGAGTAGTGCACAAGTACTGTCTAGTTCCAAACACGAGAAGTCTGTGATATGCCAGATGGAGAAAACATGTGTGTGGTTAAGTTTCATTTAGGCATGACTTATGGTGCATTTAGCCGTAAGTTCAGTGTTAATGAATCAACAGTGTATGTAAAATAAGTTGTCTTTAAACAGAAACACATAAAACAAGGCAATGTTTTAATCAATTAACAAAAATGTTATAACTAGAGGTTTGAGGGACTTAACCTCAAATTTCCCCTAGGAACAATGGTTCTATATTCACTAATTCAGACGTCCAGGGCAACTTTATACAACATAACTATCATAAATAACAAGAATAGACTGTATGACCATATAAATATTTCATGTGTTACTTTTATTTGAAAATCTAGCAACAACAGTTATGGGCAGTGTAAAGGGTCATACAAGAAAATTAACAAATATCAGGTCGGCAAATAGCCCGTTACACCAGAATGAGTTCAAATTGTCATGGGGGTGGGTGAGTGTGCTAAGAAAAAAGTATGCAGAATCAGGCATAGTGGGATAAGTATCAAAAGAAGGACATATAATTGAAGTTCTTTTACTCATATATCTTTTAGATTGGTTGGACTTTTTTCTGTATCCTCAAATCAAATTGAAAACATGATTTCTGAAATAAATCCATAAGGAGAGAAGAAGCTGAGAAAATTTTAAAGATGGAGAATGAAATTGTCAAAGTAGGAAAATCATGCAAGGAAACTCAAAATACAACAGAAGAAGTAAAGCACACATGATGGCAGGGAATGAAGAATAAAATTTGTCACCACAGAGTAAATGATATGAGGAACAAATCTGGTTAGGTGTCCTAGAGAGCAAGACAAAAGGGCAAAAACGTAAGTTAACAAGGAAGTGTGGAGTCTGTATATGAGATGCAGAGAACAGAGGTGCAGCCAAGGAATTAGATTCCCTTAAGGAAGACACAAAGACAAATAAAACCAGGAAAAATTAAAGATATCATTTAAAAATTTTTCTTAGCTGATAAACCATCAAGGTACAAATTGAAAAGCTTCACAGTGTTCTAAGCAAAAAATCACCAAAAAGAGAATTGTATCTAGACCCTTCCTAACAAAAAAATGTGAAACAAACACACACGAAAAATCTTATAGGCAAAAGAAGAAAAAAAAAATGTTCACAGATTCTGAAAAATTTATGTTCAGATGTACTGTAGCCAAATGGAAAAAGGAAATAGAATTAAGAACCCAGGAAGAGAAAACCATGCTCCAAAAGACTGGTGGGAACAGCACTGAAACAAGTGAAATGGCAACACAACCCTCCATAACAGTGGCCATTCTGAACATAAAACTGAATGCTGAGATGAGGAGTCATTCTTAAAAAAGAATACATATGGTATAAAAATATTGTATTACAACAATTAGAAATGGCACATGCACCCCAACATTTACAGCGGCACTTTCAACAACAGCCAAAGTATGGAAAGAGCCCAAATGTCCATCGACTGATGAATGGATAAAGAAGATGTGGTTTATATCTACAATGGAATATTACTGGGTGATCCAAAAGAACGAAATCTTGCCAGTTGCAACAAGGTAGATGGAACCAGAGTGTAGTATGCTAAGGTAAATAAATCAGTCAGAGAAAGACAACTATCATATGATTTCAGTCATAACTTGAATTGAAGAAACAAAACAGACGCAAATAGGGGAAGGGAAGGAAAAATAAAGATAAAAACAGAGACGGAGGCAAACCATACAAGACTCTTAAATATGGAGAACAAACTGAGGGTTGCTGGGGGGGTAGGTGAGTGGGGTGATGTGCTAAATGGGTGATGGGCATTAAAGAGGGCACTTGTTGGGATGAGTACTGGGTTTTGTATGTGATGAATGTCTCAATTCTACTCCTGAAATCAATACTACACTATATATTAAGTAACTTGAATTTAAATTTTAAAAAAATGTTGATGTATTAGCAATAATCTAGGCCTAGATCTTATCTTATCTTATCTTATCTATATTATATATCATGAATAAATTAAATCATATAATAATATACCACAAATAATGCTAACAAATTAATAAACAGAATTGCATGGAAAGGGAAGGAAGAAAACTTGAAAGCTATGGTGTCCTCATCTTAAGTGGAATGGATAAAACCATACCATTTTGCTCTTCCCTGACATTGCAGAAACTTAAAGAACAGTTTTGAAACTTGCTGGTAACTGTATTAATTTGAGTATACAACTAGTTGCAGTAGCAAAATTACAGTAGCTTAGCACAGCACAAGTGCAAAGTCCAGTGCAGATTTTCTGTTTGAATGTCTTATAAAGAATTTGGGCTTCTAATGTATTGGTTTCACCATCTTGGAGAGCTTTACTCCAGCCATACAGAGGAAAGGAGTTGGTATATATAAGGAAGATACTGCTGGACTTTTCATGGCCAGTTGGGGCTAACATTCCACTGGGCAATCACAAGGTCACAACCAAATGTGGGGTGGCGAAGGGATTGTTGCTGGGAAATAGTTAGCTTTGAGCCCAAGAAGGAGAGTAAAACTGGATATTGGTAAATACTGACCATTTTTATCACAATAATCAATGCATATACATTTACCTTCAAAATGCTAGCGAAGACAAAGGTGAAGAAAGTATGGTCCATACAGCCACAGATAGAAAATAAAGAGAATAGAGTTTACACCAACAGCCAGACATTTGAGTGACGTCTCCCTAAACCAGCCAGCAGCCAAATTGCCAATTAACTTCAAATGCATGAGTTAGCACAGCTAATAATACCATAAGGAGCAGCATTTTCCAGTTGAGCCCAATGTTCAACCATTCTGAAAAATTTGGGCTTGAAGGCATCTTGAGTCACCAACACAGAACTGTGAAGAAATAAATGGTTATCATATTAAACGACAAGTTTTTGAGAGGTTTACTGTGCAAAAATGGGTAACTGATACAATGCAGAATGCTGATTTGAAAGCCAGTTTCTGGAGAGTCTTCTGTTGTCAAACACAATAGAATAATGGAGATTAGTTATACTCCCCTTCCTTAAGTAAGTAGAAGCTCAGACAAAACAAAAAATGAACAAAAACCACCACCACACACACACACACACACACACACACACACACACACACACAGGTTTCCAAACATTAGATACTGGTCGCATATGACCTGGGAGAAGAGAAATAAATGAGATAAGCCCAAAGATTTTCTCAGCTTATTGCCTAGAGAATTTCTAGACTATAATGCAGGGAGAGGAAACCCAAATAGAGCCCAAAAGTCTAACTAAGTTAAGGAGATAGACTCGAGAATTCCATAGGCCATGGAGGCTAGACTTCACAGAGCAAAGTACAAGAGAGTAGAGAACTTCTCAGACAGGAGAGAGGTGCACAAAGAGCTTTGGGGTTCTCCAGAGGGATCCTCTCATATCTTCTGCTAAGTACTAATCTGGACAAGAGTGTGAGGAAACACCAGAGGCCGATGAAAAACTTCCCAAGAGGACTAGAAGGAACAATTCTAGGAACTCACACAGGTCCAATAATGGTTTGTATTTTTACCAATCAAGTGGAACAACCACATTCGTATGTTAAAGTAGGTAGATAAGAGAACCAGCATTTAAGGAGAAACACTGAGATCATAAAAAAGACCCAAATTAAGCTTCCAGAGGTGAAAAAAAAAAAACAGTATCTGAGTTGAAAAATATATGGTGGGATTAACAGTAAATTGGACATTACAGAAGATTTAGAAAAATAAATGAGAAAAAAAAAAAAAGAAAAAGGAATGAGGTATCAGTAACCTGTGTGAGAACTTCAAGCTGTCTAACATATATGTACCTGAAGTCCACATTGGAGTTGGGACTTATGGTTGAAGAAAGAATAGCTGAATTTTTTCAAAATCTCATGAAACTATAAACGTACATATCCAAAAAGCTCAATGACTCAAACACAAGAAACATGAGGAAAGCATCACCAAGGAACATCATATAATCAAATGGCTCAAAACCAGTGATGGAGAGAAAATTTTGAAAGCAGCCAGAGGAAAAAAGATACACTATGTACAGAGGAAAAAATTTATGCATGACAGTAAACTTTCTGTTGGAAGCAATAAAAAACATCACAAACCATAAGGTGGCAGAACAATATTCTTAAAATACTGACAGAAAAAAAAACAACCAAAAACAAAACCCCGATTAACCTAGAATTCTATACCTAGAAAAATATCTTTCAAAAACAAAGGTGAAATAAAGAGCTTTATCGACATACGAAATCTGAATTGACTCACTAGGAGACCTATACTACAAGAAAATGAGCAAATCAGCTAGAATGCATAAAAGCAGAAGGAATTGAATAAGAAGAGGTAGAAGAACTAAGAGATCAATGATTTATATAAATAAACTCTGCAGTTGGATAGTAAAGAGTTTTGGGTTGTGTCCTAAAAGTCTAAGTATTGTTGTTTATGAGAGTGTGTCATGGCTTAATGGAAGGTCCACAGATTATTCAATATTCCTCCCCAAAGGTGAACCAAATTCCTCTCCCCTTAGTCGAGAACTTAGTTACTTACTTCTAATGAATAGAATGGGACAGAAACGATGATATGTAATTTCTGAAACAAGGTCTCAAAAGGTGTTGGGCCTTCCTTGTTGCTCTCTCTTTTGTATCAGTTACTGTGGTAAAAGAAGCAAGCTGCCATGTCATGAGGATACACTGAAACGTCACTATCGAGAGGTCCATGTGGCAAAGAACTGAGGCTTCCTGTCAGCAACCAGCAGGCATTGGGAGAACCGTCTTGAAAGCAGGTCTTTCAGCCCCCATCTGTACTTCAGGTTGATTGTCTCCTCGGGTGACATAACTGTAACCTCAGGCAAGAGCCAGAGCCACTCAACAAGCCGCTCCTAGATTCCCAACACACTGAAACTGTGAAATAATAAACAGTTATTGCTTTAGCCACTACATTTTGGACAATTTGTGATGCAATAATAGCTAACAAATACGAAGTTAAAGCAAACAAATCTCAAACAAACTGATACGTTAAACCTATTACAATGGCTACAGCATATCAGGGAAATGCAAACAAAAATTTGTTGGGATCATGATGTTAACATTATTTGATGTAGACCAAGTCTTGAGTTATGAATACTAAAATCCCTTTCATATATAAACCTGGAAAAGAGATCTAATCACCACCTAAGTGGTGTTGAGTTCATGGTATAATTCATCATTGTTCAAAATGGGAAAATATATATGGAGAGAAAAGGCTGGTATCCAGATTTTCTCAGTCTTACAAGACTTGTTTCCTGCTGCTACAAGGTGAGAAGAGAGATATGTGCACAGAAGGCTAGGCAAACATATATCATTTGTTACTACCAAATTGGATCATTTCTCTTCTATAAAAACTGAAATTCGGGGCGCCTGGGTGGCGCAGTCGGTTAAGCGTCCGACTTCAGCCAGGTCACGATCTCGCGGTCCGTGAGTTCGAGCCCCGCGTCGGGCTCTGGGCTGATGGCTCGGAGCCTGGAGCCTGTTTCCGATTCTGTGTCTCCCTCTCTCTCTGCCCCTCCCCCGTTCATGCTCTGTCTCTCTCTGTCCCAAAAATAAAAAATAAACGTTGAAAAAAAAAATTAAAAAAAAAAAAAAAAAAACTGAAATTCAAAATGCAGTGATAATTTTCATGAACTTTGATATACCTAATAATACTTTGAAAAGGTATATAAAGCGCAAACTATTAGAAATACAAGAATTGACAAAAATACAATACTAGTGGTAAACTTTGCCCAATTCAAAAAGCAATTTGAGTGATCTAAAAGTAGTTGGACTTGGAATTACTTACTGTTCCAACGGTTTATTTAAAAAGACTTTGGCTAGCAGTCTGGTCATTGAAGAGCTCTGCTGAGCCCAAGGCCAGGATTCAGAGCTCCTACCTGCCCTGTTTTCCCTGAGAAGTGGGGCCATTTCATATAGATGGCTGCCTGGGCCTCAAGTTAAGTGTCTGCGAGCACTTTGGCAGAAGAAGTTTTTGAAGTTCCCCTGCTAAGCATGAAAAATTGCCTGCCTACACTGTTGTTGCATAGAGCTTCCTTTTTTTTTTTTTTTTTTTTTTTCATTTGGCAACCGTTTTGGTTAAATCCTTCTGTTTGGCTGAACTTGGCCATCTTGTTTGAAGCATTTCAGCCAACTTTTGCTTCTGCACATCAACAGTGTTCTAGAAAAATGAGTAATTATATAGAGTAATATATATGTGTGTTTTTGTATCAAGGAATTAGGGGGGGAAAGATAAAGTTATATCTAAATATAAAGATGTTCATAAAATGTTCTCAATGATGAAAAACAAGTGGTAAATCCAGGTGATGGGTAGACGATTGTTCATTGTACTAGCCTTCCAACAATTTTTATAGGTGTGAGGATTTAAAAGTTAAATGTTGGGGAAGAATACTATATATGACAAATAACAATAATCTCAGATATGGGAGGTATATGGACAGGTGAGGGTAGAATTTGAAACAAGATTAACCTTGAGTTGATAAGAGTTGAAGCTCTATGGTGGGCACATAAGAATTCATCATACTACTTGTATGGGTTTGAGATTTTCCAAAATTAAGCCTTCAAGGAAAAACAATTTGTAAACTGGGCAAAGTATGATTCCATTTTAGTACAAGCAAACAAAGACACAAAGAAACCATATACATTTAAAGGTACCTGTATGAATAAGGGAACAGAGGGCTGCATATGGCATGCTGTTTATCCTGGTTATTTCACAGGGATGGGTGAGATGGCAGGGAGAGGGTTAGCTTTGTCATTATATATATTTATAATGTACTGGTTGTCTTATTGTATAGCATGCATATAATATTGTTATGATTTTCAAAGCATAAAATAATTTAAAAATGGTGCCTTAAAAAGAAACAGACTTGAATGCTTTCAGGGATTCTCAAGATGATGTGACTGTGTGACAAGGCCTGGAATTTTGGGAAACTGTAGCAAACAGGAGTGAACCAACTCAATGAAGAAGAAATCCACTAAACTTCTCAAACTAAATACCTCCAGTATTCAATCTCTGGACAGACACACTCTCAATATAAACAACGTCAGTAACTTAACAGTGTGACAACCTTACCTTACTGAACTGGAAGGGTTTCTCTTACACACTTTCTAAAAATAATCCATTTGCAATCTCTATCACTCATGTTCATGGACTACAAACCAGTTCTTGCCGGCATCTCTCAGCTTTTAACATACTAACTTCACTCCTCGACATTTTCTAAGACATTGACTGCAGAAGAGACATAAACCTGAATAGATCAATAATCATGAAAAATTTGGGAATATTGTCAAAAAACTGTCCCAAAATGTAATAGAGTAGGAAGTTCTATTGATCATTTAGACCAATCCCTTCAAGAACAGATCATGCCTCTCTTAGATGAATTTCTCAAGGGCCTAGATAGAATAGGAAATCTTTCCAACACAATTTATATAGCTCTGAAAACCCTGACAGAGTTAGCACAAAAAGGAAAATTCTTGACCATTCCCAATGATAAATATAGGTAAGTATGAATAAGTTGAAATCAGGATTATATTTAAAGAATAATGTAGCCAAGTAGAATTTGTGTTCCATATATGCAACATAAGGGACTCTAATATATTTTTTCACATTAGTAGGTTAAAGGAGACATTCGTTAACCTTAATTAAAGTGTAAAAGCCATCTTTTGACCATGTGTGGGCTACTGTCTGGCATCTTTACATGTTTAGAGAATCCTGAACCTTGTGAGTGTTGGTGTGATATAGAAGATGAAATTAGTTTTCCCAGCTTATCCTGCATCCAAGGCTTGAGTACAAGTCCTAGATTGGTCAACTGCACTGACTCTGAGTTCAAATGGCTACTAAACAAAAAGTGGGGGAATGGCAGCAGTCATGCCCAGCCTCTGGGGCAGCAGGGCAATTGCACCAGGATGAATACGGTAGCCACAGCTGAGCCTGGAACTACCCCACCCTGTAGTGGCTACCAGCTGGACCTCCCAATCAGTCAGGCCAGAGACAAACCCTGCCCACCAGTGCACCCACCGTAGCTGCAGCCAGTCATTGCTGACAGCTAGGCTGAGGGGTGACCCCACACACTAGTACACTCACAGCAGTCATGGCCCAACCACAACAGGGCTGAATGCAGCCCACAAAAGGGACACTTCTAAAATGCATGACTCTGGTGACCACAGTGATTTCATTACTGGGTGCCACAGGACACCTTCTATGTAAGGCCATTACTTTCAAGACTGGGAGACATTGATGATCTACCTAATGCATAGTAACAAACACAGAGAGTTAGACAAAATGAAGACAAAGAAAAATATGATCCAAGCAAAAGAACAAGACAAAACCTCAGAAAAAGAGCTAAATGAAACACAGATAAGCAATCTACCTAATAAAGAGTTCAAGGTAGTTGTCACAAAGATATTCACCAGTTTTGAAAGAAGGCTGGATGAACTCAGGGAGAACTTCAAGAGTTAGAACATATAAAAAAGAACCAGTCAGTGCTAAAGAATACAATACCTGAAATGAAAAATAGACTAGAGTGAACCAATAGTAGATTAGAGGATGCAGAAAAATGGAACAGTAATTTGGAAGATAGGGTAGTGGAAAGCAACCACACTGAACAGCAAAAAGAAAAAAAAAATAGAACAAACAAAAATAGGTTAACGTATCTCTATAAGAATATCAAGCATAATAACATTCTCATTATATGTGTCCCAGAGGGAAAAGGGAGGGAGAAAGGAATAGAAAACATATATGAAGAAATAATAGCTGAAAATCCTCCTAACATGGGGAAGGAAGAAGACACGCAGATCTAGGAAGTACATAGAGCCCCAAATAAGATGAACTCAAAAAGGTCCACACCAAGACCCATAATAGTTAAAATGGCAAAAACTAAATATAAAGAGAGAATATTAAAAGCAGCAAAAGAAAAGCAAGCAGTCACATACAAGGGAAACCCCATAAGACTATTAGCTGATTTTTAGCAGAAACTTTGCAGCAGAAGAGAGAGGCATGATTTATTCCAAGTGCTGAAAGAAAGAAACCTACAATCAAAAATACTTTACCTGGCAAGATAACTGGTCAGAATTGAAGAAGAGATAAAGAGTTTCCCAGACAAACAAAAGTTAAAGGAGTTCATTACCACTAAAATGGCCTTACAAGAAATATTAAAAAGATTTCTTTAAATGGAAAAGAAAAGGCTGTAACTAGAAGTAAGAAAATTATGAAAGGAAAAAAATTCACTGGTAAAAGCAAATATACAGTAAAGGCAGTAGATCAATAACTTATAAAACTAGAATGAAGTCTAAAAAGATGAAAATGGTAAAATCAATTATATCTACAAAAATTAATCAAAGAAATCACAAAATAAAAATATGTAAAATATGACACCATATAGTTAAAACATGGAGAGAGTAAAAACGTAGTGCTTTTAGAATGTGTTCAGTTAAGCAACCATCAACTTAATATAGACTGTTATATACATAGGATATTATATATGAACCTCATGGTAACCACAAATGAAAAACCTATCATAGATACACAAAAGATAAATTCAAGTGTAACACTATAGAGTCATCAAATAACAATGGAAAAGAGTAGGAGAATAAGAAAGGCTCAGCAAAAAACTACAAAAACAGCCAGAAAACAATGAACAAAATGGCAATAACCACATGACTATCAATAGTTACTTTGAATTTAAATGGACTAAATGCTCCAATTAAAAGACATCGGATTACTGAATGGATAAAGAAAAAAGACCCATCTATATGCTGCTTATAAGAGACTCACTTCAAACCTAAAGACATAGACTGAAAGTGAACAGATGGAAAAAGATATTCCATGGAAATAGAACTGAAAAAAAAAAAAAACTAGGGTAACAATACTTAGACAAAACAGACTTTAAAACAAAGACTGTAGCAAAAGACAAAGGACACTACATAATGATAAAGAGATTAATCCAACAAGAGGTTATAACAATTGTAAATAACTATGCAGACAAAATAGGAACATTTGCATAAAGCAAATATTACCAGACATAAAGGGAGAAACTGATAGTAATACAATAATAGTAAAGGACTTTAACACCCTGCTTACATTGATAGATCATTCTGACAATCAACAAGGAAACAGTGGCTTTGAATGACACATTAGACCAGATGAACTCAAGAGATATACATACAGACTATTCCATCCAAAAACATCAGAACACACATTCTTTTCAAGTGCACAAGGAATATTTTCCAAGATAGATCACATTAAGTTACAAAACGAGTCTCAGTAAATTCAAGAAGATTGAAATCATATCATGCATCTTTTTCCAACCATAGTAGTATGAAACTAGAAATCAATCACAAGAAAAAATGGAAAAAAAGCGTAAAGATATGGAAGCTAAACAGCATACTACTATACAACCAATGAGTCAATAAAAATCAAATACATGGAGACAAATGTAATGATAAAAATAAACTCAACATGGATTAAAGACCTAAATGTGAAATATTAAACCATAAAACACCTAGAAAAAAACATAGGCAGTAAACTCTTAGACATCAGCCTTAGCAATATTTTTTCTGGATGAGTCTCCTGAGGCACAGGAAACAAAAGCAAAAGTGAACAATTGGGACTATATCAAACTAAAAACTTTGGACAGCAAAGGAAACAATCAACCAAACAAAAAGGCAACCCACAGAAATGAGACAAGATATTTGCAATTTATATATCTGTTAAGGGGCTAAAATTCAAAATATATAAAGAACTCATACAACTCCACACACAAAAAATTCAAAACAATTCAATTAAAAAATGGGCAGAGAACGTGAATAGAAACTTTTCCAATGAAGACATACACATAGTACACATAGCCAACAGATCCATGAAAAAGTGTTTAACATCACTAATCATCCCAGAAATGCAAATAAAACCACAATGAGACTTTACCTCACTCCAGTCAGAATGGTTAGTATCAAAAAGACAAGAAATAGCAAGTGTTGACAAGGATGTAGAGAAAATGGAATGCTTGTACACTGTTGGTCAGGTAGTAAATTGGTGCAGCCACTGTGGAAAACAATATGGAGGTTCTTCAAAAAATGAAAAATAGAAATACCATCCAACTCAGTAATTACATTTATGAATATTTATGCAAAGAACCAAAACACTAATTTGAAAAGGTATATGCACCCCTATGTTTATTGCAAATATAATATAGCTGCAATATTATATGTATTATATAAAATAATAATATATATAATATATGTAATATAAAATATATAATATATATCATGTATATTATTATATTATATATATATAATATATAATATCTATAATAGCCAAGATAGAAGCAACCCAAATATCAATCAACAGATGAATGGATAAAGAAGATGTAGTATATATACACAATGGAATATTACTCAGCCATAAAAATAATGAAATCTTGTCATTTGTGATAACATGGAAAGACCTAGAGAGTATTGTGCCAAGTGAAACAAGTCAGACAGAGAAAGACAAATATTATATGATTTCACTTGTATGTGGAATCTAAAAAACAAAACAAATTAGAAAACAAACAAAAACAGAAACAGACTCATACAGACAGCAAACTGGTGGTTTCCAGAGGGGAATGGGCTTGGGTGGGAAAGGAAAAGAAGATTAGAAGGTACAAATCTCCAGTTTTAAAATAGTCACATGGATGAAAAATATAACATAGGGAATATAGTCAATAATATTGCAATAAATTTGTATGGTGACAGAAAGTAACTACACTTATTGTGGTGTATTCTGTAATGTAGATAATTGTCAAATCACTATGGTGTATACATGAAACTAGTATAATATTATATGTCAATTATACTTTAAAGACAAATAAATAAAAGAAATTCATTGAATAAATGTACAGATATATCCTGTTCCTGGATGTAAAAAGTTAATATTATAAACATGTCACTTCTTCCTAAACTAATGTATATTTTCAATTCTCCTCAGAACATAAGTCTAATGATATTTTTTAGAGAGTCTGACAAAATTATTTTAAAGTTTATACCTGTGAATGAATTTATAAGAAGAGACAAGAGAATTGTCCATAATCACTACATTGAAAAGGGCCTCACTCTGTGAGCTATCAAATCATCTTATAAAATGAGGAAAAGTAAAGCAAGGTGGGATTGTTGCAGGAATAAACAGACAAATAGAATAGAAAAAGAAGTCTAGAAACAGAGTCACGTGTGTATAAGAATGTAGCAATTGGGATAGTTGGAAGATGGCGGCGTAGAAGGATGCTGGACTCACCACGTCCTGCTGATCACTCAGATTCCACCTACACCTGCCTAAGTAACCCAGAAAACCGCCAGAAGACTAGCAGAATGGAGTCTCTGGAGCCAAGCGCAGACGAGAGGCCCACGGAAGAGGGTAGGAAGGGCGGAGAGGCGGTGCGCGCTACAGGGACTGGCGGGAGGGAGCCCAGGCGGAACCCCGGAGTCTGGCTTGCAAGAGCAGACAGGCTGGACAGAGTGTGTTCCTACAGCAAGCGGGACTTGACATCTGGAAGGTTATAAGCTAACAGCTCTGCTTGGAGAACGGGAGCGCTGGAGGACAACGGGAGGGAGAGTTGTTGAGCCCCGGACGACAGAGCTCAGCTTGGCGGGGAACAAAGGCGCTTGCCAGCGCCATCTCCCTCGCCCATCCCACAGCCGAAATCCCAAAGGGAACCAGTTCCTGCCAGGGAACTTGCTTGCACGGCACAAACACCCAACGCTGTGCTTCTGCGGATCCATCCCTTCAGCGGGTCTGACTCCCTCCCAGTGCCGCAGGGCCCCTCCCAAAGTGGATCTCTGAAGGAAAAGAGAGCTGAGCCTACCCCTCCTGCCCCTGTGCACCTTGCCTATCCACCCCAGCTAATAAGCCAGACCCCCAGCACCACAAGCCTGGCAGTGTGCAAGTAGCCCAGACGGGCCACACCACCCCACAGTGAATCCTGCCCCTAGGAGAGGGGAAGAGAAGTCACACACCAGTCTGACTGTGGCCCCAGCGGTGGGCTGGGGGCAGACATCAGGTCTGACTGCGGCCCCGCCCACCAACGCAAGTTATTCAAGACAGCACAGGGGAAGTGCCCCGCAGTCCCGCACCACTCCAGGGACTATCCAAAATGACCAAACGAGGGGCGCCTGGGTGGCTCAGTCAGTTAAGCCTCCGACTTCGGCTCAGGTCATCATCTCACAGTCTGTGGGTTGGAGCCCCGCATCGGGCTCTGTGCTGACAGCTCAGAGCCTGGAGCCTACTTCCGATTCTGTGTCTCCCTCTCTCTCTCTGCCCCTCCCCTGCTCATGCTCTGTCTCTCTCTGTCGCAAAAATAAATAAAAACATTAAAAACAATAAAAAAAATTCAAAATGACAAAACGGAAGAATTCCCCTCAAAAGAATCTCCAGGAAATAATAGCTAACGAACTGATCAAAAAGGATTTAAACAATATAACAGAAAGTGAATTTAGAATAATAGTCATAAAATTAATCGCTGGGCTTGAAAACAGTATAAAGGACAGCAGAGAATCTCTTGCTACAGAGATCAAGGGACTAAGGAACAGTCAAGAGGAGCTAAAAAGTGCTATAAATAAACTGCAGAATAAAATGGAGATGACCACAGTTCGGTTTGAAGAGGCAGAGGAGAGAATAGGTGAACTAGAAGATAAAATTATGGAAAAAGAGGAAGCTGAGAAAAAGAGAGATAAAAAAAATCCAGGAGTATGAGGGGAAAATTAGAGAACTAAGTAATGCACTAAAGAGAAATAATCTACGCATAATTGGTATCCCAGAGGAGGAAGAGAGAGGGAAAGGTGCCGAAGATGTACTTGAAGAAATAATAACTGAGAACTTCCTGGACCTGGGGAAGGAAAAAGCTATTGAAATCCAAGAGGCACAGAGAACTCCCTTCAGACGTAACTTGAATCGATCTTCTGCAGGACATATCATAGTGAAACTGGCAAAATACAAGGATAAAGAGAAAATTGTGAAAGCAGCTAGAGATAAACGTGCTCTAACATATAAAGGGAGACCTATAAGACTCTTGACTGATCTCTCTACTGAAACTTGGCAGGCCAGAAAGGAATGGCAGGCGATCTTCAATGTGATGAACAGGAAAAATATGCAGCCGAGAATCCCTTTTCCAGCAAGTCTGTCATTTAGAATAGAAGGAGAGATAAAGGTCTTCCCAAACAAACAAAAACTGAAGGAATTCGTCACCACTACTAGCCCTATAAGAGATCTTAAGGGGGATCCTGTGAGACAAAGTACCAGAGACTTTGCTACAAGCATGAAACCTAAGGACATCACAATGACTCTAAACCCATATCTTTCTATAATAACACTGAACGTAAATGGACTAAATGTGCCAACCAAAAGACATAGAGTATTAGAATGGATAAAAAAACAAGACCCATCATTTGCTGTCTACAAGAGACTCATTTTAGACCTGAGGACACCTTCAGATTGAACGTGAGGGGATGGAGAACTATCTATCATGCTACTGGAAGTCAAAAGAAAGCTGGAGTAGTCATACTTATATCAGACAAACTAGACTTTAAATTAAAGGCTGTAACAAGAGATGAAGAAGGGCATTATATAATAATTACAGGGAATACCCATCAGGAAGTGCTAACAATTATAAATGTCTATGTGCCGAATATGTAAGTCCCCAAATATATAAAACAATCACAAACATAAGCAACCTCATTGATAAGAATGTGGTCATTGCAGGGGCTTTAATACTCCACTGACAAAAATGGATAGATCATCTAGACACAGGATCATTAAAGAAACAAGGGCCCTGAATGATACACTGGATCAGATGGACTTGACAGATATATTTAGAACTCTGCATCCCAAAGCAACAGAATATACTTTCTTCTCGAGTGCACATGGAACATTCTCC
Source organism: Leopardus geoffroyi (assembly GCF_018350155.1). Lineage (NCBI taxonomy): Eukaryota > Metazoa > Chordata > Mammalia > Carnivora > Felidae > Leopardus > Leopardus geoffroyi. The sequence continues at coordinate 71,560,068 of NC_059331.1, read as the reverse complement.
AAGATAGATCACATACTGGGTCACAAAACAGCCTTTCATAAGTATAAAAGAACTGAGATCATACCATGCACACTTTCAGACCACAATGCTATGAAACTTGAAATCAACCACAGGAAAAAGTCTGGAAAACCTCCAAAAGCATGGAGGTTAAAGAACACCCTACTAAAGAATGAATGGGTCACACAGGCAATTAGAGAAGAAATTAAGAAATATATGGAAACAAATGAAAATGAAAATACAACAATCCAAACACTTTGGGATGCAGCGAAGGCAGTCCTGAGAGGAAAATACATTGCAATCCAGGCCTATCTCAAGAAACAAGAAAAATCCCAAATACAAAATCTAACAGCACACCTAAAGGAAATAGAAGCAGAACAGCAAAGACACCTGAAACCCAGCAGAAGAGGAGAAATAATAAAGATCAGAGCAGAAATAAACAATATAGAATCTAAAAAAACTGTAGAGCAGATGAATGAAACCAAGAGTTGGTTTTTGGAAAAAATAAACAAAATTGATAAACCTCTAGCCAGGCTTCTCAAAAAGAAAAGGGAGATGACCCAAATAGATAAAATCATGAATGAAAATGGAATTATTACAACCAATCCCTCAGAGATACAAGCAATTTTCAGGGAATACTATGAAAAATTATATGCCAACAAACTGGACAACCTGGAAGAAATGGACAAATTCCTGAACATGCACACGCTTCCAAAACTCAATCAGGAGGAAATAGAAAGCTTGAACAGACCCATAACCAGCGAAGAAATTTAATCAGTTATCAAAAATCTCCCAAAGTCCAGGACCAGATGGCTTTCCAGGGGAGTTCTACCAGATGTTTAAAGCAGAGATAATACCTATCCTTCTCAAGCTATTCCAAGAAATAGAAAGGGAAGGAAAACTTCCAGACTCATTCTATGAAGCCAGTATTACTTTGATTCCTAAACCAGACAGAGACCCAGTAAAAAAAGAGAACTACAGGCCAATATCCCTGATGAATATGGATGCAAAAATTCTCAATAAGATACTAGTAAATCGAATTCAACAGCATATAAAAAGAATTATTCACCATGATCAAGCGGGATTCATTCCTGGGATGTAAGGCTGGTTCAACATTCGCAAATCAATCAACGTGATAAATCACATGAATACAAGAAAAGATAAGAACCATATGATCCTGTCAATCGATGCAGAAAAAGCATTTGACAAAATTCAGCAAACTTTCTTAATAAAAACCCTCGAGAAAGTTGGGATAGAAGGAACATACTTAAACATCAAAAAAAAAACATTTATGAAAAGCCCACAGCTAACATCATCCTCAAAGGGGAAAAACTGAGAGCTTTTTCCCTGAGATCAGGAACACGACAGGGATGTCCACTCTCACCACTGCTGCTTAACATAGTGTTGGAAGTCCTAGCATCAGCAATCAGACAACAAAAGCAAATCAAAGTCATCAAAATTGACAAAGATGAAGTTAAGCTTTCACTTTTTGCAGATGACATATTATACATGGAAAATCCGATAGACTCCACCGAAAGTCTGCTAGAAACTGATACATGAATTCAGCAAAGTTGCAGGATACAAAATCAATGTACAGAAACCAGTTGCAGTCTTATACACTAATAATGAAGGAACAGAAAGACAAATAAAGAAACTGATCCCATTCACAATTGCACCAAGAAGCATAAAATACCTAGGGATAAATCTAACCAAAGATGTAAAAGATCTGTATGCTGAAAACTATAGAAACCTTATGAAGGAAATTGAAGAAGATATAAAGAAATGGAAAAACATTCCGTGCTCATGGATTGGAAGAATAAATATTGTCAAAATGTCAATACTACCCAAAGCTATCTACACATTCAATGCAATCCCAATCAAAATTGCACCAGCATTCTTCTTGAAGCTAGAACAAGCGATCCTAAAATTCATATGGAACCACAAAAGGCCCCAAATAGCCAAAGTAATTTTGAAGAAGAAGACCAAAGCAGGAGGCATCACAATCCCAGACTTTAGCCTCTACTACAAAGCTGTCATCATCAAGACAGCATGGTATTGGCACAAAAACAGACACATAGACCAATGGAATAGAATAGAAACCCCAGAACTAGACCCACAAAAGTATGGCCAACTAATCTTTGACAAAGCAGGAAAGAACATCCAATGGAAAACAGACAGTCTCTTCAACAAATGGTGCTGGGAGAACTGGACAGCAACATGCAGAAGGTTGAAACTAGACCACTTTCTCACACCATTCACAAAAATAAACTCAAAATGGATAAAGGACCTGAATGTGAGACAGGAAACCATCAAAACCCTAGAGGAGAAAGCAGGAAAAGACCTCTCTGACCTCAGTCGTAGCAATTTCTTACTTGACACATCCCCAAAGGCAAGGGAATTAAAAGCAAAAATGAACTACTGGGACCTCATGAAGATAAAATCTTCTGCACAGAAAAGGAAACAACCAACAAAACTAAAAGGCAACCAACGGAATGGGAAAAGATATTTGCAAGTGACATATCGGACAAAGGGCTAGTATCCAAAATCTATAAAGAGCTCACCAAACTCCACACCAGAAAAACAAATAACCCAGTGAAGAAATGGGCAGAAAACATGAATAGACACTTCTCTAAAGAAGACATCCGGATGGCCAACAGGCACATGAAAAGATGCTCAACGTCCCTCCTCATCAGGGAAATACAAATCAAAACCACACTCAGATATCACCTCACGCCAGTCAGAGTGGCCAAAATGAGCAAATCAGGAGACTATAGATGCTGGAGAGGATGTGGAGAAATGGGAACCCTCTTGCACTGTTGGTGGGAATGCAAATTGGTGCAGCCACTCTGGAAAACAGTGTGGAGGTTCCTCAAAAAATTAAAAATAGACCTACCCTATGACCCAGCAGTAGCACTGCTGGGAATTTACCCAAGGGATGCAGGAGTGCTGATGCATAGGGGCACTTGTACCCCAATGTTTATAGCAGCATAAACTCATACTCTCAACAATAGCCAAATTATGGAAAGAGCCTAAATGTCCATCAACTGATAAATGGATAAAGAAATTGTGGTTTATATACACAATGGAGTACTACGTGGCAGTGAGAAAGAATGAAATATGGCCCTTTGTAGCAACGTGGATGGAACTGGAGAGTGTGATGCTAAGTGAAATAAGCCATACAGAGAAAGACAGATACCATATGTGTTCACTCTTATGTGGATCCTGAGAAACTTAACAGAAACCCATGGGGGAGGGGAAGGAAAAAAAAAAAAAAAAGAGGTTAGAGTGAGAGAGAGCCAAAGCATAAGGGACTCTTAAAAACTGAGAACAGGGGCGCCTGGGTGGCGCAGTCGGTTAAGCGTCCGACTTCAGCCAGGTCACGATCTCGCGGTCCGTGAGTTCGAGCCCCGCGTCGGGCTCTGGGCTGATGGCTCAGAGCCTGGAGCCTGTTTCCGATTCTGTGTCTCCCTCTCTCTCTGACCCTCCCCCGTTCATGCTCTGTCTCTCTCTGTCCCAAAAATAAATAAACGTTGAAAAAAAAAAAAATTTAAAAAAAAATAAAAAAAAAAAAAAAACTGAGAACAAACTGAGGGTTGATGCGGGGTGGGAGGGTGGAGAGGGTGGGTCATGGGTATTGAGGAGGGCACCTTTTGGGATGAGCACTGAGTGTTGTATGGAAACCAATTTGACAATAAATTTTATATATTGAAAAAAAAGAATGTAGCAATTAAAAAGTAGTACAAAAATGGTTTCTACTTCTAGACAAATATATCAAATTTTAATGTTTGTTAAATGCTGCTAAAGCTATGCTTATACAAAATTTATAGCCTTAAATGCACATATTAGAAAAAAGACTGAAAAACAATGATCTAAGTATTCATCTAAAGAAATTAGTAAAAGAGCATCCAATGAAACCAAAAGGCAGAAAAAAATGATCTAATATACCTAATGAAAATATAGCTAAATGTAAAAACTGAGGACATAATAACATTAACAGTAATAATAAAATGGGGAGGTCAGTAATTCCAACAGTTGAGTCTTGGTAAATACTACTAAAATTAAACTCCTGGGAAGCTGATCAAGAACTAAGGAACCAATGTTATTCATTCATATCAGGAATGAAAAAAGGGACATCATTATGGGTCTTGCAAACATTAAAATTATAAAAAGGGACTAGTATAAAGAGATCACTGGATAGTTTATATTATAAAGCCAGAGAAACTTTGTCACTGTAACCTGATTAAAAAAAATCTTAGTATATAGGGAAAAGAAAATACCTCACTAACATATGGGATTCTCGGAAAGTAAAGTTGATATAAGATTAAAACCATCAAAACCATTATAGTGATTTACAATATAAATGACCAAATTAACAAGAAAGAAAATTTTATGTAATAATCTCGGTGAAAGTGAAGAAATTATTTGGTAAATTTGGATTCCAGCCTGGCTTTCCAGGTCATTAGGAGGCATATTTGTTCATTAGGATGATGAAACATATTTGATGTAAGAATTGGTTTGATTTATAACTTTAAAATGTTTAGACCCAGGTATGCAGGCCAGCATTTAAAGTTTGCCCTGCCCCTCATATATTAGAGGGGGGCAGATAGCTCCCCAAAGCCCAGGTGGCAGAATGAGCTGAAGGCTAGAAAAGGGAATGCCTCTGTCATCGTCACAAGAGAGAATGAAGTGGCCCTGGGTAAGTCAGGAAACTTGTAGGTGTCATGACAGAAGTTTAGAGAGGTTGAATCTGGCAGATTTTTTTTTTTCCTTCAAAGTAACAGTTGAGAACTCAATGTGTTAGATAAAGAACTTGAGGAGTGATGAAGGTTTGAATCTGTTAAGAAGAAAGCATAACTAAGGAGGTAGTTTTCTCACTCTCATCTTCCCCTAAAATGCCGTAAATATTTTTCCATATCATACCTAGTCTTCCTACATTAGCATTTTCAACTTCCTCATAGTAATCCATTCTAAGAATACATCATACTATAACAAATACACCATATTGGATTTTTAAGTTGTTTATAATTTTTTTTAATTACAAAAAATACTCCATTAAGCATCTCCAGAGATAAGTATTTAAATATATCGTAGATACATTTCTAGGATAAATTTCTGTAATGGCAATTTGGGGTTCAAAGAACAAGGTGTTAAAAGTATTGTCAATTACCTTCAAACTATAATCTTTGAACCAACTCATCCTCCTATTCTATTCAACAAAAGAATGACAGTTTATCATTGTCACCATCACCCAAATCAGGTATTTTTCTTTTTATTTTAGTATTAGTATTAGTTTTTTTTAATGTATTTTTTATTTAGAGAGAGTGTGTGCCATGCAACCGAGTGGGTGAGGGAAGCAGAGAGGGAGAGAGAGAAAGAGAGAGACAGAGCGACAGAGAACCCCAAGCAGGCTCTGTGCTGTCAGCACATAGCCAGATGTGGAGTTTGATCTCACGAAACCTGAGATTATGACCTGAGCCAACACCAAGAGTTGGAAGCTGAACCGACTGAGCCATCCAGCCACCCCAGTATTGGCACATTTCTTAGGCAAAAATGACCCATAATTACTGTTCGTGAATATGTTCACCTTAGATTGCTAGTAAGGTGACACATTATTTTGTGGTTTATGGTGACTTGCTTTTCTTAACTAGATTCTTCTTTTTTTCTTAACAGATTGTTCCTTTTTCTCATTAACTTGTAATTGTTCTTTAAATACTATGGATTTCTGGGGCGCCTGGGTGGCTCAGTCGGTTGAGCATCTGGCTTCGGCTCAGGTCATGATCTCGCGGTCTGTGAGTTCGGGTCCTGCGTCGGGCTCTGTGCTGACAGCTCAGAGCCTGAAGCCTGCTTCGGATTCTGTGTCCCCCTCTCTCTCTGCCCCTCCCCCACTCATGCTCTGTCTCTCTCTGTCTCAGAAATAAATAAACATTAAAAAAATTTAAATATTATGGATTTCTTGATCATATAGGTGACAAAAAATTTGCCTCGTTTTTCTTACCACTTATATTTTAAATTTATTCTCAACTTTAAACTTCAGATTGCAGGATCATATTGGAAGGAATAAGAAGGCTTTTTGAGATTTTTTTTCAAGAGATGTTAAGAACATAATCTGTTTTTTCCCCAGATTTTAGAAAATCATACTTTTGGGGGAGAAAAAGGCATAAATTCCAAAATTGCATTAATATTTCTTTTTATTATTATTTATTTATTTTTTACATTTATCTATTTTTGATAGACATAAAGAGACAGAGCACAAGCAGGGAAGGGGCAGAGAGAGAAGGAGACACAGAATCCGAAGCAGGCTCCAGGCTCTGAGCTGTCAGCACAGTGCCTGCCATGGGGCCTGAACCCACAGACCGCAAGATCATGACTTGAGCCAAAGTCGGACGCCTAACCGACTGAGCCACCCAGGTGCCCCTCATATTTCTAATTATAAGAGTGCTATTTAAGATACATTGCTTATCTTATCCATTTGATTAAGGCAAATGTTGAATGGAAGTCATTTCCAGGGGCCAAAGAAAAAAAAAGGAGCACGGTGCCCAATAAGGCTCTGCCAGGACTTTGACAGTATTCTCCCAACATTCCCTAAGAGAGAAAATGTTCTTCAGCATGCATAGAAACAAGATTGTCTCTGATGGGCTCTATCCAAGAGGAAGCCCTGAAATCTGGCTGGTGTTGAGGCATGGCCAGAAAGGATGTCACATGCATCTTCTCCCCAAATCTCCTTGACCCTGTATAGCCCTCTCTTTTCCTACATCTTGTATGTATATGTGTGTGTGTGTGTGTGTGTGTGTGTGTGTGTGTGTGTAGAAAACATGGCATTCAGTCTATTTTTTACTCTCTAGTTGGAGAGGTATTAAATTAAGTATGGGATAGAGTCTGATATTAGAAAAAAAAAGGGACTGAGAAAGGGTACTTTGTAGAAAGTGCTATTTTAATTCTGTGCTGCCATTTGCAAAATAAGCCCTATCTTACACCTAGTTGACATTCAGAAACATTAGGCCACTTTACTTTCTACTGGCAATGAAAAGACTCTTGGGTCCAGATATGATAATCATAATTAAAATAAAAGTGAATAATGTACATCGAACCCTTTTTGTGCTAGGTAGACACCATTCTAAGTGTATCTTGTAATAAACTTATAAAGAAGACATTATTATTATTTCCACTTTTAAATGAGAGAAATTGAGACAAAGAGGCTGAAAAACATAGCTAAATAAATACACATGAGCCCCTCTTGCTGGAAATGATTAGGAAAAGAAGGAATTGGACTTCAGAGCTCCATGAGGTAATGAGGCAGAACAGGAATAGAAGTCTTTCCCTTGCAATAAGGAAACCTTGACTTCAGCAGGATAGTCTTGCTTTTTTTGTGTAAGGGTTTCCTTGAGAAAGAAATGTGTTTAGGGGCTACATGTTTTGAGACTTCTTGGGGATAATAATGAGTCACAGGATCAGAAAAGTGTGAGAGAAAAGCAAACGTTACTATTTATAATCTGTACAGCTGATAAAACAAAGATGACTTCCGTGGAACAGCAGCCCTTTCCTGCTGGACTGAGGGTTTATGTGGGAAAGTTTGGGAGTAAGAATTAAGGGAAAGCTGAACTTCAGCTCTCCATAACAGTGAGGACAAAGTGCCTTTTAGTTTCTAAGGCAATCTGAGTGGGGGGAAGTGAGCAACGGAGGAAAGAGGAGAGTCGATGAGATGGAGTGGCAGGGTGACAAAAAAAATTTGAGCAACACTGTTAAATGCAGAGTCAGGAAATGTTTGCAATGCCACATCCCTTCCCCACAACCTACCTCCAAACATCCAGAAATATTTTTGTGAGTAGTTTTTTTTTTTTCCTTTTCTCTCCCCCCACCTTTCTGAGGGGGGTATCTGAAGAAAAGCATCACATCTATGTCAACACAGCACATGGCAAACAAACACTGAAGACGTCGTCCATGGGCAGAGGTGGCTGTGAGATGATGAGCAGACCGGGAATTTGAAGATCTTAGTAGGCTTTGAGCTTTCTCAGGGTGTGGGATTCGAGTCTGAGCTAATTATGAAGGGTATCAAGAACTCCAAGGTAGGGAGGTCCCAGCTGATATCTGGGTTACAAAAGCACTGGACGTTTGGTTGGGGCGCCTGGGTGGCTCAGTAGGTTAAGCATCCAACTTCCGCTCAGGTCATGATCTCGCGGTTTGTGAGCTCGAGCCCTGCATTGGGCTCTGTGCAGACTGCTCAGAGCCTGGAGCCTGCTTCGGATTCTGTGTCTCGCTCTCTCTCTGCCCCTCCCCTGCTCATGCTCTGTCTCTCTCTGTCTCAAAAATAAATAAAACATTAAAAAATTAAAAAAAAAAGAATCTACAAACAAAAGCACTGGATGTTTGGGTGAAAATCTGGTCAGTGAAAAAGGATGCCTTAAGATGCATGGTATTTGAAACAAAGCAAAACAAATTTTAACTATTTTTCTAGGTGCATAGGGATGACATCCAGGCTGGGTTGCCTTGATTGCGTTAGAATCCTTTAACAAACTATCCACCAGACAGTCAGAGGTCTCCGTGACAGGGTTTGGGGAAACCCTTAGGTCTTTCAGCTATAGGGAAGACACTGCTGAAAATCAGGCCGTGGATCCTATTATAAGAGATTGCTGCAAGGGAGACTGAAGGCACATCCTTGATGGGTCACCTTTGTCAAAGTGAGGTCTCTGATAATGAGACCCTGAGCCCTGGGGCTGGGACATTTGGTTGACTTCCTGGAATATCTCAGGCTTGCAGCTCTCTCTCTCTCTCTCTCTCTCTCTCTCTCTCTCTCTGGATAGAGGAGAGAAAGCTTCCTTTGTTCTAGTCCTTGCTGAGGTTCACCTGAGGCAGAAACCTTACATGATGATGCTTTTCCTTCATCTCCTGTCATTATTTCCATCCTGATAAACTAGAGTCCGGTCCTAGTGATTACTGTCTGTCTTCCAGGAGGAGGAAATAGGTTTTACAGTGAAAGAATTATAAGACCTGACTAATGTATGCCAGCAAGATCTGAGATTTTGCAGTTAAGATCTAGGAAGAAAAAAAAACAGGGAATATTTATCCTAAGAGGAAAATGTGAGGGAATGCAATGATGTTTTAATATACTAATCTATCATAATACATGGGGTATAAAAGGTTTCACTTTAGACGTTCTGGAGGTTTACTTTGTTAGCCTTGTATATAATCCGTTTTCATAAAGTTTCATGGCTGATTAAATAAAACACATCTATTTGATTTTTAAAACTTAAAAAAAAATTTATTTATTTATTTTGAGAGAGAGAGTGCAAGCAGGGGAGGGGCAGAGAGAGAGGGGGAGAGAGAATCCCAAGCACAGGGCTCCATGAGGGGCTCGAACTCACAGGCCATGAAATCATGACCTGAGCTGAAATCAAGAGTCAGATGCTTAACCAACTGAGCCACACAGGCACCCCTGATTTTCAAAACTTTTGATAATATGCCAGTTAATTGAACTTTTACATCATATTATTCTAATCATATGTACTTCAAATTTCTCTGCATTGTAACCCACCTTGTCTGGTGTCATTGGGTGTCAATGATCTGGATCCCAAAGAATAAAGTACGTGATACATAGTCTAGGAATGTACTTCTCAGTCCTTCATATCAAGGATGCAATTGTTAGATTCCTGCTCAGGTTCTGGACAATATGATATTGTCTCTTTTGTTTCTCATACTACTGCCACTTTTGGGCCCCAATTCTCTATTCTGTATTCATGACCTTTACATTGTGAACTCACAGTTCCTCCCATCAAGAGCTGGAGTCTACTTCCCCATCTCTTGAATCTAGGCTGGCCTCATTACAGGCTATGGCCAATGAAATTTGGTGGAAATGACGGTGCATCAATTCTGAGCCTAGACCTTGGAGGCCTTGTATGCTTCTGCTCTCTCTCTCTCTCTCTCTCTCTCTCTCTCTGTCTGTCTCTCTCTCACCCAAGCTGCTGCCTTGAGAACAAAGCTTGGACTGTTTGCTGAAGTATGAGTGATCACATGGAAGAGAGCCAAGCTGTCCTGGATGAGGTTGTCCTAGATCAGCCAGCTCCCAGGAAACCTGCCAACTGTCCACATGGATGAGCCCAGCTGAGATCAGCTTAGTTGGACACAGATCAGCAATTTATAGCCAATCTACAGACTCATGAGAAATAATACATGGTTGTTGTTTTAACAAACTAAATTTTGGGATGGTTTGTTATGCAGCATAAACTAACTGATGCAGCTACATTTAAGCACATCAGCTATTTAAAGATTCATAAACAAGTGATGGATTGCATTTTAGAAGTATTAGAATAATTTGCTTTCTCACTAGCAGAAGCTCACTGCACCCTGACAAGTAACTTTTTAAATGTGTATTTTTGGGGGGGGCAACTTAATGAGTGCAAATGGTTTCTCAATTTAATTTGCACTTATTTGATTCACAGGGCTATTTAAAAGTTTTTAATGCTTTCATTATTAATTTTAAATCATCCATTAACATTTTTGAGTGTACTTTGTCCCACTTTCTTTTGTATAAGTTGGTTTTTAAAAATCTTTATGAAAAACCTTTTTACATATTTTAAATGTCTAATTTTTGTCCAGATGCTTTATTTTCTTTTAGTTTATGTATTTATTTTGAGAGAGACAGAGACAGCATGAGTGGGGAGGGGCAGAGAGAGGGGAGAGAGAGGATCCCAAGCAGGCTCCTCATTGACAGCATGGAGCCTGATGCAGGGCTTGAACTCACAAACCATGAGATCATAACCTGAACAAAAACCAAGAGCTGGACGCTTAACCAATTGAGCCACCCAGATGCCCCTGTCCAGACACTTTAAAACTCAGTCATATGCATTGCAGCATGTTGGAATCCCCAAATGGATTTACGTAAAAAACATTACTGATGGAACAAGCTAAGGAATATTGAATGCCACCATGCTCAATGCTATGAACTTCACATTTGTTATCTCACTTCAACCTCAACAATTTTTAAGGTAAGTAATAGTAAGTCAATTTCATATATAAGAAAATTGAATTTAAGTAAAATTTTTAACAACACGAAGCAAGTAAATGGTAGAACCATGTTTTCAAATCCAGTCATTGATTTGAGTCTATATTCATCACCACCACTCTCTACTTCTCTCATTAGATGAAGGCTTTGTGTTTCCAAGAAAGGGGAATACAGCAATATTTGTTTCTATATTTTTGTTTTTTCTGTCTGGCTGTGTTTCTTTTTTTTTTTTTTAATTAAAAAAATTTTTTTAATGTTTATTTATTTTTGAGAGAGACAGAGACAGAATGCGAGTGGGTTAGGGGCAGAGAGAGAGGGAGACACAGAATCGGAAGCAGGTTCCAGGCTCTGAGCTGACAGCACAGAGCCCGACACGGAGCTCCAACTCACACGCTGTGACATCATGACCTGAGCCAAAGTTGGACGCTCAACTGACTGAGCCACCCAGGTGCCCCAGTCTGGCTGTGTTTCAATGCCTAAGCCATAGTTTGATTAGTGAAAAATCCTTCTGGAGTATGATAAATTGATAAACATTCATAGTTCATAATGGTCTGCCACTTTTCTTTAATATGTATTTTGACGGAAAGCTGGGTGCAAGCAGATTAGCCAGCTGCCATCCTGTCCTGATAATTCTGTTATCAACACATCTTAATAATCTAAAATTATTACAAACTTAAAAGTGCACTGTAAATTTTACTTTACTATACATTTAAATGACAAATCTTGTTTTACTTCCTGGCTTTAAAAAGCATTATGGTTCTCCATTACTTACAGAATTAAGTTTAAAATCTAGAGCTGGGCATATTCAGTTTCATTACAGTCTATCTTAAACCTTTCTATCCTGTTATCCTTGATCACCTCTCTTTTTGCTCCACTTAAATTGAACTCTTCACCATTTCCAAATACATTCTACCCCCTCGGCCTTTCTGCACGTCCATGTGCACTCTTCTTTCTTCTTAGTATGTATCTCCCCTTTTGGCCATTCAGCAAACTCTTATTCTTCCTTTAAAGCCCTGTTCGTGAAGGCTTTCCCTAGCTTCCCAGCCGTAATTAGTATGCTCAGTCCCATCACACTGATAGCACATCTCTGTCCTAGCACTTACATCATATTGTATTTATATATTTTACTTGACCATAAGTTTATATGCTCTTCAAGTATTATTCATCTTTACACTGAAGCTCAACAAATAATAAATTATTGCTTTAATAATATTAAAATATATGCAAGAATTAGAAAAGATAGCCAAAAAAGATAATACCAAAAGATAGAAAAGATAATACCAAAAAAGCACACAGACAGAAAAAGAAGAAATAAAATTCTCTCTATTCACAGACAACCTAATTGTCTACATTGAAAATTCCAAGTGATTTACACAAAAGCTCCTAGAATTAATAAGTGAGTTTAGCAAGATCATAGGATAAAAGATAAATGTACAAAAATAATCCTTCATTTTTTTTCTATATTCTAGTGATGACCCACTATCCATTAATCATGTTTTTAAATTTGCTGTATTTTACAATGTTTTGACATTATAGGGGCCGTGCTACCTGGGGAGTGAACAACTTTCCTGTGAATACACCTTTCACATACAAACCAACTAATTCTGAATCCATACTCCCAACCATCTCCTTTATCTAACTCTCACACACCAAAACATTTCCCCTGCCCTGCGTCACCCCCGGGCCAACTTGAGACCACCTGTCTAGCCCAGAGCCCACTAAAATTATTCAAACTCTCCAATCCTAAATTTGTTCGAACTTGCCTATCCTGCTCCCCTGATTCCTTCCTACAGAGAACAAAATAAAGGCTCTGGGCCATGGTCTCCCCTTGCTCTTTCTGCCTCCTGACAGACCAGGTACTTCCCCAGGTGGCCCTGCATGGCATGTCCTGCTTCCTGTTTCTGGAAATCTGTAAACTTCCTGCTTCTTGACAATAATTTCTGTGCCTGCAAGTCCATAACTGATTAAAACTAAATCCCAGGTACATTTTAATACAAAGTGAAATTCAAAATTAAAATTAATACCTTTTACAGTAGGACTAAAAAATATAATTCTTAGGTCTGTATCTAACAAAACATGTGTATGGTCTGTATGCTAAAATCGCCAAATACTGATGACATAAAGAAAACCTAAATAAATACAAAGATACACTAAATGTATAGATTGGAACACTGAAAGAAATTAGAAGATTGTTAAAATGTCAGTTCTTCTGTTTATCCTATCCCTCCGCCCTGCCCCCTCCAGCAACCCTCAGTTTGTTCTCTATATTTAGGAGTCTCTTCTGGTTTGCCTCCCTCTCTGTTTTTACCTTATTTTTCCTTCCCTTCCCCTATGTTCATCTGTTGAGTTTCTCAATTTCCACATATGAGTGAGATCATATGATAAGTCTTTCGCTGACTGACTTGTTTTGCTTAGTGTAATACACTCTAGGTCCATCCACGTTGTTGCAAACGGCAAGATTTCATTATTTTTCATCACTGAGTGGTATTCCATTGTATATATAAACCACATCTTCTTTATCCATTCATCACTCGATGGACATTTAGGCTTTTTCCATAATTTAACAATTGTTGATAGTGCTGCTATGAACATTGGGGTACGTGTGCCCCTTCAAATCAGCATTTTTATATCCTTTGGATAAATGGGTGACAGTCATTGAGCAGGTCACTTTTCGGGATGAGCCCTGGGTGTCATATGTAAGTGATGAGTCACTGGGTTCTGTGAAGCTAAGACTACACGGTATGTTAACTAACTTGAATATAAATAAAAAGGGAAAATATCTTTATATTACAAAAAAAGAAACAAAATGTCAGTTCTTCTGATGTTGATATATAAATTTAACATAGTTGAAATCAAAATGCTAGCAGGAATTTCTTGTAGGTATTGATAAACTGATTCTAAAATTTATTTGTAAAAGCAAATAAGTGAGAATAGTCAAAACAATTTTGGAAAAGAAGAACAAATTTGGAGGACTCTACCTGATTTCAGGACTTAGGATGATCCTATGTAATTAAGATAGTGTAACATTGGCAAATTGACAAACAGATCAGTAGTACAGAACAGAGAATCCAGAAAGAGACCCAGGCAAACATTTATTTCTGAAAAGCTGCAAAGGTATTCTATCAAGAAAAGATAGTCTTCTCAACATATAGTGCTGGAATAATTTGACATCCATTCGCAAAAACAGACAAACAAATAAACCCCACAACTTATACCTCACATCTAAAAAAATAATCATTCCAAGTAGCCCAAAGGCCTAAGTGTAAGATGTAAAAGTGTAAACGTAGTTAAAAAAAAATCAGCCAACCTCTTTGTAACCTTAGGCTAGTCAAAAAGTTCTTTCCTTGATATGGTACTAAATACAAGATCTTTAGAAGAAAGTTGGTAAGTTGAACTCCATCAATCTTAGAAACTGTGCTCTGTGAAAGACGCTACTAAGACATTGCAAAGATAAGCCACAGACTTGGAGGAAATATTTAGAAATCACGTTTCTCTTTTTAAAATTTTTTTAACATTTATTTATTTTTGAGAGACAGAGGGAGACAGTGTGAGCAGGGTAGGGGCAAAGAGAGAGGGAGATACAGAATCCAAAGCAGGCTCCAGGCTCTGAGCCCTCAGCACAGAGCCCTATGTAGGGCTCGAACCCACAAATCGAGAACTCATGAACTGAGCCGAAGTCGGACACTTAACCAACCGAGCCACCCAGGCATCCCTTAAGTTTGTGTTTTTATTTTTATTTTTTATTTTAAAGAGAGAGAGAAGTAGAGAGTGGGGGAGGGGCAGAGGGAGGGACAAGGATGTTAAGTAGGCTGCACGCTCAGCATGTAGCCAGACTTGGGGCTCAATCCCATAATCTTGGAATCACGACCCTGGGATCACGACCTGAGTCAAAATCCAGAGTCGGATGCTTAACCGGCTGAGCCACCCAGGTGCCCCCGAAATCACATTTCTAACACAGAACTTGTATCCAGAATACAGAAAGAACTCTGAAACTCGACAGGAGAGGAAGCAACCCATTTAAAAATGGGTAAAATTTTTGAACAGATTCTTCACTAAAAATGGAAAATAAGCACATGAGAAGAGGCTCACCCTCACTCACCAATAGGAAAATGAAAACTAAAACCACAATAAGACACTGCTACATACCTATGCATTTGTCTGCATTTCAATCAGACTGAAGTTTTCTTGAATATACTATACACCTCTCTGCCTATCTTCTGACCTTGCCACATATTCTAGCATCCTCTTTCTTCACTCCCTTCACCTGCCAAATCCTACTGATCCTTTAGGACTCAACGTAGATACTGTTAATTCCAAGAAGTCTGTCCTCTGACCCCACCCTCACTCCTCACACCTGGGTGTGAATCAGTGACCCTTGTAATATGTAATGATGGGCCTTCTGTTTTACTCATCACTCCATCTATCAAATATAGAGTGCTAATTTGTTTAATCAGAGGTTTTAGAATTCTTAACTCTGATGTCCATGAAGTCAGACTCTGTCTTCTTCAAGGTTATAGCTACAGAAATTAGCACATTAAAAAATACTGTTGAATGAGTAGATAAATTCATATAAGTCCTAGGTATGTATGAACCTCGGTCTCTGTTTGAACCACCCTTGATCCCAACCCTCCCCCACCTTGGGTTTTCTTAGCTACCAAGACAGTCACAGCCATTCTCTAGTCATTTGCAAGCTAAAATCCTATTTCCTTCATCAGAGGAAGGCCTGGTTTTCTAGGTAACTTGTTCAGCTGACCAAAGTTGGACACCCTGGCCTCTGAATTACTGTCCTTAGCCTCAGGTGTTCTCAAATGATAATTCTGTATCACTGGCTATGATTGGTCCTATGGAGACAGACTATGTCAGACATGACACCATAAACGTGGGTCTAGCTGCTTGATACTTCTCTATAAGACATTCACTTTGGACATTACGAAGAAGTGTGCTCCCAAAGGTGATTGCTTCTTTGGTTCAAGTCACTAGCTTTCTCAGTATTTTAGGAGCCACTTACAAAGGATGCCATTTGCTCATCTTTGTCTGTATATGGCCTGGATGAGCATGCATGCTGGTCCCTCCCTGAGTTATAAAAGGTGGAAACACTAGGTTACATGACTATCATGATAACATCGAGTGTTTGAATGGGCTTCTCAAAATGCCTTCATCATCTTACGCCGTTATGTAAGATTAGTATCGTCAGGGGCATTTGGGACTGTGACTTGATTTTATGGTACTTATAACACTGTTTGGAGTATATTACAAGCTTTGTAAATATGATTCACAAGCGGGTGGCTTTAAAATTTGTGACAAGTCTTTTTATTTCTCTACCAGATATGCCTCGCTTTAAGGTTTGGTTCCACCAAATATGCCAAAGTCAGTTAATTCTAGACTTGAAATCTTCTGCTGGCCATGAGTGGGACCTTAAGGCAATTGTACAACCCAGGGAGCCTTGGTCTTCTCCTCTGTAAAAGAGGATGATGCTATCCAGGCTGCAGTGGGGACCGTGAGGAATAAACAAGACAATGTGATTGTGGGGAATACAGAGGATAATAAGTGTGGGTTACTATGTATGTTGCCATTGCCCCCAGCACAGAGAAGCAGCTTTATAGTTTCTTTATCTACTCAACATATTAAAATGTGAAAGGTTGTATATTTCTGCTTTCTTATCTTCTGCCTTCCGTATAAAAAAGGAAACTCTGGAAAATAAAGCACACGTCAGGATTGTTGCTTCAATGGCCTTTATGAAAGGTGTTGACTCGTCAAGTTATCTCCATGACGGAAAGAACACAGAGAAGTATCTCTGAGCCAGGTTGATGCCGTATCCCTGAAAACAAGGAGGTGTATATGTTGGCAGTTAACTGAGGTAAAGAATTTTCTTTCTTGTGGTTTGGGGATATTGTGCTAATTTAGAAACTGTGGATGCCGGGTTTTGGCAGAGTTTTTGTTTTCGTTCAAGTCTTTGGTCGGAAACTTCACACGATTGGTTGATGTTTTGCTGTTTACTGCTGCAACCTGCTCTAGTCTATTCTTGGGGGGCCTTCTTCACATACAAGGTGATAATGACCAGTGTACAGTCTGGAAAAATGTGTGGCCAGCTTCCTGCTTGGACCCTCAGCTGAGATTTGAAAAGTGATAGATTTGAGCTCATCTGACTGGGGCATCTAACAGTGTCAAGCAATGGGAAGCTGTCTGTCAGGAAAAGAGGAGTCCTGGGCACCTCACCCCCAGTGGGATGCTAGGGAAGGCCTGATGATGGGTGCCTCATTGGGGAAAAGAATACAGCCGGTGAAACCGCCTTCACATCTCCCAAGTTCTGGTTGTGAGAGAGAATCAAGAGGTGGGTCAGTGAAAGGAGAGCCATGGTGAAGCACCCCATCGCAGAGTGTTTGGGGAAGGAGAAGATTTGGTTTAGAGAGGGGGGACACTGGCTTCAATGAAGAGTTCTGGAGTCAGAGGCAGCCCTTTGTTTATTCTAGAGGAGGACTGGGTTTGCGGTATGGGAAAGAAGATTTCTCCGAGTGTGTGAAATATCTCATGGAGGGGATGCTGGGCTGGAAAATGGGGATAGATAAATAAGCATTGCGAAGAATACCATTAGTTCATGGAATCCCTGGCTATGGAGATGATGTGCTCAAAACCACTGCATCTTCTATGAATACATTAGGCCAAATATCAACCAACGCACATAGATATACATACACGGAGTAGCCAGCAGCCAACAGTAACCAACATTTCAGTTCTCTGTGCCTCTCGGTTGGCTGTTACGAGGAGGGGTTTATTCTTTGCTTCCTTCCAGTTCTAGCATCCTGACACTGCGTGCAGTTTAATATAAAAACCCGTTTTGAAAGCTAGTCTTGCCCAACAATAGATTTTCCGGGGTGGGTGGGGGGGAGTATTTTCACCCTCTGCGTTTGTAATTACAATGTTTGTTTTGTTTGTTTGCGGTGCAGACACAGGACGGTGCCCAGACATGTGTGAGCGTTTGTATCTGTGTATAGGGCAGGTGAGGAAAGTGTGTAAGGCGGAGGCCAAGAACACCTGTCATAGGGTACCTGCTGGGGTACCAGATCCTCCCTGAACACACTGTTTGCACCGACACAAAAGGGCCAATGGGCCGGGGCTGGTGCTGGATCTGCCCAGTACCCGTGCTGGGTGTGGGAAGGACGGGGCCGGCGGTAACAAGAATCAATATATATTTACGGCGGGGGCGGGGGCGGGGGGTGCGCGGAGGCTGCAGGGCGGGGCAGCGCTAATGAGAGCAAGCCCGGCCTGTGGTTGGTTCGGGAAGTCTGGTACCCACAGAGGAGCAGGCAGGGAGGGAGGGGATGCGGGCGGGAGGATAAAGCGATGAAGTGTGCTGCGTTACCGCGCATCAGGCGCCGTTGTTGGAGCCGGAATACCGTGCGTCTCTGACCGAGCCGGCCCAATCGTCGCGCACACACTCACCGAGCCGCGCGCGCCCCTCGCCGTGGCCCTGGCGGTGGCCGCCGCTCGCCCGGAGCCCCCGGAGCGCGGCGAGAACGGGTGGGCACCCAGGTCCCCCGGCAGGTCCCCGGCGCGCCATGCAGGGCACGTGCGCCCCCCGGCTCTAACCTGCGCATTGACGGGAGCCCGATCTGTGCCCAGGCCGGGGCTGCCAAGGTAAGCGAGCGCCGTGCGGGGACTCTGCCTGCCGCCCCTACCCCCGCCCTTCTCTGGGCGGCTTCCCCGCCGCTCCCGAGGCCCCGGCAGCGCCCTCCCTCCCTAGGGCCCGGGATCCACCCTCCTCCCCACCCTCTCGCTTCTCCCGCGAGGTTCAATTGTCAGCCTGGGGCGCGCCGCCGCCCGGGCGGGGCAGGCATCCCGGGTGGCGACCCCGACTCGGGTACCGCGGGCACACCGGGCCGTTCTGCGGGGCACGGAGAGAAACAAAGAAGCCCCCAGGCGGGTTCGTGGCGCCTCCCCCGCCCCCCGGCGCCCTCCCAGTGGCGAGGAGGTGTCAGGGGAGGGGGCGGAGAGACCTACGTAATCCCCCTTCCCAGCCCACACCCACCCCTTGTGAACCACAGCTCTGATCTGGGGCTTTGCCCTGGACTCCCTTGTAGACAATTGTGTCCCATGCAATTCCGTGGTTAGCCGAGCAAGCCCCCAGCCCCGCACGACCTCGCCAGGGGTCGCTAAGGGGGAGCGTGGCAGGTCGGGGCCGTGCTCCCCTGGGTGGTGGCAGGCTGAGAGGATGCGCGCTGTGGGTGCTCCTCCAATGCCTCCCGGTCCCCTGCCGGCTGCACCGCTCAGTTTTAGCGGGAGCAGCCCGTCTCGTCCCCTACCGTATTGCGACCTGCACACAGGCAGAGAGGAAGCCGCTGGGAAAAACGCGTCCGGTCCATTTTTGGCTGGAGGTGTGCTTCCTTCTACCCCTACATTCCCGGACCATGACAATGCAGCAAAATCCGGGGGCGCAAACAATGTGGCCCCTCCAGCCCCTGCTCCTCCAGTGCCTTGTGATTGCTCTGCCGTTTTGACGTCCCGGCCACTTGGCGGATTTGCGGAGTGTGGGTGCGTGGTCTGTCTCTCTGTCTTGCACACAGAGACCATAACTTCCCTGCCCAATTTGAGCGCGTGGGGGGAGCTGGCAGGGACACAGGCTGCAGAGATGCCCGGCTTCCTGTGGTTCCGGGCACAGCGCGCCCCAGTCTGCATTGAGCTGACACCAGATAGCATGTGGGGATTTTCCTAGTTGCCGAAGATATTATTTGACGTTGCGATAGTTTTGTGCTTGCTTCTCTTGGGATCTGCAGTGGTGCAATTCTCCCCTTGTTTTTATTTTTTTCTCTTTGCAAAGCTAACAAGGCTGTGTTCAGCAGAAATGGATACAGGAGGAGCAGCGTAGTTCAAAGACTAAGGGAGGCATCGTCTCTCTTTTCCTGGGATTTAAACGCGATTTAGGAGGGCAGATGCCCTACCTGAAAAGGCCAGACTTTAAAGACCCAGGCAGTGTCGTGGTCCAAGGCGTCTCAAAGCAGGTGGCCAGATCTGCGTTTCTCATCAGCGGACTCGCTCCGGCTGTGGCTATTACGGTAATTCGTTCTAGATCGGGGATTCATTTTGAAAATGTGTGTTTTCCACTAAGAAGGGATTAGAGTCCACATGGTTATCCTGGTATGAATGTGTGTGCCTGCTTCGGAGAGCGAGAGAGTGTGGCAGAATTCCCTGTTGACCCTTCCCTCTGTTTGCTGCCTCCTCTGGAATGTGGCATCGGAAAAACGTCGCACTGTTTTAGTTTCTAGACCTACAGGCAGACTGGACTCGAGAGTGTTTCATTTAATAACCCAAAGTGTGACTAATTCTGGAATCCCAGTCCAGTGCATTTTAGCAGCTTTGTGGAATGACAGTTCTCTTTTTGTCTCGGGTAGTTATTTCACGAAGGCAATTTGCCTAAGTTTGTTTGGATTGTGACATTATTGACTTGGTAGGGAGACCACAGTCTGAGCTGGAACAGCCTATCAGTGCATCAGGACAGACTGCAGCTGCTGTGGTCTGTGGACGTAGCATCATTTGATTCCGATTACACTTCTGGCTTTTAAAGACGGATGTTTTAAAAGATCGCCTGAAGCTTTACTTTTCGTGATGCTTGCATCAGATATGGTTATCAGTACATATAGGAAATACTAGAAGGCCAGAGGTGATCACGGGAGGCAAGCCTCTGCCATCTCCCCTCCTTATGGGTAAAGTGAGGAAGTTGAACTGGCTGATTTCTGTGGTTCCTTCCCTCCAGCCCCAGCCTTGTGTGATAATGGTAAAGGAATAAGAAAAGTTACCCAGTTCCTTAAGGCCAATAATTATAGCCCAAATTTTGCAAACAAACCAGGGACAGGTTATAGAATTTATGGTTTATTTTTACATATCACAATTTGTTTTAGCCCCAGTATCTGCATTTTTTTTTCTTAAATGAAATTAGTCAACGACTCAAACAGGTCATTTATTTTTTTATTTTTATTTTTTGCCACTAGAGCAAAAGATTAGGTAGAGGCTGGGGTACTGAGAAGAATATTGGATAGTGGATTTTCTCCTTTTTTGTGGATTAGTTATTTATTGCAGCTCCATCTTTGGTGTAATGGACAATGTAGCTTATTAACAATGTTGCTTTTGTTGTTGTTTTTAACGAAAGATTCGGAGTAGCTGTTTCATCCTACACGGCAATTGGCAACAGCATCAGACTTACTTTCCCTGATGGGATTTGATAAAACTTGCTAGCGTGGATGCTTGTTATAAAAATGAGTGAGGCGACAATTACTCTAAACAGGCAAGCAAAGCATTTTTATGTGCTTGTGGTAATTTTTGCAGTTTGGGGATGGTTGAGGTATTTGGTCATTGATTTATGCTTATCTACTCAATTTTCCACAGTAGTATGCCGATTTGTTTTAAAGTTACAATTAAAATAACATCCAGAAATAAGGCGATGTGGCAGGCACAATGAATCACCACCCCCTCTCTTGTTTCCATAGCCTTCTTGTTCATACTGCTAAGACAGTACTTACCATATTGCTGTTACATGAGGTGTGAAAGGGCCATAGCCCCCTTGTCTTAAACATGCTTACGAGCATCTTGAGGTCAAGGACATTGTTAAATTCATCTCTCTCTGGCACATTGCACTTTGCCCGGGACAGGAGTCATATTCTCAGGAATGTTGATTAAGTGCATTTTAGGTAAAAAAAAAAAAAAAAAAAAATGCCCTCTACTCGTTTAGGCAGGAGGTAGGTGGGAATTCTTCCCTTTGTGAGTCAGATGGGCAGATCAGAGGGGTTATGTAAGCATCTGAGGGAACAGGTGAGCCAGGACTCAAATCCAGACCTTCCCCCATGCTGCCCCAGGGAGGGGTTCACCCCACTCTCAGTGAGAAACCAGGTAGACTACAGATTGGTATGCTGCATGCATGGCTTCTTTCTTACTTGAAAGACCGGGGTTGTCCTTTGACAAAATCGATCTGAGAGCTTCTTGGTTCTGTCTTGCTGTGGCCCTAGAAGGGAACTTATTCAGCCCCAGCACTCTGGCCTCCAACCTGCAATTAGACAGTGAGGGTGAGCCCCTTTTTGCCACCTCCTCTCCAGGGCTGGTTCCACCACCCACAGCTTGCTCGGATGATGGACTTTTCTAGGCAATGCCCCGGACTGCCCATTGTTTGTCCAAATCACATTTAACCACTGTGAGCTGTGCCTCTGAGATGACCCAGTAGTTAGACCAGAGACAACCATCATTGCTGGGTCAGCCCACCCTGACGGAGTCTCCTAATAGTCAGATTTCTGTGCTAACAGGTGTAACTCACAGACAGACCCTTGCTTCCGTCCCATCACATCTTGAAAAACAGGACAGGTTACCATTAGGAAACCAGAAAGTTCAAACCCATGTGTCCTACTGTAATGCAGCCCGGGGCATGTTTGACATGCATGGACTTCTAGAGACAACTGTGTGAAATGTTCCACATGGCTTTTTTTTCCAAGTCACTTTTCCTCTCTGAGGTTTAGTTTTCTTTTCTTTAAAAGTAGGGAGTTGAGGGATGCCTGGTTGTTTCAGTTGGTTAAGCATCAGACTCTTGGTTTGGGCTCAGGTTATGATCATGGTTCATGAGTTCAAGCCCTGCATCAGGCTCCACACCATCAATGCAGAGCCTGCTTGGGATTCTTTCTCCCTCTCTCTCTGCCCCTCCTTCACACGTGTGTGTGTGTGTGTGTGTGTGTGTGTGTGTGCGCGCGCGCGCGCTCTCTCTCTCTCTCAAAATAAATAAACTTTAAAAAATAAATAAAAGTAGGGAGTTGAATCAGGTAATCCCAAAGGTCATGTCTAATGCCATGATTCTGGGTTGTTTTTGTGGGTTTATTCAGCTGAGTGAATTACAGGGAGAAAAAGTTTAGTATTAATTATTACATTAATATTGACATTTATCTATAAATTTAACTTTGTGATATGTATACACTAGAAATACTTAAGGCGATGTGTGTTAGTCTCTGGGTTACCTAAGAATCATTTTGGACCTTCTGTTAACAATATTGTCTGTAAATATCTATAGTAAATCTTTCTTAATTGCTAAATTAGATTTACTCTATTAAAGGAAAAGATTTGTAGCATTTCTGTTCCCAGTGAGGAGGGCAGTGGTGAAAAAGCAAACAATCCCCAACTCCTGTATAAAAGATTCTTAAGTTTAGGATTTGATAGTCAAGGTTCCGGGACCTACAGTAAAATATTTCTGTTCTCACCACTGAGTGTGTTTCACAGCTGAGTAGCTCTTGAGGTCAAAAGTGTTCCCTGGGATTCACCTAACAATGTTCCTTTCCATTTCCTTCTGGTCCCTCATTTTGCTCTTAATTATTTATTTACTTACTGTTTCTTGTTTTTGCCCCTTCCTGAAGCTCGGCTGGCCCTTGGTTGCCTCCATGAAACATACAGTGCTGGTAACACTGCCCGCCCACCCCCTGCCTGCCCCGCTAGATGCAGGAGTCAGAGCTTCATAACCTTCTGCTTATCTGAACATTTTCTACTTTCTTCATAAACGTTGCGTCTCCAGATACAATGAGGTTTTGTCTGATGATTTTGATCGTAGTAGACGTGAACACGGACTTTCTGACCACTGGGCATTTGTCTTCAAGCCTCCTTAAACACTTTAGGCAGCAAAGCAGTATATAGGCGATTTATATATCCCATGCCATAATGTTTGGATGTGTGAGTATCTTTTGGGAAGTGGTTGTCATGTTCCGTGACATGGGCATGGTACGGAAAATGAGAAGTAGTCAGTGCAGGATGTCAACAACGTCACTGCTGTTGGCAAGATACCACAAAGACCACTGAGCTCCCAGGTCACTAGAGGAAAACCTCTGGATTCCCGTAGCCATAAGTGATGTGCACATTATTTGTTGAGAACCCACACTTTTCCTGATTTATTGGCCCAAAGCGTGAGGTACACAGAAGACTGAAAATAAGGATATAGGGTACAGACAGGCTCTTCTGGTGTTATCCCGCATCTATTGCATTGAAGTATTTTTGGGAGTGTTCAATGGATGGGACTTAAGCTGGTATTGGGATGGGGGGGAGGAGAGAGCCCTGGAAAAGGATGCCATCTGTGCCCATAATGACGAATGCCATCATGGAGACTTCACTCGGGGTCCCTTATATATATTTAGTGGAGCAGATTTTCCCTTTCACACTTTCTAGATCTATTTGCATTGCACAGATGTCAGGGAAATATCATGTGTGTGGAAGGGAAAAAAGAAGACCGAAATTCACATCCATGGCCGGGGATTGTAATTCAATCCCTTTGTCCTTAAATTGACACCCATTTAACTTGCACACCTGTTCCCTGCGTTTGCTTTCGGGGTTTAGCAGAAATCTCAGTCTTGCACTTGAGAGGTTTTGGCGAAGGGGAGACAAGGGTCGAGCGCAGGAGACCTTGCTTGCTCGCTGTTGGTGCAGGAACTGACCGACCACGGTGGCCATCCACCACCCTCCTTCCTGGAACACACTGACCAGCTGGAAAACCACAGGACATGATCCATAGATTTTTACCCTTAAAAAGGCTTCTCTTTTTTTTATTGTTATTCTTAATTCCTTCTACCATCAAAACTTAGGACAGCTAAATTAAAAAAAAATTTTCTCCTCTATTTTGAGCACAAGCTATTTTTGTGGAAATTAGCTTTTTGAAGTTGAGAAAAAAAGTAGTTTTGAGTGTCACCTTTGTCCCTGGTGAGGCATTAGACCTGCGGGTAAAGGGGCTGAGGAGGAGACAGCACACAAATGTGCTGTGATATGTGACATTTACAGACCCCTCCCTGGAATCCACACGCCCTCACAGTTGAATCAGTGTTCTGGTCCCTCTGTCAGAACACGCCTGGAAAAAGTTGTCTATGCTGCCTTTCTCTGCTCTCCCCGTCTAAGCCCGTAGAAACATATTTTATCGTGTAATGTTTGATTGAGACTAACAAGATGTTTAACATATCTGTAAATTGTGAAGAAAATAAAACAAGTGCTGGCCGGCGGTGCAGCCAGAGACCAGAACGCTGTCCATTCATTTGAAGGGAGTGCCCTGTGTGCTCCTGCCTCATTTCTTCTTCTGCCTTTCAGAGCCCCCCGCCAAGCTCCAGTCCCCATCCCGCCCTTCCTCTGTCCCCCTGATGGTCACCGATGGTCTCTGCTCATCCAGTACAAGGTCAGCTCTCCATCTGGGTGCTGCTGATCGCACACTTGGGTCCACTCCCTCTGTCTTCCAGGACACCAGGTTCTCCCAGTTACTTACTGTGTCCCTGTGTTAGGCTTTCTTGATGGCCCCTGACATTTTATCACTACTGACCTCCACATGATGGAATCCACCAGGGTATGACTCTGACATCTCTTCTTACCCGTATGATGAGCCCAAGTTTATCTCAGCTGTCCTGCCTGACTCATTCCTAGAATGCCATCACCAACATCTCCCTGAATGCCATGCAGTCTGAAATTTGTGCAACTCACAACCCCCAACTTTCACTGCTCAGAGCTGCTTCACCTTTGGAGTTCTCCACCTGTGTAAGGGACACCTCTGTTCTTCCTGTTGCTCAGGCTGAATGCTTTCGATCCCCTGGCTTCCCTCCCTCACCTCATCTAGCTTTTAGCAAACGGCTCTCCCTTCTTCTTGGCCCCTCTGGCCACCAGGACCAGCCTTATTTCAGCCACCATGATGTCTCAACTTCAACACTGACACCCAACCAGTCTTCTGTGTTCCTTGCCCATCTGCAATCTGTTCTTTGTACGGCAGCCCAAATGATCATTCATTCGTTCACCAAATATTGACTAAATGTCTGCTATGTGCCAGGCCTTATTTTTGGTGTTGGCATGCAGCATGAACACAACGCAGAACAGTCACAAATCTCTGTTATTTCTTTGCCCACCATTTTCCGATGGTTCCATCCCTCTCAGAACGAAATCCAAACTTCTTATTTGGCCTACAAGATTCTGCATAGCTGGGCTTCCTTCTCCTGCCTTTCCAGGTCAATGCCCCCAAATTTCCTGTTCTTTCTTGACCATGCCAGGCATGCTCTCATCCCACATGCTGCTCCCTTCACCTGGAAGGGGGCAGTGTGTGGGGTGAGGGGGGCTTGTCTCCCAGGTACCTGCAAGCGTGTCCCTTAACAAGGTTAATGTAATGACCTTCTTCAGAAAGGCTTGCCTTGACCACCCATTTATACTGCCTTCTCTTCCAGCTATCTGCTTTCTTTTTCTTCACATCACTTAGCCCCACATGATTTGTGATGTATTTTCTTGCTCGTGTGTCTATTGTGTGTCTCCCATTCTAACTTCTAAACTCACCAGAGAAGGGGCCTGTTTATTTGTCTGGTTCCTGGAACATAGTAGCCACACTCTTTACGGGATACAAATTTTTCCGAATCTGATGGTTTAGAGTTTGGATGGTATTTTCCAGTCTCTGGATCCTCCAAGAATACTCTTTTTCTTTGCCATAAATGATTCCCCTCACACCACAAGGTGGGGGTCAGCGGTCTTCATTACTGTCTGGGCATTTTGTTGGTAGTGAATCTCTGTGTTATTTATCCTGGCTGGATTCCTCTGACAGTTAAAGCTTGAGCTTGTCTTTGCTTCCTCTTCAACGCCCAGCAAGTAGCAGTTGGTCACTCAATTATTGTTGAATTGAATCATTTCTTTGTTGTTGCCAGGACTTGAGAAAACTCTCTGCCCTCTGGTCTCTGCCTCCTCTGGGCCACACTGGTTTTGTCATCTTGATTGTGAGCACGTCATTCCTATGTTCAAAACTGTCGGGAGCCACTAAAATCTACACAATAAAGAGCCTACTCCCCAGACTGGCCTTGCGGGTCTGTGGGCTGTGACCAGTCATGTCCCAGTATGCCCCATGGATCTCTGCTGATGCCAGACAGACCTTCTTTCCATGTCTCCAAGCATGCTCTGTGTTTTCCTATAATTATGTACATTCTTCTGTATGCCGTTTTCTACCCTTAGATTCCCTACCCCTCTATAAATTTACCCGTTTTTAACATCTAGCTTAACTCTCACATCCTAGCCAAAGCTGCTACTGAGTTTCTCCATTGATAGGATTTTCCCTGCACTGAGTACCCCTGTGATAGGTATCCCTGAATGCCCGCTATTAGCTCTCCTGCCTTTCATCCTCCCTACTAAATGATGAGCTCCCCAAGGTTAAGGACTGTGTCACATTTATCTTCGTATCCTGAATACACTTGTCCTGGTATCTGCCACTGCAGGTACGTCTCTGAATGTTAAATGAGTGAGTGCCCCAAGGAACAATCTGAGTTGAGAAGGTCTGTATTTTATTGCTTCTAGAATGACGTTATGCACAATGTATGCATCCACAAAATGCGTATCATAACAGTAAGTAGAAAGTTGGAAGAGGTGAACTCCACAAAGACAGGAATTTCTATCCTGCTTTGTTTGTTGATTCTCCTAAGTGCTTAGAGTAGTGCTCAGGAACAGAACTCACTATTTAAAGATTGAATGTGGCTCATAGCTGGACCATATCTTAAATATTTAATATCACTGTATATAAATGAGCAAGCCCGAGGACTGGAGGAGCTTTCCCAAGATCACGCAGTAAGACACGGAACCTGTGTTCTTCCTGCTGTCCAGCCGGGTCTTGAACAGAAGAATGCCCGATAACTTTCCAGAGGGATGGTCACAGTGTTACTTTCTTACCAATATCTGGGCAACTTCTTTCTTCAGAAAAAGCCTGACTTCTTAGATCTTCTGAAAGAAGCAACAGAGAAAAAAATTGCAGCATTTCAAAGGACCCAGAGACTAGTCAATAGGAAACAACATTTATATGTTCCCTTGCTGTTTGCCTGGTCCATTCATTTTTGGAAATGCGGAGCAGATCTAGCCCCTTGGCTCCGGTGGGCCACCCTCAGGAATTTTGCTTAAACCTGGTGTCTGCTTGAAGCGATGAGGTGGTCGGTGTTTCTTAGAATCTCTCTGATGGCATAAACAATTCACAATGAAGTCATCTAGTTTAATTTCACCAGGGAATTTTATTGGCAATGCTGCTCTTTATCTTCATGACAAATTTGAGTAGCAAGCTAGCACAATTTTTGATGAAAATATCTCCCAGAAGAACTTTGTGAGTGTTCTCCATCATTTCGTTGCAAGCAAGTAAAACGTATCTGTTTTGGAAACTTACATTCAGATCCTGGTGTGACATCCTTGGGAAAATAGTTGAAAGTCACTAATTGTTATTTTCATCTTTTTCCTAGGAGAGAGGAAAAGTATCACTATATGTATAATGAAGAGACATCTTGCTTCTCATAAGAAATTTGACCAAGGGACTACTGGATCACAAACCAAAATAGAAATGCATTGTGTATATGTATACACACATATCTGTGTACTGATAATATAGAAATACATATAAAATATATAAGTACATGATATAATTTTTTAAAACTCTTACTATTTTCAAAGTAATTTTCAATTGTTTCATTCACCTAGAAGAAATTTCTTGAACTTCTGTTATATGACAAGT
The DNA here is from genome assembly GCF_018350155.1 of Leopardus geoffroyi. NCBI lineage: Eukaryota > Metazoa > Chordata > Mammalia > Carnivora > Felidae > Leopardus > Leopardus geoffroyi. The sequence goes on along the minus strand of NC_059331.1, from coordinate 71,531,581 downwards.
ACTTATGTTTGTGCGTGGGATTTTAACATCTAGTTAAAATCTACTTGAAGGTGAAAATGTACAAAAGATACAGCAGCATAAAATCCCTGCAGTGGAGAAACATTTAGTTTGAGAAAGCAAATTGAAAAAGTTGTGTCCTTTATGATATTTTTTAAAATGACTTTTTGTTTTTAAGTAATCTCTACACCCAACATGGGGCTCGAACTCACAACCTTGAGATCAAGAGTTGCAGGTTCCACTTACCAAGCAAGCCAGGTGCCCCAAGAGTGATTGTTTTGTTTTCACACTATTAATGGAGCATCTGTCATGTACCAGACACTGAGCTGGGGGCTAGGTTACCCTGGTGAATGGACATGCAGCCCCAGTCCTTGTCTTCACAGAGCTTAGAGTTGAGGTCCTCAAATTTGTGACCTTGCTTCTGAGAATTTACACAGTTTGGTCATTAAACAGAACATCGCCCTTATCAGGGATTTAGAAATCATTGTGCTACTCTTTTTTTTTTTTTCTTTTCTTTTAATGTTTATTTATTTTTGAGAGAGAGAGAGAGAGAGAGAGAGAAAACACAAGCAGGGGAGGGGCAGAGAGAGAGAGACAAAGAATCAGAAGCAGGCTCCAGGCTCCAGGTTGTCAGCACAGAGCCCCACACGGGGCTCAAACCCACGAACTGTGAGATCACAACCTGAGCCGAAGTTGGACACTTAACCGACTGAGCCACCTGGGCGACTCTCATTGTGCTATTCTTTAGCTAAACTTAATTTTACCAAATTGAATGCTCCTGTCATTGATCTTAGGCACCTTAGGGCCAAGGCCCTGGGTCTGTTACTTGAGAGCCCACAGTGCTGTAGGATCATGTGTCCTCATGACTTGAAACTTGGCCACAAATGTTGTTTTCCCCAGTGATCCAGAGAATCTTCTGGAGGAGGAAGCACTTTTTTATCTAAGTATTTTAGATAGACTTCAGTGAACAGCAGTGTGAAGGGACATTCTGGCTACCTGCTCAGGACCCATAGGCTCCCAGGATCAGGTGAAGTGAATGGTCTGGTTTGATGCACATTGTTAGCAAGAGGACAAGGCCTCAGATGGAGACTGCACTGGTCGCTCCCCCTCAGGGGCTGCTTGCCTGCTTTATGCTGTGGAATAGTGATGCCATAGCCCTGACGATGGGGTGAGTCATGGGTGGCGAAGGGAGGCAAGAGGACAGAAAGCCAGATTCTCCTCTTCAGAGGCCTTAGTCCTGCTCTGGCTTAAATGGCGTTTTTCATGCAAACCTAGGATTTTTTTAGTTTCTTGAAGAAAGTATTGAACAAACCATTTCAGCTATGTAGAGAAAGTTGAGGGATTATTGCAAGAGAAAGAAAACCAGTCTAAACCCAAGCTGTGTCTGTAGACATGTGGGAGTAAAGGGGTGGGGTAGGAATTAGGTGTCAGAAGTGTCACACTTTAAGAGAAGAAAAGGTCATGCTGGGGTCCTGACCCCACCCTTTCTCAAGTATTCATTTGTCTCGGTTGAATAATGTAATTGATTCAGTGTTTTTATAAAAACATTAAACTTTGTGGTAGGAATTTTGTCTTAATTGTAAGAGCTCTTGCCTTTGAAATTTCATTTTAGAGGCAACATAGAGTGAATGGCTTTGTTTTTACATTTAGCACATCTTGGTATGAATTTGCAAATGGCTTTTGAGGGATCCAGATATTTTATTTTTCAAATCTATTTTTTCCGAAGTGCCATTAGCAGGTGGAACTCATGACTTCCGGTATTTTTCAGGCAATGAGCTCAGTGAGATTTGGAAATTAGCTAAGCCATTTATAGATTCATAGAATGCTGGCTGGGGAAGTCACCTAAGCTGTGTCCCACTTAACCCTCTCGTGTTCTGCACAATGAAACAGCCATCTCCCAGGGTCACAGACCCCGCATTTGTGGAACCTAGGATGGGAGGCTGTCTCTGGGCTCCTGGCTTGATGCTCTGTGGCACCACTTGCTAGCTCATTTTGGGGCTGGGCTGGAAACTTGGATATCCTTGGGGTCTAGGCATATACGGATTTGGGGGTGGGAGGGGTGGTGGGCAGTTGCAGGCAGGGGACTGTGAACCATGGGCTCCTGCTGGTGGCTACTTAGTTTCAAGCCAATTGCTGGCATGTGGGAATGAGTTGCTAGTTCTGATTTCTCCCAGAAAACCTAAAGGTTGGGTATCGAAGAGAATTATATTTTTTTACGATTTTTTTTGGTTTTTTTACTTATTTTATTTAATGATATGGCAACACTTAGTGGGCCAGACCAGCCATAACTATAAGCCTCCAAGTTGCAACTTATGCTCTAGAAAAACTGTCCTTTGAGGATTTCTAGGATGGAAAGAAAGGACCATGAACACTGCTTCAAATTACTAAAATCTGAAATGTGGCAGAGGGACTTGCTCCAAGTCCAGAATGAAAACCAGTGGGCAGAGGATTTGGATTCAATGATAATAAGCATTTTCTGCTACTCGGAATTTCTTGGGAGCAGCGAGGCATTAGTGTGCCAGGGTCCCACTGAGCAGGGTTCACTGGGCCCTTTGTTGGGATGCTGGCTAGAGGCCTGGGGTCCTGGCACCTCCGTGATAAGCTCTAAGGCTGCCGTGTAACCTGGCTTTGCAGTAATCCTGCGCGCCTCCTCCTGCTTCGGTGTGCCGTGGGAGGATGGCCCAAAGCCTTCAGGGGGAATCCATCTACGGTTGACCCTTGAGCCACATGGGCGTGGGGGGCCCTCCATGTAGTTGAAAATCTAAGTGTAACTTTAGAGTCCTCAGAAACTTAACTACTCCTTACCCATAATGATAACATAAACAGTCAATTAACACATATTTTGTAAGTTACATGTATTATATACTGCGTTCTTACAATGAAGTAAGCTGGAGAAAAAATGTTATTAAGCAAATCATAAGAGAAAATACATTTATGGTACCGTTCTATATTTATTGAGAAAATCTGGCTTACAAGTGGACCCACACAATTCCAAGCCGTGTCAGGGGTCAGTGGTATAGTTTGCTCTCACTGTTTCTTTTTTTAATACAACATGTATATATCACTATACAATGGTCTGCAAACTAGGGCTGGCTTGCCTCCTGTTTTTGCAGTTTTACTGGAACATGGTCACACCCATAATTTGCATTTTAATCTGTGGTTCTTTCAAGTTGTAATGGCAGAGCAGAGTAGTTAAGGCAGAGAGGCAAACCTAAAATATTAACTGGCCCTTTAAGAAAAAGTTTACTGACTCTTGAAAAGGAAAACATGTATAAAGTAAAAACCACCTGTAATTCAATGATTAGGCGGAAGAACATTGGCATCTTTTTAAATGTTTATTTATTTATTTTTGAGAGAGAAAGAGAAAGCAGGGGAGGGACAGCGAGAGAGGGAGACAGAATCCCAAGCAGGCTCCAGGCTCTGAAGTGTTGGCACGGAGCCCGACACGGGGCTTGAACTCACAAACTGTGAGATTATGACCTGAGCCAAAGTCAAGAGTCAGGCACTTAACTGACTGAGCCATCCAGCACCCAGAACATTGGCATCTTAATGCATTTCCTCTAGGCATATGCATGATACTGAAATCACACCATAAATACATTTAACAATGTATCAGATACATTCTCTTGTCATATAATTTTTGATATTTGCATGTTATTTTAATTGGCTATATAATATTCTATACAACTTTCCATGCATATGTATTAGGCATGTATCTATTATGTATTGATTTTATTGTGACACTTAGCTGTATGTTTTACATATAAAATTTTATTAATCCTTCTAAGCTTACGTAGGAAATATTACTAACTCCATTTTACAGATGGGAACACTGAGATGTAAAGTGTTTCTGTGACTTGATCAGCTCACACAGTTAGCCTATCTGACACCCCGTCCTGCATTTTCAGCCATTCACCTATTACTGGGCACTGAAGTTAAACTGACCTTTTTTGTTTGTTTTGTGAGGGACACTGTGTCTTAGAAACACTACTTTGATGAATATCAAGTATACAAATCATTGACTGTGTTTCTTATTATTTCCTTAGAAATGATTCCCAAAGCAGAACAGATAAATCCTAGAGGCACATTGCGGCTTCCTCAAATAGGTCAGAGTTGCTTTGGGCAAAGTTGTAACAACATATACCATCCACAAACACTCTGTGAGGGTGCCCAGTACCGACTGCTATGATTTAGCCATTCTGGTTTTTTTGTTTTTTTTTTAAAGTTTATTTATTTTGAGAGAAAGAGAGTGAGCATGGGAGGGGCAGAGAGAGGGAAAGAGAGAATCCCAAGCAGGCTCTGCATCATCAGCACAGAGCCAGATGTGGGCTTGAACTCACAAACCGGGAGATCATGACCTGAGCTGAAACCAAGAGTCAGATGCTCAACTACTGAGCCACCTGGATGCCCATGATTTAGCCATTCTGTTTTTACTCTTTAATCAAGGGAGGAGGGATACTGGAGGCTGATTCTTTGCAGGTAGTTATGGCTGATGACCCCCGAGAGAGCAACTTCTGGGAAAGATGTTTTCTGGATTAAAATAGGACAGGGTCAGCTCTCATCACAAATCTTTGCCCCTGTGCCTTTCCACTTCTTCCAGCTGTCTTGTGACCAGGGATGGGAAGTTGCAGGCTAAGAATGGCAGGCAAATGGAAAGGTGATCTGGGGCCTGGGTCCCTGGGGGCACCGGGTGGGAAAAATACTCCTCTATAGTGAAGCATCTGTTGCTAGGGTTCTGATATGATTTATCTAGAGGCAGTCCCATCCAGTGTTGTTTCTCCCACTTGCCCTTGAAGTGACAGAGAGACAGTGAAGCTCTGTTTCTGCAAATTCTTCGTACCTGTGTTTTGCCAACACCCTCTTCCTAGGAAAGGTCTTGGTATTTCTGTTTCCAATTTGTATGAAGTCATTACATATTATAGATATCAACTCCATCATATTTGATGTGGTTATAATGTGACTTTTAATTTTATTTACGATGATCTATTGGTTAAGGTGGTGATCTTTAGGTGTCTCCATCAAAACGTACAATTTGTCTTCACAATTAGTAATAGAGACAGATTCCTATCCCCCCAATGACCTTGCACTTAATTGTTTTATCATCCAGTGGATCTTTCCCTGGATCCATCCAAATTAGTGACGTTTCCATGGTATAATTCCTTCCACATTTATTAGTTGTCATTCTTCTGTGAAAAAGAGCTTTCCCTTTTTTCTGTTCTCTTCTTCTTTTGGGAAGAAAGGAATCACTATGTTCTCATAAATTTTTATTTACTCAGTGTGATACAGTCAATTACAGTCATCATTATTATTATTATTTTTTTTTGATGCTCAAATTAACCCAATTTTGGCCAGTGGGAGCCTTTTATGCTATTTCTAACACCAGAAATTGAAGGCTTATATTTCTTTTTAATTTTCTATGCTTCTTTCCTCTCTTCTCCCTCCTCCTTCTCCCTCCTTTCAATCTCTTCCTCCCTCCTTCCTTCGGTTTTTTCTCTTTCATTGGAGTGGGAGGTGTTTATAACATTGGCTGAAACCAGAGCTGTATTAAGTAAAAGTGGTAACAAGAGGTCTTCTTATCTTCTTCTTGCCCTTAATTAAAATGGATTTAATTTTTTGCTATTAAATGGTATAGGCTGTTTATTTCAGTTAAAAAAAATAAGTTAGAGTTACTCTATTCCTAGGTTAGAAAGTGTTTTAGTCATGTTGTAAACATAGAATTTGGGGGGAATTTATAGTGCATTTTCTCCTTTGACCTAATGAAATGATCAATCCCATTACTATATTTCCTAATAGTGAACTATTTGTATTGTCTTCAAATTCACCCAACCTGAACATTGCTTATTATTTTTTTAATTCTGTGTTGATTCAATATGCTCAGTTATATAAATATGTATACATATATACATATAAATTATGTATACATATATATTGCTTAGTTATATATATATATATACATATATATATATATAATATCTTCAAAGTTAATTATAAACTACATATAAATGTACTTATATCTCTATGTGTAAATGAAGAAATTAGATTAGTCTACATTTTTATTTTGCTGTATATTTAAAATTTGTAAAAAATAAATTGGGAAACTGTTGTTTTAGTCCTCCCCAAATGAATGTGCTGTTAGGATTATTATTCCCTGGAATTCAGACAGGTTTACTTGTAAAATCTCCTTGGGCTTTATGCCTTTCTCAGGCAATATGATGAATTAACTCATTAATCTCATGGTTATTGGTCTATATAGAATTGCTACTTCCATTTGAGACAAACAAATTATTTTCCTAGAAAGTTATCTATTTGCCTAAATTCAAATTGCTGACTATATTTTTTTGTAAATTTTAAATTGCCTCTTACTATGTGGTCTTACCTTTTTTTTTTTTTTAATTTTATATTGTCCCTCCCTCAATTCCCTCTTTTCCTGTCTCCTCCTTCTTCCCTTTCTTTTAAAAGTAAAATTGGTTAGAAATTTGTTTATTTTATTTTACTTCTTGAACCCAAGAACTAGTGCTGGTATTTATTTATTTTATTTAGCACTTTCTTCTATCTAATGCTGTTACCTATGTGTCTGTTTTTAATAATGCCTTCTTCTGTGAGTCTCTTCTTTTTTTCTCTTTATGCTATCTTGGATAAAAAGCGAATCTATTTATTTCCATCTTGTCATGCTAGTAATTCTATGCAGTTCATCGTTTTCCTGCTGAGCCCAGGTTTGGCCTAAGGATTTTCTCAACACCGAGCCATACGTTGTCACATGTAGGGTAAAAGGTGTTGCTGTGTCCATCTTTGGAAAATGCAGTTGGCTCCTAGACTTCTCTAACAGGTTCAAATTTACCCAAATCAGGTATAGCACAGGTTTCCCATTCTTAAATTATAAGACTAATTTTATTATTAAACATGAATGTAATGAGTTTCTCATTCATAGATTTGGGTGAAAAATCTATGTTGCATTAAGTTTTTATGGAGTATTTTTTGATTCTTTCACCATATGGGGGATTTTTTTCCTCTTACTTTTATAAATAAACAGTGTTTTGACTGTGATTATCACCTTTGTGAAGTATCTTTTTCCCCAAGACTCTTGACATACTATTTTATGATCCCCTGTCTTTGGGAATCATGGAGAAGTCTGAGGAAAGCCTAAATTTAAATTCTTTGTAGATAATTTGTGGGTTTTTTTTTCCCTCTCTTGGATACTTTCAGGATTTAAAATAATTGAATTAGAACATCTTATCAAGATACCTAGGTACATAGGGTTTTGTTGCTGTGGTTGTTTTTATTGGACTTTACTAGAAACATGACAAACTTTTCATTTGCAGGAAAATCATGACCTGTTAGATTTGTGTATATTGGTTCTTTCCTTTGTCGTTCTATTTATCTCAGTAATTTTTTATAGTCTATTTATCTACCAGTATCTCCTCTTTCCTTTTACTTACTCATAAACTCTGACTTAATTTTAGGGTGATCCCAGTTTAAAAACTTTATTTCCCAGTCTTCCTTGCAGATAGAGGTAGTCATATGACTCAAAGAGCGGACCTACGCCCGCCAACTCCATCTTGTTCTGTGTCCTCCACCTTGAGTGACTATGTCCCCAACATGCCCCCTTTCCGGGAAAATCGCAGAACCACGCCTCCTCCCCTTGAGTAACCTCCCGCTCACCCGTTCAAACTTCCCGATCAAAACACACCTGGCGACCTGCGTAACAGGACTCCAACCCTTCACCAGCCAATCGGCCGAGGCCAGGACCCTTCCCCAGCCAATCGGCTGAGGCCACAGCCATCACCTCACCAACTGCCCCTCGACCCCTATAAAACCTTTGTGCTTTTGAAACTCGCTCTCTCTTCCCGGCATCTCACCGCTGCGTCAGTGCAGGTAGGGGATTGAGCTCGAGCTAGCTGGAATAAAGGCTCTTTGCTTTTGCATGGGACTCGGCTCCCTGGTGGTCTTTGGGGATCACGAATTCTGGACATAACAAGGACATACTTGAGTCCAGTGAGATGTACATGTAAGTCACTGGGTGGGACTTCTGTGGAAGCTCTTTAAGGAGGGGGGCTCACCCATCTGGCATGCTGCATTTGCCCTCACTCTTCTTCCGTGTTATTCTGGAATGTGCTCCTGGTGGCTGGAGTGCCAGCAGCCATCCTGTGAGCTGGGGAAGAAAGCCACACACTAAAGCCGGTGGAAGGAGGCCTAAAATAAAGTCTGGGACCCTGGCAGTGTAGCTGCCAGAAATGTCATCTTTGGACTTCTTCTCACAGGAGAAAAAGCAAACTTGTCTCTTGGCTAAGCCACCATGAATGACTTGTTTTGTTTTGATCGGTATCTTTGAACAAAATCCCTCTCTGATAAACAAATACCTCTTTCCTAAAGGTAAACTGTCTACAACTATCTCCTCACACACTCCTTTGCCCCCCCCCCCTTATTTTGTATTCTTAAAGAACTTTTTTATTTCTTTTCTACATCTCTAATTTGAATTTCCACTCCAAAGCAGACTTTATTTCTCTTACTGCTTTTTAATTTTTCTTGATTTAATCCCCAATTTGAGCCATATCTTTTTTTTTAATTTTAATTTACATTTCATCCAGTTTCTCTTTTGATCTCTGAATATAAGTTTCTCTTGAAATTTTTTCTTAAGTTCTCTTTCACCTCACCTCCCATGTGCATCCACAAGGCCTTTTGCACACTTGCTACATGTATTCAGAATGCAAAATAGATTCAGTGTAGGCTTTTCTCCTATTTGCTGTACCTCCTCTCAAAATACACTTTTCTCTGAATTCCCTGTTGTCTGCCTGTTATCAGTTTTCTTTTCGGTTTATTCACCTTTGGACAGTAAAACCATCTGGGCTGATGTTTTCCAGGGGCACATGGTCCTGTCTGTTCTCCTGGGTTCTGTGTGTGTCCTGCCCGAATCAGAGGAGTGCCAATATTACCCAGAGGCAAGGTAAAGTACCTACCTGGCTCCAGCCAGGTTTTAGTGCCTCCTTGGCATTTATCTACTGGGGTTTATCTAGCTTCCCAAGGTTAGTGTGTGTGGCTGTGTGATCACCGAATGGAAATTGGTTCCTAGATCACAATAAAAAGGGGCGAACTTGTAGGACTCTTCCTCTCCATTCCCAAGGGAGGCTGATTCCAATCCTAGGGCAGATGACACCCCTGCGTGGTGCCCCTTCCTCAGCGGGGCTGAAATAGAGGGAGGTGCTCCCATCTCCGTGCAGACAGATCACCTGAGGAAGCAGGTTCTCCACAGTGCTGGAGGAGCCAGACACGTTTTCTGGGGGTGTGTGGCTCCTGCTTCACTTCTGAAATAGGATGGTTTGCCATGCCTCCTGTTTTCTTCAGAGTCACCCTCTGAACAGACTACAGTTTTGCAATCCAGCCCATCCACACTGCACCTGAGAGGGATTTCTTCCAGAGAGCTGGAAATACTGATCAGCCACATGATCAATTTCCAGCACCGTGCTTTCGGGAGCATTACTGTTGATGGAAGCCCCCTCACACTTGTTTTAGTGGTGGCCAGATCAAGCCCAGATTTTCCAGACCTGAGTCTGATTCTGCTGAGATTTAAAGGCATTTCATCTGAGGCATCCTTTTATTACTTCAAGTTTGATATGTATAAGGCCAAATTTATGACTTCTCCTGGCAATGACATTGTAATTCTCCTGGCCCTTAAAACTTGTAGTTACATAGTTAGACCCATGTCCAAGTTAACATATAGGAGGTAAGCAGCCAGACACAAGAAGCATTGCCTTCTAGATAACCTTTGAGGTTGTTCAGAATTCCACCTGCGTCTGGTCCATTCTCATTGTTGCCGCTCTTGTGCAGGATTTCATCACTTCATATCTGAATCAGCAAAGGAGCATTCCCACTCACCTCCTTTATCCTGTCTCTTCTCCCCGTGGTCGCCCCAAGCACATCAATTCCGGGTTCATCTTCTTTAGACAGAACCTCAGTCATGCTCTACTACTTTGCCTGGGAACTGCTGTGTCCTTCCTTTGATCTGTGGTATCAGGTTCAGAGCACCCCCGCCCTCCCCCCCCATAGCTGGATTCCACGTTCATCTGCCTGTAGTGATTCCCACTGCTGTCGAGGACGGATACTCATTAGCAGATCTCACACACCGGTTCAGTGCTCATCCTCAGCTCTTAAATCTTATTTATGATGTTTGGTTCCCCCCTGCCCCCCTCTTGGAATATTTTCTCCATTCTTTATCACCAGTTTGGATTCTACCCCTTCCCAAAGACCAGCTCAAATCCAGTGATCAGATTGTTCTGTAACCAATGCGTTTTAAAAAATGATTGTGACCATTATAAATTAAGTAGGGTTTATGTACATTCGGAAATAATTTCACCAGATTTGTGTGCTGCTCCTTTTACATCACTCTCATCTAAGTGTCTCATTGCACAAGTGAATGAGCAAAAGGAATGGGCAATAAATAGACAGTCTTTTTTCCTGCCTCTAAGTCAGGATAAAAACCACCCGACTTTGAGAGGTAATGCAAGAACATGCCATCCTTCTCTGTAGGTTGATATTGTGCTGCTCAGGTGGGCATGACCCATTGTATGGGCACTATTGGAATGCTTGGTGAAATTCTCATTTTGTGCTCTATACTTTCTTGGCACAGGTAGTCAGTGGCTTAATCTCTGCTGAGAGTTGAATGCCTCTTTATCGAAAACATGAGTTTTTGTTTTTTCTTTTTTGTTCCTGAAGCACAGATTGCTCTAGCACTGCCAGTAAATTAATCAGGAAGCACCAGGTGGTTTTTCTTCCGGGAGGCAGGAGTTTAGGGTCTTTTTGGTGGAGTTTATTTATCACGTCCTATTGCCCACATTTCTGGTTCCTGAATTGCTGTTACAAAATGCCTGACTTTTCTGTCTGCATATGTACTTGTCTGCGTGATCTATTTATCACCCCCATGGAAGCTTCATTTTCCTAATCTATGTCTATGGCATCTGTTTTTAAATTGGTATGGTCTATGCATTAGTAAAGACTGCCCTCCCTCTTAGACCAAGTGACCCTTTGTTAGGACCACATATTCTGGAGTGCTTTCCATAAAACTGCTTCTAGGATGAAAAGAGAACTGATCCATGGAAAAAAGTTTGGGATTTTCAAGGTCAGATGAGGTGGCTTCAACAAAGAGAAACAGGTTTCTTTGTTGCAGGACTTCTCAGGTTTTTTGGTACGCTGGTGTGCAGCACAAAGCTGTAGCAGGACAGGTTGTTGGACTCGGCACCGAGCAGCTCTGATGTGAACTGTGCCTCTGGAAGGGGTCCGGTGACACCACCCCAGAGGGCACTCCAGCGGCATTCCAGAAGTATCTGCCATGAGGCTCTTTTTTTTTTTTTTTTTTTAGAACATATTTTAGAAATCGTCTTTTATGGGACACACCATGTCAAACAGCCTCGGCTGTCGTAAACCCTGTAATCAAGGTAAAACTGGAGCTTTGCTAGAGTTTTGCCACCAGTTTGGCCTAAAAGTGCTCAAAAGGCCCCTTCTATAGCGTGATGTGTGACCAAGATGCCAGAGCTGGTCTTGGTGCCGTGGGGAGACCATGCTGTGGGAGTCTGTTTCCTACAGACTCCTGTTTTCCTACTTTATTACTGTCACATTTTCTCTTTTGTAACACTTGGCATTTCAGCTTTGCTTTAACATGGTGTTTTTCACCTCGCTTATGCCATTTTAATTTGTTCTCTTTTTGCTTCCTTGTCTATCTTATTGAAATAACTTCCTTTTTTTGTAATTTTCCTGCTTTTGATTTTTTTTAATTTTCCTTGATTTAGAAGTTTAACACCCTTTCTCTTATTCTTCTCAGCTTTCTAGTCTTTTCTTTATTATTATTATTATTTTTTAATGTTTATTTATTTTTGACAGAGAGAGAGAGAGACAGAGCATGAGCGGGGGAGGGGCAGAGAGAGAGGGAGACACAGAATTGGAAGCAGGCTCCAGGCCCTGAGCTGTCAGCACAGAGTTTGACACGGCGCTCGAACCCACAGACCTCAAGATCATGACCTGGGCTGAAGTAAGACGCTCAGCCGACTGAGCCACCCAGGCGCCTCTAGTCTTTTATTTTCTTAATTCAACTTCAGTTGAATTTTATCTTAATTGCTTTATCTCATTATTGATTTTGAGGATTTCGTTGGTGAGGGGAAAATTTTCTCCTACCCCTTGTGGTTCTCTTAACTAATCTAATAATTAACCGAGGACAGATTAACAGGAGAAAAACAAATTTAATTATGTACGTATGAGGGCCCCAGAAGAATATGAGACCCCAAGAAGTGACCAAAGCAGGCAGCTTTTATACCTATAAACATAAAAACAATACATTTCTGAAGAACTGTCCAGACAAAGAAACTTAGGCTCCGGTACTAATTTGTGAACAAAGTAAGCCAAGTTTGTTTACACAACCATCTTGTCCCTGAATTCCCTATCTCTGGCATCTCTCCACCTCTTGGTACAGGGAGGCTACCCTTCCCATGAGAAAGTGTATTTTCTGCTTTTAGGGGGACAGAGAAGGGTCAGTATCCTTCTCATATCAGCTCTTTCTCAAGTAATGTTAATTCAGAATAATCAATCAATTAATCAAAAGTGGAATATTCTGGGATGGCCTGCCCTGGATGCTATCAGTTTCATCTTTGGAAAGAGAAGTACAGTGCCCTACTGCAGGGGGCAACCTTGGGGTCAGAGCATGGGATTTTGCCTGCTCTTTCCACCAGCTCCTCTCTTGAGTATCTTTAGGCAAGCTGTTTGACTCCTGGATATGCCTCAGTTTTCTGATCTATAAAATGGAGTTAGTGATGAGTTCCTTTAAATGCTGAATGACAAAATGCGCCTAAAGTCCTTAGCCCAGTGCCTAGACGACGTGTCGAATGAAAGTTCCTCACAGCTATGTTGATATTAGTGCATTTTAAGCGGTTTTATCTCTCTTTGTTGTTAAATTTATACTTGATATCTTCGATGATTTTCTTTATTTTTTTTCTTTCTATTCGTCTCTAATCTTTGACATTTAGGATTTTGAAATTCATTTTTTAATTTTATTTAATCTATATTTCTCTTCATTAGTTTCTTTCAATGTCTCTCAAATGTTGTCATTTTTATTATGGTGTCTCTTTATCTAGCTACATGGAGAAGGATGAGGCAGAGCTGAAATTAAGAGGATCATAGGACCAGTGAGGAGAGCACAGGTTACAAGGGCTTTTTCTTTCACATCAAGCGACTGCTGCCCCTCTGAAAGCTCCTGTGTGTTTTCACATCAGTTCTCCAGAAAAATCCTACTGTGCTCTACTCATGAATTCCTCCTGAGCAGAGGTCAGTCTTCCATTCACTGTGAACGGGTCTAAGTGCTGGGGTAATGCTGCTGTTCCCTTGCAGCCCTCATCCACGCCAAGAACTCTCCAGTCTGTCACTTCCGGCTTTCGTCACCCTTAGCTTATCTTTTTTTGTTAAAGGATGTTATCTTTTTTTGTTAAAGGACATTCCAAAGGATGTCATGATCAGTCTAGTCTTAGACGATTATAATGGCGATTCAATATATGTTGTTCGGTTTTCTCCCACAGATCAGGAGAGCACGACTAGAGCAGTCTGTCTTGCCCTTGTTTTCTTAGGTAAGGAAAAAGCTGGCTGGTGACAGGTCTGTCTGCCAGCACTGGATGGTGACATTTTCCACCTCCATTCCTTGCACCCCCAGGCTGAGCTGCTCTTTGCCTGAATCCACTGAGTGAAGTCCTGAGGAAACTCTGGATTCCACTCACTAGGGAGCCCCGCCCACCTGGTTCTGGACTCCATCAGAAGTTGCCTGTCCAGGAATTGTCCAAAGGCAAGGAACTTTGGCCCCCTGATCCATCAAACTGCTACACTTGCAGTTGGAACTGAGCGACATGAGGCGATCCGCTGTGCCTTTGGGGCCAGTGGTTTCCTTGGAGCGTGGCTTTCTTGGAATGTAGCCAAGAGCGTAGACATTTCTCTTGGGTTTTAATATCACACGTATGCGAGAAATTTAGATTTTAGAAAACTGATTTCCACAGTTTGTAAGGAACCGAGGAAATAAAAATCTTCTGTAACGGTAGGGAGAACTCACCACCTGAATTAATGTCAGCCCCAGAGGGGCCACTGCCAGACTCTAAATGATACCACAGGATTTTTGCCTCTGGTCCTAATTTAGCCTCTGGCCTTTTGGATGCAATTGACTGCAGTGTTTTATTCCTCCTGAGAAAATGCTCACAATATGTGTGGACTGGGGTCTATCGGTCTGTCTATATTTATCTGTCACCCTGTGTTGCACATATTCTATGATGGAGAAAATTCTCTGAGAATCTGAACACTAGGATTGACTAGTATTGGGGTCTGTCTGATTGAGGAGTGGGATGCCTGCTTTTGTTCCTTACCATGTGGCCTGGATTTCCCACATCAGAAATACTTAAGGGACACTAATTTAAAAAGGCAGATTCCGAGCTCCTGGGAGGAGCCCTGGAATCTGTCCCCTGCTGAGGATGTTGCCTAAAATCAGCATTTTAAAACAAGTTCCTGGGTGATTCTTACACACACTACAGAGTTCCTCCGGGAGTGCAGTTTTCTCTCCCAAATAGAAACTTCTTAGAAATGGATTCACGCGCAGAATCTACTATAGGGAAAGGCGGCACCAGAGAGGAGCCTGGAGGAAGTTAGCTCCTCCTTGCGCCAGGATGATTTGCTGTTATTTTGAGGAGACCAACCTGCTTTGCTCCTGTTCACAAACAGAGCCAGTGTGCCCTCGTATTCTCAGCTCGGGAGTGACACCAACCACGCTAGCTCCGCACCTCCTACATCCCCCCGCCAACCCCCGGCCTGGCTTCTCTGCCCACCAGCTATGTCTTCTACTGTTTTGTTTTATACATGGAATTTGACAGCACAGTTTTTGGATGATCTGCCATGCTCAAATATTGGTTCTTTTAGGACCAAATTTCAGCATCCACTTAGCTTCATGTTCCTCATGCTCAGAAATGAGGGGTCCTGACTTGTCTGGGCCCCAGCCCCGTCTGTCACGGAGGATCCTGGCTATGGGGCTGTTTTCCCTCCCACTGTGGGGGGTCCCCTAGCATGATGGTGCTTCTGGCCAGGAAGACTTGTAGGTGGATCAGGGGACCCATCATAAGAGGGCACTGGCCTGAAGTACCCCACCGAACATGGCACTGTCATCAGCTGGGATGACGGACATCTGGTGCCCCATTCATTAGAATGCTGCATGAGAAGCCCCTGAAACCCTAAGGTCAGGAGAAGATGACCCAGATCATATTCAAGACATCTAGCACCCAGCCAGCCATGCTGCCCTTCACACTTCTGGCCATACCACAGCTGTGCGAGGGACTCAAGCAACGAGCTCACTCACACTGCGCCCATCTCCCCGTGAGTGTCATCGTGTGTCTGGACCTGGCTGGCTGGGACTTGACAGATTGCCTTAGGAGATCCTCACGGAACTTCACCACCAGGCCAGGCAAGAAATTGTGCGAGGCCTCAAGGAAAAGCCCTGCAGTTTTGCCCCAGACTTTGGAGCAGGAGATGGCCAGCAGCCTCCAGCTCCTCCCTGGAGAAGAGCTGTGAGCCTCGGAAGGTTAAGTCCTTAGCACTGGCAGCAAGTGGTTCCACCGCCCTGGGTTCTTCCTGGGCATGGGATCCTAAAGCATTCATGAAACTACCTGCAGTTCCACTGTGGGTATGACATTGACCGTCCACAACACGTGACATGTATACCAATGCAGTCTGTCTGGTGCGACCACCCGTACCCAGACTTTGCCAATAGGATGGAAAGGGATCTCCCCACTGACCCCCAGCGTGAAAGGCCAGATCATCGTGCTTCTGAGTGCAGACATCTGCGTAGATTGGTGGTTCCTTCCTGGCCTCACTGCCCACCTTCCAGCAGATGTGGTCAGTGAGTGGGAGAACCACGAGTCCAGCCCGTCCATCGTCCCCCTCAAATGCTTCCAGGCAGATGGCGCATTACCTCCTTTCTTGACGAGACGACACTTGCACAGAAGATGAGATGATGTTGGCATGGATGCATTTATTCATTTTTTGTACCTTGACCCAGGATTTAAAAACTGGAATGCAGAAGGTGGTAGGGGTCAGTTGGAATTTCTGTTCCCCAAAGTTGTGCAATGTGACCGAGTGTTTTGATTGTATGCTTTTTTTTTCAAGTCGTTCCAAATATGAGATGCATTGTTCCAGGAAACTTCTTGCCTTCCAAACACCTCCCCACATCTCCCTAAGGAGAATGGCCCAGACCTTGCCCAGTCTGCTCATTAAAGCATTGCTTTTATGTAATTTATGTAGTCCATTTTTTTCACCTTCTGCCTGAATACTTGTTAGTTTCTTTTCTCAACTGAATATCTAATTATTAAAAAAAATTTTTTTGTTATGTGTTCTTCAGCTAATATCTTTTTTTTTTAAAGGTTTTTATTTAGGAACACCTGGGTAGCTCAGTCAGTTGAGCATCCAACTTCAACTCAGGTCCTGATCTCGAGGTTCGTGAACTTGAGCTCCACATTGGGGTTTCTGCTGTCAGTGCAGAGCCTGCTTCATATCCCTTGTTCCACTCTCTCTGCACCTGCCCCGCTCATGCTCTCTCTCTCAAAAATAGATAAGCATTTAAAAAAATAAATAATTTTTATTTAAATTCCAGTTCATTAACATACAGTGTTACATTGGTGTCAGGTGTATAATACAGTGATTCAACACTTCCATACATCACCCGGTGCTCATCACAAGTGCACTCCTTAATCTTCATCCCCTATTTAACCCATCCCCCCACCACCTCCCTCTGGTCACCATCAGTTTGTTCTCTATAGTTAAGAATTTGTTTCTTGGTTTGCTCCTCTCTTTTTTCCCCCATGGTCATTTGTTTCTTAAATTCCACCTAAGGGTGCAATCGCATGGTATTTGTCTTTCTCTAACTGACTTGCATTATATTCACTCTCTAGCTCCATCCATGTCATTGCAAATGGCAAGATTTAATTCTTTTTTTACAATTGAGTAATGTTCCATTGTATATATACCACATCTTCTTTATCCATTCATTAGTTGATGGACATTTGGGCTGTTTCTGTAATTTGGCTATTGTTGGTAGTGCTGCTGTAAACATCAGGGTTCGTGTATCTCTTCGAGTCAGTATTTTTGTATTTTTTGGGCAAATATCTAGTAGTCCAATTGCTGGATTATAGGGTAGTTCTAGTTTTAACTTTTTAAGGAATCTCCATACTGTTATCCAGAGCGGCTGCACCAGTTTCCATGCCCACCAACAGTGCAAGAGGGTTTCCCTTTCTCCACATTCTTGCCAATACCTGTTTCTTGCGTTGTTGATTTAAGCCATTCTGACAGGTATGAGGTGATATCTCATTACAGTTTTGACTTGTATTTCCTTGATGAGCAGTGACGTTGAGCATATTTTCATGTGTCTGTTGGCCATCTGTATGTCTTCTTGGGAAAAATGTCTGTTCATGTCCTCTGCCCATTTTTTAATTGGATTGTTATTTTTTGGGGGGTGTTGAGTTTTATAAGTTTTTTATATATTTTGGAAAATAATCCTTTATCAGATATGTCATTTGCAAATATCTTCTCCCATTCCATAGGCTGCCTTTTGGTTTTGTTGATTGTTTCTTTTGCTCTGCAGAAGCTTTTTATTTTGCTGAAGTCCCAATAGTTTATTTCTGCTTTTGTTTCCCCTTGCCTCAGGAGACATATCTAGAAAGAAGTTGGTATGCCAGTGTTAAAGAGGTTACTGTCTTGTGTTCTCCTCTAGGATTTTAATGGTTTCTTGTCTCACATTTAGGTCTTTGATCCATTTTGAACTTATTTTTGCGTATGGTGGGAGAAAGTGATCCAGTTTTATTCTTTTGCATGTTGCTGTCTGGTTTTCCCAACACTGTTTGTTGAAGAGACTGTCTCTTTTCCAAAATGGACTATTTTGTTCAATTTTGAATAGTCAGTCATCATGACCCCCTTTTTTGCCACCAAAATTCCAATGTATGAAGACTTTCGGTCTCCCTGGGCGTTGGCTGAGATGCTGCGACTGTTCGATAAGCATTCATACTTTAAGAGAGAGAGAAAGAAAAGACTTGACCAGAGTCCTGTGGTTGACTCTAGTGTGCGGCAGGCTGCTCCAGGATCTACCTCATAGTCACATCTGGAACAGAATGAGTTGCCTCTGTTATCACCTCCAATTTAAAAAAGGATTGGAGGATTCTTATGAAATTAATGGCTCCTATTTTACCTAGCTCGCCACCATTTATTCTATCCATCCACTTAAATGTGTACTTTCTCCCTTATGATTCCTCAGCCTGGGCACACTCCTGGCAAGATGGCCATGCGTGACCTGGGTAAGGGAGAGATTTGGCTTCTGTGCATGAAGGCCTGGCACTTGGAGTGTCCCTTCCCTCCCCTCCCAGGACTATAGAAGACTTGCTCAAAACCCTTACTCGTCATTCCCAAAAGTACCCCATCCCTCATGCTTAGATCAATGGGCAAAAATCTCCAGGTTGAGCCTGGATTTCACGTTGTGATGTAGTTCTTAGCCAAGCTCTGGTCTGACCTGCCCACTGCCTGCCTGGACCCAATCTGCCTTCTTGGGTATGGAGGCAACTGAATGGTCTGTGGGACGATGCCTCCACAGTGTGCATCCAGAGGTGGGGCTGTAATTCATTTCCGTTGCTTCCCTGGGCCTTGGTCTTTCCTTCTTGTAAACCATCAACCCCACCCTGATGTGGACCCAAACCCTCTGCCCTATCCCAATGTTGTCTTCAACATTGACTTTGGTACTCCTAGAAAGCTCTCTGGTACATTGGCCTGGTCTGCTACCCTGAGGAGGGGCCTTCTGATGGGATGGAGATGAGAGGCACTGTATCGGGAGGGAGGCTCTGAGACAGACAGTCTGCAAACACCGAGATACCACCTGGTGTGGATTCTCCAAGCCCTCCACCTGTTCCCAACACTGATTACAGGGAGGAAAAATGAGAAAACTTTGCTAGGATCGGCTGCCATTTCTGCTGACCTAGGGTTCTGGCCTTCATGGAGCTGGCAGCTGGGCACACCTCTCTGTCCACAACCACCCTGCCCTCAGCAGCTCCATTGCCTGCAGCACTGGGACGTTAAGCAGCAGCGGGAGTGCACAGGGTGTCTTTTGTACTCACTGGGGACCCTCTCCTTACTGCTGGCAATGGCCTTGTGAGGAGTGGGCTGGCTGCTCCCCTTGAACGGCCCCCCGGCTGCTGCAGCTGCCTTTCCCTCATGTGGGCGAGGATGCTGCGTTAGCGCCGGGGACATCACTACCCCTTTTATCTGTCCCCTCTTTGGTGATTTTTGGCCTTCCAGCCCTCAGCAGCTGCCTCGCCCCACCCTGGTTTCCACAGACTTGGCTCAGGGTGTTCAGGGGTGACCTCGTGACAGGGGAATGGAGCATCTAGTTGGGTGGACTGATGTGGAGGTCAAGAGCAGGGGCTCTGCACACATTTTTAGCTGTGGGTCTCGGGCAAGTTTAAAAGTTTGGTTTCTTCCTCCGTGAAATTGGAATGACTGTGTACTCATTTTCTAGGGGTGTTCCTGGTGTAAATGAGGACATACATGTAATATGACTAACATTGTGACTGGCCCATAGTGCCCTTAATAAGTGTTAGTAATCTTCCACTGTTACTAACAAGTGGTCATCCTGTCCTCCTCTTAACCTATACATGGGTGTCCCAAAGCTGCTCGTGACATGGGGTAGGAGAGAAAGCGGGTGATTCAGAGACCTGCTGCTCTCTGAGGAGCTCTGAAGCTTAGTCAGGGATTTCACCTAGTAAGAGATAAATCTTAATAAATTAAGATGTATCCACTCCACCTGGAGGTTTGTCTTCTGGTTCCCAGTTTGAAAATAACTATTAATGAGCTTACCACACACATATCCTCACTTCCCAACCCACATACCCCAAAACATTGACCAGGTTGGTGACAGGGCATGTGAGTCAGAATTTGAAAACGGGACCACTGTTTTGTAGCAAATTTAAGTCTTTCTAAAAACACCCTATCCCTGGGGCGCCTGGGTGGCCCAGTCAGTTAAGTGTCTGACTCTTGATATTGGCTCAGGTCATGATCTCACGGTTCATGAGATCAAGCCCCACGTCAGGCTGTGTACTGACAGCATGGAACCTGTTGAGATTCTCTCTCTCTCCCTCTTTCTCTGTACCTCCCCCACTCATGTGCTCTTTCTCTCTCTCAAAATAAATAAAAAAAAAAAAAAAAGCAAGAAAAAAAATAAGAACACCCTATCACTCACAAAAATAAAACACAAAGCATACACAAGTTTGGGAGATGTGGTGTTTGCCTAATAGCAGTGGCTCCCCTGGGTCCAGCCCAGACTCGTTGACAATTTAACTTTATCTCTTGTCCCTTTATGACTCGAAGAAGATGCTTCTGAATTTAAGAAGTTTTATCAGCTTTCTCTTTGAAAGACAAGTCGTTTATTTAAATATTGTAGGCCTCACACTTCTTTCTGATTGGGCATTAGTAACTTTGCTTTACTTCGCTTGATTAATCTAGAAAGTAGATAGGGGCATGTGAGGACCTTCTACCCATAGAAGTGGGACTCTGAGGGTTGGTTCATTTCTCCGCATAAACTCAGCAGGCACGGCCACATACCCACAGTAAGGTCTATCCTATTTTTTAAAAAATTGTTTTTAAGTTTATTTATTTATTTTGAGAGACAGAGAGTGGGCAGAGGAGGGACAGAGAGAGAGAGAGGTAGAGAGAGAATCCCAAGCAGGCTCCTCACTGTCATCACAGAGTCTGAAGGGGGGTTTGAACTCATGAACCATGAGATCATGGCCTGAGCCAAAACCAAGAGTCAGACTCTTAACCGACTAAGCCACACAAGTGCCCCATCCTAATATTTAAGATGAAGTCCCCTACTCTTTCATTCATCAACCCCTTGGTTTGCTAACTGTGATCCCCAAATGGTTCTCCCTTTAGCTCTTATTTTCAAGCCAGCTCCCTGACCAGAGCTCAGTTGTAGAAGCAGGAAGACCTTAGGTACATTTTTCATCACTAAGTGAAAAAATCTATCAGGATAATATAATAATGTTTAAACCTTTTGCTATTTTTAAATAATATTTCTCTCTGTGTATGGAGATTCATAGTCATTATAGAAAATCTAAGTGTTTCTTCTATCACCATATGAATGTACATGCATAACATATACACATTTTAACCTTTTGCAAGTCATTTTTCCCCATTATTTATTGTGATAATATCTTCAAATAATGAAAGATTATTCTGACACTGTTTTTTTTGGTCCTTAGATATAGATATAATCCAGTTTAACTCAGGTCCTGTTGCTGGGCATTTAGGTTCTTGCCAGTTTTCACTGGTTTATTCAAAAGATAACCTTCCTTTTAAATAAATCTGTACACATCTGTTTAAAATTTTTTTAATGTTTTATTTTATTTTTGAGACAGAGGCAGAGTATGAATGGGGGAGGGGCAGAGAGAGAGGGAGACACAGAATCCGAAGCAGATTCCAGGCTCTGAGCCATCAGCACAGAGCCCGATGCGGGGCTCGAACTCATGGACCGTGAGATCATGACCTGAGCTGAAGTCAGATGCTCAACCGACTGAGCCACCCAGATGCCCCTGTGCACATCTGTTTTAAAAATGTGACCTTTTGAGTCTGGCTTCTTTCACTTAGCATAATGTTTTTGAGGTGCATCCACATTGTGGCACATGTCAGTACTTCATTTCTCTTTATGGCTGAATAATGCTCCACTGTATGTATATGTTCAAATTTGCTCAGCCATTCATCAGCTGGTGGACATTTGTGCTGTTTCTACCACCTTTTGGCAGTTGTGAATAATACTGCTATGCACACATATTTGTTTTCTTCTCACTTCTTTTGGGTATAAATCTGGGAGTGGAATTGCTGGGTTCTTTGGTAATTCTGTGTTTAACTTTCTGAAGGACCGTGGTATTTTAAAAGATAGACTTAATTTTACAGCAGTTTCAGGTTAACAGAAAAATTGCAAAGGTATTTATTACAGAGAATTTCAGTATACCTCACACCCAGTTTTCCCTACTATTAATATCTAATATTAATATGGTACGTTTGTTACAATTAATAAGCCAGTATTTGTATATTATTAACTTGAAAGCCAGACTTTCGGATATCCTTAATTTTTACCTAACATCTCTCTTCTGTTCCAGGATTCCATCCAGAATAGCAAATTACATTTAGTCATCATGGCTCCTCCTGGCTGTGACAATTTCTCAGACTTTCCTTGTTGTTGATGACATTGACAGTTTTGAGGAGTGCTGGTCAGGTATTTGTGGCATGTCCCTCTACTGGGATTTCTTCTCACAGTTGGTGTGAGGTTGTATGTTTTGAGGAGGAAGACCACAGAGGCAGAGTGCCATTTTCACACAGTATCAAGGGCACATGTCAGTGTGACTTGTCACTGTTGATGCTGACCTTGATCACCTGGATGAGGTGTGTGTCAGGTTTCTCCACTGTGAAGTCCTCTTCCTTTCTCCTTTCCACACAGGAATTCACAATGTGCTGCTCATACTCTGGGAGTGAGAGCTGTGCCCCACCTCCTTGAGGGCAGAGTACCTACAGAAATTATTTGGAATTATTCTCCACGGGAGATTTGTCTCTTCTCCACTTATTTGTTCATTCAATCATTTATTTATGTCGGTACAGACTCATGAGTATTTATTTTATGCTTCAAGCTATAATCCGATGATACATTATTTATTTTGTTGCTCAAATTGTTCCAGCTTTGGGCATTGGGAGCTTTTTCAGTTGACTTCTGTGTTCTTTTTACATACCCCATCATCATGTGGGTTTTTTGGGTTTGGTTTCGCTTGAGCACTTCCTTAGTTCCTGGTACCACCAAAGACACGCAGGCCCATCTTATATATTTCCTGTTTCAGTGCTAGCATCAGCCATTTCTCCAAGTAGCTCTGGTTTCTTTATGGGAGAGTGGAATTAGACACTGAAATCTGGGTCCAAGGTTTTATGGCATTTCTGATGTGCAAAAACCCATGACATTAAACTTGGTTTAATAAAATTATCAATATTTTATTCACTATTTTCTTGCTTTGCAAGAAGGGTAGCCTTAAAATGCCTTCTCCTTTCTAAGAATAGATGATTGGATGATATAAATTCAGACCAAATAACATATGTATTTTTAATTGTTTCTTGGCTATATTTTTAACATTTGAATCTTTGAGTAGATAAGCTGTACATTTGGTACATGGTATCAAGTCGATATTTTACGTTTTTTTCAAATACATTGCTAGTTCTCTCAATAGGATTTATTTTACACTTTTTAAGTAATTTCTCCTTGGCCTTTGAATCTTGATTGGATTATGGATTAAGCTGTGCAAACTCAGTCTAGTGTCTGTTGCCCCCTTAATACAGTTGAGCGATATGTCACTGGTAAAATCAGAGTTGTTTTGCCCTCCTTTTTTCTTATATCTGAATGAACAGTTCCTACTTGCAATGGATACATGTCTTGTTGCTTGGGAAGTCTAACTTCTGGCTGTGGCTACGGAGCACTCTTTCAGTGTACCTCGGCGGACTCCCCTTGATGAAAATCCATCTGTTCTAACTCAGTGCCGCAGGAGATATCTTCAAACCCCCTGTTGCCCAAGTGTCATTGGGGTGTGGTTGTGAGAAACAGAGTACATGATATATTTTCTGAAAGATCTATGGTCTGCCCAATACTCTGTTTTCTACATGGTACCACCAGGGCAAAACAGAGCAGAAGTGGACTGGCTCTACCAGTTTTGGTCCTTTGTAGATTTGTTCTTGTGTTGGTTTCTGTCACATCCTTGCACTGTGGGATGCTATGAGAGCTAGTTTCCCTGAAACCACACTTGGATACAGCATTTGGGGCCTTTATGATGGAAGATGTGGTCCTCTCCATCACCCTGTGTCTCCTTTGTGCTAGCCTTAGGAAGAGTTTTTATCAGATTTGTTGGCCAGAAGAAACTTCCCCAGGGTGGTTGTGGTTAGTTTTTATCTCTTGGGCACTGTTTCCTCTACCATATGGTATTTTTCCCTCTTTGGTTTGGGTGATAGGGAGCTCAGAGCAGATTATCTGTGGTTCGTTTATAACAAAATATTTGCCTTTGACTGAATCCTACCTTCCTGCTTCCAATTTTTGCTTTGTCCTTACTTCCTTTTCCATTCAGTTTTCTACGGTATTGAATTTAGGGTTTCTCTACCTCTACACTATTGACATTCTGGGCCACAAAATCCTTCCTTGTGGGGATCTGCACTAAGCTTTGTAGGATGCTTACCAGCATCCCTGGCCTCTGCCACTGGGAGCAGCCTCAACTACCCCCAGTTGTAACAAACAAAAATCTTTCCAGACATTTCCATGTGTCCCCTGGAAAGCAAAATCGTTCCTTGGTTGAGAATCACTGGACTATGTGTACTCATGTCATCATGAAAATATTTTTGTCTATACGACAGTGTATAAAATTTTAAATTAATAATAAATACTGAATAAGCCTTAATGGGTGAAAACAATGAGGTGTGGAGCATTTATATAAGGATCCAATAGAGAGAGTCTAGAGCCTTTATAAGTTGCCCAAGCATCACTGCAATTGCGCTGGCAATTGTGAGGGTATTCACCTGAGGGTGCTAGAGCAAGATTTAGTCCATGGGGTTGTCATGTTTTTAAAGAGAGGAGCTTCTGAAGCAGAGACATGGAGGACGTGTAATGGACCAGACTTCTTTGGATACTCCCACTCTGCTATAGACAAGCAAGACAAACGGGGTGTATCAGCAGCCATCATTCACAGGGGTTGGTCAAGCCCCGTGTCCACACACAGGCAGAGCTTCTCACCGCTTCCACTGCCCAGTATAATATAGTACCTAACTCAGAAAATGTGGACATGGGAAACGAAGACAAAGAACATGAGGAGAGCATAGAGATCATAAATGGGGACATAAGAATTGGGTTATTTGGCACCTCGGGGGGCCCTATTGCTTCTAAAGACTATTTTAAGGCTGCTTTATGTGCTAGTACAATTGCGTATCCCTTGAGGAACTTGCCTCTGGCCAGCAGTGGGTAATGGACATTTTGTACTTTTAAAATTTTCTGTGAAAGACCATTAAAGTTGTCTATCTTCCAAGGAAATCTTTACCAACCTTTCAAATCAGAGCTAAAGAATAATAGGTAGTGCCCAGGCAAGCATTTTCATGTGCCTATTCTGGTTTTTCTAATGGCAATAGGGACTTAATCATGCAAGAATGTGGTCTGTGTGTGTGTGTGTGTGTGTGTGTGTGTGTGTGTATAACACTTCAGGCTAAGAGATCTTTCATCAGAGTAAATAAGTGAGTTTTACACTGTTTCTGCCTGTAGAGATAGCGATATAGAGCGCATTTTGCCCTTTGCTTGAGGAAACATGATTTCATTTCACTTTCAGGGTACATTCCTTTACAATAGAAGCCCAATGTAGTTTTTCCTTTGTTATTGCAGAACAGCTGAAATAGAGGTGCAGAGAAACTTTATAGAAGCATTTTTAAAAAGCAGAACTACAAAATTCAGGTCCACATTCTTTACAACTTGGGTGTCCTAAACTTGCTGACATCTGTCTGTGGACTTTTTTGACAAGGGTAAGCAAAGAGTTGTTCAGGAAACAATGAGTTTTTTTAGTGTAAAATTAGGTTGTTTTGTTCTGTTCTGTTTTGTTAGAAAACCAGTTGTGACCCTCCCTCTGTTGGCCCAGGGTTCCCCAGTGGTGGCCCTTGATGGAGCTCTATCAGGAGGTGAATATGAGGAGAATTTGGGCTGGGAAGGCACCGCCCACTGGCCACAGTACTCTTGACAAAACCGTATTTTGGTTAATTGCACAATCTCATTTAGTTTTCAGTCTTGACAGAAAACATTGTTTTGCTGGAGTCTCCGTCTTTGTAACTAACACTGTGTGGGGTGCAACATGGGTTCTTCATGCAAGCAGGATCAAGTCGTATTGAGTGATATGGACAATATGCAAAGGTGTTTCCCCACAAGCTTAGCAATCATATTATCATACTCATAACACCCGTTCCCAGTTCTTCAGACTGTCTTTTTATCATGTGGCAGTTTCTGGTTCTTCTGAAAATGGACTGTGATATGAAGTTGGGTGTTTGGGATGTTTAGTAGGAAGTGCCTCTGGCACTGAAAATGATCACATTTCAATGATCACAGGGTTGTCTTCTGTGGGGCCAAAATGTCTGGGCCTCTGTATCCTTGTCTTTAGATATGAGTCACCTTCTGAAGGGCATGACCTTGGGTGAGGCAGCTGTCTACTACTGAGGCTGACCCTGAAGGTGTAGCTGGAGGTGTGTGCACTCCCCACAGCTGGGCACGCATGCACATGCACATCTCTGTGTCCATCACTCCACCAGTGGCTTTTCACATGCTATCTCTTGTCTTCACTGTTATCCTTAAAGTTTGTTAATATTTCCTTCATTTGCATGTAGAAACTAAAGCTCAGAGAGGTTAACAAGTAAATAATATAAACAAATAATCCAAGTACAAATGGGCAAAGGATCTGAATAGACATTTTTCCAAAGCAGATGTATAAATGGCCAACACACATAAAAGGATGCTTGATCTCACTCATCATCAGAGAAAGTCAAATTAAAACTACAATGAGATATCATTTGATAACACCTGTCAAAATGGCAAAAATAAAAAACACAAAAAATAACAAGTGTTGGTGAAGATGTGGAGAAAAAGGAATAATTGCACATTGTTGGTGGAAATGCAAATAGTGCAACCACTGTGGAAAACAGTATACATATTATATATATATAAATATTTACATATATAAAAAAATGTTTATATATATTTATATATGTAAATGTTTATGTAATGTAAATAATATATATGTATATATAATATATACATAGTTATAGATATTATATATGATATATAAATAATTATATATAGTATGTATATTATCTCATTTATATATATATATATATAATGAAGGATTGCCCAATCATAAAAAAGAATGAAATCTTGCCATTCAGGACAACACGGATGGACCTAGAGAGTATAAGGCTAAGTGAAATAAGTCAGTCAGAGAAAGACAAATCCATGTGATTTCACTGATATGTGGAATTTAAGAAACAAAACAAATGAACAAAGAAAAAAAGACACAAAAAACAGACTCTTAACTACAGAGAGCAAACCGGTGGTTGCCAGAGGGGAGGTGGGTGGGGCCTGGGTGAAACAGGTGAAGGGGACTAAGAGTAAACTTACTGTGATGAGCACTGAGTAATGTGTAGAAGCATTTGATCACTGTATTGTACACTTGAAGCTAATATAACACTGTATGTTAATTATACTTGAATTAAAAAAAAAAGAATGAATTTATATATATTTTATATAAATAGTGCTAAATATTTAAATTAAATTCAGCTCTGACTTGCAGCCTGTGTGCCTTGGGTTTCTTTTGGGAATGGATTAACCAAGTAAGAAGAGGAGCATGAATTGGGAGTCAGGAGGCAGATTGTTGACTGGCTTTGCCGCTCACTCCAAGTGTGGCTTCAGTTGTTAAACTCGTTAATAAACATGGAGCTAAAATGAGCTTTGAAGCACACGAATCACTCCAGAATCTTGTTAGGATACAGATTTGATCCAACAGGTCCTGGGTGGGGCCTCAGGTTCTACATTTCTAACAAGCTCTCAGGTGGTGCCAGTGCTGCTGGCGTATGAGGCCTTGGAAGAGCCTGAAGTCTCCAGCTCTGAGATTCAATGGGTCTTAAACATGTAGGGACAGCTCTTCCTTAGACAAGAATTACAGTTGGTAAATATAGAAAAAAATTAAGGAAATGGAAGATCACCAATAGAATACCCCCCCCCCCATGGTAATTGTTTCAGGTAAGATCTGGATGGATGCTAAATTTAGAATGTAAAAGTTTGAGAACAAACATGATATTTGCATAATATCAAGTATTTATTGATTACAGAAGGAAAATAATACGTTTACAGCAGACCCCACCTTCACCAAGGGATCACAGTTGGTATCACCAATAATGACGCATATTGATATGCACTTGCATATAGGATGCACTAAGAGGGACACATCACTTCCGGTACACTTATGTAAAACACGGAACTTCAGTCTAATGAGAAAATATTAGATGATCCCACACTGAGGGATAGTCTACAAGATAGCAGACCAGAACTCTTTTAAAAGTGTCATGATCATGAAAGACTAAGAAAGACTGAGGAATTGTCACAAATGGAGGACACCAAAGGAGACATGACTGAGGGATCTGAGACTGGATCTTGGAACAGGAAAAGGACAGTAAAATGTGTAAATGGAATCTCTAGTTTATTGCATTACCCAAATACTTAGTTTTGACAAATGCATCATGGTGATGTAAGGTGTTAACATTAGGGGATGCTTGGTGGAAGGTAAACTGGAAGTCGTCTATTTTTGCAACTTTTTGGTAAGTCTACACTATTTAAAAATGAATAAATTTAAAAAGTAGACACATCTCTAGGTATAGTTTTCATATTTTTAAGCCATTTTTACCTGCAAAAGCACTTACATAATAGCGTTATTTAGACTTTATATGTCATATCACTTGTCAATAATGATGGTTTTTCACTTAATTTTCTATTATTTGTACCTCTTTTTCTTCCCCCAAAGCTAGAACTCAAACAATTCTAAATTACTATGGTGGTCTTAGATATCCTAGCAGCATTGCTGACTATAGAGGTTTTAGAGTAAAAAATAATGATAATATTTAGTGTGTTTACTACAAACTAAGACTGTGCTAAATGCTTTATTCTGTCCAATAGCCTGTTATTACTGCTAATTTACAGAAAAGCAAATATTTAGAGAAGTAAAATAGCTTGCTCAAGTTCACAGTAATTTATAAAGCAAGGATTTGAACCAAGATTATATGACTCTGGCACCTAAGCTTTTAGTTAACACTCTCCATAACACTGCTTGATAATATTAGCAATTGATTTCAGAGTTTTTAACATGGAAGGGTACCATCACTTAAGCAACATTTTAAAGAGATCAGAATGACCAAGAAATCAACCAGTGATTTGTGATCCTCAACCCGGTACAGGCAAAGCAGGGTGTCCAGAGAAAAGGGTGTCCTCGCAGACCCCTCAAAATCCCGGCCCTGAGTCACTGAGGTTGGGAGGGGTGGGGTAGGTGATGAAGGACTTAGACGTCTGACCCTGCATACCCACCAAGGGCAGCTGCGGCCTTGCCCCCAGGCTCCACATGATGGCCTGCTCACTAGGTGCAGTGGGCCTGGGCCACAGCTGGCTTCCACCTGGGCAGAAGGAAGGAGGTCCCCTCTGACTGTGCTCACACAACAAATACAGACAAGAGTAAAGAAAAATCACTTCAGGTGCTCGTCCCGGACTTCCTCCAGGCACCCATAGCTCTGACTGCACAAATGTCTCCATGGTCCCAAGCAGAGGCTGGAGGACCAAGCAGAGTTGAGAGGCCAAAAGACTTCAGTAATTTGGACAGAACAGAACTTATAACTCAGCAAGGCTACCTGTGTCCTTTCACCTCCAAGCAACACGCAGGGTAATAACATTTATCTCATAGAATTATTTCGGAGTTTACATGACATAACATTTATATTATTTAGCACTCTGCCTAGCACACAGAAAGTACTTAGTAAAACCTGTTCTTGTAAAAGAAATTGATTTATACTTTAATTTGGTAAATATGGGCAAAAAATGAAGAATCTTGGCTGAAGATACTTGAAAGAGAAGCAGCAGGTCAAATTGAGTGGGGGGAAGATGTGGCATGTTCAAGGAAAACACATAAAATAGAATGAATTTTTACAGAATAGAAGAGGCATTTAAATATACTCCAATTAGCTATCTGAAGTACAGTTAAGGAGGATATTGTGCCAAAAAAGTAGGCTGCTTTGAAAAAGGAAATTGAAAATTTGCTTGCTGACAGAGTCCCACCAATACTGGCAACAAATCCCAATTAAACACTGCTAGGAATTGAGTTGCGGATTTAGAATCTAATTTGAGGAATTTTCACAGAACAGAGTGAAGATGTAAATAAATAGGCATTACAAAAAATAAGTGACTAAGGATAGGTTTACAGTATCTAACATACATGTATTCCCCTCACACACTCTAACTTGGAGCAGGTGGAGAAGTAACAACACTTAAAGATATATAGAAGAGAAGAAATTTTTTTAATATGAAATTTATTGTCCACCTGGTTTCCATACAACACCCAGTGCTCATTCCAACAGGTGCCCTGCTCAATGCCCATCACCCACCATCCCATCCCCCATCAACCCTCAGTTTATTCTCAGTTTTTAAGAGTCTCTTATGGTTTGGCTCCCTCCCTCTCTAACCTCTTCTTTTTTTTCCTTCCCCTCCCCCATGGTCTTCTGTTAAGTTTCTCAGGATCCACATAAGAGTGAAAACATATGGTATCTGTCTTTCTCTGTATGGCTTATTTCATTAGCATAACACTCTCCAGTTCCATCCACGTTGCTACAAAAGGCCAGATTTCATTCTTTGTCATTGCCAAGTAGTATTCCATTGTGTATATAAACCACAATTTCTAAAAGAAATTTTTAAAAGTTAAGACATATAGAAGAAAATTTACCTGCGCTAAAGAAAGAGTTGTGGTTTCCGGTGTAAAAGTGCCCCCCGAGCCTATATAGGATATTGAAAAAGACACACACATATACGTATCCTAACAATATGTTTTAATTTCATGGATAAAGAGAAAAATCCATAAACATTTAAATTAAAAAAAAAGAAAAAAGATGGAAGAGACCAATAGTGTTATCAAGTAGCTCATTTGCTTCACTAATGGCCTGACAAAGGAACAAGATTCACCAGGATTGTGAGGCCATAGTATTTTATGTAAACAAATTTGTATTCGTAGAGCCACACAACAAAATATACTGTGACCTGGCAGTACTGTGTAAATAGTCTACCAATGCATTATTTCTGGAAAAATGTTCACTATTCATTAAAATCCATCAAAATGCAGAACCAACAACAGGGAAGTCAGTGCAGATAGGAAACACTATGAAGCACTGAAACTGCTAATCTCATAGATAAACCAAAGTATGTTTTAAAACATGTATTTGGAAGAATTTTAATGTAACTCTGATAAAAAAAAATCCTAAAATAAGAGACATAAATGAACAGTATTGTAATAATCTGGAAGTAAAATTCCAACTTTACTTCCAAACTGGAAGTAAAGTTTCAAAAAATTGTATGGTGGTGAAGTAAGTATTTTACTTTTAATTTTGAGAGCTTTATACTACTCTTTATTGTTCTTTTTTTATAGACTCCTGTTCTTGTTTCATGGATGAACTCTCTCATATAACATTCCTTTTTTCCCCTTACTGTTAGTTTTTTTTCTGCTCCTTGATGTCTTTTTCTTCCAAATCCTTTTAATGTGTCTGTTGGTTTTAATCTCTATATTTCCTACTAGAAGCTTTTCTCCAAAATATGGTCATCCTTGGCTGTCTGGTCATATTTAAGAATGAGATTTAGTCTATCAGTTGCTGTACCTTACTTCATCGGAAGAGCCCTCCAGTCCTCATTATCTAGCAGTGTTTTCCCTTGAGCTGGTCATTTTCTCCCAGAAAAGAAGACTAGACTCCTGCCTGTGGGTTTGAGCTTGACTGCCAGAGTGCTGGGAGCTGGATCAGGTGGGGGTCAACATGGTGCAGTTCAGTGATGCACCTCTCCCCTCTTCTGTGCTTGGTGCCTTGTAATCTGGAGCTTCTTTTAAAAAATTCCCTCTGGGGATAAACTTTTTATGTATTGCTGTGGGATGGGGGAAGATGATGTACAAGCCAACTTTCCCTATTTTCTCCTATTTCTACCCCCCAAACCCCCCCCCCCCATTCTGGAACTTTCTGGGATTCTGCAGTGTGCATTGGCTTGTTTCTGCTGACTGCTTTTTCTTTGGGCTAGTTCTTTGGTATCTGCTTTCTTTTTTGCTAATCACATTTCCCTTTTCCACCTATGGTTCACAAACAGGTGGGTGGGTTATCTCTCATTCATTGTCATTATCTCCTGTATTTTTTGGTTCTTGTAACTTTATTGCTTCTCAAGTTTTTTGCTATCTCATTAGCTTGAAAGAAGGGAGCAGAGGTAAGCACATGCATTCGTTCCCTGTCTGTGCCTACCCAGGAACTTTGGGGTAGCATCGCCACAAAAAGGCTCTTCTGTCAAAAAGAAAATCCCATTTGGATTTTGGCTGAAGTTGCATTAAATCTGTGCATTACTTTTAGACAAAAAAAAAAAGTTCTTTTTAATACTGAGTTTTCCCATCTGGGAACATAGATGACTCGGCATTCAGTTCAAATGTCTTCTACAACATCTCAGTTTTTTTCTGCCTGGATTGAGGAGCTGACCCAAGGACTGTAGGGAGAGGAAAGACTTTGAAGAAAAACAAAGGTTTCTGGCCTGGCTCTCCTAAGAGCCGAGTGGCATCTGATGGCTTAGTCCATTGTCCTGACCTCCTTTTCCTCAGGCCCAGATGGGACGTTAACGACCACCCAGTGGAGCTGCAGTGGAAGTAGAAAGTCTGTGTAAAGCACACAGAACTGAGATAAAAGATGATGGTCCTCATTTACCATTTCACGAATATAGGATACTTCCGGGTGCATGCCTGTGTATTTTTTTTCTTGCTGTTAAGATAAAAGAGCTGTTTATTTTCAATATTTCAGTTGTCT
This sequence comes from Leopardus geoffroyi, assembly GCF_018350155.1. Taxonomy (NCBI): domain Eukaryota; kingdom Metazoa; phylum Chordata; class Mammalia; order Carnivora; family Felidae; genus Leopardus; species Leopardus geoffroyi. Next base: position 71,498,878 of record NC_059331.1, on the reverse strand, counting down.
TTTGATAGTTGTTAGAAAAGCAATTTCTCTCTGGAGAAATAGCCTTTAATCCTGATATGTTCCTTGAATTCCATCTCAATTCTAATAGTACTTTTTAAATTAATTCTTGGGTTTGCCACCAATGAGGAAATTTTAAGAACTCTGTGTGTTTGAATGCAGGAAGCAGGAGTGTCTAAGCCATGCTCTGGTGTTTCTTACTTGAGGCCCAATCAAAGGCCAGACCAGAGTCCTGTTTGGGGGGGGGGGGGTCTCAGCCATTATAGCTCTGTTTTCGGTAGGTTCTAGATGCACTTGTGCAGAGTAATGTTTCTGACGTAGTGAAACAAGAGTAATTCTCTTTGTAAATGTTCCGGCGTTCTCTTTTTGTTTTCTTTTAAAAATTATATAACATGTGATACATACAAAGAAGATATGTAACCTCAGGACTATGACATTGTTAACAGTGTTGAATCCACCTGGATATTCCTCCTCAGCCTCCAGCTTGTATTTTGCATGACCTGCAAAGGGTACGGACTGCACCCTCAGGCTGTGCCTTGCAGTATTTGGTGAGTCTGCAGTTGGCTTTCAAACCATGCAGTAAATCCATGCACCTCTGAAGAGCAGCCTGTGGGAGACTGGTTAACTTGTAGCATAACCTTCAAAATCACAAGCCTGTGTTTTGTTCTAGTAAATGAGATCACATATAGGAAAGTCCCTAGAAATTATGAAACTGCCTATGAGTGTAAATGTCTCTATGGAGACGCTATATACTGCTATCAAATTTAACAACTCTTTCAGATGCCCTCAAGAGGTAAAATTGTTTTAAATGAACAATAAACAGAGACCACACCAAGAGGGTTAGGATCCATGGCAACTGGAAACGGGAAGAACAAAGGAGGCCTTGGAGACAAAAATGGTTTAGAGCTTGTCAAAGAAATTTTCAAGAAGGGCATACATAGAGGAGTGTTGAGTGAAATTAGTGAACAGAGCAAAGGAAATCTGTATGATAATAAATTTGAACTTCTTAAAAATTTCTATGCAGGGAGCACCTGGGTGGCTCAATGGGTAAAGCACGCCCAACTCTTGGTTTCAGCTCAGGTCATGATCTCACAGTTTGTGAATTCGAGCCCTGTGTTGGGCTCTGTGCTGACAACATGGAGCTTGCTTGGGATTCTCTCTCTCCCTCTCTCTGTCTTCCTCCTCTCTCTCTCTCTCTAAATAAATAAATAAATAAACATTTAAAAATATTACTATGCAGTGTTCATGGAAATTGTATTTTACTTTGGCAAAAGACTTATAAGTATATGTTTTTAAATACTTTGTATAGTAAACATGTGAAGATCAATTTAAACATGCTATTTGATAGACTTAACTGCATATGTATTCCTATATTTATCAAGTACTAAATTATTGTTATGGTCTTTCTCTACTGTAATTATAATATCTCCAAGATAATAAAGCTGGCAGGCATTTATCATGGGATACAAAGACACCTATTTTATGGAATGGATTTGGTGGGAACCCTTGCTGTCACTGGCCTGCTGTGCTCACATGGGCCCTGCCCATCTCATGTGCCCAGCACAATCTCACAGGTGTAATGGTTACTGAATTATGAATGAACAGGAAAGACATAGGCTTGGTGTCTTTGATTCATGGATGAAGCCACTTGAACTGGCAAGGAACTACATTTCACTTGTCCCTTTCTTGTTTAAGTGTTTTAAACAGTAAATCGAGAATGAATCCTATGACAGCTAGACAGGAAGAAAATTAGCAGCTGCAGTTAAGTATCTAAGAACATGCAATTAGAGAATGTAAATTACACCAATTCTGAACTCTGATGAAAAGGATAGCTAATTTTTTAAAATTATCTTTTAACAAAATTATAAAAGAAACACATGATAACAAAAGTGTAATACATGAAAAACTACCATCGAAAGAATAAATTATTCATTGTAGCACTCTAGCATGCTGGTGTGCTTGCGTTTGGGCTGAGGCCAGAATCTAGGTCTTAGCCATCCTCATGTTTCCAGAGCAGCCCTCAATAGATGTTCACTGAATTAAGTGAATTATTTATGGGGTATCTTCAGACCATTCTGTCTTCTCTCACCTTGCTTATTGGCCATTGTTAATCAACGGTTATTTCTTTTATCTTTGTAGCTATGAAAAACCGATGAATAAAATGTATAATAAATATGAATTTATTCATATTCAAATTGCCACACATAATGGATAAAAGTAATAGATATTTCAGCAGTAACACACCTGTAATGTCAAGGAGATATACAAAGCCACCTGCTTCTATGTGTCTTTTGATTATTATCGAAAGAGAGAAACGGACATAGGAAACCATCACTAGCGAGTAAATATATTAATGAGTACTAATAACTTTGTGTTTCTTTCTTTAGACCTTTGATAGCAGCCCCTAAGACTGTCATCCAGTATTTTTGGCTTCTTCATCTTCATGTGTGGTAGGATTGCACTTTCCCACACGTTGAAGTTAGGCGTGGTCATGTGCCTTAGAGTGGCCAGTGGAATATGAATGGAAGTGATACGTGTTACCTCTAGGTTGAGATTTATGAGGCTATTTACCACACTGTCTTTCCACACAGAGGTGATCCAGGCAGCATGTGTTAAGCTGAAGCTACCATCAGTCTCTGTTCCTGATAAACAGACCTCTCTCCCTGACCAAGATTTGGCACATGGTATGATTCAGAAAAGGAACTTTTGTTGGATTGAGCCAATGAGATAAAGGTGGTTATTTGCTACCACAGTGTGATTTAGCCTGTCCTGATGGATACATACCCATTCGCAAAGCTGGGCATTTTTCTAGGCATTGTGGAAACTACTACTGATAAAATATGTATCTTTACTTCAGAAAAGTTTCCATTCAAATGAGAGAGTCAGGTGCACAAAAAGTACCATTCAGTCTATAAGTACAATAAATCAAACATTCATAGGATGCATTAAAAGTTGTGGGAGGTATTGCTTCAGGTACAGTGTTTTGAATTAAAAATCTGTAAACTCCAACGATTTCATTGTTGAAGTGGCTTCTATCAAACACTCAGAAAATATTTTATCAGCAGACTAATCCCTCTGGCTGTACTATTCAAGGCCAGAGTAAGGAAAAAAAGTGCTTTCATGTTTGAGAAACAAATTTCCTCTGCATAGACTATTAAATTATAATTTATAATAAATTTTAAATATTATTATACATGTTATTCCAATACATTATAATAATAGTATCAATAATAATAATTGGTGTGAAACCATCGCTCTACTCTTAAGGAAGTAAATTACTGTGAGATCTTATTCAGTGGATCACTGCCACAGAGTTTACTTTTATAGGGATGAAATTGATGTTCTTTTCAAAATCAAATTGATTCACATCTACAGCAATATAGAGCTCAGGTTTTGGCCTTGGTGTGGTCTGAGTCTTTGCTTCCCCACTGATGAGGTGTGAAGTCTGAGCCTAGTAACTTTCATGTATTAGGGCTTTAAGTTTTCTTATCTATAGAGTGGAAGTAATGAACTCATTGGAGTTTACAGATTTTGAATTCAAAACACTGTACCTGAAGCAATACCTCTCACATCTTTTAATACATCCCATAAATGTTTGACTTATTGTACTTATAGGCTGAATGGTACTTTTTGTGCACCTGACTCTGTCCTTTGAATGGAAACTCCTGTGAGGCCACTGGGGGTTTGTGGCTGTGATCAGGCAGTCATTCCCACACAGCTGCCTCTCCCTGGGCCTAGTTATATCCCCTCCCAGGGTAAAAATGCAGCCCTACTGTTACCAGTCTCAGGATCCTGTACCAGCCTTGTGGTTTACTTTACCTTAAAATTCTTCGAACTGTCCAATTTGAGTGTCCCATATAGTTCCTCCTAGGACCCTGATTCAGACAGTGAGTGAGAGGTTCTCAAACCTCTGTAGTGTGCATCAGAATCTCCGGGAACGTTTCTTAAAACAGATTGCTGGGCATGACCTTGGGGAATTAGTGACTCAGTAGATCTGGGAAAGGCGAGAGGGTCTGAATTCTTAACAAGTTCCCAGACAATATTAGAGCTGCTGGTCTAGGGACCACACTTTGAGAATCATTGCATTAAACTTTCACTCTGTTGTGTGAGTCTGACCATTTATTTAGTCAACCATCTCTCCTTTGTACAAGTAACCCTGACCTTTATATCCTTATAGCTAAATCTTTACACACAGATTTGTTGGTTTCATTCAAAAAATTTCCTACAAGTAGAACTTGGGTACATGTATATGCAAATTTTTAAGGTTTTTGATCTGTATTGCCAGATGGCCCACTAGAAAGTCTTTATAAATTTGTAAATTCCAACGTATATGAAAACCAGCATTTCTGTGCTATCTTTGCAAATATAGTGCAGCAGTTATCACTTATTAAAATCTTTGACAATTGACAAATGAGAAAATGGAACTCTTGTTATTCAAGTTATTTTGATAACTACTGAAATGAAGCAGCTTTTCATATGCTTTTGTGGGTCTGCACTTTCTGAGTTTTGGGGTAGTGTCTTCGTGATCTTTGCCCATGGTCTATGCCTATATTTGTTGTTTGTTTTATAATTTGAGATACTTTTTACTTGTAAATAATACCAACCTTCGCCTTTTGCACGTTTTCAATATTTCCCCCAGTTTGTTGTTTGTCTTTGGATTTTGTTTATGATTATTTTTTAGACAAAAAATATTTTGTTCTGTCTGTAGTTAGAATTCTCGGCCCCTCACTTTCTAGTGTCAGGCTTTAGCCCTTATGGTTAGAAAAACAAAAGCCACCTTTACCCCCAACAGGAGGAAACTCTCTACCAGTGCTTTCTACTAATACTTTAATGGATTTCCTTTCGTGTTTCAGTGTTTAGACTTTGTTTTGATAAGACAGAGGTATAGTTTTCCTCCATAAATCTCCTAGAACCACTCCTGAGTGATTCGTCCATTCCCCGTTATTCTGAAACAGCATTTCCATCAATTGCAAAGTTTTAAGTGTATTGGGGTTTGTTTTTAGAACTTCTTTTTGTTCCACTGGTCTGTCAACACTGGTCCAAGGACAACACTGTTAATTACTGAACATTTGAAATGCTTTTAATGCATCTCCTTGACTTTCTTTTATTCCCCCCAAATTTCTTTAGCAATTATAATGGCTTACTACTCTTAAATAAAATGACATTTTGTCTGGTACTCTCAGAAAGGCCAATAAAAATGTGTCAAAATTTACCCCAGGGACCTTTAAAAATATTTTTTAACCTTTTTTTTCATGAATTTCAGGGCTTCAACTGTTCTGGGCCCCCATTCTTTCTGTGTTGATTTCATTTGTTTTGTTTACCTTATTCAATTTATTTACCTCATTTAATTTTTTATAGCTTATCTCTCCTTCGTGTCTATGGCTTATTTCTCCTTCTAAATCGCCAGGTTTCTTGAGGATGTGGGCTCTGAGTGTGTGCTTCCCCGGGGCTGGTAAGGGGGCAGGGCTGAAGGGTCGCAGGACCTTGACAGCTCATGGCCTCCCACAGGGGTCTCTCTTGCCTGGTCCAGGGCAGCTGTGGGTCCTGATTGGGAATGATGAGTGAGAGAATAATTTGATTTAGTGTCACTTTTCTGAAAGAGCTCCCTTTTGCATGTTTTTATGGTACTATATTTTGAGATTACTTTTTATTCAATGCTATTGATATAATTATTTTCTCTTTATTCTGTTTAATGGGATTCATATCCCTAAGGTTTTGGACTTGACCTGAGAATGAGGAGCTGATGGAGAAAAGGTGGGCCAGGCACCATCAGATGTGTTGAGGGTCAAGATGGGGGCATGGAGAAGATAGCAGGTAGCACTTGCCTTTCCTTGGGCTTCTTCCTGGTTCACTGTGCTCAGCTGGGCACGCCCTGTTTAAAACCAGCCCATCTGCCCCAGACACTCCCTGTCCCCCTTTCCTGCTTTACAATGTTTTATTCCATTGCATTTGTCGTCACCTGACATACCACATATTTTCTTCTTTATTTTGTTTATTGGCCATGTCAACGATTTAATTTATTGTTTGTGTCCTGCACCAGAATGCAAGGCTTGGGTATTTTCTTTCTTTCCTTCTCTGTGCATCCTCAGCATCTAAAACAGTCTCTGGCACCTATTAAATGGGCTCAAAATTATTTGTCTAAGTGAATGAAAGTCTGGATTCCCTTTGCCATGGAGTTGCCCTGCATCCTCTACAAACACACACACACACACACACACACACACACACACACACTCTCTCTCTCTCTCTCTTCATCAGGCTGAGACTTAATCAGCTTTCAGGACTCAACTAATGGGTCATCTCTTCTAGAAAGCTCTCCGTGTAACTCCCTCCTCAGATATCCCATAGTAACCGTGTGAGCAACACTGCAGCGAACCTGCCTGCTCACTGTCCTCCTCCCCCTATGTGACGGTGTGACTGGCCTGGCCCTGAGCTCAGACCAGCTCCTGAGTTTCTAGGTCCTTGTCTATTGCTGGGCTTGACTCATAGCACAGACCTGGTGACTCTCTGTCAAATGAATGAATGCAAGAATTGGGTCAAGTTTTTTAATAAGAGCTGACACAAGCAGACACATGACACAGAGAGACACATTTTGTCTTGCTCTGGCTAAGAATGATATTTCAAAAAAACCTTTTAAGTAACACAGGCTCATGAGGTAGTGAACTGCCCGTTCCTGGAAGTATTCAAGCAGAGACTGACTGACAACTGTCAGTGGGTATTGTGGAGGTGATTACTGATTTCATTATCTTGGAGGGTGAACTGGATGACCCTGTGTCACTAAGATTGAGTGATTCTATCATTCTTGGCTAATTAAGCTTATGTTTTAAGTTTTCTCTTTCACTTTTTCCTTGCCCTAATTCCCTTTATTCATTTCTCTGCGAGGTTTATTTGTCACGTTACTTGTGTGCATTTGCGTCCTCTAAATGATGACTGCAGCTCCGATCATCTCCCGTTAATTCCTTGGGAAATTCTGGTGCTTTTCATCCGTCTGCTCCTTTGGCAGCCCATTTGTCTTTATTGAATATGCAAATGTGATGGAAACATCTGTCACTTGCTCTGTGATATCTCTTTTTTCATAAATGATGGAGAGAGAAAAAATGATTTCGTGTTGTTAACACCATAAACAATTGGATACCCATTTCAGCAAACATCAAGATTTATAGACTAGTACGTTGACCTGTCTATCGAGTCACTCTTTGCTACTCTTTGTTTCATTTTGCTTTACAAAACAAATTAAAATTCAAAAAGGAGCTAAAAATTAAATGCAATATAATTTTCAAAACGTATTTATCAGTGTATTCATTTCTCAGGGCTGCTGTAGCAAATGAACACGAACTTGCTGGCTTCAAATAACAGAAAGTTATTCTGGAGACCAGAAGTCTGAAATCAAGATGTGGCAGGGCTGTGCTCCTCCCAAGGGCTCTGGGAGAATGGGTTCTTTGCCTCTTGTCACTTCTGGTGGCTCCAGGCATTTGTTGGCTGATGGCTGCATGGATCCGATCTGTGTCTCTGTGGTCCCATGCCCCCTCCTCTTGTCTCTGTGTCTTTCCTCTGTGTGTCTCTTATCAGGACATTTCTCACTGGATTTAGGGCCTGCCTGGGTAGTTCAGGATGATCCTCTCATCTCAAGATCTTTGGCTTAATTACATGTTCACCCCTTTTCCAAATAAAGTCACATTTACAGTGCCAGTGGATTAGGATGTGGACATCTCTTTGGTTGGGGGCAGGGGGCACCATTCATGCCACTACAGGCAGTAAACCAGGAGATCTCATAAAGAGAAAAGGCAACTGAGTAAGATCTCATGTGGAGATCCCAGGTCCACCACCATAGACCACGTTAGTGGCCTCTTTACACAAAGATCCCCTCTCACTAGGATAATAATATAACCGTAATGGCAGCTACAATTTAGGGAGCACTTGTTATATGCCAGGCACTGTTCTAACTAAGCATCAGCTTGGCCAGTTTTCTCGACAAGTTTGTGAGGAGGCAACTGTTGTTTTATAGATGAAGCAAAGGAGTGTTAGAGAAGTCAGAGAACTTTCCCAAGGTCACGTGAGCAGCAAACGGAAGAGTCACTTACCTGTGTGAGTTAGACACCATGACCTATGTTGGTAACCATGGCTGTTAAGTTTGTGAACAGAAGCAACCCAGTGTTGTCCTCTGTGACCTGTCCAGCAAGGGCAGGGGAGGTGACAAGGAGCACAGTGGCACACACCACGTGAGTTAGAGAAAGACTCAAAGGTCTTGAGTGCCCTGTGCCAAGGGCTGCCAGTAAAAATAACCAGTCCAGTTCCCAGAACAATTTCTCTCCACTGCCAAGCTACTAGAGAAAAGAGTGCAAACTCCATCCCATTTGATTTGGGGGAGGATCATAAATCACATATGGAAAGGAGAACATGGTTATGGTTGACCAGTTTGCTCACGGGCGTGCCTGCACACCACACACACATGCGCATGCACACACACACACACACACACACACACACACACACCCATCCTTGGGCCCACTGAAGGAGTGCTGTCTGTATGCCAGCCACCCCCCTTGTTCTGTCTGGAGGAAGTGCTGGGAAGAGTGGGGATGGACGCAGGCTCTGCTTCTGTCCGTATTCCTAACCCACCATGACCGAGCTCCAGACCTTCCATTTAAGGCCCAGGCCACAGGCCAGTCATTCAGGAACGTTCGTGGGTCCCCCACGACTCCTGGACTCCCACCTGCTCCTGGTTTTCTTTCCCTTCCTGAAAGAAAGGCCGCAGATCAGGCTGGGGAATGAGGATCAGTCCAAGGGAGCGGGCATCTTGTTCTGTGTGGGTAGGAGACATAGAAGCAGCGGGAAAGCACGGGGAGAAAGGCTGCTCCATTGCCATTCATTATTTATTAGTTATTTTTTGTTTATTTATGCCTCAACTACTTAAGGAAAAGAATTAAGCCAGCTAAGAAAAGGTGCATAAATAACAAAACAAAGATGTGTATTTCTGAGCTGGAGGTGCAATTCTGTGTGTAGGAATTGGGTGGAGGGGGTTGTGGACCTCCCGGTCTCCCCCACTCCCCTAGGCACCATGGTCACAACCTTGGTCTAGCTCAGGTCTCCAGGACTGACCAAGTGCAGTGTGAAGAGGAGGTGGGCACAAACTTTTCTTTACAGAATTGAGGAGATGCCCAGTGTGGAACAGCACTTACCCAGTGCTTATTTAGAATACTGTCGTGCCAAGCGCAGGTCATTACGAGAGCTCTTTTATCAGGGTGTGCCTTAGGAGTGAGGAGTCCTGGGTGAGGGCAGAAGGAAGAATAGGTCTGTTCCCCTCTGAGTCTGGGAATATATCTGCTTTTATTTTAAACTGCCCCCCGCTTCAGTACCTTTCTACTTTTTGAGAAATGCCTTAACTTCGTCTACCTATAAGTTTTGTTTTAATGTCAGGGGCTTCTCAGTCCGTCAATAATAAATAATGAAAATGAAAGATTTTAATGTTTCACTGGCATGTATTTCAAGTGTGACTATAGTGCATTGCGAAACTGTGTTTATTGTGTATATGTGTGTGTGTGTGTTCTTTTCTTTCCTACGTTTTTGAAGACTTGTGTGTCCATAGCTGGAGATTTCTAAAGTACACTGGTAACCACTTACATGAAATTTCTAATTTTAGTGTATTGTGTGTGAATTATGTCCAAGTACATATATCATAAGGTTAGGAAATTAGAAAATAATGTCAAGGAAACTGGGGTTTTGCAGATGTGTGTGTGTGTGTGTATGTGTGTGTGAATGAATACAGTATCTTCTGACATCCAGCTTCTTCCAGTCATCACAAGTTATTAATAACAACTCAGTAGATTATTCATAAAGGTGTAAGATGTTTATTCTGTGAAATTTAGATTACTTTGAGCACATTAGGGTGTTTTTGTTTTGGCTCTTTGTGCATTTGAAAAGGCTATGGCTATCCAAGAGCTTTTTACATTTCTTTGGGGCTCTTTTATACATAGACAGGCATTGTGGACTCCGTGTAATCATTTAACTTCTTTGGCAGTGGTTTTCCTTTCAATCAATCATGCCAGCAGTTATGAAAACATGCCATGAGCTTTATAGTCAGACAAATAAAGTTAGAGGCTATGCCCGTCAATCATTCATGCCAGAGGCAAGAAACCATGCTATAAGCCATTGGTGTGTGTTGAGATTCTGGGTCCCAAAAGGAGACCTTCTTCCAACTCCTTGTTCATTCATTCATTCATTCATTCATTCATTCATTCATTCATTTATCCATGCAGTTATTCAACCAGTGTTTATGAGCACCCATATGGTTCAAGCACAGTTACAGTCACTGGGTCATAAAGATGAATAGGACCCTTACAGTCTGGTGAAGGAGACTGATAAGGAGTCAGAAGTCTTTAATATGGTAAATGTTAGGTCAGAAGCTGCCAGGATATAATGGTATGTATTTCTAGATGAAACACCCAATCAAACTGCGAGGCAGAGATGGGTGAAGGAAGGCTCCCTGGAAAAGCTGACCCCTGAGCCAAATCTTTAACCATTGCTGATACTTTTAGAAAGGATAGTGGTTAGTCACATTTAAAAGCCTCCCAGCTACTGGGTGGCTCAGTCGGTTAAGCATCCGACTTCAGCTCAGGTCTTGGTCTCGCAGTCCGTGAGTTCGAGCCTCGCGTCAGGCTCTGTGATGACAGCTCAGAGCCTGGAACCTGTTTCAGATTCTGTGTCTCCCTCTCTCTGACCCTCCCCCATTAATGCTCTGTCTCTCCCTGTCTCAAAAATAAACGTTAAAAATAAATAAATAAATAAATAAATAAATAAATAAAGGCCTCCTTATGCACAAGATACTAATAATTGTTTAATTCGTACTGTACCGTATGATCATATATTGCATTTCATATCACTCTTTGTAGATTATTATAGAAGATTAGTTACTCGATGGGGTGGCTGGGTGGCTCAGTAGGATGAATGTCCAACTCTTGGTTTTAGCTTAGGTCACGATCTCATGGTTCGTGGTCTTGCAGTGAGAATGAGCCCCACGTTGGGCTCCATTGTGTCAGTGCGGTGCCTCCTTGGGGTTTCTCTCTCACTTTCTTCTCTCTCTGCCACTCCCCTGCTCTCTCTCTCTTTCTCTCTATCAAAATAAATAAATAAACTTAAAAAAATAGATTAGTTACTTGAAAGTATGGTAGGAATCTTTTTCATTCAAGAGTAATGAGGAATTAAGGTGAATGCCAACCATTCTGCAAGCATTCTGGTCACTAAGCAGAGAGGTCAATTTGAATTCTTAATCCTAGAGAAAAGTAGGAGGTACCAGATGCCAGCTGGGCAGTGGTGTCAGGAATGGTGGCACAGGCACACGCTATGTGGCCTGCATGTGTCTGGCCACATGAGATGACAGAAGGCAGCTGCAGAGCTCAGAGGTGGCCCAACAGGAAGGAGCCTGTGTGCCATGCCTGCGTGGTTGCACTTCCTCCCAGGGGTTATGCCAGCCACTGAAGAATGCTAGATGGGTAAGAGGCATGATCAGAGTGGGAAGTTTCAGAAAGATCCTGCGTGATTGCACTTTGATGGGATGGTGGATTAGTTTCCTAGGGCTGCTGTATCAAATTACCACAAATTTGGTGGCTTAAAACAACAGGCACTGATTATCTCCTAGTTCTGAGGATGGAAATCTCATGTCGATGTGAAGGTAGGGACATGCTACTCCAAAGGCCCTGGAGACAATCTGTCCTTGTCTTCCAGTTCCTGGTGGTTCTGGGCTTTCCTTGGTTTGTGGTAGCATCTCTCCAATCCCTGCCTCTCTCTTCACATGGCCCTCTTCCCTGTGTCTGTGGCTTCTCCTCTTTTTATAAGGACTCTAGTCATTGGATTTAGAACCCACCCTAAATCCAGGTTGATTGCATCTTGAGATCCTTAGTTATATCATCTACAAAGACCCTACTTCAAAATAAGCTCACATTCTGAGGTTCCAGGTGGAATGAATTTTGGGGGCATGCTATCAACCAACTACAGGTGGGGAGAAGTTGGGAGAGGTCCAGATAATCAGATTCTGGAAGGACCTGGGAAGGTGTTATAATGAGACACCTATGAGGAGACAGAATGAGTACATGGGTAGGATGGGGTGGGAGACAGTTTCTAGGAAATGTGTGTTTAGGGAAAATGAGGGAGGAAATGGTAAAAAGAAGTTTGAGGGGTTATGGAATGAAAAAAAAAAACGAATCTTCACAAAATTTGCATGCTGCCCATCTAGGTGTTTTCTATCATTTATGTCCTAGCTCGTATGCCACTCTTCCTCCTGTAACAATGGCTGATCACATTTTTTTCCGCCTTACTTTACGTCTAGCACTGTGCTAAGAGTGTTACCAGTATTATCTCATTTAATTCTTAGTCTTCAGAAACAGGTACTATCCTGATCACCCCCCACCTCACCGTAGAGACGAAACAATGGAGTCTTGGAGAGGCCAAGTGATATGCTAGTAGAGAAATGGAGGAGTTAGGACTTGAACCACACAAGCACACTCCAAAGCCAGCACTCCTGAACACTCACACATCACATGCCCCCACTGCATCCCCATCAGTAGTTAGTTATTTCTCCTTCTTTGAACTCCCATACCACGTGAGATCTATTTCTCTTTTGGGCTTTGTCAATTTATAACTAGTTTTTTTTTTTTAAAGTTTATTTATTTACTTTGAGAGAGAGAGAGAGAGAGAGAGAGAGTGATGAAGGAGGGACAGAGAGAGAGAGAGAGAATCCCAAGCAGCCTCTGCACTGCCAGCGCAGAGCCTGACACAGGGCTTGAACTCATGAACTGTGAGATAATGACCTGAGCCAAAATCAAGAGTCAAATGCTGAACTGACTGAGCCACCCAGGCACCCCTAACTAGTTTCTTTTTGTATAGATTTGTGTGCAAGTCTTGAGGGCAGGATCTGGACCTGTTTCAACTTTTGCGTGGTGCCCCAGTGTCTTGTACCTTGCATTGCACAAAGATCATATTCCTGTGTGTTCATTGAACAAAGGGATATTATTAATTCAAGCCACAATTATATGTCCATCCTGGATGAGATACAAAGAAACATACAATTATGGAACAGTTTGTTGTGTGCCAAGATGGCGGTGAGCATGAGGACCTTGGGATGAGTCTAAGAGGAGCACTTAGCTCAGATTGGGAGGGGAGTGGAGGGTAGGTTCCGACCAGGGTAGCTTTCTGGGACTGAGGCCTGAGCCACACCTGAGGGGATGGGTAGGGGTAGCCAGGGGAAGGTTCCAGGCAGAGACAAGAGCTCCACATGTGGCTCAGAATGGCTGGAGATGGGGAAAGAAATAAACTTGGGTGGGTAGGCAGTGGCAAAGCCATCAGAACCTTTTCTGTTGTGCTGTGGAGTTTGACCTTTTTTCAGAGGAAACATCTGAAAGATTTTAGAGAGCATGGTGGGGGATGGGTTAGGGGGGATTAGACTGGAGGCAGGAGGCTATTTGAGAGCAGCTGTGAATCTGAGGAGAGTGTGGGCCGTGGGAAGTGGGGTGACAGCCCTGAGGTAGAGGGGCAAGAAGTGGAGATCACTAGAAGCTAGGATCAAAAGAACCTGGTTGCAGATGGAGGAGTTGGGGAAGGAGGGAGGCAGGAATGACTCCTGCAGTGGTCACAGGGGAGCAGCTTGTGGTGGGAGGGACGTTAATGATTTGATTTGGGACTTGATAAGTTCAGGACTCCGGGTGCAGATGTCTGAAGGGTGGCTGGGTTTTTAGGTCCTGCATCCTGGGCGTCCTGCCTTGCAGGAGCTATTTGAATGGCAGGCAGCCTCTGTTCAGAAAGAATGAATTGGAATTCGGAATTTGGAAATCACTGAGCTGGGAAGACTTTAAACAAAACAACGAAAGCAATACCTTTAAGGGAAACACTTGACAAATTTGACGCATCAATATATGGAAAGCTTCCGTGCAAAGAAGGTTAACAAAAGTAAATACAAGTGAAGATGTGGGACTGGGAGAATCCACTTGTAACACAAGCATATACTTGTCAAAGCATTTAGGGTACTAATCAATGGGGATAAGGGACACATTCCTACACTGACACAAACGAAGAAGGAAATGAACTGGCAGTTCTCAGGGGAACTAGAAACTGTCAATGAAGGTATGAAAAGATGCTCAATTTCACCTGTAATTAGCAATGTGCAAGTTAAGCAACAATGGATGTTATTTTACTCCGGAAGGATTGGTGAAATAAACAGTTTAAGGGGAGCAGGAAAGGGGTCTTTGTTCATAGAAAGGTACAAACCACACTGAGAATAAACGGCAATGTCAACTTCTGAGGGCAAAGGGGGGAGTGGTTGCTAGGGAAACCTGACTTTTATCTGTGATGTTTATATTGTTTAGCAGGAGAATGTGTTCATGCATTGCTTGTATATTTAAAATTAATAAAGAAAGAAATCATTGCCTCCCCCTCATCTTACATTATTGGGTAATTACAAGGAGTCATGATGTGTGTTACTCATTGTTGCTTTCACAGCAGCAAGAAAGACTCACAATGTGCATTACTAATTCGGCTATCTTTCCACCATATTTTAATGATTAGTGATACAGAATCTGGAAGTAAAGGAAATACCAGTTAAGAGGGAAAATAGAGTCTAGAGCAGGGCTTTTCAAGAAAAGCACCATTATTTGCTGGCTGGGTTGACAACATTTCTGTGTTGTTAGAGGCCATCCTGTGCCATGGGGGATATTCAGCAGCACTGCTGTCCTCTGCCCACCTTCTGAGTTGGGACAAACCACTGGTCTAGGCAAAGCCCAGAAAAAGAACTTAGGCTTCCCAACTCAGCCCAATTCCACTTATAAAAGAAAAAAAAATAGGGACTTAATTATTGCATGGTAGTACTTTGCTATCCCCTACACCACTGTTGCATATTCCTTGACAACATTGTGTTTTATTGCTTTTTCTTATCTTTGTATCTTAAATATATTTCCCATGCCCAGGTAGGGGCAACTCTTTGCCTGGCATGGCTCAGTGGATTTTGAGCCTGCAGGGTAGCTCAGAGCCATGAGATGATGGAAAGAAAGTGGTTATTTTGTCCATTGAACATTATCAAGAGTTTTTGGACAGAAGATGATTCCAGTGGATGCACTTGGTTTCCAGTCATAGATGCACTACGGCTCTTGGCTCTTGGGTGTAACAGAAACCCACACAAACTAGCCTAAACCAAAAGCAGGAATCGGTCACCAGGCGATGACAACTTGTTGAAGGGCCCCGTATGGGGAGCGCATGCATGCAGAGATCAGAACGCTGGAAACCAAGTCTGAGTGACAGCACAGTCTGTATTTTAAGGGCCCTGTCAGCCGTGTTAGGAACAGTGAGCACTGTTTGTCCAGAGAAGAAGAGCTCTTAGGCCACAGATCACCCGGGCCTGGAGGCTATTTTGGGGAGCAAGAGCAGGGTGAGGAGGAATCTGTTAAGTAGGTGCCAGCAGCCCTGAGCAAGAAAATGGCCCAGCTGACTGGTGACAGTGTGGATAGAGCAAGTAGCTGGATCCCAAGGAAACCAGACAGTGGGTTCAGCTGGAAGTGGGGCCTGGGTGACACATATGCAGTGCAATTGTCCTTTTGCACACAGTGAAGAGGAATATGCTCTTGAAAGTTTAGGCATCTAGGGGACATTAACGGAACCAGTGTCCTCTAACTCAGAGAAAGTGACACCAGCATGGCACGTGTGCACTCTCACCTGCTTACAAAAGGTTCCTGGGAGCACACTGGCGGGCAAGGTGGGGAAGTGCTAGCATGGAGAACCCTTGTGTTTTCTATTGCATTCTTCTGTTCCTCAATTTTTTTTAAAGGTTATTTATTTTGAGAGACAGAGACAGCACAAGTGGGGGAGGGGCAGAGAGAGGGGGAGAATCCCAAGCAGGTTCTCCACTGTCAGCACGGAGCCCAATGTGGAGCTCGATCTCACAAAACCGTGAGAGCATGACCTGAGCCAATACTAAGAGTCAGACGCTGCACCACCGACTGAGCCACGCAGGTGCCCCCTCAAATTTTAAGTCTAAAATAAAAACAAGATAAGTGCGTAAATTTATAAAATAAGAGAGTATCTGACTTTCTTATATGGAACGAAGATTACAACTTTATAGTCAAGGAGTTCCAAAACTATTCTGAGGGATGGGAAATGTAACTCCCTGAGGTGTTGAGCTATTCAGAGTCACCAGTTAAACACATGCACGTGTTTACATTCTGGTGTGTTGTTTTACAAAATCTCATTTTCAAGTTGCATCTCCCAGTGTCTACGTCTGGTATTTCCTTAGGTCTTGGTCAAAATTTGAATGAGTATTTGCGTTGTAGGCATCATGGTTTCAGCAAACCCACTGTGTGCCGTCCAGTCCCCACGGACAGGAGCTCCGTGTGGACAATCTAGTGGGAAAAGACAGTCCCGTAAAATATCATTCAATGATGTGAGAAGATGTATGAGAAGCAATGGAAGGAAATTCCTTTTTCCCCTCCTGGGAGTTCTAGCTCGTACCTAGAAAAATCTATAATCCTGAAATTTGAGGAATTGCCTGTGAATGATAAACTGTCAGACTGGCAAGTGTTTCATGTAGACTCTCCCTCAAAGGGTTGGGCATTCTTATCCCTTTTCCCTTTGTCAGCTGCATTGCAGGAAATCTTTTTGGTAAGATGGCACTTGGAAATAACAAAAGCAAAATGCTTTTTTGGTATTTTATCAGACAGCTTTTGAGATTAGTTTAATGTTACTTGTGTGCTGTGAGTTTTAAGTTCCGATGAGCTGAATATTTAAGCAGATACAAGACTTTCACAGTCACTGAGAGTTACTTTTATTTATTATTAAGTAAAAAACAAAAAAATCTACAACTCAGTATTTTCACCATTGGGCTTTAGAGACTGCTAGGATGTTTTTTCATAATAATTCTTTCATATATGCCTGTTTGACATCAAACACATATATGCACACTTATAGACAGGGTCAAATTTTACTTGTGGAAAACAGGATTGTATGCACTCAAACGGACAGGTCAAGCTATACTTATGCACTAATTAAACTATTATTCTATGCACTTGAATGCAATGTGTTACTTAATGTTCAAAATCACCTTTATAGCATGCTTTAGGTTGGAGGAAAATAAGCAATCAAAAGAGGCATGAGTCTCTCCCCAACCCCCATTCTTCCCCCAGAACTCAGAATCCTCTTAATTGGCACAGATCCCTACAGGGAACCGATGTGACAATTAGAAGTCTGCCCTCATTATCAGAGGCTCAAAGGAATACAAGGTGTTGGGAAATACTCTTATTTTCTCAGTCCCATTGTAAGCAATCCTTGGACACAGCATGCAGAGGCTCTCTAGAAAGCCATGTGCACAGTGAAAGGGATGCTTCTTATCCCAGGGAGGAATGGATGAGCAGCCGGAAGGATGCAAACTGCTAGACCCCCTCCCCCTCCCCCTGGTTGTTTTGTTTGCCCTTGTCCATCCCTCACTGTGCCTTTAAGTGCCCACTGCTTATGGTTCCTAACCCTCATTCCCTGCGAGGCAGTGGTTTTTATTCACACTGTGTGCACAAAAGTCTCAGGTTCCGAGGAGAGCTCAGACCTCCCATCCCTTACACCCAGAGCTGCTCTGATTCTTTGTACATTTTGATTTTGTGTAAAATGTAATCTGAAACTAGGGTTGCCTTGAGGGGGGGGGGCGGGGGATGAACAAAGACAGCAAACCTCAGCTTTCAGATGTAAGTGACCGCCATGAGAATGTTCCAGTCATACCTGGGCCACTTGGGAACAGTTGTCAGGTCTGTGGCAAGTGAGGCAAGGAGTGGAGGCACCCCAGGAAGAAAGCAGTAAATCTGGGGACTCAAGAAGACAACAGTCTTCTCATTCCCAGAGGGTGGTTAGGTTCTGGCATTACATAAATCCACTCTCCTCCTACCAGAGGAAAATTAAAAGGCCACTTAGCACGTTGAGCAGGGCCGAAAGGTTTTGCTGTCTGGTTTCTGGAAAGGAAGGATTGGTCTACTTGGGGATGATCAAATGCACAGTGTCCAAATGGGTTGTTTCTCCCTTGGCACCCAGTGACCGTATGCTGTCCTCCAGGGGATGTCCACTCCTAACTATGTGTTGGGAAAAAGTATCTGATTAAATAGTCACCCAGGGTATGGATGTCTCCCAGTGTACCCACGACTACCTGGGTGCCTGTTATCTTCAGTGAATCTTGATAAGTGGAATCTCAGGCAAAGTTGGAAGATGGCATGAATATCCTACTGCATAGGGAACGGGTTTGTACCACAGTGCCTGGCAAACCCCAGGGTCTGAGCCATCATTCTTGCCACTGGAGGATCCATGGAAATCCCTTACGAGGAAGCTGGCACCTTACCAATCTGGGTTTCCTGGGACATGGGTAGGTGGCCTCTGAGTAGTGCCCTCCCCCAGCCAACCCCCAAGTGTCCTTTCTTCCTTAGCTTTAGTATCTGCCCTAGTCCTTGCTCCAAATCGTGATTCAGAGATGACCCCGGTTTCTTCCTCTGCTTCTTGGGTCTTTTCCCAGTGTCAGCCTGGACCAGGAAGTAACTCTCCAGCCCAGCCTAGGACCTTGTGCTCAGGTGCTGGCATGAGCTCAGAGGAACCCCCCACCCACTACTTCACACCCCCCAAGTCTCCGTCTCTTTTGTCAGCTTATAGGAACAGAAACACTTCCAGAAGATTTTGTTTCTTTACTGCAGGACGCCCAAAGTTTTTATTTCAACCAACTCACTGACATGAGGAACACTATCAAAATGTCTGTTCTGTGCTGTCTGTGGATAGGAAGCAAATGACGAAAAAACAGTTGATATTTGCTCTTACCCCAAAGCAACTCAAATGGAATACACTTAATTTCATGTCTCATTTTGATTTAATTAAAATTTAATATTTGATAAAAAGAAATAAGTGTTCTATGCATATGTAAGTGATGGGGCATATTAATAAAGCCTTTTCACAACTTAAGATTTAGAACACCTGGGCGTGCCTGGGTGGCTCAGCCAGTTAAGTGTCCAGCTTTGGCTCAGGTCATGATCTCACAGTTCATGAGTTCAAGCCCCACATCTGCTCTGTCTCCCTCTCCCTCTCTGCCCCTCCCCTGCTCATTCTCTCTCTCTCTGAAAAATAAATAAATAAACTTTAAAAAGAAGAATTAGAACAGCTGAAGGTGCAGGTGCCTATGTCCCCACCCCCCGGCTCGTCTTCCTGATTTCTTGCTATCATTTTCCCCAGCATTTGTTACGAACGTTGTCAAACATACAGGAAGGTTGAAAGAATTTCATTGTGAACACTAACATTTTCAAAGTAAAAATGTCTTCCAATGTTGAAGACGGAGTTTCAGCAACGTAGGACTCTGTCAATGCTGGTTGTTTCTTATTCAAGTGGGTAGTTAGGAGTTCACTTCACCTTGTGGGCTGTGAATCCTCAGATGAAAGGCTCTTTACAAGCACAAGTCACTGCCAAAATGCAGCTGATTTGAAGGTAGGCAGAGTAAATCCACTAATATTTGCTAGATCTGCTCTGTGCATGTAAGAGGAAGTATTTTTGGAAGAGTATGCAGCTTTTTATGTAACAAAGAAGTCATCAGGGCTCTGGGCTGGCATTTTACTCACTTCCTTTCAGTAGACTGCTCACTTTGATAAATGCAGACCTTTCATGGGTGAATGTTTTTAATATTTTAGTCACTTTTTCCTTCTCACAGGCATACTTTATTTCAGCAGTCTCTTGGTTTTGCTACCTTTTCAATAGATAATTATGTCTCAAGTTTTGTTTTTTTTTTTTCCTTGCCCACCAAACCACATTTCTTCTTAATGTTCATAGTGGCTAATGGCCTGCTCACATTTGAGTAACCTTTTAGATAATTCTTCTCAGGGAGCCACATGGCATTTTCTTAGCATAATGTTTACCTATTTTGCAAGTACTCCTTGAGGAGGAAAAATGGATTACCTGATGGAGTTGGTATTTGCAGGTAAAGAGCAGCAAATGTGGGCAATTATTGACAAATGATAGTGGGCCTTCTGTGCCCCTGGTTCAATTCCAGAGTCCATTACTGCGTGCAGAGTGCTTTGTGGGGGGACTGGAAAAGAGGCCCCCAATGTCTCCTTTCCTATGCCTTTTTTTTTTCCAAAAAGAAGAGACAGAGAGAGAGGCCACAACCAAACCTGTACAATGGAACTGTAGTGAGGGGCTAGGAAGCGGTCCTAATTTTGTATTTGGGGTCCGTTTTTCAGTGTGTATCTGTGATGCTCTAGAATAGGGGTTCTGCCCCTGAGGCCTGGGGACCCCTAGGTCAGAGTTTCTGGAATTCGTCTACAGGCCAACTGTATTAGGATCCCCTGACAATGTCTGTTAACAGGCAGGCTCCTGGGCCTCATCTGTAGATCTCTTAGATTACTCTCGTAGGAACTAGGGTTTGGGAATCTGCATCATCGTCGAGCTCTCTGGCTGCGCTTTATAGTGTACTAAAGTTTGGGAACCACTTCTCTATAGCTTCAGGGTTTGAAATTTCCTGAAATTGTATCCAAATATTTTTGTGGTTCGCATATGAACATTTTCCCCTGACAGTCAAAATATTTGGAACTACTACTCTAGAAAATAGAATCCGTGGGCCCTCAAGGAATTAATCCTGCTGTCTTACAGTTTGGGATTGAGTGGCTCAGCTTCTGCAGGAAATGGCACCCAGAGAGGCTTGATGGCCAGGAGAACTTGCCAGAACCCAGCCCTGGCACTCCCCTCGCTAGACCATCAGTGATGAGGACCTCAACAATTATTCTTCCAATACTCAGTTCTGATCATATTACCTCTCAGTCCAAAATGTCACCTGACCCCCACTGCTTAATGGCTTTGTAGCATTCTGGGCCAGGTCGGTCCCTACCCCGGTTTTCATTATGTTCCTTCCCGTCGTCCTCACCCCAGCCAAGCTGAGCCACTCACCTTCCCATCCTTCGTGTCGTGTGGTTTGAAAAGGCTGCAGGGTAAGACACACCTGCACTCCCGCCCTGGCACTGCCACTTGTCAGCTGTGTGACTCTAGACAAGTGGCTTAATCACCTTGAGTCTCAATTTCATCCATAATCACATAAGAATAATTGTACCTCCCTCAGCAAAAGTTAGGGAGCTCAGCCGTGTGTCTGGCACACAAGAAGAGCTTGAATACTGGCCCTGTCCCTTCTGTCCCTCTGCCTTCCCCCGTTCCCCCCGAGTCCCAAACCTATCATCCCCCAGAAGTTTCCTTGGGTCTCCCAACACTTCCCCTGCAAGAGGCCCTCTGTGTCTCCTCTGAGTACAGGTAACATTTTATTTTTATCTTTCTCAGCCATTTACCCCTCCCTGCTTTGTGTGACTTTTAGGTACACAAAAAGTCTTACCTGCCCTGCTCCCTGTGGGCAGGATTCCTGTCTCATTATCCCCACGGACCCAGACAAAAAGGTGCTTTTTGCACTTAAAAGGTGCTCAACTGCAAGTTTATTTTAGAGAGAGAAAGCAAGAGCAAGGGAGGGGCAGAGAGAGAGGGTGATGGAGAGAATCCCAAGCAGGCTCTGCACTGCCAGCACAGAGCCCAACACGGGGCTCAAGCTCACGAATCAGGAGAGATCACGACCTGAGCTGAAATCAAGAGACAGACGCCTAACCAACTGAACCACCCAGGCATCCCTATTTGATGTTTATTATGCACTAGTCACTGTGTGAAGCTCTGTCCCTGATCAAACCTTTGCAATGGCTTTGACTTGGTTCTCCAACACCCCCAATCTAAAGGTGAGAACTAGAGGCTTAACGAGGTGAAGAAAATATGCTCAAAGTCCCACAGTTAGAGGATGTAAAACCAGATGGAGCTCATGCCTTGAAAGGCTATGCTGTGCTGATGTCCCTGCTCTACCCTGGCCCACTCTTTTAAGTCTTACAAAGGTTCTTTCATTGTCCATTCTTTAAATTAGGGAGGGCTTGGCGACATGGCAGCCTCAATTAAAAAATAGTATTTTCAGAACTCTTCCTGAAAATGTTTTCCTATTGGAGGATAATACTTCCATGAGATTATATCATTTAAAGAATATTTAATTTGAATTAATAAAACCCTGAGCATAATGCTGTCTAGACAACAAAGCCTTGGAGAATATCAGCCACTCTCTTGGAAGTGCCAGGCCCTTCACGAATACCAGCAAGAAAAAAGAAAGCATTTTCTCCAGAATAATTCATCCCTGTTCCTTCTGCGGTGAGAAATCATCAAAGTTGTTGACACTCCAAAGAGAATCTCGCTTTCCACAGGAAATAAGAAGTGGAAAACAGCCATCCTAGGCTGCTGGAGAGAGCAGCTGACGGCTCTACCCAAGGGCTCCAGTTTGAATCAAGCTGTGTTATTTGTGCAACATCAAAAGGGGAAGCTGAAATCTACTGCGCTGAGACCAAAGGTGATTATAACATATGGTCTTACTACCGAGTCTGAGAATCCTGGGTGCGATATTAATGCCAACCTTGGCCTGATTTGTACTGCACTTCAGTAGAAGTTCCTTGTATTCAAGAGCCTCGGCATGGTATTAAGACTGAACCGTCTTTATATTTTATTGACACCTGGACCCCTTAACGCAATTATGGTCACCCATTAAAATGATGTCCAGCAGGGGGAAGTTTTATGTATGCCATTTTTTTTTTTTAAGCCAAAGATCAAATGTATCCAAATGCAAAGATTACACTTGCAGTTTTAAGGACAAATGACTACAAAGAAATGTGTTTTTAATCTATTTAGTATTGTGTATTGTCCGTATGAGATACTAGAGTGTAGACTATGCCTTATACCCAGGGAAAGTTAGATAACCAAATGTTCTTTCTCAGGAGCCCATACATCAGGGGCTGTGTCACTAGAACATAACCAAGAGATTGCTGTCCCCCCACAACAGAGCAAGGTTGAGCTTTATTTATCAACATTCAAATTAGTCCTAAAAGTGTCACTAGTTAGCTCAAGGGATTTTAGAAGTAATTTTTCATTGGCGAAATGAGTTAGGGTACAGTTTGTCCCGGAAGGGTATGTAGGCACCTTTGCCTTTGTCTGCAGAAAGTAAAATAATCAGAAAAATGTTGAGGACTTTTAGCACAGGGTGCGTGTCTGTGTTTGAGGCTGCTGATAATGAGTGTTTGCTCAGGGAAGAGATGGGGCTTTACTGTCACTGCACCGTGGCTCCAGGGACAATGTCCTCTAGTCCTTACGCTGTCCCATGGTTAGAGGCTCCAAAGAACCCAACAACTTTGAGTACCTAAATCGAGGCTTGTATGCGTGGAGTGTATTTTCAGTGATTTAAGTGCAACGTTGGCTGTAACTTCCCAGGGAACCTCCCCAGGCATCCCCACAGAGCACCATGAACCCTTTGCCAATTGCGGCATCTGGGCGGCTCAGTCAGTTAAACATCCGCCTCTTGATTTCGACTCAGGTCAAGATCTCACAGGTGGTGAAATCGAGCCCCGTGTTGGACTCTATACTGAGGGCAGAGAGCCTGCTTGGGATTCTCTCTTTTCCTCTCTCTCTGCCCCTCCCCAACTCGCATGTGCTCTCTCTCTCTCTCTCTCTCTCTCTCAAATAAGCTTTGAAAGAAACCCTTGCCAATTGTATACAAGTATAAAGTGAGAGCAGCTCTCGCTTCCTCTCTATTTTCATGCAGGCATCTACCAAATATTTATCAACTATCTACTAGGCTCAGTGCCTTGAAAGGGTAGGTGCTGGATTGTGGGAGCAAAAAGTGTAAGATAAAGTCTTTGTGTGCAGGTGCTCACGTGTCATTTGGATTTGCTCTCACGGCTTCTATTACAAATGAGGGCACAGTAACATGAACCAAAACCTTTCCCCTGTGAAAACTCTTGTAGCTCCTGCCACCTGCCCCTCCATCCTATAGATCTGGTAGGTGCCATCAGGCTGGGAAATGGTTACCTGATTCTCCTTCCTTGTTCTGACTGCCTCTGCTTTTGCCCTCAAGAAAGGTATCTCGAGCATCCCTGCCCCTCAGCACAGTCCCTGCCATACACAATGGTGTTCATCTGTCATAATCAGAATGAGTTAGTGGCGATGTTTAAAAACTGGCTCTTTTAAGAAAATGAAGTATATATACACACACGTTTATTAAAAATTTTTCTGATATAGAGGATAGGTAGCACACAGTTTACAAATCACATATACATCTTTTTTGTTATAAATTCCATAAAGTTGATAGATTTTTTTCATAGAATGTCGATGTTAATTTCTGCCAAATTTTTGTATTTTGCAACCTGTGGTTACAGTGGACAGAGTGCAATTCAAATTACATATTGTTTGGTATTTTCATTTACCTTAACTGGTAAGATAAAAGTGAACCCATGAAGGCACGTGTTAGAACTCCACTCATTCTTCCATGTTGAATTGGGCAAAGTGTTCTGAACCCTGGAAGAATGTTTCCTCAAAGCTTTGTGCTTGTTCCAAATGCAACAGGTACAGAAATGACAGACTTTTGCAGAATAACTGCACTATTAACATTTTCCCTATCACTTCCTAAAGAACAGACAATTAAAAAAAATAGTAAATCCAGGCCAGATTTCTATTAATTCCCAGAGTATAATTACTCCCACCACAGCTGGTCTCCAGCTACCAGTGTGATTTCCCACTGAACGAGCAGTTGGGAAGAGATGTTCAGTGCAGTATTTCCATCATATAGATTCAGTACACATCAGTTACCTCAAAAGCACAGAGAAGAGTATAATGTAGTAAAATAATTAGGATGTGATGAGCTATCAGCGTTTATTGCCTTTTTCTTTAATGTAACTGACTTAATCAATCACTGAAAGTATAGCAGTGTTCTCTCACAAGCCAGTACGAGCTGGCCCCAGCATGCCAGAATGGATGTGAGTTAGGTGGTGGATTTAAGAGTTCTCTTTGCAAGAGAGGATGGGCCTACTCCATTTGGTAGGTCCTAGATAAGGGATCCTTGCTGGGGTTTACCTGTTCAAAGATCAAGAGTGACGTGGTCCTGAGAGAGTTTCTCTGGGAGTTTTATGCTTTGAGATCCCCTCTATCTGCAAAGAGAGGGTTCCATTAGAACATACCTTACTTGACTCCTTTCTAATACATTTGCTTATTTTAAAAATAGTTCTAGCAATTTGTGTTCATGATCTATTTCCGCTTTACAAATGATCTAAAACTTAGTAGCTTAAAAGAACACATACTCATTTTTTCACACAGTTTCTGAGAGTCCAGTGTCTGGGGCTGGCTTAGATGGGAGGTTCTGGCTCAGTCTCTCACCAGGCTGCAGTTGGCATGTCAGCCAAGTTTAGAGTAACCGAAGGCCTGACTGGTACTGGACGACCTGCCTCTAAGATGACTCAGCACATGGCTATTCCCCTTGCTACACGGACCTCTCCATAGGGCCACTGGAATGTCCTCACAATGTCTCTGCCAGAGCCAGAGATCCAAGTTGGAGCACGCAGGAGACCACGGAGGCTTTTCTGATCTCATCTCAGAAACCACATGCCATCACTTCAGCTTTAGTCTGCGCATCAGAAGTGAGTCTCTATGTTCAGCTCACTCAAGGAGAGGGAAATTAGGCTCCACCTTTTGAAGGTGGTGTCAAAGAATTTGTGGGCATATTTTGAACCACCACATACCATAGTTTTATATAACTTTAGTTCATTCTAATTTATGTTTTCAAATTTTAGGATTTTTATTTTACTTTTTAATAGTTCCTTACATTATCTATGTTTTGTTTTCATAGATACCATTACCTTTTATTCATTCTAAAATCTTGTTAAGTAACTTAATTTTTTTTTTTATTTTAGAAAGAGAGAGTGCAAATGAGGGAGAGGGGTAGAAGGAGGGAGAAGAGAATCCCAAGCAGGTTCCACACTCAGCATGGAGTCCTACTTTGGGTTCAATCCCAGGACCCTGGGATCATGAACTGAGCCAAAATCAAGAGTCAGATGCTCAACCCACTGAACCACGCAGGTGCCCCTTGCTTTGTGACTTTTATTGTTAATATTCTTAATTTATATTGTTTGAGACTTTCGATTTTATGTGATTGAGCTTTGGGTTTTCATTTGTATTATCACGTGATTTTTTATTTTAACTATAATGATCTTTCAATAATTGGATTTATTCCTAGCTCGTTGTACTCTCCTTGCTTATCTCTCCTCGTCTATCTTCTTGACTTGAAACTTTCTACATTTTATATTTTAGTTGTTGCAGACTGACCCAGTTTGATTACACAGATTTTTTCGATAACTGTGAGGCCTTTCGATAATTATTGACAACCTCTGACATTTAAAGGTAAATGGGAGCTACATATCTCCACAGCCACACTCTCCAGTGGTATGTTACCGCAGAAACAAGTCTCAAACTGTGTTTGGCCACGTGTGCAATCATATTAGCAAGCAGGCATAGGCACGAAAGAGCTGCGTGTCCCATCTGTAAACCCAGGGAAGCCTCTACCTGCAACCTTTCCAGCGTTCTGCCCCACATCTTGCCGGGAAGACAAATTCTGGTGCCAACACAACAAACATTCTGATGCCGCTAAACCTGTAGTGGGTTCAGGTGAGAGAATTTCCTGTGGGCACAGGACTGAGAGGAGTTCTGTGCAAAGAGGTTTGTTTCCCTGGCTCCTTGGATTCTCCAACCCTGTTCATACCAGGTTTGAGTTACCTGAATAATATTTCTGGTCAATGAAGAGTTAATCTCCAAATCCCATAGACCAATTAGTGATCTCTCAGAGGCAGATTTAGATTGGGATTTTTGAAGGATAGTCACGCTCTGGGCTAAGGATGCTTCATTACAGCTCATCCAATGTTAGGGAGGGAGTGGGACTTTGGGTCAGGGAGCATCGGGTATTAATCAACTACCCTTGGGTTACAGATTAACTCAAGCACTCTGCCTATGTATTGACGTGTGTTATGTTTAATTCCCAAAACGTAACATTTAATTTCTTAAATTTTATTTTACATTATATATTGATCATTCCTTTTATTCTTTTTATTGAGTTCTTCCTACCTTTAACTTCTTAGTCTCTTTTGTGTTGTGCACTTTTTAAATTTTCACATTTGTTTAACATAGATTTATTATCTGCATTCTATTTTGTTTTACTTTAATGCTGTTTTCATAATCACTGGCAGTAAGCATGGAGAGCATAGTCCACCACAATAAACAGTAGAAATGGAAAGATATTTTTTTCCCCACAGCTGCATCTCCTTAATAAACTTAGTATTTCCTTAAACAGAGGTTCTCCCAGCCCACCCCACCCCCCCCCCAGAATTTCCTCTTATTTAATTGTGGAAACCTACAGATTAAAAAGTTTGTAGGCCAAAGAAGAGTCTCCTTTTGGAGAACCTCATTGGAATCATCGAAGTGGTATTATTCATCTTCCTGTTTCAGTCACACCTTTTGTAACCTAAATTCTGTAGTGTAGCTGTGTCAGTCAGGGTTCTCCAGAGGAATAGAACCAATTGGATACATATAGATATACAAGAGGAGATTTATTGTAGGAATTGGTCCACACAGTTACGGAGGCTGAGAAGTTCCACATCTACCATCAGCAAGCTGGAGACCTAGGAAAGCCAGTGGTATCATCTACTTTGAGGGTCTGAGAACCAGGAGCTCTGATGTCTGAGGGCAGGAGAAGATGGAAGTCCCAGCTCACAAGAGAGGGCAAGAATTCACCCTTCCCCCTTTTTTTTGTTCTATTCAGGTGCCCAACGGATGGGCTAATGCCCTCCCACACTGGTGAGGACAGATGTCTTTACTCAGTCCACAGATTCAGAAATGTCTTCACAGACACACCCCAAAATAGTGCTTTCCCAGTGACCCCTTAGCCCAGCCAAGTTGACGCATACCATTAACCATCAGAGTAGCCAAACCAACAATTAACGACGACACACTCAGTTTAAGAGTACTGTCTCAGTCAGGAGGGACCATGTGCTGCTGTAGTAAACCTCAGAATCTCAGGGGCTTTAAATGTCAGCACTGCTTCCTCTCTGGCTGAGTCTTTTTGATGTTTCTGGTCTTTGGGCCAAAGGAAAAGAGTGGGCTCTGGAGGGCCTCCCACTAAAAATGAGATGCTCTGGCTGGAATGATGTGTCACTCTGGCTCACAACTCACTGACTGGATGGGCCTCCTGCCTCCAGGCCACAGTGCTCCAGAAAGGGCAATCCTGCAGGAAACGGGAGAACTGGAGACATTTGGCAAGTACACGCACTTACCTCAAATGCCTTCCCATGGTGTTGTCATTACGGTTAAAAACCACTCACCAAATCCATCAGTGAATATTAATTATTGTGGCCGTCCTGGTACCTTCAAACAGCTACACATAAACTACTCACTGGGTTAATAGACGCTGTCTTTCCTCTTTTGCACATCCCGAATGATGCCAATGATGTGGCGAGCATGTCACTAATCACACTCGCTCTCTTCCATTCTCACTGTGGCGTTGAATGCTTCCAGAGTCAGGTGTGCTTCTCCCATACTTGTTTATACTAGCTGTGCTTACTTTCCTAGTTGCATAACTCAGTTAAATCGGATATAATATTATAAAATACGAGGACAGAAAGAAAGAGAAGATCTTCTTTGCTACTGAAAGGGCACCTGGGTGGCTTCATCAGTTAAGTGTCTGACTCAGGTCATGATTTCGTGAGTTCAAGCCTTGCATCGGGCTCTGTGCTGATGGTTCAGAGCCTGCTTGGGATTTTCTCTCTCTCTCTCTGCCCCTCCCCCGCCTCAAAATGAATAAATAAACGAACAGATAAATAAATAGTTGCTGCTGAAATAAGTGTAGGCTCGATCAGTGCCACTCAAATTTTAATGTGCATAAGAACCACTCAGAGATGGCTTGAGGCAGATTCTGATTCTGATTCTGATTATACTAGCTCCCAGGTGAGGGTGATACTGCCCGTTGACAGATCACACTGGTAATAGCAAAATATGAGATAGTTACAGACGCTTTCTGGGACATCAGTAATGTCCAGAAGGACGTCCCCTTTAGGTTGTTTTGACCATGTCTGGTCCTCTGAAGTCTCCACTTTGCAGACGCTTCTCCCGGAGTGCATGGCGGTTGCATTAGAGAGCAGGCTGTGTGGTTGAGGGCATGTGATTTCCACTTTAAGAGAAACATACTCAAAGGAAAGACCTTGACCCTATTGTGAAACGTAGATGTTTGGGGCTAGAAGTCAAATTGTCAGGTGCTCATTTATTGTTTTTAAGTAATTGTCTACTCAAAACCCTATTCACATTGGCAGACCAGTCATACTGGAGAAGAGCTTCTAGAGCTTCTACCGAGTTACATGGGATGTGTGATTGCCAGTGGAAGTTACCAAGACTCTTTCAGCAATTAAGCAGGCTTTAGGCAGATTCATCTCACAAGATCTCAGTCAGGGCTACCTCGCTGCTCAACTCTAGGGGTGCCTTTTACACAGAATAGGATAGCAGACCTGCAAAATCTCTTGAACCTTGGAGCTTTTTGTGTATTTTGTTTTCTAATACGGGGAAGATTATTAGCTGCGGTAGATATTCGACACTTTAGAGTTAATCTAGGCAGAGAGGAAGACGTGCTGAGTGGATTCAAAGAAACATAAATGCTCTTTGCTCTGACATCGCCTTCACACACCTGTGGTCATGGCTGAGGAAATGTATTTTATAGTCACAGTAGGCAAGGGGAGGGAGAATGAATTTTTTCATTGTACTGCTAAATCCTGATAAGCTTGAGGGATTTTCAAAGAATAGTGACAGTGGAATACTTTGGTATGGGGAAACTTGGACCAAGAATGATTTTCATAACGTATTCAGTTGATTAGTGATGTATTTGCAACAAAGAATAATTCTAGTCCTCATCTTCTAGACTGCCCAAGGACCACAGAGCTTGCTGCTGTTGGGTAAATCGAGAGATGGCCCCTCTGCCAGCCACCCCAAGTGGGGCAGTCTTGTGGTTTACAAATAAACCCACCTGGAGGCACATCCTCCTCCCACTATGCTCTACCCTCCATATTCCAAACTCCTACCTTGTTCAATTCCACTACGTGTGTAAAGGATCATTACTGACCTAGGTCTAGTCTTGGTTTCTGGCTGCTAATAGGCTCATTATATGAGTTCCTATCAAATCCCAAACTGGAGTCTGTCTGAAGCATTATTCTTGAGACTGGAGTAAAGGAAAGCACGTGCCTTCCACTATTGTGTAGGGAAGGACTTCAGGCAAGAACCTACCAGGCAAGGTATTCCAGAAATCCCAAACTAAGAAGGCTCTGGACCAAATTAAGATGCTTGAATCCCACAGTTTGTTAAATCAATTTAAAATACAAATAAGGGGGCGCCTGGGTGGCGCAGTCGGTTAAGCGTCCGACTTCAGCCAGGTCACGATCTCGCGGTCCGTGAGTTCGAGCCCCGCGTCAGGCTCTGGGCTGATGGCTCAGAGCCTGGAGCCTGTTTCCGATTCTGTGTCTCCCTCTCTCTCTGCCCCTCCCCCGTTCATGCTCTGTCTCTCTCTGTCCCAAAAAAAATATATATATATACAAATAAAGAGAAACCATTGGGGTAGATTAATATAAATCAGGCTAAGGTATCAGCAGGTAGGGCTAGTCTGAATTTGGGCTAGTAAAGTTGATGCGTCCTACCCATTGCAGCAGCCTTCCCCAGTGACATCCAGAGCTGGGTTTGAGCAAGGGGACCCACAGGCTGTAGGTGCCTGGGACCATTGACACACTCTCACTCTCCCTGAGAAACATGCTTAACCTGTAGCTGTAGCTTCCCAGTTAGCTGCTAAACAGCTATGGTTTCTAATTGCACTTTTTGGGCAAAGCACCAATGGAGTCAGAATGGGGACACAAGATGTGTCACTAATGGGTGGTTGATGTGAGGGGTCACCCAGCTGTCAGTTTATGACTTGTTCTGTCCATCCTTTCCTGGTTTTAAGTAACATTTACATTTCTGCCATTATATATTCTGCTTTTTATCTTTTGTAGCATTATAGGTTTTTAACTTCTTGTCAGCATTTAGCACACACTATAATTCTGCCCATGCCTCCCAAGCCATTTGTTGAATCATTATTTGTACTTAACACATACTGAGTTTCTCTTGCAGCTCACAAGCCGCTTGCTAACTCACTGTCTATGCTTTACATTGCTTATGAATTTATTCCATTTTATTTGTTTTTCTTGTCTTCTTGAGCAAACCTGAGTAATGTCAAATGATACAGCAAATTCATGTCATGCAACAGAATAGGGGGACTGAGAGAAAAACACTGTGAAGACATTTTTTGATGCTTAGCCAGTAATTGCTATGGCTTCAGCAAATGGTACATCCCTGATGATTCTTTTTAAGGAAATTCTTTAATTATTATAATTGTTAGTTGTACATGCTCATTTTAGGCAGTCAGAAAACACAGAAAAGTATAAAGAAGAAAAAAGCACCTTTGATGCCAACAACTTGTGACAATATCAACATTTTGGTGTACTTTATTTTTATAATCTTATTTTAGTAGACGTCTTTCCTCACCTGTTAAGATTGTACATGCATTTCTATATCTTGATCTTTTCCCTAGATTTTATAACATATGCCGCTTCCTAGCTTACTATCAGTTCTTGTAGCCATTTAGTGGTGCAAATATATCTTTTTTAGAGTTTGCAATTTAACAAACCATGTCCTTTTTGGACAATTGGCTGATTCAGATTGTCCACAATGTACATAACACTGCATGAATGGATTTGTGCATAAGGTGTTCTCTCTCTTTCATAGTATTATTATACTTTGTATGAGAAATATAATATTTACATATTATATATTATTTTTCTCTCTTTCATATTATTGTTTGTAAAGATGATTTGGGGATAACTGGTTGAAAAGACCTAAATGTTTTTCTCTTGAGATAGATGTTGAAAAATTATATTCCAGTAGGGTTGTTGCAGTTTACAGAACCGAGTAATTGCCTCCTGGTGACACACAGGTGACTCTTGTTCCTCCCCAGTACTAGAAGTAGGAGATCTTCCTTTTTGCTTGTTTCTTAATTTTGACATTCTATGGGACTTCAATTTTTTGGCATTTAAAATGGTCTGGTATTTTATCGGCATCTTAATTCAAAATGTAGACAGGGCCTCTCTTCACTTGATTTTTATCTTAACCCAAATGTGTCTTACTGTTTCAGAGGCAATTTTTTTATTAAATATATAGGGCTGGGAGAGGATTTTTCACATTCAGTTTTTTCACTTTGCATGGAGTAAATCATACTTTGATGACAATCGTCGATGACGACCTAATTCAGCATTTATGCCGTCCAGGGTAGAGGCTTGCCATGCATCCTGGCTATTTAGCTCTGGCCCTCAGAGGATAATTGATGTTCATGAAATCTCCTTTCCCAGTGATTTAAAACCCTCAGCGACATGGCTGCATGCTCACAGGTCAGAACCACACTGAGCCAGAGATGGGCTGGACGACACTTAAAAGAATTCTACTTTTTCCCCTCCACTTAAGCAGGCTTCCCCCCCAAAAAAGTATATACAGTTGACCCTTGAACAACTTATAGGTTAGGGGCACCGGCCCCCTACACAAGTTGAAAATCCACTTATAACTTTTGACTCCCCCAAAACTACTAAGAGCCTGCTGTTCACTACCAAGCCTTCCCCATGACATACCAGCCAATTAACACATATTTTGTATGTTATATGTACTATATATGTATTCCTAAATAAAGTAAGCTACAGAGAAGAAAATGTTATTAAGAAAATCACAAGGAAGAGAAAATACATCAGCTGTACTGCACTGTATTTATTGAAAAAAAAATCTGCGTGTAGGTGGACCCATGGAGTTCAAACTTGTGTTGTTCATTGGTCCCCGGTACATGTGAGTACATGTGCATGTTCATGTATGTGTGCATTTCTGTGTCTGTGTGCATTTCTGTGTCTGATGCTTTCACGTTCGTTTCATAAAAGCACCTGCTCCTTGTAGGATACCAGTGAGCTAGAGGACAGGTTCATATATCTTGAACCCATTCATATCATCCAATAAACCCTTAAAGAAAAAAATGTGTATCATTTGGAACACAAAAAGCACCCCATCTCTGGTCGCAGTGTACCTTTCTATAAGGTGATATAATCAGAAGTATAGTTCTTAGAAAAATATTTACTGTTCTGTGTACATCCAAGCAAATTTGGAAGGAAAAAAGAAGAGAAAAGAGAATTATTTCTTTTTTTTCTTTTTTAATTTTATTTTTTTAATTTGCATCCAAATTAGCATATAGTGCAACAATGATTTCAGGAGTAGATTCCCCTAATGCCCCCTACCCATTTAGCCCATCCCCCCTCCCACAATCCCTCCCATAACCCTCTGTTTGTTCTCCATATTTAAGAGTCTCTTATTTCTATTTGGGGTATCCGTGAGGGCACTCACTAAGTGAGAGAGGGAGCAAACCTTTTCTATATAATGACTTCAGGGAAATTAGAGAAAGGCATTGTTTGCTTGGAACTCTTTCCTGCCATCTGTGGGGAGTAGTAATACCCTCCAAAGCCACAGTGTCTATTGGGTGATTGGCCCCCTGCAGGTGTGCCTGTGTCTTCTCTACAGTTTTTTCCAGGTCCCCAAGCCCTGAGCATTTTCTTCCTTTCTCTGAGCTCCTAAGCTTATATAAGGCGCTACCGAGTGAAGGAAACCAGGTGTGACACATGATCGAAGATAAGCAGCAGGACTTGGTGACCACAGGAGGTGGTGGGTCAGGATGGGTGAGGCAGGCAGGGAGAACATGAGGACCATTCACCCAGGGCAGCCCCTAATAGGACTGGCTACATAATTTGTGGGACCCCGTGAAACATGCAACTTTGGGGCACCTTATGGAAAAAACTATTTAGAATTTTAAGATGGTGACAGCAGGGCAATTAAAATAAATGTGGGGATCTTGTAAGAGCAGGCAGTGGAGACCGCCCTGACTCCTTTCACTCCCGTTTGCTTGTCACTGCCTCGAGAAACGCCACATGTCTCATGGTTCTGCCCCTGAGCAGTCCTGACCCTCAACACAGACACACACACACACACACACACACACACACACACACACACACACTCCTGCCAGGATGGCTTTGGGCCTTTCATTTTATTCTCCCTGAGAGAATTGGTACAATGGGAACTACACCTTTCCAGCATTCTTGCTGTGAGGATCAAACTGGACATTATCTCTCTAAAGACTAACTGCCCGCTTCACTCCTTGTGCCTGTCGAGTGATGTAAACGATTTTCCTTCCCGCGTCCAAAGTCTAGAATGGCTTCATAATGTCTATGTAGCAGAGTCGAAACATTCTGCTTCAACACGCAGAATTCTCTAGAACCTCATTTCACACTCCCTGTCTTTACTCTCCTCCCCAGAGAAGCTAAACTATCTTTCACTCAGCCAGCCCTTCTAACACTAAGAATGTTCTGTTGTGATTGAAGTTCGCCTACCTGTCTTCACCTCTCTCTTCAGTTCACGAGTTTCTTCAGGCCACATCATGTAGCTCTTTCTCTAGATCTTTTCTACCCTAGTGGTCTTCATGCTCCTTTATAGGAGGCTTCACAGAGAGAATTTTTTGATTGATTGATTAATATTTCCTTTTTTATGTTTTTTTTTTTTTATTTTTAAGTAATCTCTACACCTGATGTGAGGCTCAAACTCACAATCCCAAGATCAAGAGTTGCACAGTCTACCGACTGAGGCAGACAGGAGCCCCTGTTTTACGTGCGTGTGCGTGTCTGTGGTGCCAAAAACCCGGGATCGAACCAGAGAGAATTTTTTAAACTGTGTACTCTTTTGCACTTTTCAAGTTAACGTTCAAAAAAGTTTCTCAATAAGTCTAAACAGTGGGGAAATATATAACTTATTTATTTAAATAGTGACATTTTACTATAATATTTTTTTTACTTTATTTTTTAATTAATTTTTTTTATTTATTTTTGAGAGAGACAGAGACAGAGACTGAGCAGGAGACAGGCAGAGAGAGAGGGAGACACAGAATCCGAAGCAGGCTCCAGGCTCTGAGCCATCAGCACAGAGCATGACGTGGGGCCTGAACCCACGAACCGTGAGATAATGACCTGAGCTGAAGTCGGATGCTCAACCGACTGAGCCACCCAGGCACCCCAATAATATTTTTGCTTTAAAATACATATACTCAGGGTGCCTGGGTGGCTCAGTCAGTTAAGTGTCTGACTTCGGCTCAGGTCATGATCTCACCTTCCGTGGGTTCAAGCCCCGGGTCAGGCTCTGTGCTGACAGCCCAGAGCCTGGAGCCTGCTTCGGATTCTGTGTGTCTCTCTCTCCCTCAGCCCTGCTCCCACCTGAGCTCTGTCTCTCTGTCTCTGTCTCAAAAAAATGAATAAATATTTTAAAAAATGTAAATACATATACTCAATGGAATCTAAATACTATAGTATTTTGAAAACATCATCAATTTACAAAGTCCAGGTAAAGCTTTCCTTTAACCTAAATGGAATATTAGCATTTCTCATTTTCCTCTGGAATTCCTCTGTTTCACTGACCCCATTGAATTTCATCCTAATACAAATATATTTTTATGCAGAGCAGTATTATTGATCGCTGTGTTATATTTTGCTGCAGCAAAATACGCATGAAAGTAGGAGTTACATTTTTTAAATTTCTTGTGAACATGAAGTTTTTCTGTATGTGAAAAATATCTGATTTGGTGTATTGTTATATTTATGGTTAGTGCACAATAGTTCACAACCTAAATATGCTATAAATCTTTATCAGGAAAAATATACAATTTTATTAGAAATCTCTCTTTTCCTGAGTAGGAAGGGGCATTTAGTTTTCACATGTTCATGTACCCATAGATGAATGTTATTTGCTGCCAGAATAAGACAGTTGTCAGCATCAATTCTGTGCATTGAAATAAGAGATTTCACAGTTGAAAGTGGTGAGGACAATTGTTAGCTTTAATTCTGTTCGGTTTTGGTAACAGTAATAATCTGTGAATGACACTGAGAAGGAGTCACTCAATTTTTTATACTCTTTCTAGGGCCTGTGCCCCAAATCACAATTATTTTTAAGTTTATGTCCCCTGACAATTTGATTAGATTCTCTTTCAGTGTATTTCTGGAAGTATTGAAAACCGGGAAGGCTCTCCTAAATGACTGTTAATTATACCTGTTACTCTTAAACTTAGAAGCATCTTCTGAAAGTTGGTCCATATGGTTAGCAAAGGTGAGATTGAAGTATTGTTAACTTAGTCCACTTTAGCCAACGAGATGCAATCTTTTTACATTTTATATATATATTTTTTTCAACGTTTATTTATTTTTGGGACAGAGAGAGACAGAGCATGAACAGGGGAGGGGCAGAGAGAGAGGGAGACACAGAATCGGAAACAGGCTCCAGGCTCTGAGCCATCAGGCCAGAGCCTGACGCGGGGCTCGAACTCACGGACCGCGAGATCGTGACCTGGCTGAAGTCGGACGCTTAACCGACTGCGCCACCCAGGCGCCCCTACATTTTATATATTTTTAAATGTTTTTGGCAAACACTTGACTTTTTTATCTCATGTATGTCATTTAATTGGTAAAATGATCACTTCTAACCAAATTTGCAAAGCCGGCTCTCTTTGGCAAATCAATTAGCCAAATCAGATTTGCTTTTTGCAAGAAAAATCTTACCTTCCTGTTTTTTAGATTCCAACAGTGTGTGTTAATACATGTTTCTGAGACAGCCAGCTCACTTCTGAATTCTCCTTCGGAGATAATTACATAGAGAAGCCAGGGAGCTCTCCCACACATGTCTTGGCTGATAAATTAGGGCTCTTTTGCCACCAATATTTTGTACCAGACCCTTTGCTTTGCTTTTGTGGGAGGCTCCATCAGGAGCCATGCATTGTTTGCTATGAGCTGGGAAATAGAAGAGACACTTTTGTGTCCCCGTTTGATAGTATGTCTGGTTAATGAACATAGCAACTTGGGCCAAAAATGCTCATTTCCGATTCTTTGTTTCCATGCTTTACCCTTAGCAAAAGTAGCTGTAAAACTGGGAAGACAGGAAACCTTAACCAAAGCACCTTGATTGAAGGAAGCTTCAGGAAGGAGATGTTTACATCAACCCTTTGTGGAGTTCCAAGAGGTTTCAACATGGGGAGTCAGGGTAGGATTCATGGTGGGGAGAAGTACGCCTGTATTTCGGAACGTGACAGAAGTGAGTTGTGGAAGGTGAGTTGTGTGCACACCCGGTTCAGGGACCATGGACATGAAGTGACAGCCTTACTGTGGGCTGGGCTAAATCCCTCACACACCGGCCCTTATGATCTTTTTCATCAAAGTCCCCTGTGACTGGCCTGCCGGTCTGCATGCTGGGCAGAGCAATAGCTTGGTTAATTAAGGACAATCCAGATGGAAGAGACTGTCCCAGTCACGAGGCTTCGGTGTAGAGGATTTTAGAAGCTAAAAAGGCAGGTTTCTGAGTCTTTGTCGTAAAGGTGATAGGTGAGCCATGGACGTCCACAAATCTCCAAGGTGAGATGTGAGGAGATGGGGTTTGGTGAATGTCCAGGGCAAAGCTCTGCTGTGTTCAAGACATGGAAAGCTGAAGTCATGTGATGGGGCCTTTCTATAAGTTATTAGGATAATTATATGAGAAAAACAGTAAGAGCCAGCATGAATTCATCTTTATACTTCCCATGGTGGATTATTTTTGACCTAAACTGGTTCAAGTTACCATTTTCTTCACACATTGGCCAAGTCTTTTTCCTGCACAAAATTGCCAAAGAAATCCAGCAATTCTTGTGGATCTGATGCTGGAGAATCTTGGGGAATTTGTGATGACTTACCTGTAGAGGAAGGTCTCGCGTGGAGAGACATATCTGTTATATTCTTGCTACTAAGTGAAAAGACTGCATGTATGAGGATGTCGTTAATGTTAGGATGTAAAGCAAAAAGAAAGCACCCGAGGGGGCACCTGGTTGGCTCAGTTGGTAAGCGTCCGACTTCAGCTCAGGTCATGACCTTCTGGTTCATGAGTTTGAGCCCTGCATCAGGGTCTGTGCTGTCAGCACAGAGCCCGCTTCAGATCCTCTGTCTCCCTCTTTCTCTGCCCCTCCCCCACTTGTGCTTTCTCTCTCTGTCTCCCTCTCTCTCTCTCTCGAAAATAACTAAACATTAAACAAAGGCAAAAACATATTTGCTGAATGTCTGAACATATTTAAGAGAGTGTGGTAATGTGAAGCACTATAACCCATGCCTGTGGATAGCAGCTCTGTGAAAACTCAGAGAAACTTGTTACGAGGACCTTCTTTGTAAAGAGGGTTTTTGAGAATAAAAAAAGTAACACCAAGCCAACATGGAACTGTTCCTTGTGCTCCAGATAGTTTTAAGCATTTACTTAGTCTTCACAGTAAAGTCTGAGAAGTACGCGTAGGCTCTGTTAAGATTCCCACTCTAGGGATGAGGACATTAAGGCACATGGAGGTTAAGTAATTTGCAAAGATACTCAGCTAGTTGGTGGCCAAGCAAGAATCTGAACATTCGGTTCTGGCTCTCAAGCCTGTACTAGGCACACTGACGTGGAAGATTTCTCACGTGTTTTGGTCAAGATCTGTACCCTACAGATCACTCTCACAGTTTTAAAAAGTTGCATATGTGTTTTGGGGTTTTGTGCACACTAAAAACACCATAGCAGTAATGACAATAATTATAGAATATAAGGAAGAGTATTTTCCTTTTCCACCTTTTCTGTATTCCTTTCCAGGTCCATATGCATTCATAATTATTGTAAGATTACAATCATAAGACAGTTAAACTTTGTTCTCTGCTTTTTCTACTTATTTTATTTCAGATATTTTTATTTTGCCACCTTGTCTTCATGGTAATTGTTCTGATAGCTGTAAAGTGCTTCAGTAAGTTGATGTTCCATGATTTATTGAGGCAATCCCCTCCTGGTTTCTTTTTTGTGTGATACTGCAAATAACATTGCAGTGACTATCTCATAAATGATTTCTTTTCCTTCTTCTGGGCTATTTCTTAATGATAAATCCCCAGGAGTGAGATTACCAAAGGATAAGAACATTTTTGTGGCAAAAATAAAGTCACATTACTTTCCAAATGAGTAGTTGTACATGGTCATCAGTTATGGGACACACAACCCATTCCTCTGCAATCTCACAAGGATTGGAGTATTTTTGTGTAAATCTTATTTGTTTATTTTGAGAGGGAGAGAGAGAGAAAGAGAGAGTGATCACAAGTGGTGGCGGGGGAGGGAGAGAATCCCAAGCAGGCTCTGCAGGGTAAGCTTGGAGCCTGATGCAGGGACTCAAACTCCTGCTCCCTGAGATCATGACTTGAACCAAAATCAGGAGTCAGCTGCTTTAACCGACTGAGTCACCCAGGTGCCCCAAGGGTTGGTGTATTTTAATGTTAACATCCTTTTGCAAGTGTACCTCCACTTTCTCAAGTTACATCTATCTAATAGCAGACAAGTCTGGCTATCACATAGTAATATCTTTTATTCATTGTGTTTAGGTGTTCATTGCTGAGAAAAAAGCACCAACTGAATTATAAATGATCTCTCTTTGTCTTTCCCAAAGGAAATACTTGGAAGTTGTAATTAATAACAAATTAAATTTTATTTTACAAGAATGCTTATTGTGGCTACTTAGCTCAGGGTGTGAGTAATTCCTGCAATTCTTGGCAGATTCTGACTTTACCTACCCCTCCACTACCATAAAGAAATATTTTCGCTTTCTTCACCTGTAGATGTCAGAGCAGCTAATTGTGCTGCCCTATCATTATGTGAATTCATTCTTACCGTGAGGAAATCTCTGAAGACCACTCTGTGTGATTCATGTACACTCTACTGAAGAAACAAAAGTAATCTAAGGCAGTGAGATCACTCCGTTTCTTCATTTGCGTAGATGCATTCAAGAACCTGATGTGGAAAATGTTGGGGTTTAGAGGTGACAGCTGGGAAAGAATTCTTCAGACGTCATTGGTGCAAAAAGGTGGTTTTATTAAAGCTTGGGACAGGACCCTTGGGCAGAAAGAGCTTCACTGGGGTTGTGAGGAGTGACTGGTTATATACTTGGGATTTAGGGGAGGTAAGGACAAGGGGAAGTTTCCAAAAGGACTTTCATATGCTAATGAAGACTCCCAGGATCCTGCAGGCTTAGCTATTGTCAAGCTAAGGTTGTTTTTCCCTCTAGCAAAGTATTAACAGTAAGACAGTTGGGGGTTCCTGGAAGAATGTTGTACTCTGCCTGCCTCAAGTATTTGTCAATGGGCTGCAGGTTATAAGGAAATTTGATTTTTTCTACATTTTTCTTTCTGACATTGTTTCCCATATCAAAACCTAAGTCATTTTCTTTGTGGGTTAGTTTGTGCCAGACTGTATTTAATTGTATTTTGTAAGCGAGTCACGGTCAGAGTCCAAATTGAGTGGACTCTCTTAATACTCATTTATTTATTATGCAAATATTTATTGAGCACCTTTACCCTGCTGGTGGCCAATTTTGCAAAGCACGGGCCTGCCCTCCTGGGATTTATGGCCCTGCTGGGACTGTCCAAGAAAAACAAAGCTGGACATTAGTTAAATGCAGTTGGACATATTCTTTTGGTTCAGTACTGCTGCAGTATAGACCTCAGTGTAACCTGAGCTCAACTCTGCCAAAATAAAAGGCCTTTTAAACTCTGCGTGTGCCAAAGAAAAGCCACAAAACGATGTTGAGGGGGTGCGTCTATGTGATTAGGCCATTTTGTTTTTCAATTGGTAATTGGTGCTTATCTAGGGGAGACACAAACTTCTCGTTTTCTTTAGGACTGGAGGTGGTCTTGCAAATTGGAGTCAGGTGCCCCATCCACGTTAGGGTCTTACCCTCCATAGGAACTGGGAGACAGGAAGGCTGCCTTCCTGGATGCCTGCATTTCGAAGAGCCAGCTTCCTGGTCCTTGAGGAGACAATTACAGCTGGTAGAGGATTTATATCTCAAAGCAGCAGGGAAAGGATTTATAATAGCAAGCTTTCTAAAGTACATGCTCTCAGAAAAGGAGATGGGGGTCGCCTACAGTCAGGTTTTGGCTGGAACAAACAATAAACTTTTTGGGCAGTATTGAGTTTTCTTGGGTGGGCATTTTAAAGGCCCTGGAGTCTTCTGAGGAACACAGGCCTTGAGCTTATAGAAACTATGCTAGTGTTTGTTTAAGTCTGCTAGTGGGAGGTGTGGACACAACTATGCTGAAAGTTGTACTTCTTAATTACTTATTTATTTTTTAGTTTTTATTTAAATTTCAGTTCGTTGACATACAGTCTAGTATTAGTTTCAGGTGTACAATATAACAAGTCAACATTTCCATACAGTGCCTGGTGCTCATGGCAACAAGTGCACCCCATAAGCCCCATCACCTATTTCACCCCCACCCACCTCCCCTCTGGTAACCATCAGTTTGTTCTCTGTAGTTAAGAGTCTGTTTCTTGGTTTGCCTCTCTCTCTTTTTTCCCTTTGCTCATTTGTTTTGTTGTTTGAATTCCACATATGAGTAAAATCATATGGTACTTGTCTTTCTCTGACTGACTTATTTCACATTATTCACATTATTTTCGCATGTGTGCACACACACAATGGAATATTATTGAGCCATAAAAAAGAATTAAATCTTGCCATTTGCAATAGCGGATGGAGCTAGAGAGTATTCTGCCAAGTGAAATGTATCTTCTGTATATGGTCCAGCTGATGGACATCTGGGCTGTTGCCATGATTGGACTATTGCAGATAATGCTGCTATAAACATTGGGGTTTATGTATCCCTTTGAATTAGGATTTTAGTATTCTTTAGGTAAATACCTAGTAGTTCAATTGCTGGATTGCAGGGTAGTTCTATTTTTCACTTTTTGAGGAACCTTAATACTGTTTTCCAGAGTGGCTTCAACAGTTTGCGTTCCCACCAATGGTGCAAGAGGGTTCCCTTTTCTCCAAACCTTTCCCAACACCCGTTCTTTTTTGTGTTGTTGATTTTAGCTATTCTCACAGGTGGGAGGCGATATCTTATTATAGTTTCGATTTGTTTTTCCCTGATGATGAATGATGTTGAGCATCTTTTTACATGTCTGTTAATTATCTGTATATCTTTTTTGGATAAACATCTATTCATATTTTCTCCCCATTTTCTAAATGGATTATTCATTTTTTGGGTGTTGAATTATATAAGTTCTTTATACATTTTGGATACTAACCCTTTATCAGATAAGTCATTTGCAAAATCTTCT
This sequence comes from Leopardus geoffroyi, assembly GCF_018350155.1. NCBI lineage: Eukaryota > Metazoa > Chordata > Mammalia > Carnivora > Felidae > Leopardus > Leopardus geoffroyi. The sequence continues at coordinate 71,456,698 of NC_059331.1, read as the reverse complement.
CTGATTACATACATTGCCTTTTAGTTTTGTGATTGTTTCTTTTATTGTGCAGAAGTTTTTTATTTTGATGTGGTCCCAATAGTTTTATTTTTTGCTTTTATTTCCCTTGCCTTAGGGGACCTTTCTAGAAAAACATTGCTATGGCCAGTGTTAAAGAGGTTATTGCCTGTGTTCTCCTCCAGGTTTTTTATGGTTTCCTGTGTCACATTTAGGTCTTTCATCCATTTTGCATTTATTTTTGTGTATGGTGTCAGGAAGTGGTCCATATTCATTCTTCTACATGTGGCTGTCCAGTTTTCCCAGCACCACTTGCTGAAGAGACTGTCTTTTTCCCATTGGGTATTGTTTTCTGCTTTGTCAAAGATTATTTGATCATATAGCTGTGGGTTCATTTCTGGGTTTTCTATTCTGTTCCAATGATCTCTGTGTCTATGTTTGTGCCAGTGCCATACTGTTTTGATCACTACAGCTTTGTCATACAAATTAAAGTTTAGAATTGTGATGTCTCCGGCTTTGCTTTTCTTTCTCAGAGTTGCTTTGGCTATTTGGGGTCTTTTGTGGTTCCAGGCAAATTTTAAGATCGTAGGTCTGATGGTGGTATTTTGCTAGGGATTGCGTCAAGTGTGTGGATTGCTTTGGGTAGTATAGACGTTTTGACAAAATGTGTTCTTCCTATCTATGAGTGTGGAATGTGTTTTCATTTTTTTGTGTTCATCAGTGTTTTATAGTTTGCAGAGTACAACCTCTTTGGTTGGGTTTATTCCTAGGTATCTTATTGGGTGCAATTATAAATGAGAGAGTTTTCTTAATTTCTCTTCCTGTTGCTTCATTATTGGTATATAGGAATGCAACAGATTTGTGTAGATTGATTTTATATCCTGTGACTTTACTGAATTTGTTAATCAGTTCTAGCAGATTTTTGGTGGAGTCTGTCAGGTGTTATATAGAGAGTATATAGAGTATTGTGTCATCTGCAAAGAGTGAAAGCTTGACTTCTTCATTGCTGATTTATTTCTTTTTGTTGCCTGATTTCTGTGCCTAAGACTTCCAGTGCTATGTCAAGTAAAAGTGGTAAGAGTGGACATCCCTATCTTGTTTGTGACTGTAGTGGAAAAGCTGTCAGTTTTCCCTATTAAGGATGAGGCTAGCTGTGGATTTTTCATATATGGCCTTTATTATGTTGAGGTATATTCCCTCTAAATTTACTTTGTTGCAGGTTTGTATCGTGAATAGATGTTGTACTTTGTCAAATGCTTTTTCTGCATCTACTGAAATGATCATACGGCTCTTATCCTTAATGTTGTACTTCTTAAAAGCAAAGGTTGAAGCCTAGTTGAGAAGTGGGCTCAGAAGCCTGACTAAAGTTGGGTCAGGGAGACTGTCTTTGCCAGGACCCAGCCAATTAACGTGAGACTTATTATGTTGCTGCCGGTAAAGGTGTGCAATTTGTACACTGTGCAACTCTAGATGTGCCGTTTACTTCATAGGCTATGTGAATGACTACCTACATCTGAGCTGTGTGGCATATAGCTTGCATGGCCAGGTGCGGCAGTCCTGTGACCACAGTGGCTTCAGCTGGTAGAAGAATTTCTGGATGGTTCCCTTTAGTTCCATCTTGGTCAGCGGGGAAGGTCCCTCCTGTCCTATCCCTACCCAAGATGTCTGAATCCCTCATTGTCATTTGAGAGGGTTGGACCTCCGGACTGACTGTGGTCTACAGTGCTGAGTGCATCCAAGTGCTGAGTACAACTTGCCTTCTACCCTGTCCTTTGGTCTTCCAGAGAGAAAGTCTTTACTTCCCTTCTCCATCCACAACACTCTCTGCCCCCACTGCTGTTCTCTTTGGAGTCTAAAATCTCTATAAGCAGACACCGTCTGACGCCTAAGACTGTGGCTCTTTCCAGTCTCTATTTCCTCTTTGCAGTAGAGGAGAGCAAAATCAGGAACACAGGAAACGTGTGGATTGATACATATAGATAATTGACAGAGCACTTTTTTTTTTAAATTTTTTTTAACATTTATTTATTTTTGAGACAGAGAGAGACAGAGCATGAACAGGGGAGGGTCAGAGAGAGAGGGAGACACAGAATCTGAAACAGGCTCCAGGCTCCGAGCAGTCAGCACTGAGCCCGACGCGGGGCTTAAACTCACAGACCGCGAGATCATGACCTGAGCCGAAGTCGGACACTTAACCGACTGAGCCACCCAGGCGCCCCCAGAAGCACTTTTAAGGAAGCAGTTGCAGGGTTCTGGTGGGAAAGTAAGGGAGCTCTGGGAGCAGACACCAAGACACATCAGCCAGTCTGCAGCAGAGACCAGGGGCCTTCCAGGAGACACTTCCATAAAACAAGGGTAGATGGGCAGAAGAGAGCAAAATGCAGTACAAAGGGTGGTTTGGCTAAAAAGACCTACTATGCTTTTTTGTTTGTTTGTTATTTTGCTTTCCCTCTCTTCTGCTTTCTACTGGATCAATTATGTATTCTTTACAGCTTTCCTCCCACCTTCACAAAGTAATGTATTCTATTTGAATTCTTTTAGTGGTTAACTATGTTTCTAAGAGGCATAGTTAACTTTACAAACACCAGAGATCATTAATCTCCGCGTTATCCTTAACAACACAAAGGCTTTAAAACGCCCAGCTTTCCTTGTCTGTCTCCCATATTTGGCACTGCTTCTATTTTCTTCTTTTTGTGAACTTCCAAGTCTCTTCATTTATCATTATTTTTATAGTCAATTCATGTTTAGATGAACCAAAATGTTTGCCTGTTTCTTTGCTTCATATGGCATCTTAAATCCAGCTTACTTCTAGATTCAATATACTGTGTGCTGAAATAATGTTTAAGCTATGTAGAGTGAGGAAATGTCTCAGTCTTTGTTATATTTGAAAGCTAACCCTTACTCGTGAATTACAGACTTGCTAAGTATATAATTCTAGCCTAGCGGTTCTATTTTCCCTTGGCACTTTGAATGTATCATTACATTGTCTTCTGGAGTCCTTTGTTGCTTTGGGGAAATATGCTTTTGTCTAATTGCCATTACTTTTTAGATAATCTTTCCTTTCCTTCTGGCAATTTTTGTAAAGTATTCTTATGTTCTGCAGATTCACTCTGCTGTATCTGTGCAGGTCTGCTTAATTTATTCTCTTTGACACCTGCTATGTGGCCTTGGTCTATGGGTTGTGTCATTCTTCACATCGGAAACGTTTCCACTATCAGTTCTTCCCCATTTTCTCTGTTCTGTGTTTCCTGAAAAACATACCTGTTTGTATATAGTGGACATTTTCATTCTCCCTCCGTATTACTTAAAGTCTTGTGTTTTCCATATCTTTCCTCTCTTGTGGTGCACTCTAGATGATTTTCTAATATCTTTCTTCCAATAGACTAATTCTCTGAGGTCTGTTCATCAGCCAGTCTGTGGATTTCACTATTTTAGTGGCTTGATATTTCATAAGTAGAATGTCTTTGCATCAATTTGTTCTTTGTCCCATAGGTCCCTGTCTTATGATTCATATTTCTTCCTTGATCTCTTTGAACAATTTAAAGTGACAGTCTTAATTTAAACGTTCTCTTAGATTGTTTTATTATTTTTGGTACTCAGGGTTCAAAGTTTCCCATTTCTTACCTGCTGACTGTGTCTTATGGTGGTTTCCTCTCACAGAGTCCTGTGGGCCTGGACCATGGCTGCCTCCCATTAGGACAGTTCACATTTGCCTCTCTGGGCTTCATGCAATTCATGCATTCAGGGCAATCTTCTGTGGCAGTTTTTGGCTGGGGATGTTATGTGTTTTTTGCTATCCATGTATGTGAATTTTGACTCCATTTCTCTTGGTAGGTTAGGTCTGGGGCATGATGTTCTCCGATAATTCCTATCACTCTTGGCCTCTTTGAAGTCCCCGTGTCCCTGGGCTGGTGGGCAGTGTTTGTGCCTTCTCCACTGGGCAGTGTTTGTGCCTTCTCCACTAAGTGACAAGACAGCCCCCCAAATCTCCTGGCTTCCAGCAGGAAACTTGGGGTCTCCATTCATTGAAAGCCATGCTCCCAGAATTTAAGGACTGTGTCCAGTTCTGAAATACCTGTGGCCTGGCTTGGGCTTCAGCTTTAGCCAAGTTCCTCCAGCTTCTAGTTATCTCTTCATTCCTGGCACCTCTTTTGATCTTGAACTTGGATATATACACAGAATAGTATTTCTTATTTAGTGCTTTTATGTATTTGAAGCAGGTAGGTCAGCATTAGGAGTAGGAGATGGGAGCCTTTTCATGTCAGCTCAGCTTGCCCTATTGTATGAGACCCTGAGGTGTTTCATGAAACCAGCATAATGTTGACATCAAAGCTGCTGAGACCCCTTAGTAATGATGCTATGGTGATGAATGGTTTCAAGATGGCGCTGGCACACTGGCCTGTGGAAGATCCATGCTTCCCTGTCACACCTGTCGGCCCAGAAGCAGGTGACCCCTCACAGGCAGGTGTCCTCAGTCAGTGACTGGGGGCCTATGACATTCTCTAGACACAAGAAGCATTGCTCTGCTTTCTGAGCAGTTCATTCTGGATTCAGTTCCCTATTTCTTCTAGACTGGTGATTTTTTTCTTTCTTAGGGCTGCTGCCTCCTCTATAAAGCCCTGCAGTATTTGCAAGGAAACTTCTTCCCCCATCTCCTGTCTCTACAGATTAGAATCTGCAAGAAGGAGCTCCCCACCCCATTTTTTCTCCTTGAGAGAAGTTTCAATTGGAGGGTGAGATTGTAGCCAGGATACAACTGGGTAAGACTTGAGGGAGACATGGAGAAGGGAAACCAGGACCATGACTGTCCTTACAAAAGGCGGCTGAGAAGGGGAGAAGATAGATAAATAGGTTATTTGAGTGAGACACACGAGGGAGAGGAGTGAGCCTACCTGAGGGCTGATGGGAAGGAGCCAAGACAGCAGAAGGTAACTAACAGAACAAAGTTATGGAGGGACCAGAACAGCCTTTCCCTGTGAGGTGACCTGACATACACAGCCCCACAATGTCTCCACTTTAGGTATGCACTAGATTATGTCGAAGGGAAAACTTTCACTGAAGGGGCAATGCCACAGCTCACAGCCCTACCTTCGGATTCTTCTCCAAAAGGTTGGCAGAGTTGAGAGAGATTTGAAATCACTGTCCTAGATTTTTGACTTTATGGGACTGGTAGTTCCTGGCCTGGCTGGAAGCAGCTACCTGTGGGGTCTGATGTGGGGCTTTCCTCAACCCGAGGACCCCTGCAGCCTGTCAGCCTGCCTGGACTAGGGCACCTTGGTGGTCAGTGAGTCTTTTACTGGAGGAATTTCTTAGAAGTTGATGGGTCTGTTGTCACTGCCCAAAAATAACTTGAGGGGATGGGTCCTTGAACAGATATATTGTGAGGGTGTATTCTAGTCAGCTGCTCTAACAAAGTGCCTTAGCCTGAGTGACTGAAACAGCAGATATTTATTTATCACAGTTCTAGAGGCAGGAACGTCCAAGATCAAGGTGCCGGCTGGTGAGAGCCCTCTTCCTGGTTCACACACGCCCCCTTCTTGCTGTATCCTCACATGGAGAGAGTGCAGGGGCTCTGATTTCTTCCTCTTCTTGTAGGGATGCTAACCTCCTCGTCCATCCTCATGACTCCTTCTAAATCCGGTCACCTCCCAAAGTCCGCACCTTCAAATACCATCACACTAGAGGTTAGGGCTTCAACATAGGAATTTGGGGGAGATACAAACATTCAGTTCATAGCAGAATGAATATAAGGAAACTTTCAAAGGTTGAGGCCCCTGGGATGGCTTTGATAGAAAATTGTAGAGAGGGATTCAGAGCCATCTAGAAGACAGAATTTGTGCATGCTTGGAGGAGGCTGACAGAGGACCTAAGAAGGGTTAAGTAGGTGTGTGTGTGTGTGTGTGTGTGTGTGTGTGTGTGTGTGTGAGAGAGAGAGAGAGAGAGAGAGAAGCAGATAGGCTAAAAATCAGGATGAAAAATCGAACATTTACAATTTTACATAAGTACAGCTTGCTCTGGATTTATTCAGGCAGTTCTCACTTTTAAGTCCTTCTGAAATGGCACTTTTCTGTAAATGAATGAACTAATTCATTCAGCAAGTATTTATTTGTGATACTATGTGCCAGGCACCATGGGAAGGAATAGAGATGCAGAGACAGGTAAATTGCCTCTGTCCTCAGGGAAATCATAGTTTCATGGGGCAGTGGTCCTCAAACTGGGAGACATGACTCCCAGGGGCAAAAGAAGGCTTTCCAAGAGGTACTCAAGCATGGCTATTTTACAGAATTCTGTTCTCAAACCATCAACTTCTACCTATTCTTCTCTAAAATTAATCTGCTTGGATGAGCCTGTGCTCACAATAACTTTTTACAAAAGGAAGGCATTCCCCTCACCTACCTCAGATCTTACCCTGGTGGATTACTCACAGGAAAAACTTCAAGGGCATCAAACAAAGAGAAAACCTTTTTGTAAATAATAAATCAAGACATCATAACATTTGGAGCTTCTTCTTATGTTCCTGTCTTCTATAGTTCTGTTAAGAATGAAGTGTGGTGTTGAAAGGGAGAGGTTGGCCCCATGTATTTGTGGTAGCTGATGGATGGTATGTGGAGAAATGACAGGCTTCATTTCAATGACTTCACCTCTTTATTCTCTGCCTATTGTGAAAAAAGTTCTTAAGGGACATGTGCTGGACAGCAAAGCAAGGAGAGCTTCTGTATGAAATAATAAATACTGAAAACAGGTCACATATATGTTTTTAAGTTTATTTTTTTTTATTTGGAAAGATAGAGAAACAGAGCACATGAGTGGGGGAGGGCCAAAGAGAGAGGGAGAGCAAGAATACCAAATTGGGAGGGAGTCTCATGAACCGTGAGACCATGACCTGAGCTGAAATCAAGAGCTGGCCACTTAACCAACTGAGCCACCCAGGCGCCCCAAAACAGGACACCATCTTTAAATATGTGCAGCTCTTTATACCCACCCTCAGTGCCCATCCTCCAGTCAGTCACTGATTCCTGCAGATGCAGTGAGGATGTTTCCCGGCACTGCCAACATTTTCTATGCTATTAAATAAAATGCACAAATAGAACTCTTACCGACTTCCCTCAGGTGAGCAGTATGTTACTTAATTCAGATAGTCAAAACCTAGTTTCTCAAATCGTATCACAAACTCTGTCTTACAATCATTATCATGTTTAAAATGTTTAATATTTCCTTCCTTCTACTGTAACACAAAATAAAATTGTAATTATATGCTAGCTACTAGACTGATTAGCAAAATATTCTTTTCTCTTTTTAAAATAGATATAAAAATTCTCATGATTATATCTAACAAAATTATTGGAGTTATTTCAGATTTCTATACATGAGACTCACTTTATTTTCCTTCAAAACTGAGTCATATACAAACAATTACAGAAAGAATGCCAAGGGTGTTGCCAGGCTCCACTCTTCTCAAATAACTGATAATTTTAGCTGCAAATTACATTGCACTAGAACGAATTAAATAATGAGAAGCATTTATTATCTTGTTTATACAACTTACTTTAAAAAGGATAAATATATTAGATCATATAATTTTAATCTTACTGGAATATTTTTAGTGATCTAGCTTATAAATTGCATCTTTTACTTTATATCTAGTCAATTTATAATATTTTAAAATATGCATTAACACACTGATTTGAATTTAAAAATAAAATCAGAGTTTTTCTGACAAAAACGTCTGTTTTGACTTATTGGTTTGACAAAGAAGATGGCTTTACCATTTATGTTCTATGGTAAATATTGACATACATCAAATAATTAAATCTATAGCTCCAGAATTATGCCAAAAATATATTTAATGTAAAATTGTTTTGTTAAAAATGTTGGATTCGTAAAAGTGTAATGAAATTAATAAGGAACTTTCCTAACTTTTCATGGATTGATGAATATACTTCCAAGTGAAACAGGAGTATCAATCATCTGATAAACTTTTTTGTATGCTTCTCAGAAAGTGAATGACTCTGATGACAAGTAAACTTTTTCAAGTGAGATGTTTTCTAGTTCTTTACTTTTACTAAACTGAAGCAGGATCTAATTGAGTTGTTGGCTTATGAGCATTAAAAATAATTTCAATGATGAATAACTATAAGATTTGGTTTATAAAACTTGGATATAGTTCAAAGACTTGTATTGTATTACTATAATAAAAGCTTTTCCAGTCACATCTACTTATTTATGATACCAAGATATGTTACTGCTTAATTCTATAATGATAATAGTAGGATTAATAGTTTCATTAACTTAGAAGCCTGAATCATTCTAGCAATGTCATATTAATCATGGCTAGATAAGCTACTTGAGGAGAAACAGCCTTTATTCATATTATTGATAGGTGCATTTTTTATCATTTTTTTCTGTTAGTAATTCTTAAAACCAAATTTGTAATACATTTATTTTTATTTAGATCAGTTGTACACTACTGATAATAATTTTAACAACAATAATAATTGAAGTTAATAAAAGAAGTTGTTTAACACTTACAGCCTGGGATCACTGAAGTTTTTAAAATTACACTTTAGTCTCTATATTTAGATGATAGATAGATATAGATATAGATGATATAGATAGAGATAGAGATAGAGATAGAGATAGATAGAGATAGAGATAGAGTCACAGAAAGGCATAACTAACAAAAGAATTTACATCATAAATACATAGCATTAGGATTAAATTATGTCAGGGAATTGCAATGGCAACATGCATGCAATAACAAAAGGGATAAGATTTCTGTATGCTGTGGCCATCAAATGAGTATGTTAGAGTCTGTTGGATACATTTAAAAGACGCATGCAACCATTTAATTTTACAATGTCAACACATATACAAGAATTGAAGAAATCACCTCCTTCGCTGTGATTGAAATTGTTGATGAAAAAATTTTGTACTTCAATTTTAAAATGTTCATGCAATCAAATAGTTTTTCAAAATACATGTTTCCTGGTTATGGTAAGAGAAATGTGTGAAGAGAACAAAAGAACTCTAAGAGAGCTCACATAGAAATAAAACAATTATCACACGGTTCCATGAATGTAATACGTATAATAAGTATATGGCACATCTCTCAGGAAGGTCAATGAAAACTTCCCGGAGTCACTAGGACCAGAAAAGGTGCACAGGAGCCAAGCTAAGCAGAAGATGGGGCCCATTGTGGAGGACCCATTTAGGGGAACTGTGGGTGTGCAGGTATGGTGGAAGCAAAATGTATTCCATCAGTATCCTATGCTTGGTCACTGAGGTAGTATTTTGTAACTACAGAGAGGCTGAAGTGGATATTCTTGTGCATCGATATTTTCATATTCTCAATGTGTATCTTTAGCATACCTTCCCAGAAGTGTGATTGCTGAGAAGAATTGCAGTGGGGTACTGGAGTCTGCCCACTCAGGCATAGGCTTGCAAGAAATGATGGCTACAATTTCAGGAATTTGGGGAGCCTGGTGTTAAACCAGTGATAACTTGAAATTGACCAGGGTGGGGGAATTTCTACCACGGAGATTAGCAAATGCCCTCTGCCAGCCCTAGAAAGCCAGTTTACGAGTACAACACTGCAGGAAAAGTGGCAAATTCCCAACTATTCATGTATTAATTTTCTTTAAACATATTACTGAATTCATTTTCTATATCTTGATTTAGAATCTTTGCATCATTTACCTTAAGAATGGGTAGGTTGTAATTTTTGAGGGGAAGGTGCATGGCATAGGTGTTGCTTTGTTAAATAAATTAGGAAACTGTCCTGTACATTCTGAAATATGGAAATTGTATAATAATGATCACTTCATTGAATTTGTGAAATAATTTTCTGGTAAGGGATTCATACTTTTAATTTTTAAATTTTTGTTTATTTTTAAAAATTAAGTTTTTTATTTAATTCAACTGTTAACATATAGTATTATATTAAGTTCAGGTGTATAATGTAGTGATTCAACAATTCTGTACATTACTCAGTACTCATCATGATAAGTGGACTCTTTAATCCCTATCACTTATTTCACTCATCCCCCCAACTACCTCCCATCTGGTAACCATCAGAGAACACTCTGTAGTTAAGAGTCTCTTTCTTGGTTTGTCTCATTCTCTCTCTTCTTTTTTCCTTTGTTTTATTTCTTAAATTCTACATATGTGTGAAATCATATGGTGTTTGTCTTTCTCTGACTGGCTTATTTCACTTAGCATAATACACTCTAGCTCCATCCATGTCATTGCAAATGGCAAGATTTTATTCTTTATATATTTTGGATATTAACCCTTTATCAGATATGCCATTGAATATCTTCTTGCATTCCCTAGGTTGCCATTTAGTTTTGTTGATAATTTCCTTTGCTGTGCAGAAGCTTTTTCTTTTGATTAAGTCCCAATAGTTGTTTTTTGTTTTTGTTTTTGTTTTTGTTTTTGTTTCCTTTGCCTCAGGAGACATATCTTAAAAGAAATTCATCTGTGTTCTCTTCTAGGATTTTTATGGTTTCAAGTCTCAACTCCATTTTGAGTTCATTTTTGTGTATGGTATAAGAAAGTGGTCCAGTTTCATTCTTTTGCATGTAGCTGGCCAATTTTCCCAGCACCATTTGTTGAAGAGACTGCCTTTTTCCCATTTCATATTCTCACCTCTTTTATTGAAGATTAATTGACTATATAATTATGGGTTTATTTCTGGATTTTCTCTTCTGTTTCATTGATCTATGTGTCTATTTTTGTGCCAGTGTCATACTGTTTTGATTACTACAGCTTTGTAGTATAACTTGAAATCTGGAATTGTGATACTTCCAGCTTTGTTCTTTTTTTTCAAAGTTGCTTTGGCCATTGAGTCTTGCAGTTCCACACAAATTTTAGGATTGTTCTAGCAATGTGAAAAACACTGGTGGTATTTTGACAAGGATTGTATTAAATGTGTAGATTGCTTTGGGTAGTATAGACATTTTAACAGAATTTGTTCTTCAGTCCATGAGCATGGATTATCTTTCCATTTATTTGTGTCATCTTCTGTTTCTTCATCAGTGTTTTATAGTTTTCAGAATACAGGTCTTTCACCTCATTGGTTAAATTTATTCCTAGGTATTTTATTATTTTTGGTACAATTGCAAATGAGATTGTTTTCTTAATTATTGCTTCTATTGATTCATTATTAATGAATAGAAATGCAAGGGGTTTCTTCTGTACATTGATTTTGTATCTTGTGGCTTTACTGAATTCATTTATCAGTTCTAATAGCTTTTTGATGGAATCTTTCAGGTTTTCTTTATAGAGTATCATGTCATCTGCAAATAGTGAAACTTTTACTTCTTTCTTACCAATTTGGATGACTTGTATTCCTTTTTATTGCCTGATTGCTGTGGCTAAGACTTCCAGTACTATGTTGAATAAAAGTGGTGAGAGTGGACATTCTTGTCTTGTTGCTGATCTTGGGGGAAAGCTTTTGGGTTTTCACCATTGAGTATGATGTTAGCTGTGGGTTTTTTATATTTGGTCTCTATTATGTTGAGTTATGTTCCCTCTAAACTTACTTTGTTGAAGGTTTTCATCATGAATGGATGTTGTAATTTATCAAATGCTTTTTCTGCATCTATTGAAATGATCCTTTGGTTTTTATCCTTTCTCTTGTTGATGTTGATTGATTTGAGAATATCGAACCACTTTGCAACCCAGGCATAAATTCCTCTTGAGCATGGTGAATGATTTTTTTAATATATCCTTGGGTTCAGTTTGCTAATATTTTGTTGAGGATTTTTGCATCTATGTTCAACTTTTGTAATTCTCTTGTTTTGTGGTGTCTTTGTCTGGTTTGGGCATCAGAGTAATGTAAACTTCATAGAATGAATTTGGAAGTTTTCTTTCCTCTTCTGTGTTTTGGAGGAGTTTGAGAAGAATTGATATTAACTCTTCTTTAAATGTTTGATAGAATTTGCCTGTGAAGCCATTTGGTCTTGGACTTTTGTTTGTTGGGAGATTTTTTTTTTCTTAACTGATTCAATTTCATTACTGGTAATTGGTCTCTTCAAATTTTCTATTTCTTCCTAATTCAGTTTTGGAAGGTTATCTGTTTCTAGAAATTTATCCATTTATTCTATTTTGTCCAGTTTGTTGGTATATACTTTTTCATAATATTCTCTCATAATCCTTTGTATTTCTGTGGTGTCTATTGTTATTTCTCCTCTTTCATTTCTGATTTTGTTTGTTTGAGTCCTCTCTTTCTTTTTGTGTTCAATGAGTCTGTCTAAAGGTTTATCAATTTTGTTGATCTTGTCCATAAAACCAGTTTCTGGTGCCATTGATCCATTCTATTGGTTTTTATTTTTTTAGGTTCTAATTTGTTTATTTCTGCTCTAATCTTTATTATTTCCTTCCTTCTACTGATTTTAAGTTTTGTTTGTCTTTCTTTTCCTAGCTCCTTTATGTGTAAGGTGAGGTTGTTTGAGGTTTTTCTTGCTTCTTGAGGTAGGCCTGTATTACTAAAAACTTCCCTATTAAAACCACTCTTACTGAATCCCTAAGATTTTGGATCACTGTGTTTTCATTTTCATTTGTCTCCATGTATTTTTTTATTTTATCTTTGATTTTGTGGTTGACCTATTCATTATTTAGTAGCAGGTTATTTAACCTCTCTCTGTATATATGCTCTTTCTAGATGTTTCCTTACGGCTGATTTCTAGTTTTGTAGCATTTTAGTCAGAAAACATACATAGAATGACTTCAGCCTTTTTGAATTTGTTGAATTTTGTTTTGTGTGTTAATATGTGATCTATTCTGGAAAATGTTCCATGTGAACTTGAGAAGAATGTGTATTCTGCTGTTTTAGTATAGAATATTCTGAATATATCTGTTAAATCCAACTAGTCCATTGTTTTATTCAAAGCCACTGTTTCGTTTTGATTTTCTATTTGGATGATCTGTCCATTGATACAAGTGAGGTGTGAAAGTCCCCCACTATAATTGTATTACTAGTGATTATTTCCTTTATGCTTGTTATTGTTTTAAGTATTTGGGTGCTCCCATGTTGGTTGGATGCATAAGTATTTACAATTCTTATATCTTCTTGTTGGATTGTTCCCTTTATGATTATATAGTGTCTTTCTTTGTCTTTTGTTATAGTCTTTGTTTGGAGGTGTATTTTGTCTGATATGAATACTGATATCCAGTTTTCTTTCCACACTATTTCCATTATAAATGTTTCTCCATCCTGGGGCACCTGGGTGGCTCAGTTGGTTGAGCATCCAATTTTGGCTCAGGTCATGATCTCATGGTTTGTGAGTTCAAGCCCCACAATGGGCTTGCTGCTATCAGCCCAGAGACCACTTCGGATTCCCTGTCTCCCTCTCCCTACTCCTCTCCTACTTGCACTCTTTCAAAAATAAATAAACTTTAAAAAAATTAAAATATTTCTCCATCCCATCACTTTCAATCTGCAGGTTTCTTTAGGCCTGAAATGACTCTCTTGTAGGCAGCATATATATGGGTCTTGTTTTTTTAATCCATTCCATTAACCGAAATATTTGATTGGAGTGTTTAGTCCATTTACATTCAAAGTAATTATTGATAGATATGTATTTTATTGCCATTTTATTACTTGTTTTTTGTTTGTTTTTGTAGATTTTTCTCTGGTCCTTTCTTCTCTTGCTCTCTTCATAGTTTCTTGGCTTTCTTTAGTGACATATTTGGATTGCTTTCTCTTTATTCTTTGCGTATCTATTACTGGTTTTTGATTTGTGGTTACCATTTGGTTTGTATATTACATGTTATGTATTTAGCAGTCTTTATTAAGTTGAGGTCACTTAAGTTTGAACCCATTTTTTATTCCTCTTCTTCCCACATTTTAGGTATATGGTGTCACACTTTACATCCTCTTCTTGGGCTAACCTGCTTTTATTTTCTTTCTCATTTTGAAAAGTGTAAGGATTTAATTCTCATTTCCTTTATTTACCTGTTGTCTCATTTCATAGCAAAAACGGTTTAACCACATATTAGTTCATTACTGGTCCTGTATAATGTCTGACCCATCGCAATTGGGAGAGTTGGTGTTCCCAGGAGAGAGGCTCGGAGTGACACTATTTGTCATCCCATACAGAAGGGTTTGTATGTTTTAACCTTTAGATGGCTGACCCAGTGAGTGCTGGCGGGGCAGAAGTCTTATTTCATGCCACAGATTCTCCTTTTGCATATAGTTCCACCTGTGTTCCTTTTGTCGCCTTCTCATCATCATCATTAATTTCTAAAGTCTGTAATTGTAATTTAAAATGCCTTTTCACCAAAAAGCTGTTTTGGTTCTTAGTTTTAAATTGGTTAAGGTGTTTTAAAACTTTAAATGTGCATTATTAGTATCTCCTCGTTGTTTCATGTTCAGAAAATGTCATCCATATCCTTTCCATATCTTTGTAATTTATCTAGTTTTTCTCTGAGGCCATGTATAACTAGTTTCTGTAAATGGTTTGTGAATATTAGAAAACAAAATCTATTCTTTGATGGTCAGAATCTTGAAGGCTTTCTTCAATAGTTTTGTTCTGGCCATGGCTGTGCCAGAGGACATGTAAGGACAGTGTGTAGAGATCCAGGCAGAAAAGGGAGCAGACAGAAACTACTCTAGTTCTGGGACATCTAAGTGGCTCAGTCAGTTAAGCATCCAACTCTTGATTTCAGCTCATGCCATGATCTCATGGTCATGGGACAGAACCCCACGTCAGGCTCTGCACTGGGCATGGAGCCTGGTTAGAAGTCTCTCTCTCTCTCTCTCTCTCTCTCTCTCTCTCTCTCCCCACACACACACACACTCACAAACTCTTTCTATCTCTTTAAAAAAAAAGAAAGATGGGGTGCCTGGGTGGCTCAGTCTGTTAAGCATCCGACTTCGGCTCAGGTCATGATCTTGCGGTTTGTGGGTTTGAGCCCCGCGTCGGGCTCTGTGCTGACAGCTCAGAGCCTGGAGCCTGCTTCTGATTCTGTGTCTCACTCTCTCTCTGCCCCTCCCCTCCTCATGCTCTGTCTATCTCTGTCTCAAAAATAAATAAAACATTGAAAACAATTAAAAAATAATAATAAAAGAAACAACTATAATTCTTCATAATGCCTGACCCCCACAAAGGAGAAATATTTGCCTAGTGTTTTATGGGAATAAACTCAGGCCCTCTGAGGCACAGAGCAGGCGGACTTAGAAGTCATATGGGTCTGGGTTTTATGAAAGGAAATTTGAGTCTGCTGACATGAAGCAAGTTTTTAAAACCTTAAAGGTCTCAGCCAAAGCAGTAGGCAGTCCATCCGGCTTAGTCGTCAGCACTGTTGGCTTCTTCTATTTCTCCCGGGCCACGGGAAGCTGAAGATGTTGCCTGGTACTGCTCTTCAATGCTTGTGTCCATCCAGAGGCAATAGCCTCCTAGCACATATCCTGTTCGCCTTTTTGGAGTCACAAAAGCTGTGCAATCTTAAAGCATCCTTGGACTAGCCTTCAAGGGAATGTTGCTCAGGATCTGGTCATAAGTGGAATTAGAGTCCTTTGTGGCACTATTTTAACAGCTCCTTCTCTGATTACTCTTTCCCATTTGTGTCCCACCCTTAGAGGATGCACACGTTTTAATGACAGCAGCTTATTACCAGTTACGTTATACTAGAAAAATGTAGAGATTCACTTATTTTTATCTTCTCTTCGTATTTTCCTTCTTAGACAATTTCGGCTTGAATTCTGATCCTGAACCCAGTGCTATAAATTATAATTGAGTCTCAGATATGTAAAGTGTATTCTTGGCTCCAGCTAAATGAAGTCTCTCCCTGGGAATGCAGATAAGAAATAAGAAACATGTGTCTTCCTACTTAAAATGCATGAATTCTGTTAAATAGGGTTGGTGTTGGATTATAGTTGAATGTCTATATTAAATTAATGAGGTCTATTGCAACTTCTTTCCCTTTGTGGATGAATTGTTCTGTCCTAGAGAGGAAGGTGTGTCTTATTCCCTCCAGAATCATTGCTTGCAAGGAAAGGAAACCAACCTGAGCTGATTCAAAAAAGGGGGAGTTGTAGAGGAGCAGTGTTGTGAAATCATACAACAGACAGATGCAATTGCAAATTCACAAGGGGCTCAGGTTTCTCTCTACTTCTCTTTTTGGACTGTATTCCTTTGCCTGTCCATGTCCTTACATGGCCTGGGGGTTGGATGACCTCACAGAACTAACACCCACCACTCATGTATCTTAGAACCATCAGGAAAAGAACTCTTTTTGGTCACTGACCAGCCAATTAATTGGCTCCACTTGGTGCCATATCCATCTCTGGCAGTCAGCTTTGGCCCAGGAGTGATGTCATCTAGGGCAAACCTGGCTACCAGCACCTGCTCCTTGTGGGGCTGGAGAGGAAAGAATATCCCAGAAGAGCAAATTCTGAGGCAGAAGGACAGGCAGTGAGGCTCGTGTGGTGCAGAGGAGGGAGAAGGGCAGAGGATCACTGAGGTATTAGGAGGTGTTTTACATTCCCCTTGGAGGAGACCTGTATAAATGGCCCCACAGTCTGTGTCCAAAAAGATTTTGAAGCATTAGGAACAGAATTTTGCAGGTGAAAACTGATAGTTCATCTTGTATTTTTAACTTAAAAAATCAATATCACAACGCTGGGCCATTCAACTTCAGGTATATTTAGATCACAGGTTGAATTTTGTTCCTGAGCGGCAACATGATATGAGAGAACAGGAGGGGTGTCAGGTCCAGGTTCTAATTTCTCATGCAGTGGCACAGGGTCACCTTGAGAGCCCGGCTCTCGACTCCTGTAACGCTCATGTTGTTTTTTCCAAACAAGAAGATAAGATGTATCTTGGCTCTAAAAGTGGGCAGAGCTGGGCCAGAAATTCACAGGCTTCACTGTGTATAATCAGGTGTGGCTGGTGTCACAGAAGGAAGCCCTGAGACTTGCACATTCATGGTCAGATCCTCCTACTCGAGAGGACCATGCAGGTGCAGCTTGGTGCCCACCTATGCAAGACGCTCTAGGCTTGCTCAAGAGTCTTTAATGAATCTTTCTTCTAAGGCCTGGAAGCACTTTGAACAGGGTTTGGCAGGTCTCTTATCAAATAGCGTGGTGAGTTATTAATTACCTGAGCTTTAAGGCTAAGGGAGTTTAGATAGACAGTTGCCAGGGGTCCCATTTCATGTGTACTAGACAAATGTAATGGGACCTAGTATCACATTAGAGTTTTGGGGAGATTTGTGGTTTCTGCCATTGATTGTCCAGGATTATTTTACATTTTGATCTCTTTAGGCTAAGGATGACGTATCTATCAGTCAATCTGAGAAAAGACTTAAAGCCTATTTGACCTTCCTTTTGCTGGTCAGAACCCTGACTTCTTTTTCCCTCTTACCCTCTGTATCTCTTGAAGCCTCTAATGCCAAACTTCATGCATTGTACTGCCCAGTTAATATTTCCTAAATGAAATTTCTGGAGAACTAGCTTTTAATAGTTGAGTTGACTACATTTTATTATCATAGATAGGAATACTAGTTGAGTTTTGTAAAGATAATTATGAAGTGTAGATTCTTGCTCCTCGAAGTGTGGCCCTTGGACGAGATCACATCCTCCTTTGGGAAATTAATAATGATGCTGAGTCTCAGGTCCCCATCCAGACCTGCTGAATCAGAATGTGCATTTTGACAGTGTCTGTGGGAAATTCATACGCATTTAGGTTTACGAAGCCCACTCTGGACTGTGTTTCTTAAGGCTAGTGGCAATTACAATCCCAGACAATTAGGTCAGACTTTCTGTGGGTGGAAACAGGCTTTGGTATTTTTTAAAACTCCCAAGGAAAATCACAGGGGAGCTCACTGTAACTCCGGAGGAAGCAGCTTTGGTCACTTTGGACAACCTGGCTTTTTTTTCTCTTAATTTTTAAATTTTATTTTACCTCCAGTAAAATTAACATACAGTATTATATTAGTTTCAGTGTACAATACAGTGATTCAACAATTCTGTACATTACTCAGAGCTCATTACCATAAGCGAACTCTTAATCCCCTTTACCTGTTTCACCCATCCCCCCACCCACCTCCCCTCTGGCAACCACCAGTTTGTCCTCTATTTTTAAGAGTCTGTTTTTTCCTTTGTCTCTTTTTTCCTCTGCTCATTTGTTTTGTTTCTTAAATCCCACGTATGAGTAAAATCATATGGTATTTGTCTTTCTCCGATTTGACTTATTTCATTTAGCATTATACTGTCTAGGTCTATACATATTTTGCAAATGGTGAGATTTCATTCTTTTTTTGTGGCTGAGTAATATTCTATTGTATATATATATACCACTTCTTCCTTTTCCATTCATCTATTGATGGATACTTGGGTTGCTTGTATAATTTGGATATTGTAAACAATGCTGCAATAAACACCAGGGTGCATATATCTTTTCAAACTAGTATTTTTGTATTTTGGGGGTAAATAGTACTGGAATCACCATATCATATGGTAGCTCTATTTTTAATTTTTTGAGGAACCTATATACTGTTTTCCACAGTGGCTGCACCCGTTGGCATTCCCACCAACAGTGCACAAGTGTTCTTTTTTTTCCACATCCTCCCCAATACTTGTTGTTTCTTATATTCTTGGTTTTAGCAATTCTGACAGGTGTGAGGTGATATCTCATTGTGGTTTTTCATTTGTATTTTCCTGAGGATGAGTGATATTGAGCACCTTTTTATGTATCTGTTGGCTAGCTGGATGTCTTCTTTGAAGAAATGTCTGTTCATGTCTTCTGCCATTCTTAATTGGATTATTTGGTTTTTGATGTTGAGTTGTATAAGTTCTTTATATATTTTTGATATTAACTCTTTATCAGATATGCCATTTACAAACATCTTCTCCCATTCCCTAGGCTGCCTTTTAGTTTTGTTGATTGTTTCCTTTGCTGTGCAGAAGCTTTTTCTTTTAATGAAGTCCCAGTAGTTTATTTTTGCTTTTGTTTCCCTTGCCTCGGGAGACATATCTAGAAAAACGGTCCTACAATGGATGTCAGAGACATTACTGCCTGTGCTCTCATCTAGGATTTTTATGGTTTTGGTCTCACATTTATGTCTTTAATCTATTTTGAGTTTGTTTTTGTGTATACTGTAAGAAAGTGGTCCAGGTTCTTTCTTTTGCATGTATCTGGACAGCCTGGGTTTTTATTCTAAAAATCAGATGCTACCGTAATGAACTGAGTCACCTTTCCTTCCAATAAAATCTGGCTTCATCTCTCTATCTTGCACGTCTTACAAATTATAGAACATTCATGTCTGGAAGATACTTTGTGTTAGAGGTGATTGCATTTAAGCCATGTTTAATCTAGGATCAGCTGTTTTCAAAATGTGCAGCTGAAGAGTATGGTTGAAGTACTTTGAGGAATCTCATAAGAAACTTGCAAGGTCAGGTCTTTTAATAATATTTTTTTTCTGATGCCACCACTGAATTAGTGTGGAGAAATTGTTTTTCTTCTATAAAGAGCCAAGTTCAGTAGGGGGCAGCTTGCACAGATGCTTCAGTTTACGAAATTAATCTGGAAACCTGACATGTGTGAGGTTTATGACCTTCCTTTTAGCTTCCCTTGGCCATGCAATGACCTTCACGGCCATCTTGACTCCTCTGTTGCCTTTGTGGGTTCTTCTTCCTTTTCCTGCATCCTGGGGCTCAGGCCTTTGGCTTCATGTTTTCTCTGTGCTCACTGTCCTAGAGGTTCCATCCATTCTGAAGACTTTCAGTTTAACCTATGTACTGATGACTTGTGAATTTGTATTTCCACCCCACATTTCTTCTCTGAATGCCAGACTTGTATTTGTTTCTTCACCTGGATGTCTCATAAGCATTATTATTATATTTTTTATAAGAATTTTTTTATTTAAAAAAAATTTTTAATGTTTATTTATTTTGAGAGAAAGAGAGAGAGAGAAAGAGACAGCGCATGAGCAGGGGAGGGGCAGAGAGAGAGGGAGACACAGAATCTGAAGCAGTCTCCAGGCTCTGAGCTGTCACCACAGATCCCGACGTGGGGCTTGAAGTCACAAACCGTGATATCATGACCTGAGCCGAAGTCGGACGCCTAACCGACTGAGCCACCCAGGCGCCCCTAAATTTTTTTTTAATGTTTATTTATTTTTGAGAGAGAGACAGAGCCCAAGCGGAGGAGGGGCAGAGAGAGAGGGAGACACAGAATCCAAAGCAGCGTCTAGGCTCTGAGCTGTCAGCACAGAGCCTGATGCGGGGCTCGAACTCACAAACTGTGAGACCATGACCTGAGCTGAAGTCGGACAGTTAACCGACTGAGCCACTCAGGCACCCCTCATAAACATTTTTAACCTAAAATGTCCAAAACTGAACTCAGGTTTTTCTTCCCAGAACCTGCTCCACTCCCTTCCTTATCTCAGTACATGGCAAGTCTATTCTTCTGGGTGACTCAGGTCAAACAATGGCATCCTCCTTCTCTTTTGTTCACATTCCATGGCCAATCTGGCAGCAGATCTTTTGCTTCTATCTTTGATGGATGTCTACAATCCAAACAACTTCTTGCCACTATCCTAGTGCAAACCACTAACAATTCTTACTGGAATTATTTCAAAGACTCCTTATTTGTCTCCCTGCTTTTTCTCTTGGTCACCTTCACACCCTGGGAGAGCCCGTTAAAACATCTGCTCAAATCTGTTCACAGGCTTCCTATCTCTTAGGAGCAAAATTGGAGTCCTTACTAGGACTTAGGAGGTGCTACGTAGGTTGCCTTTCCACTTCCCTCTCCGTCCTTATCTCCACCTCCCTTCCCAGTCTCTGCTCCAGCTTTCCTCCAGGGTGCCGAGAATGTCCCTTCCTCAGGGCTTTGACTTTTTCCATTCTCCTGCCTGGAAAGTTCTTCCCCCGAATACCCACATATATCCTTCCCTCCCCACCTTCACATCCATCTTCTCCTGTTGCCCCTTCTAGGATTCAGCCCTTCACAGCCTCCTGCCTCCCAGTGCCCATCCCATGTCTGAACCCTGTCCTCCCCAAAGCTCATGTCACTTCTACCGCACTATATAACTTACTCAGTTTTGTTCTTCATCTGTCTTCTCAGTCTAAAGGTAAGCTCCAAGATGGTAGAAAAAGGCATTTCAACTGTTTTGTTCACTGTTGTGAACTCTTGCTTAGAAAAGGCACATACCATGAATGAATGGATATATTTGCTCTTCCAAAGAAGACTGAACCCCATTTAAAGTAAAACATCATGTGCTTGTCATCCAGTGCTTATCAGCCCCCTGCCAGCAGCATGAATCACTAAGACATTATCTGTGGATTTCTAAGCTCAAAGGGTCCGATATGTGAACAAGCACAGTGTAATGTGATTCACATGCTTATGGCTGAAAAACAAATGCCCTGGGAGCTCAGAGGGGCAGCAACAATCTGGCTGAGGTAGGAGATGTGGCATCGAATGTGGTGCAGAGTGGGAGTCCCCAGGGAAAGAAAAGGGAAGCATCTCAGGCAGAGACTGAACCATGTGAAAAGGGACATGGGTAAGAAGTGTTTCTAGAATCACTGAACAGCAGGATCAGTGTGGTATGTGGGCGGGAGCGGCTGGGATAATCCTGGAAAGAGGAGGAATGAGCCCAGCCTGTGGAGGGTGAGTTTGCCGGACTGGCAAGTTTGGATTTGATCCTGCAGGCAAAGAAATAAACAGATTAAATTGATGGCAGGTAAATATCTCTAGTGAAAGTTCAGCGAAGGATGAAGGAGAGTGAAGGCCAGTGGTTTGACAATGGAGGTTGGGCTAGGGCCTGGCCATGGAGTGAGGAGGGGCAAGCGACCTACAGAAATATGAAAGGGTGACTGGCCTGGTTCTAATAAAACCCTGACTGTGGAATAAAGGCTTAAGCACCAGTGATAAGAGAAATACAAATTAAACCCATAGTGATATACGCCCATCAGATTAAGCACAAAGGAAGCTGACAATAGCAAGTATTGGCAAGAATGTAGAAACATGGCAACCTCTCTGATATGGGAGAAGGAATGGGTTCTGCCCCTTTGGCAAGCACTGTGGCCCCTCTGGCAAAGTGAAGGATGAGCTGTCTTACTGTTCTAGCAAAGCTATGCCCGTGCACACTCTCGGGAACCTCTCATAAATGTGTGTCACTGCTTGTCATTAAGAAAGTAACATGCTGGGGCTCCTGGATCGCTCAGTCGGTTAGATGTCCAACTCCCGCTTGGGTCATGATCTCACGGTCCATGGGTTTGAGCCACATGTCAGGCTCTGTACTGACAGCTCGGAGGCTGGAGCCTGCTTTGGATTTTGTGTCTCCCTCTGTCTCTGCTCCTCCCCTGCTTGTATGCTCTCTCTCTCTCTCAAAAATAAATAAAACATTAACAATTTTTTTAAAAAGAAAGTAACGTGCTTATATGGCAAACAAAAAAAATGGAAAAAATCCAGATGCTCATTTATAGGAGTGTAGATAAGTAAGTTTTGGAATATATGGCAATGAAATACTATAAAATGAATAAATCAGAAGTCTGGAGCTACTTTCTAAGCACATAAATATCCCAAACATAACATTGCTACTTCTAGAATGTAAGGAGCTTTTTGATAAACTAATGTGAAATCATTCATGCCACTAGAGAAGGTTAGTTAAAAACCATAAGTGATAATAGAAAAAAGAACATTTTCTGTGAGATTTCTATAATATAGAATATGCATAGGATAACTGATTACTAGTTGAAGCGATCTTTGATTTGCATTGTTAGATTATTTTTAGATACCTACCTGAAAAGTCAAAATGCCACAAATACCATATTTTCTTTTGTAAACATAATCATAATAGGTTTTGTGTGAATTTAGGGAACATGGGGTTAAAATGGAAAGAGTTTTGAATAAACACTGAAAAGATGTCAGCTCTGGCCCTGGTTCTGTCCTTAATTCTGTAGCCTTTGGGTCACTTAAACTTCCTGAGACTTCTGTTGGTTGGTGTTCATGGAAAAGTGAGGATAGGACCACCTGCCCTGATGCTGATGGTGTGATGGTCAAGGCCAAGTGAAAATGTGCAGAGAAAGGGGGCTTTGAGAAGTTGAAGTGCCCTCCAAGCTTGTCGCTCTAAATTCACTGACCACATGCTTTATGTTTTTATCTCACTGAGGTAATAGATTTTGAAATAACATTATCACTCAATTGGCAGGTGTGAAAGGACAGTAAAGCAGCCTGAATTTTCTAATCACGGACCAAAACTATTCATATCTGTGTTACTTCCGGTCCTCTGAGCAGCAGGTACAAGATGGGATTAGCCACACAGGCGACTGATTAGGAGAATCCCTTGGAAGGGGATGTGGGGAGGGAGCCTGAAGGGCTGGGAGACCCAGCAGATCGGGGCTGACCGTGGTCAGGGGAGAGGGAAGAAGAAGATTGAGTGGATCCTCAGTGTGAGTCTCAATGTGGCCTTTCAGGAGAGCCTTTCGTCTCCAGGGAATGGGCCCACACTAGCTTTCCTGCCACACCCAGCCGTTGGCAGGAGCCACCTGTAACAAGCCATGGGTTCCAGAGCACATGGGCCCATCTCCAGCAGTCAGAAATCTGAGTTACATTTTCAGGCCACAGTGTCATGAAAACGCCTCATCCTATTTTATGTTCGATGACCATGATTGCCATTATTCACAGTAAAAGGCCTTATTAAAGCATGTATTCATTTAGATAATATAAGATGGGAATTAATGTCTGTTTTAAACTAATGGCCAATGTCCTGCTTTATTTTAATATATTTCTGTCACTGTCAGAAAAAAAATATAAAATTGACTGCCATTCTTAGTGATTTTTTAACATTGATCTTGGCGTTCAGGCTAATGCAACAAGATATAGAAAAAAAGCAATGTGGATGGCCATTGTAAAGTTGGGAAAAAATGATAATTATTTTTGGATAAATATTACACAATGTTTGTATACTTCTAAAATGGAAGAGAAATAGCTAGTTAGTTGAATAACTAAGGCAGTTTACAAAATTAACAATTACAGAATGTGAAATTTAAAAGTCATTTAAAAAACATCCGATTCACAGTGGTAATGAAAACAAGAAATATCCATATGTAATCATTAAATGCAAGAAGTATATAAATAAACGTACAAAACTTTACTGAGAAACATAAAAGATTTTGGGGCTCCTGGGTGGCTCAGTCAGTTGAGTGTCCAGCTTTGGCTCAGGTCATGATCTCACAGTTTGTGGGTTCAAACCCCGCATTGGACTCTGTGCTGACAGCTCGGAGCCTGGAGCCTGCTTTGGATTCTGTGTCTCCCTCTCTCTCTGCCCCTCCCTTGCTTGCACTCGGTCTCTCTCTATCTCTCTCAAAAATAAATAAACATTAAGAAAAATTAAAAAAAAAGAAACACAAAAGATTTAAATTAATCTATAGACATTGCATGTTCTTTCAGGAGAAAACTGAATATTGCAAAATTGAGGATATGTTTCATGGTAATTCATATACAGAGTACAGTGTTATGATGAAAATATACTCAATTTTCCTATTTAATTACAAATTTTTATTAATTTAATTTAGTAAAATTATTCTAAAGTATTCTGAAAGGATGAAGAGGCCACAAGAGATACATCTAAAGAGTGCAAAAGAGAAAGGATGAAATAAGGTCAACATTACCATATTCAAAACTATAGTAATGAATAAAACGTGGTCTTGACTCTGAAAACAACAATAGGTTTATGGAACTGCATAACAAGGATAAATTCTAACATGATCAGAGGCAGCAGATACCAGTAAGGAAGAGGGATGTAATTCACATGTTCCCAAATAAACTGCAAATGGATTTGAGAGGCAAGGTTTCCAGGTGCGCCAAGGCAGCTAGTGGGTGCAAGAGAGAGGGAGAGGAGAGCTTCCTAAAAGAACTTGTGAGGACTCCCCAGAGAAAGCTTAACTGCTCTAAACTGGAGATCTTCCATTCATATCCAAATACACAAAATTAAAAGGCAAATAATACATTGGAAAAATATTTGCAACAAGCATATTGAATGAAAGCTTAATACTTTAGGGTGCGTAGAACTCATGTACTTCAGTAAAAAAATAACACTAAGCTTCAGTAGATAAGCACTCAAAGAGCAAGATCAGACAGTTAACAAAAGGGCAATAGGAGTGGCTAAGAGGAGGTGGAGGATGTACAGTCAAGAGCTAGAATCATGAGAATAATCAGTGTTGTTGAGTTTGTGGGGAGGACAAGACTCACGTGGATTGCTAATTGGTATATAAATGGGTGTAAGGCGTTTTGTGGAAGGCTCCTTGACAATATGTATTCATAGCCTGCAACTAGGCCGTGCTCATTCAGGCCCTATATTTCCGAAAGAAATTTAAAAAAATGCAGAAAATACCTTGTGTGTATGCAAGGATATTAGTCCTTTCATTATTGAATAGTGGAAACATAAACCGCCTGAATGTTCAAAATAGAGCAAAATGAACTCCATTATAGCATATTTCTAAAGAGCATCCATTAAGATTTATTTATGAAAAAAATTTTTGACAACATTGGAAATGTTTACATTTTATTGAAAAATTGGAATGCAAAATTATATATTCAATGTGTCTTTTTTTTTCCATTTAAATTGAAGTTAGTTAACATGCAGTGTAGTCTTGGCTTCAGGAGTAGAACCCAGTGATTGATCTCTTACATATGATACCCAGGGCACATCCCAAAAAGTGCCCTCTTTAATGCCCATCGCTCACTTAACCCATCCCCCCCACTCCCCTCCCCTCCAGGAGCCCTCAGTTTGTTCTCTGTATTTAAAAGTCTCTTATTATGTGCCTTCCTCTCTGTTTTTATCTTACTTTTCCTTTCCTTCCCCTTTGTTCGTCTGGTTCATCTGTTGTGTTTCTCAAATTCCACGTATGAGTGAAATCATATGATATTTGTCTTTCTCTGACTGACTTATTTCGCTTAGCATGATACCCTCTAGTTCCATCCACGTTGTTGCAAATGGCAAGATTTCATTCTTTTTCATTGCCGAGTTATATTCCATTGTATATATATACTGCATCTTCTTTATCTGTTCTTCAGTTGATGGACATCTGGGTTCTTTCCATAATTTGGCTATTCTTGATACTGCTGCTGTAAACATTGGTGTGCAGTGCCCCTTTGAAGAAATGGGCAGAAGGCATGAATAGACATTTTTCCAGTGTGTCTTAAGATAAAGTAATAGGAAAGAGTTGATGGCAAAGAACATAGCAAATTGGTTTATAGTGTTAGATTCTGGCTTATGGGTGTTGCTTTTTCTGTTTTATGCTTTTGATTGCTTTCACATTTTCCACAGTTTCACATTTTACACACTTTCTTATGAGTTTCTTTCATAATTAAAGGAAGGAAGGAAGGAAGGAAAGAAGGAAGGTGCTATGTGGAAACCAAATGTGAAATGTCTATTATAATTGAAGTCTAGAAGACTTTCTGGCAAATAAAATGTTTTCCTAGTGTTGGTCATGGCCACCTTTCCTAAATTAAAGTCTTTGCAATGAGCTGACATCAGGCAGGAACTCATGTTTTGGAAAGATGCTTTACAGTATAGCAGCATTGGTGAGTCTCATTATAAAATTCATTGCCGTGGAAAGTATTCCTCAAAAGACAGAATTCAAAACCTCTGTAAGAAACGGGCAAGGACCATCAAGATAATAACTGATTCAGGCAAAAATAATTAATGGATGCTAGAAGAAGTAGGTGAAAGTTTAAGAAGTAATAGTGTATTTACATAATCTCCAAATATCTCTCCACAAGACAGCTATTAATTACAAAGGATAAAATAGCTTTACAGTGTAGAAGCCTGGCAGATATCACCTTATCTAAGTAATTAAAGCTAACATCAGAAATGGGGTAATGATAGCCCACTATCACTGAATATGGTGGATGGAGAATTCAGCACCACTTCTTTGGTGTTCTGGCCCAAAAAGCAGAGCCTGGAACTGATCACAAGGAAACATCAGGCAAACTTAAGGTGAGGGACACTCTACAAAATCACTGGTCTTTACCCTGGAAGACTATCAGTATCATGAAATATGCAGAAAGATCCGTGATCTGGGATCTTGGATTTTCCTTTGCCATATATGATATTATTGAAAACATTGGTGAAATCTGAATAAGTTCTGTAGATTCAATGTTAATTTCCTAACTTTTATAATTATACCGTAGTTATAAAATAATAAGTTATAAAATAATTTCTTGTTTTTAGGAAAGACACACCAAACTAGGAGTAAAGAGTCTACAGATGACTTTTTAATGGTTCAGAAAAAAATTAGACATGCACACATATCAATATGCATAATTATATAGATTACATATGTATATATGCATGAATGTGTATGTATGTATACACACACACACACACAGGCAGAGGGAGAGAGAAATATTAACATTATTAGCATTTGGAGAATCTGTCTGAAATATATTAGGGAATTCATTGTAATATTCTTGCAACTTCAAGTCTGGAAGTATGCCAACATGGAAAAAAAAAAAGAAAAGAAAGAAAAACAATAAAGGAGAAAGTGGCCAGATGCTCGCACGCTCAGCTGAGCATTAGTACTTCTTTAGGGCCCTGGCTGGAGTGAGAAGGCTGCTCATGTCCTGAACTTCACCCTCCTTTCTTGATACTGAGCTCTCTGTCTCTCTTGGTCCTGTAGGTGCCATGGGTCTGGTACTTTCTGTATATTTTCCTCCCTAAATCTATTAACAACACTATGGAGTAGATGCAATCATAATCCTCATGTACAAGCGGGAACTCTGACATTTGGAGAGACTGAGTAACTTGCTCAAGATCCCAGAGCTGGAAAGTGGCAGAATCAGACTTAAACTCTGGCTTCTCTGCCTCCCTCTGCCCTTCTGCCTGTTCCACATCTGGGAACCATCTGTCTCTCCCATCACAATCCTTTCAACACCACTCTTTCTTTCTGGCTATTTACAACCCTAAAAGCATCCCTGTGGTCCTTACACATGATGTGGATTCACCAAATTGATTTGTACCAACACATGTTGCCCCATTTGCTCAGTGTGCTGCCGTTAAAATCACGTTGAAGTTCTGCCCTATTATTCCTTAAACTATGAGATTCTGGATAGGGAAGACGAAGCAGTGACCTATTTCATTAAGTCTCTAAATTTGAGGTCCTTAAAGCTCTTTGGTGTAGAATGAGCAATCTCTAACATTCCCTGGTTGTGGTTCGTCAGCAGCCCCTCCCGGCCATGGTAGACAGTGAAAAGAGACAAGACACTAACCTCTCCTGGCAGGTCTTCTCCCTCCTCCTGCCTCCCCATCCCAGCTGCTATGATCTCAGACTGCTCTTACTCTAAAGTGTAAATGCCTCCAGGAGGACCCCGTTTAAGTCTGTTAAACTCCAATTTTGTAATTGTGTTAGTGCCCTAAAGGGGACTTTGTGTTTGCCAGCTGGGAGATTGAAAAAGAGTCAAGACAGCAGATTCAAGTAGGAAATGTAGCCTTTGGATGGTGCAAGAGACTTATTTCCCTGTTTTTTTTGTTTTTTTTTTTTTTATGCTTTGAGGAAAAAAAGTAGTAAATACAAGAATTTAACTATGAGCCTTTATCAGCAAAACAGCACTGCCGCCACAGAGTGGAATCCAACATTCTCCCTTGTTAGCAAAGATTATTTTCTTTGTGGGAAATATTGAGGAGGGGAGGATACAATATGCATCCTGACATGATAACTACCGGGAGAAATTTGACCTGAGAGTTGACAGTTACTAGGGGAAAGTCATTGTAAAGAGCTTGAAAGTGCAGTGAAACCAGCAAGTACCCGAAACAGAAAGTAGAGGATTTGGTGGAATGGGATGGTTTGAATGGGACACAGGAGAGAAGGAAGATGTGTCTTCGATCCTTGCCACCTCACGAGTTTATGTTGGTGCTGAAACCTCTCCCTGACTCATGAAACTGAAAACCTTTCTTGCAGAGAAGGTCAGTTTAGGGGAATGCCGAGTGCTGGTTGGCGCAGAAGAATCTGGATGTGCCCCCTTCCATTGTGCAGTGGGGTCCAGTTCAAGAAGGGGGTAGAAATGGAGACTGGTGTGAGGCTGTGTTAGTCTGCTTTTGCTGGTTATGTTGTGAAACAAATATCCACACAATGTGCTTTTCCCAGGTAGGCTGTGAAATAAACATCCTTCTGCTACAAATGTTTATTTCTCCCTCATATCACATGGAGCCTGTGGGTCAGCTGCTGCTGTCCTTCAGTTTGTGGGTTGGGTTTTTGAGGCATAGGCTGGAGGCCTAGTCTAGAACTGGCACGTGCTGTTGTTGGGGAGAGAACAGGAGCAAGGGGGTTGGTGTAAACCCATGACACCTCGTAAAACTTCTTGCTGGGAAGTGAACATCACGTGTAATTGGCCAGAGCATTTTACATATTCCATGACCACGTTCGCAGCGTGTGAGGTGGATGTATATGGTCTTCCTACAGGCAGCATGAACAAGTCTCATGGCAGACAGAGATGTTTGATCCCCCCACAGAGGAGAATGGAATGATTGAGGGGCATCAGCAAGTGGTGTTACTGTCACAGCCAACTCTCCTTCCATTGTTAAATTAAACATCTACTTGTATTCATTTATTCTGACAGAAAACATGAGGTCTTAGGATCAGTGACAGACTGATTTCTTGGCGATCTTACCATCCCCATGGGATGACGTAATAGGAGCCAGATGTCCCCCATGCAGGCAGAGGTTTGTGCCACAGGAGAGATCCCTGAAGTTATGAATCCCAGAGCTTATATAGGTGCTACTGGAATATTTGGCTGCCTTCCTCTCTGCAGAAAGGAAGAAAGACCTTTGTTCTGGAATACAATGAAATCCTTTCCAAGGAGAGGAACCAAAAGACTCTGGGCTTATACACCTGCATGTAAACAGATGCTTCCAGAGGAGGTGGGATTACATCTTTCCAGAGGTCTCTACCTTTAGGGTGGCCATGAATCACCCTCAAACCCAGGTATCAGTGCTCTTTGCTCAGAAACCCCTAACGACCAGAAACATGATAATATTCATAGAGTATTTTCCCCAACACTCGTGCTTTTTAATGTTCTGAGTTTTGTTGTTAAGTTTTAGTAGACCCACATTTTCAGAGGTGGAGATGAGAACCCCTCTGGTTCACAGTTCTCAGTAGGTGAATATTCTCTGGCTGAAATTCTGAGACCAGAGTGAAAATCTAACACTTGTCTTCCTATCCCAGCTGGTGGACATTATTGGGTTAGATATTACATCTGGAAACTGTTCATGTTTATACACACCATCAATGTGGAGAAAGTAAAGTTACTGAAGAAACTGCAACTTGGATATTACAATTTTTCTTGCCTCATGAGCCCTCAACATCTTAGCATCGAGTGACACAATTTGCTTACATTTAGTCCCCAGGGCTTTTGAGATGCTGTTGTGGAAAAGATAAGTGACACACAGTCGCATATATCAGGGTCAGCATATGCCTATGGATTCAATATCTTTATGGATCATATGTTCAAAGAAAAGCTGCTATTGCTTGTTTTTCAATGTCTGAGAAACTCTTCTGTGTGTCTGTAGAGTCTTAAAATGTTAGCCAGTGCACTGAAGGAGATGGCGGTGATATTCAGTTACCAGACTGACTGACTGGTAGTGATGGAGGTCACTGGATGCATCTCCCTCCCCCAAGTACAACTTCTATGAACATAATTTTGTGAAAAGTTTCCGAAATGATACCAGATGATAGTGCTCTGGAGCCTAGAAATAGTGATCGATATATCTGTCTCCAGGACTGATTTCTAGGACATAGGGTTTGACTGGGGCCCGGAAGACCAGGGCTAGACCTCTGCCAGGCCGCACATTCCACCTGCCCTCTGTAGCTCTGGGCCAGCTCCAACCCACATCCTGGCCTCCATTTGCTCCTCTCTTCCTGTTTTCATTTGGGGTCCTCCCCTCCCCAAAATGCAGTGGAGCTGGAAGTGGACTTAGAGATACAATGGGCACAACGGGAGCTCTGATGACCATGATAAACAAAAGATTTGCAGAGAGACATGAAAACAGGTTACGGTGTCTGGCAAGGGAAAGAGAAGCTGCTTCATACTCTCCAGCAGGAAGTTTCATTGCAGGTATTTGAGCAGGTAAGCCGCGGCAAGCATCCCCTTCAGTCTGCAAGAGCTGCATGTGATGAAATGGCTGCTCGATGAACAGAAGCTTAGCTAGAGGCATTACAAATGAAATGTAATACAGCCTTGCCCATGACAATGCTCCGCTCTCCAGAATTCTGACCAAATTCTCACCCTCCCACTGCTCATGCCACCTTTGTGTCTGTGCTGGATTCTTGCAAGCTGTCCCAACCTCCTCCCTTGCCTCTCCTTCAGTGTGGTCTTAAACCGGCGGCTAGAGACACTTTGCTCATTGCCAGCCAGGTCGTGTCACTTCCCTGCTTGGAGCTCTCCAGTGATTCCCCACCCCGCTTAGTGTGGAGACCAGAGCACTCCCACTGAACAAGGAAACCTAGCACCACCCAGCCCCATGCTACATCTTCAACTTCATTTCCTACCATTCTCCCCTCTGGTTTCTTAGCTCTGGCCACACTGGCCTCTTTGCTGTTTCTCAAAACAAGGAAACAAAGAATGAAAAAAATGCACTTTCCACCTCAGGACCTTTGCACTTGTTCTCTCTGACCAGAACCATCTTACCCTAGACATTTCCTTGGACACTTTCTTTTCTTCCTTTTGTTCTTTACTACAAATCTTCTT
The DNA here is from genome assembly GCF_018350155.1 of Leopardus geoffroyi. NCBI lineage: Eukaryota > Metazoa > Chordata > Mammalia > Carnivora > Felidae > Leopardus > Leopardus geoffroyi. Next base: position 71,425,007 of record NC_059331.1, on the reverse strand, counting down.
TCCTTTGAGAAATCTAATCTAAAATGCCACCTCCTATCTACATCTTAACATTTCATTTCTGATTTATTATTTTGCCTTAAAATTTCCTACCCTCTAACATGTGTATTTTACTTATTTATTTCCAAGGGGCTTTTTTGTTGCTCTCTCCTCTCAAACATAAGCTGCACAGCCAGGCTCGTAGTCTGTGATGGTAACTAACAATGCCTCCTCATCTCCAGTGCCTGGTGTGTGGTTAGCCCTCAATGAACACTTGTTGGATATGTGACTGAATGAAAAGACTCCTCCACATGAGGCCCTAGAGAGAAATGGATGCACAAGAGATGAAAACAAATGTTAGGTCACTTTGTGACTATCCAGGTTTAGGCAGCAGACCCAAAGTAAGGTCCTGTTGGTCCACCTAATCTTGTTGGCTCAAGATTGATCAGCAAATCAGATCAATCCCTGCTAGAGCCATGGTCCTGACTCAAGCCTTGACCACCGTGGTACATGCAAGCCCAGCCCCAGCACACCTGCAGGGAGAAGACCTGGGTAAGGGAGAGCCCTCACCTGGAACCAGGCAGAGCCTTGCCCAAGGGGCTCCAGAGCTCTCCCTCTGGGACACTGTAGGAAGGTAGAGCTCACTCCCTGGGGGAACCCTACAGAGAACCACCTGCCTCTACCTCAAGAGTGGCTGGAGGGAAGGAAATGTTGGCCCTTTATACTGGGGAATGTAGGTAGGAGTCTGCCCTCCTGGCTGGTGATGAACCCCAGACCAGCAAACATGTTGATATTTGGCCCCACATGTAATAAAACATGATAAAACGTGAGCATGAAGACTAGGCTGATAACAAGAATCTGAAGGAAAAGGAAGGGAATAGAGTGCCATAATCATAAAACATGCAGAATTAGAAAGGCATCCATTGGCCCAAACCCATGATAATTTTAGAAACCATCTTGCAATCTTAACAAAGAAAACCTGAACTGCAAATAGCAAGGACTTTGTGGGACCTGTGTGAAGAAAGCTATGAATGTTAATTTTTAAAAAAACAAAATAGGAATTTAATAAGTGGAGAAACAGATCATGTTCTGGGTTGGAATAACTTAAAGTTCAAACCCTTATCATATTCATCTGTTAGTTTAACTTTATTCCACTGACAAAATCCAGAGGATTTTCATGTTCTAGAATGTGGCCAGTTGAGTGTAAGGATTGAGTTCCATTGAATCTTCAGTGGGAATCCTCTGTGTGGGTATTGCAAGCATTCCCCTGGTTCCTGCCTTGTCAGTGCCTTGTGATAAACATAGGGCTCTTATGGCATTTCCCCATGCTTACCTTGGGTCCACAGCAACCCTGGTTCTCCAGATTCTAGACAAATAAAAATGCAAGCATTGTTAGGAGATTTTTGAGAAGAATATATTTCAAAAATTAACAAAGGGGGTACTTGTGCTATCCAATGTGATAAATTGTCATACATATATAGTAAATAAGTGTATATGTTTGACTCTGGGTACATGTACACACACACATACCACAAACCTGAAAACTTAATGTGTCAGTATAGGAACAGAAAGGACAATCAAAGAGATTGAGACTCTTGCAATACATATGAGTTTATTAAAATGTTTAGTGATTTCTAATATATTAAACGATTTCTTAACACATAGCCCTTGGAAAACTCTTTGTAAGGGTCAAAACCGAAAATGAAGGAGACGGCAACTGTTATAAACCATACACAAAGATAAGTTTCAGAAGAATTAGGCTATGAAGTGGAAACTAGACTAAAAAATAAAAAAGAACAGGGCAAACAAGGTGTTTAACTGAGGAGAACAGGGTTCCAGGAGGTATATCCCCATTAGTGTCATAAAGGTATTACCGACAAAAATAACTTTTCAACACTGAGCAAGGACTGCGCAGACCCCCCTCCACTCTTAAATTCAGTGAACCAAGACGTCTTGCATACTCAGGTGATGGGTCCGTGTGTTGGTTCCTTTAGGGCAGGGTCCAGGTATGTATGCGCTCCAGAGCCCCGATGCCCGGGTCTGAGTCCTGGCCCTGCTCTTTATTCTTTGTGTGACACTTGGCAAGTTACATAACCTCTCCATGCTTCTGTTTCCTCACCTATAACATGCAGACAGTCATAGCAACTGCCTCTGGGGCGGCTGCGAGGGTTAGGGAGTTCTATAGGTAAAGCACTTAGAACGGGGCCTGGCACGTTGGAAGCCATAGAAATACTAGATATTAGCTTTCATGACGGCATTTTTCCAATGCCAAAATGATGCCAGGCAAGTGGTGAATGGTTAATAAGTGAACAACTCTGACTCTCTAAGGATACAAGCAAGCCCCACCCCTCTAAGACCACCGGTGACAGATTTTGGAAACAGAGGCAGAAATGCAGTTCACCAGCCTTTTTCTTCTGCCACTTGGAGCATGAAAAAGCACCGTGCAGGACAAAGTCTGAACATACCCGTGATGGGTGAGTCAAATAAGCTATTGAAAACAGGGCAAATGAGCTCCTAGCTGCCGAGGGCAGTGTTAAGCCCATATGTTTTGCATAATTCTGCCCCCATCATATTGCTTATTGTACAAAGAAAATGTTTTGATAGTCTGTCACTGAAATCTGTTTTTAATGAAAACATCCTGGGATCAGCTATTATTCTTAGAAGACAGCTTTGTTGTGGAGTTAGTCAAGTATGGAGCTCTGTTATGAGGATTTCCCCGTCACAGATGTCCTGCGGCTGGAACATGAAGGTTGAGGAAAAGCAAACAGCCGTGGGCTGAACAGCAGTAAATCTCAGCCCTGGGAAGGATGGAAGTGGTAAGGCGGGGACCCAGCTCAGGGCCATGAACACTGACCCTGGCGCGAGGGCTGCTGGGGGCTGCCTCCACCCTGCCCTCACCACCTTGGCCACCAGACTCAGCTGCACGCCTTCTCCTGGCATTTCCTCTCTGCTGCTCAGAGTTGGGGTCTGAGGAAGAAGGTGCTGGATGGAGGAGGCTGCATTCACATATTTATGTTGCCTGCTCATGGAGTTGGAACTGTCCCTGTGAGGACAAACTGGCCGTCTCTGGGGCCAGCCTTTCTTAGAACCAGCATGAGTCCATCATGTTGGGAAGAAATAGTCACTAGGGAAGTTTGGTGAACTTGGGAGTCAAGACATCTTTATTTTCCCTCTGTGTATCACTGTTTTTCTTTTTTTAATATATGAAATTTATTGTCAAATTGGTTTCCATACAACACCCAGTGCTCATCTCAAGAGATGCCCTCTTCAATATGTGCATCACTATTGATAGAAATTTGGTCACGGTTATGCTAGAGACCTGGAAAAATATATGCACAAATGAAATTAAAAAATATGCTGATGAAGTGAATATAAAAAATGAATGGCTCACAGGTTCAGCCACCAAGTCCGTGTTCTTTGAGAAAAGCCTCGCCAGTTTGTCAAAGCCTTTTTTTTTTTTTTAATTTAAGAGAGATGATCTATATGAGTGGTGGGGCCTGAGAATCTGGAAGGCATTATAAGTCATTAATGACAGGAAGTGATGATTTAGGTAGTGGCTCATGAAGACACCTCCTCTCAGGAAGACAAATTCAAGGAGAGTAGTTCTTTAAGGTCATGTGATAGTAAATCTTATATGTCCTGAAGATGCAAATGGCATCAAGACAAGGGGCTGAAAGAAAGGAGCTCAGGATGAAGCCAGACTGGTTAGCCCCCCAGTAGTGCTGACACCCACCAGCCTCATGGTCACAAAATTGGTAACAGGACCAGATTCATTTGTGTCAATGCACTGTCAACGCTGACTGTTAGCAGAGGACACCTTGCCTTTGGGACACAACACGAGGGAAGATCTGGTGACACAGCATGTTCCTGGGAGCTCTCAACCAGAATCATCTTATTAAATCAGCGAATGTAATATTCTGATATCCAAGAAGAAATAAGCTTTAAAAAATCTCATTCAAAACACGTACAGTTGAGCTTAATTTGTCCTTGCAGGCGGGTCTGTCGTGTTGTATTTGGAACTGCCCACGTGCAGCTTGGCATCTCCTGTTGGAATTCAGTCGATCCTAATTGTCAATCATCCATTCTGAGGACAACCTAAAATAATTGATAGACATGATTGCAGTCTTTTATGGGGAGTGATTATGCTGGTTGACCAGCTTTCTGAGGATATCAGATACATCCACTTAAAGTGAGTGTAAAGTCTTTTTAAATATCACAAGCCTCCTCGGAAGGCCAGCAACTCTGGGCTTCTTTTCCAGGATCCCCACCCCCAAGCCAGTGGGACCTGCTGGGACCGGGCCACCCTGAAGGTGGCCCCTTGGCCAGGCTTCCTTCAACCCACTTCTTAGAAAGAAGAAACCCACTCCCAACCAGAATCTCTAGCTTTCTTCAGGGGTAGGTTTATGAGTGACTTTTTATTGTACTGTCTGTATGGTTTGGGAATTTAAATACCAAATGTACATTGTTTCTATAATTACAAAAAAAAAAAAAGGATTTTCCCTTTTATCCATTTCACCCATAATGATATTGATCTCTTCCTCAAAACCCTTTACTTCCTAGATGCAGATGGAAAGGAACAGGGGAAAAGCAAAACAACAAAAAAAATTTTTAGCACATTATAAATCACTGTGGTATGCTTTCTGTATTAGTTTTCAACCTTGACTCATTTGGGTAGGGGCAGGATTGATACTGGCCCTGGATTAACATCTTATATGGTTTATTTGATTTTTAATAATGGTAGCTTCCACCCACGTGACCTGGAAGCAGTGTTCTGCCTTTCAGCCTTGACCCCACGATGGGGCTGACAGAGGGTTAGTTTCCAGGGCGCTTGCATGGATGTTGGGTCCTCAGAGGGCTGAATCAGGGACCGTGAAGGAGCGTTCTTGTCAAGGGCTGTGCTTGTCTGCTGTTAGGGCTTCTGACTCAGGCCCTGCTGCAGTGGTCTTCAAAGGCGTCCTTCCCATTTGATTTTCCTGTTGCCCTGTAAGGTGGACTCCAAGAGTGTCCCTAAGGTTCCTAGCCCCTGGAGTGCAGTAGGAGAAGTGGATATAACCTCTTATAAATGCTCATGCATTTGAAGGAAGAATTATCTAATCTCAGGTTACTTACAAGGTACAACTTTGTTGATCCTTAATACTGTCAATTGTCTTTTCCTCCACTTGAAATCTTTGAAGAGCGTGGACAGATCTGTAAAGCCTGGATGGGCCAAAGGCAAAGAGTAGAGCACTTTCCTGGTTGCGTTCATGTAGACGGTCACTTGGTCCCCATTTCATTCCTTAACCTGCTTGGGTTCTAGCTTATTCCTGATGGAGGAGGTTCCATCCAGGAGGTCCTGGCTGGTGGGGTGCCATGAGATTTGGGGATCTAGAGCCGGATCCTTTTTAATCCCCGTTCACTTTACTTATAAAGTCTTCACTCTGCTATTCTTCTTTGCCAGTGTCAAGTTTTGCTGCTAAACTATTAGTAAACTGTAAAAAAACAATTTACAGGAAACTATAAAGTAAAATAACCAGTCTTCCCCCAGGTTAAGTGCTAAATTGGTAACGTGTAATTTGAATGGTCTTTTTTTTTTTTTTTTCTGTTCTGCTTACTCTTCAAATGCGCATGTGTATGTTTGATTAATTAGATCAACATTTGGTTAAGGACAGGTGCATCAAGAGGCTTCTTTTCTGTCTTCTAAAGTCTAGACTGTGAATTCCTCAAGGACACAGATGTCAGTCCCCCATCGTTCAGCAGTTCTTTCATCTGTCCTAGTCTCACTGCACGTGGTGAGCAAGCCTGTGTTCCAGGTCTGTGCTCAGCACTGAGGACGGTAGCCCAGCTCCCACAGAACTTCGGGTTGACTTTAAACAAAATACACAAATAGTTCTTTAGAATTATTTTCAAAGACACTAATGTAAGTACCAGGTATTGTTCTAGGGACATTTGTTCTGGGTGGGGAGCCCAGAGGTGCGAGGACGAGAGGTTGCGGAGAAGGAGGACTGAGGGAAGCATGTTTCAGACAGAGGGAACAGCATACTGACATCTGCCAGAAAAAGAGGAGTACCTCCGAGCAAAACTCCCCAAGTGACTGGGATGTCATGCATGGGGTGGAGAGAGACAGACAGTAGGGCCAGGGAGGAGGAAGGGCCAGATCCATTTTCCATGCTTGTATGAAATGTCTCCTCTTGTCTCAGACTTTAGCCTAAAGGAAGTGTGAGGCCATTAAAGCTACAATCTGATGTCCTTTTATAAGAATTCTACCTGTTGTACAGAATGTATACGGGGCATGGGCAGGGTGGGGAGACTTAGATTGGGGAGGGGAGAGGCTTGGGCCATGACGAAGGAGTAGAAATGGATTCTTAGAATGGTTAAAAAGTAGTAGCAAAAGTTATTGACAGGGAAAAAAAGAGTTACTGGCAGGGAGACCCAGTGGAGAAGGAATTGTTACTGAGTATGGGCTTTGGTGGGGAGCATCAGGTTTAAGGATAAAGATCCTGAGTTCCTTTTGCACTGTGTCTGGGGGCTGTGAGAAGCCCCAGTGGATGTTGGTTTGGAGCTCGGACAAGAGCTTTGAGCTGTCAGGGAAATTTGGGAATTGTCAATGTTAAGAGAGTAATTGAGGCCATGGAAGGGAATATGGGCCCCTAGTGTGAATATGGAAGGGTCTGAGGGCCTCCAACATGGAAAAGGGTGAGTGAGGAAGAGCCTGTAAATGGAGCAGGGCTGGGGAAGCCTGAAGAGCAGCCATAGGGAAAGGGGTGAACACCACGTTGTTTTCTTACCATTGAGAAGGCATGCAGTGCCCGGCGTGTGTTAGGGAGGGGCACACAGCAGGATCTGAGTACATGAGTACGTGTACCTTAAATTCTCTGACTCTCCCCTATGCAAATCTGCTCACACCAGGGCTGAGAATATAACCTACACATGCAGAATGCAAGCTTGCGACTTGTTTCTTACCCAAACCCATTTGTCAGCAAAGCTTTAGGTTTCACTGGGGTTTTTGGAAAGCTGATATCATATACCACTTTTTTCTGGAGTATAAGACCATATCGGTTACTTTCATAGCAACGTTAACTTAATCAGAATAAAGACCCATGAGCCACAGTGACACTGGGATTGATAGGACCCTGGTGGAATACTGTCAGCAATTTTCCTATGCCTGGCATGTCTCCATTCAACTCCTAATTTTTGACATGGTTTCTCTGTACTCAAGTGCAGACGTTGTGACCAGTGATGGCTATCTGGGGCAATACTCTACTGGGCACGTAAGGGACACTGCTTCCTCTTGAATCTTTCACATCCGAGTAACTGCGCTGAGATGAGTCAGTGATATTTCCAGCAGCTTAACTATAGATCAGGTTCCTTTGTGGTTGAGGGAGTCTTACAAGTGGAGCATGTCTGAGGACGTCTTTAGGTAGTTTTCTCAGAGGGCTGGGGAAACAGATCTCCCCCTCCCCGCAAGCCCCACACCAAATCTTTGCTTTCTGAAAGGGACAAAAAGATTTCTTTCTAGTCCTGTGATTCTCACTCCTTAGCATTAAGTTTTAAAATCTAAATCAAATGACTCATGACATAAAAGAATGTTGTTTGCTACCTTTTGTCAATTTTATGGAAATGATTGTGATCCTTGTGTAAGTTTTCCTTTTACATGTTGGTTGCCTGAGCCAGGTACCTCGGTGGGGGTGGGGGCACGGCATTCTTCTTTTGGGTAATGTCGCTGATTTTGTTTGCTCGGGATACACGCTGAGTTAACCTCGTTGGACTTTTCCCCAGGAATTGATGCGCGTGCACGTGGTGGGTCATTATGCTGCTGCACCTCTGTAGTGTGAAGGTCAGTGTGTTTTTCTGATTATAAGAACCCATCCATGTCATTCCATTATAAACCCACGCCACTCATAATGGAATGTGCCTCAGCCCACAGGCCACGGTGGTCGCCCGGCCCGGGAACTCCCACCAGCGCAGCTCGGACATTTGAGATCCATCACCCGTCCCTCCCCTGCCACCTGCATCTACCCCTTTTTGACTGTGCTCCATTCTGAGATGATGTTCTTTGCATGTCAAGTTTCCCTTGTGTGATGTGAACGTACGGTTGTCGCAAGTGAATTTGTACCTGGAAACGAGCACTCTGTGATGGTCCTTCCCAAATTATAGTGGAGCACTCTGCTGGGCTGTGGGGAATTGCCTTATAGTTGATGCGAATGCATGGAAATTCACCTGGAGACCAGAGCAGCAATCTCTCCTGCTGCCTCGGTCAAGCCAGCCACCAGGAGTTTGCCAGTTCATTGCAGGGGGGCTCTTGTAGCTGGGGGGGAGGGCTCTCCTGGGAAGGGCTTTCCCCAGATCCCCGCAGACTTTGTGCCAAGTCCCCTCCTTCCCATATCTCACAGCCTTATAACTTTCAGTGACAGTCTTGGTTTACAATAATCACAGCTTATATTACCCGGACACTCTGTGTCATGATATGTGTTAGATGCTTTTCTGCATGAATCCTCTCTACCTGCCACAATCTGAAGAGGTAGGTATGACCATTGTTCCCGTCTTATGTTCTAGGGAACTGGGTATAGAGGGCTCTGTCACTGCTGAGTCTCTGGGTGGGTAAGTGAGGAGCAGGTCCGTGCCTGTGTGAGCTGGAATCTCCATCCACAGGCCCTACTGTGGCAACCCTTAAAGGAGGCTTTTGTTTAAAAAATAATTAAAAGCTCACATCTGCATGGTGCTTTGCAGATGTGCTAAACATAGCCACGTGCATATTCAGCCAATCCCTGAAATGGCCCTGCAGTAAGGGGACCAAAGCTCTGAGATGTTCAGTGTGCATCTTGGCATTTTTCAGCTCACAGGAGGCAAGAAATCTTCAGACTGAGGTCCTCTCTCCCACCACGGGGCACTGTTTCCAACTTGCTCACAGGGAGCGATCTTAATTAGCAAGTTTAAGGCAGCACACTTAGAGAATGAGCGTTTTCAGTGTTGTGTTCAAGAAGCATAAATCACTACTTAATCACGTGCTGCCAAATGTACAGGGACAGTGACAGGGCAGCAATTTCAAATTTTAAATGTTAAACTTTTTTCCTGTTGTGTCTCTGAGTTTGTTGTGCTGTCGAGCCGCTGCTTTATTTCTCTGAGTTCACTGAGCCACCCATCCCCTAGTTTTCCCCACGTGGGGAAGGCTTGACTTTTGCTAAGAGAATGCTTTCCCCAATGCACAGTGCTCTTGTCTTTTTACATTCCCCTGGGACTTCTGAATGGTCTCTTTGGCTATAAAGATACAGGAGGAAGTCGTAAAAAATACGTTTTGGATGCATTTTACATTCTAGGAGAATGTTCTCACTTCCCTCTTTTCAGGAGGGGGATCATTGGAAAATTAGGGCTTTCCCATCCCAGGAAATCTCAGCTTATGTGCCTCTTCAGATATATACGGTCTGCCTTGAATGTAACCACGAAGCTAAGTGTGCATGCAAACAATCTCAGGGGATTGTATTCAGTGATCCGGGAAATACGGTGGCCAAATATTCTCCCTCATTATTTATGTGAGTGAGCTCTCCCTGAGTAACAGGAGGGAGAAGACAGAGATCAGGACTGGTGGTCCCAGAGGACTTAGTTTGTGAAATGTAAGCATAACCACAGCCTCCTACACAGCAATGACACTAGAAACCTACAGGGACCGAACACAGCAACCTTATTTCCAGTTTCTGTGGAAAATCAGTGCAAAACTCCTTGCCCCACAGTGCATGATAAAGGAAATGTTACAGCCCCATTACTTTTGTGGTTTTTGTTTCGATCTTCAAAACTGAAAATGATCCCAAGGTGCCCTATGCCTTTCTATAATATTTTCCAAGATTCATTCAACATGATCCAAAATAAGTCTGCATTACTAGCTGGATTTATAAAAATATCTGGAGATGAATAAGGGATCACTCAACTGACCATTTAGTGCAGATACACTTTTCAGCTTCTGGAATGATCCTCAGCAGGATGAATGCTCATCTCTCAAAGAAGCCCAGATGAGGCAGACTTTCACACTAAGACTAGTGGTTCCAACTAGGGGTCTGTCTCATCACCAATTGTAACTTTGCGTGTGCAGCTTGGCCATCTGCATTTTGAAAAAGTCTCTGGGGGCGATTCTTATATGCACCCCTGTTTGAGAACGGCTGGCGAAAATTGATGGGATCTCAGCCTCTCTGTGTCTGTGAATGAGAGTGGAACAGAAATTTACACTGCAGATCTTTAGGGCACAAAGAGGATCTTGTTGCTTGAAGATAAGCTTCCTGAAGCCTGTAAAAGGTCCTTTTTGGAAAAGCAAACGAATAGACTTTAGGACTTACACATTGCAATGACTAGCACCTCTGTGTCTGTTGGGTCCCCTAGAACATAGATACTGGTTGTGCGAGCGAGAAATAACACCTGTGAAAGAAAAAAGGAGGAAGTAGAATTGGGCTGGGAGTTGCAGCCTGACCGTCTTCCACCCAGTGGGACCCCCAGGAGCAAATCTGTCTGCAGAAACACCTGTGTTGAATGGGGAACAGCCAGGCCTTTGGACCCCCACCAAGCTCAGGGCACCCTGAGAAGATCATGATCACAACTCATAAGCAGAGCTGGACCTGAAGGAGTTGTCCGCTATAAGCAACGAGTCCTTATCTCTATTGTTTGCCCCACTCTCCGGAGACTTTAGAAAAATCAGTGCTTCTGGGCTTTTCAGAGTTTGGTCAGAAGCAGCTAGAATAGGGAGGCAGAACGAAGATGTGGTTCTTTGCTGGAATTCGCCACCTTCCTGGAGGGAGAGAGGGGAATGGAAGAAATAGGGAGACAGACTTGGCTCATTAGATTTCTCTCTGTGTCAGGGTATGTGCTAGAAGGCAGGACTAGGAAGAGTAGGGCATTAAGACTTGAGGGATCTTAAAAACTTCTCATGTAGGAAGTGAAGCCCAGAGAGGCTGTGTGCTGCTATCCCAAATTGTCCAGAGAGGCAGAGCTTAAGGAAGCCCTGGAGTCAGACCCTGCTCCACCAGCTTCACGTCTGCCCATGACTACACACTCCTCCGGATACAGAATATTCTTTGTCTGTTCGTTCTCCTTGACCCCAAACTGCGTATGATAAAAGAAATTATATATCTTCATAACTTGAGTGTTTTCACATAAGTCTTCCAAATGAAAAATGATCCCAAAGTTTCCTACACCTTATCTCCACCCCATTACATGCTGGAGGTAAGCTCTGTATCTAGAATGTATGTATTAGTAGACGGAGGTATGGATCCTTGAGCATCTGAAGCCCACAGCTGGCTTACTGAAATACCCACTGTTTCTCAGTCTTGCTTTTCAGTTATAGTGCCACTCAGGCATAAATGAAAAGTCATCGGAGGCCTTTAATTCCACCCCACAATTTGTTATCTTGACACCAGTAGAAAATCAGCAATAGCAAATCATTAATTCTCTACATTTATCGATTTGGGAACTCAGTTGAAAGGTCCACTGCACCCCTCCTGCCCCTCCTCCCCCTCTCCCTCCTCCTCCTCCCCTTCCTCCTCTACCTCCTCCATCCCTCATAGATTTCAGGTTCCGAAGTCCTAACCACTGTATTGCAATAACTACTGAAGATATAAGCGCTAAATCTCCTGGCACGTGAAGCCACAAGCTCTAGATTCACTGAGTTGGGGACCACCAGGCTCTCCCCCTAGCCCTTCTCCAGTCACTGCCTTGAATTCAGCTTTACTGGATGATGAGAGAGCAACTGTGTAGTCTAGCACTGCTAGTGGGTGAGCTGAGTCATGCCCTTGGCCGAGTCAAGGCACTACGTCAAGGAGACCAGTATCTTTGGGTGAATCTGGAAGGGACCTGATCTGATGAACAAGGCCTCCTATAGGGGCTGCTTGCCCTCTGCCCCCCAACAGGTGACGGGCACCCCCCTCCTCGCCTCCCTCAGAACTCGGATCATCTGGGGAGTATCGACACTGCCTGATACCTGGGGGGAGCTCTGCCACCAATATTTTCCCGTGAGGAAGCAGCAATCTCAGCACAGAAATAAAACTGTCCTGCTGACTTGCCCAGAGCCTGTCCCAATAATTGTTCCAGGCGTCATCCTGACGCAGCAGCCCCAGCAGACCAGGCCCCACAAGCTCAACTCTCTCTGTGAACCATGCCCAGCAGGAGCAGAGCTGCCAGCACAGAGCAAGGCTGTGGCACTGGACAACCTCTCGGTCTGCTCTTAAGAAGGTGTCTTGTTTTGAATACATAATCTGTGCTGTTCTTTCAAAGTAAGTGCTTTTATAAAAGGTCTGGACTGTCCTTTAAACATGTTTTTCTCTCACTTAAAGGGAAGTGTATTTCTAGTCTCTTTGTGGACTCAACTTGAGAGAGGGAGACAGGTAGGGGAAGGATGCTTTTGTGTGCAACTCAAAGACTGGTTTAAACTAGGGCATGCACGTTGCAGGGCCGTTTTCCTCAGACAGCAGCTGGCCAAAAACGTGTGCGAGTAGCTAATTGTTTTGAGCTTTGCTGGTTTGAAGTAGCACGGAGTAAGTGCCTTAGTTCAGGCAAGGGAGTGCCAGCTTTATATGCAGCCACAAATGAGACGCCCCCCTTGCTCGGTAGTGCCAGATTTAGAACCCGAATTTTCTTTTTCAGCAAGAACAGGAAGTCCCTTGGTACGGATTTCTATCCCCTTCTGCTCGTTTGCATTGTGTAGAAGGAATTCTTCGAGAACAAGGCATCGCTGGTGTCCTGCTGCTGTCTGGGTACCGTGCTGTGTGTCAGCAGATGTGGGTTCTGGGTTTGTTTGCTTAGCTGTGCTTTCTTAACGAAGGTCCTTGTTTTACACGATTTCAAACAGTAAGTCAGTGTTTTCATGATCACAGCTAAGTATATACCCTGAGTGGATATGTATTTTTTTTCTTTGTCTCTTGCAGGGGTTGTTTTGTTTTGTTTTGTTTTGTTTTTTGGGTTTTGTTTTGTTTTGTTTTTTTTACAAAGTAGAAGTAGGGTTTTAGAGTATTTTATTCCCTGTAGAAATTTTGGATATAGATTATCCATGTCACTCTGGTGTCATGAACTGCTAGGAATTAGATGTCAGACCCCAGAATAAAGGTCCTATGGGACAGGCTCATCTGATGTGGATGCTGCAGATGGAGACATCGACAGTCATTCATAATTCACTTGGCAAGTATTTATTGGGCAGGGTCTGACCACACTATGTACTAGACCCTGTTGTGTGGGAGACACAGCGGCGAACAAACAGGCCCCTGCCCTCATGAAGATTCCATTCTAGTTGGGGGAGGGGAGGCACCAGAAATTAAAGTAAGTATACAGCATGATGTCAGGAACTGGGAAGTTCTAAGAGGAAAGAGAGAGCAGGGTAAGGGTAGGTGGAGAAGAGAGGCCCCAGGGACACCCTGTGTTTGTCTGCTTGGCCATTGCAACCCACCTTTGGGTACAATCTCCAGAAGCCCATGCTGACCCTGAACTTGCATAAAAACATAACCCAGAGGTCATCACCTCTATACTCCCTGACAAGATTATTTTATTTGGCCACCAGTGTTTTTGTCGTTGTTGTGGTTTCTATTTTGGGACAGAGTTTGATTTTGTAGATGACAGTATTAAAAAAAAAAAAAACAGTTCTGTATAAAAATTCAAAATCTGAGCCTCTTTTGAAGAAAAAAACCTAAAGTTCTTACATTACATGACCCACATTCTGCTTGGCGGCAATTTTCAGGAGCCGAGTGAGGGGGCCCCTGTTAGGTCGGGGGCCTATGACCTTCTGACTGTCACTGCTCCCACTTAGCTCACCTCCTGCTGGCCTCTGAAGGCAGCTCTGGCTTCAGCCCATTTTGATGCCAAATTTGATTCCATTCCTCACTGGGTGGACACCATGGAGCTTTCTCCTCCTTCCTTGTCTCACATAGGCCAGCAGAGCAGGGGACTCAGTGCAGTCGACACTTGCTTCATTGGTGACAGTTGCAGGTCTAAATAACTAAGACGATTTGGAGTGATGGGTTCGTTACACTCCTGCCCACTCTCCAGTTATTTCATCCTTTGTCCTTTATCAGTTCAGCCTCCCAGATCCTTCCCAGACTTTCTCTCCCCCCCAAAATGTAATTAGCCAAAGCATGTTATTTTGTTCCAGTTACCGTTTCTTTCAGTTTGATGCGGTTTTTCAGAGACTGATGCCACTCATTACCTGGTAAGAGTGTGACCACAGGAATTGCAAGAGGCCGCGTCCCCTGAGTTCGAAGTGGTGCTCAAGGGGCACGTGCCCTGGGATCCTTGGCTCGCTCCCAAGAATGTCAGCGTTCAGGAGTGTCCTCCTCCTTCTCTTAACCGGATCAACCAGGGTTGGCCTAGAATTCACTCATTTGACTTATACAGGATGTTTGCAAGTGTACGTAACTCTCATAACCATATGTTTGCAACCCCCATAATCAGTATATAAGTGTCATTTTCACTTAAATAATCTTTCCTTACTCCATAATGATATAATGCATTCTTTGTGGGTGATGCCTTGCCCCTGTTGCACGTGTCTTTCCTTCTGTCAGAAGCACATGTCTGAGTGTCCGCTACAACATTTTGCCCCAGTCAGTATCCCTGTCGGCGAGGGGCAGTCTGATCCTCACTCACAGGCCTGTGCTCATTCTGCTGAGAGTAGATCTCTCCGTAGCCACCCTAGGTTGCCTCTACCCAGGAACCAGTAGCTTTGGCATCAGCTGGGAGCTTGGAAATGCAGACTGTCAGGCACATTCAGGAAATGCTAAATCAGTACCTGCATTTTTTTTTTTTTTTAAATTTTTTTTTCAACGTTTATTTATTTTTGGGACAGAGAGAGACAGAGCATGAACGGGGGAGGGGCAGAGAGAGAGGGAGACACAGAATCGGAAACAGGCTCCAGGCTCTGAGCCATCAGCCCAGAGCCTGACGCGGGGCTCGAACTCACGGACCGTGAGATCGTGACCTGGCTGAAGTCGGACGCTTAACCGACTGCGCCACCCAGGCGCCCCAGTACCTGCATTTTAATAAGATTCCCGGCAAATTTGTGTGGACCTTTAAGCATTGGCCACAGTATAAAATGTCCTTGGGAACTAAGTAATTCATCATAAATATCTAAATGGTCATTAGGGAAAAACTAATCTTGCAGTGTAGTTTAACACTGGATATAGAATGTGCAAAAACCAATTAAAGCCACTAAAAAAAAGTTGTTAAATTAAACAGAATATTATTACCTGTCAGGCGAGACAGAGAAGTGGTTAAAAGCTGACATGGGAGTCCAGTGGCCAATGTAGGTTAGGGTCTTGCTTCACTCCCAGCTGTGTGACCTTGGGGAAGTTACTGAGCCCAGTCATCTGCAAGCCCACCTGCTCAGTGGGATTTGGAAATAAATTTTCAGCTGCCTGGGATACGTCACTAGAGACACTGGTTCAGTGGCTTTCTGCTGAGACCCAAGCATCAGGATTTTTAAAAAAACCTTTGGGCCACTTTGAAGCACAGCTGAGTTTGGGAACCACTGGCATCTTCAAATGAGGAAATAAGGTGGGGTTTTGAGAGAATTTAACGGTAGCACAGAGAGAAAGGTCACGTCACATGCCTGACACAGATGATGATGATGGTGATGGTGATGACCATGATAAGGAAGATGGTGGTGGTGCCGGCAGTGACGATGACCACAATGACTGTTCCATTTACACACCCTCTGGACTTGCACAAATCTGCATTCCTTTTTCTAAAATGTAAGCATTACTTTACATATGGGTCTGTCTTTGTGGAGGCTTAGTAGCATTACTTGTCAGAATAAATATGATTATTTTATAATGGCTGCTGGTAGATCTGCATCGAACTCAAATCCTCCCTTTTAATAATGCTGGGGTTTTTATTTGCATTTTTTAAAATTTATGTTTAATTGAAGTATAGCTGACCTATAATATTAAGACTTCCAGTTATAAAATATATAAGTCATGGGGGTGAAAAGTACACACAGCATAGAGAATAATAGCATGTATTATGTTTGTTTTGTACCTTCGGCTTCTGCAGGTGCCATACCGGACATCATCACCCTTGACATTCCCTGTGATCTGCAGGCGTGCCCAGAACTCTCACATGATCTTAACCTCACTTGATAAGGACTTAGAGAAGCAAGGGGCTTGCTAAACTCTGCCCACTGCACAACCAGAGTGGGGCTCAAGTCTTTGGACTGCTGTTTTTCTATCAAAAGCTCATTTTAAAGGGAGTTTTCCTGGCAAATCTTCTCGGTTGACTGCCGATGAATCTCCCCCAATTTTTAGATTAACAACTGTTTGGGAAATAGCTTTGTTTCCTGGGTCAAGCTCTAACTTAGTCTTGTATTTAGGTCTTTTCAAATCTGAGGAGGCCAAATGCAGAGGAACTTTTTTTTTCCCCCATTGGAGAATCAATGACCAGTGAGGGCAAAAATAACAAAGGCCCACTTAAGTGAAGAAATAACATAATTCAGGTAATTGTTAGCAGCAAATATGATACGGTCCACTAACCCTATATTCTAGCACTTGTATCTGCAGTTTTTCATGAATTCCCTAACATAATTAGTTTTAGGAGATACTGCCAGGCGGCACTTTTCTACCTTTCTACTTTCCCAACCTCTTGGAATTATCTGACAAGCGCTTGTACTGGAAAGCTGTGTCAAGGAGTTTCACAGGACGTAGTAGAAATCACATCTATCAAACAAACGTTAAGTCGATACACAACCTACCGACACCACACTCATGGGAACCACAGCAAAAACCTTCTTGCTTCGTCTAGCACTGTTTTGCCCCGGCAGAGGGTTCAGCCCTTCAGCTTCCAGAACATGATATATGAAAGTGTGTGAGGAGCCAGGGCACCCTCAGCTCCACCTCTGTTGAATTATCATCCCTCCTCTCTTTTCCACCAGCATGGGGCCAACCTCCCAGAGAAATGGCCACTCTCTACTCTCCTGAAAACCACAGGACCAACTGTAACTGTTGGCCTTATACCCCCAAGACCCTAGTGGTGTCACTAGAAACAGGGGTTTTTAATTACTTTCTTTCAGGTCACTTTACCATTGCTCACTGTGCTGCCCAGTGGTGTCTCCATACTCTCAGTCCAGTAATCTGTTCTCCATTTATTTAGGATTCATGTATGAAAAGTATAGTTAAAAGTCAAGAAGGGGAGCACAGTGTCTTGGTTAATCAATATGATAGATTTAACACTATAACTCCCAACTCCATATTATTTAAGAATTAGGGCATCTGGAGGCTCAATAGGTGTGCCCAATGTGATCCAAGGTGCTAACTCATTTATGCTGATTCCTCATCAGGAATCCTACTTTCAAGCCAAAGGGTTTGCAGTGAAAACAACTGAGGAGTCAAGTGCTATTTCAGATACTACATAGATTCATTCTGTACTATACTATAGATTCATTCATACTATAGATTCATTCATAAATATTTGTGGAGTAGTTACTCTGAGCCACGTGTTGTGCTACATGCAGGGGATAAAATGGTGAACAAAGCCCACAGTGATTTTCCAGGTTTACAGTCTAGTGAAAAAGTCACTCAAACCATAGCTTATAGCTTATATGGGTGTTCAGAAGGGAAAGAACATAGCTCTGTGAGTACACATAAAGGGGATACTCTACTTAGACTGGGGTTTAGGAAGCGTACTTGATGCAGGGGGCACTTACTAGGGAACTGACATGTGGATTGTAGTTAATTAGGTAAGACAGAAAGATTTTCTTGTTATTAAAATTGATGTCGTCTGCTTCCAAGAAAATCTGACCTCATTATTTAATATGGAGAGATACAAAAAAAATAAATAAATAAAGCAAGTTAATAGTTCCTAGTTGTTCTTTCTAGAACCATCTATGTAACATTTAAAGTCTACTGCTCATTACCTTGCAAACCATCTCCTATATATCTAGGCAATTGCTTTTCAAGTTATTTCACATTCTGGATCTGTAGGAGGTTCTCATAAATATTTTGAGAGTCTTCAAGGAAGAGAATAATGACTGGCTATTTGCTTTATCATACTACCCAAACTAATAAATTTGAAGAGTTAGTATGTTGGTCACAGAGCCGTGCATAGCAGAAAAGCTCTACTGAGCCCTATAAAAAGGAAGAATTACAGTTCAAGCCAAGTAAGAATATAGTAGAGTAAAAGATGAGCACAAAAGTAATTTCTCCTAATTACTAATACCACAGTGAAATTCTGGAATAATTAATAAGTAACGCATTAGCCTAATGTGTACCAAGGGAGTGATTGGTTAAGTAAAAGCTACTGCACTAAAAGTGCTATTTCCTAGAAGAGAGCATTCTCCTATCTCCTTTCTCTGAATGTGGCTTCCCTCTTCCTCCTGCCTCACAGGGAAAGAAATGTATATGGATAAGGTATTGCGAATCATTTGTTTGATTCTCTTTATGCTCTCTAAGGCTCAATTTCAACCTGAGATCTAAACATTTTAGTATAATTGATACAGAAATCATGAAACAGAAAGGAAAAATGTCTACTCTCTTCCTGTCCCAGAATTAACAATTTGTGTTACAGTGATTACCACTAGGTATTTGCTCATTCTCTCCATCATTTACTCATTCTGTGAACATTAGTTGATTACCGTACTAAGGGCTGTGGGGCCATCCAAATGAACAAGACACAAACAGATGTTTACATAAGTACAGTATATGTGTGATATACCAAGATGAGCTATTAGTAATTGTCCATAAAAGGCTTCTGTGATCAAGTAAGCTTGAGCAGCACTGGCATAAACAAACATAATCTGATTTCTTTGCTGCAGGACCTCTTAAGAGAGTTTAAGAGATGAGAGGGAGATTCAGGCATGCAGCATTTATATAGCATTTTTTTTTAACATCATCTACTAATTCATGATTCCTTGGGTATATTCTGAGAGTTGCACATTTAAGCCTTTGAGCAGGAATCTGCCCTCTGGGTAAGGAGGCTGATATTAGTGGGGTTGGTAATTACCTAGCAGGAGGCATGGGGATCATGTGAGACAGAGTTCTGTCTCTGAAGGAGGAAGCAACAAACTTCTAGTAGGTAGAGAACCAAGAGAGAACACAGTCATATAGACCAAACAAACTTGAGGGTAACTTATTTTATTTGCATCATTAAATTTAATAATATTGAATATGAATAGTGAAAGCAAGGGGTTGAGGGTCAGTAAGTGCCAGGAATTTCAGCAGAGTGGACAAAGTCTGTAGGCTCTTGCTTCAGACTTTTAGGTTTATATCCATATTTTGCTACTGCTGACTTCTATGACCTGAGGTAAGTTACTTTACTTCTCTAAAACTCAGTTTTTCGTATGTAAATGGAAATAGTAATAATAATACTGCAAAGGAAGAAAGCATAAAAAGAAGAGCCCTCATATCAGATAACTTAAGTAAGTGTTGCAATGTATATAATTGCTAAGATTCTGTTTTGATCTACAAAACTGCAATTTCAGAAGGCTCACACTAGTAAGATTAAAACACCTGGTCTTTTTTCTGACACCATTTCTCACACTGTGTGCTTTTTCTATTCTCTGTCACCAACTGGGTATCCAAAATATCAATTCAATTCTGATACAAACTCCCAGTTAGCATACACCTTACAGCTTAAGGACTCGGTCCCACAACATTGCTCCTGCTTTAAGTCCTACCTGCAAATGGGGCACCCAGGCTACCCTTCCTCAGGCCAACTATAAATTCTTCTCAGCCAAGTACCAAATACAAATACGGGTTCCCATGACTCCTTCCCCTCATGTTCAATAATATAGTAGAATGAGTTACAGAACTCAGAAGAACACTGTACTTATTATTACAGTGTATCATAAAGGATTCCAGTGAACCGCCAGAAGTACATAAGGCAAGGCCCTAACAGGTTCCTGAGGCATAATGCCTCTGTTTCTGTGGAGTTGGGATGCACCACCCTCTTGGTACATGGATGTATTCCAACTTGGAAGCTGGAATTAGGGGCTTTTATGGAGGTTTCATGAGGTAGGCACGATTGATTAAATCATTGGCCATTGGTGATTGATCCAAAAGTTCCAATCTTCTGACCATATGTTGGGTTTTTCTGGTGACTAGACCCATCCTCCAGCTCAGGTCGCCTCACTAGCATAAATTCAGGCACAGCTGAAAGGGGTTCATATGAATACCAAAAGATGCTCCTATCATTCAGGAAATTCCAAGGGTTTAAGTTGCTCTGTGCAGGAACTGAGGACAAAAACCAAATACATATATGAAACCACACACCTCTTATAAGTATCAATAAACATCTCCTAAGAACAGAAAATTCTCAAATTGAATCAAACTACAAAATTTATGTATATTGTATTTAAAAGAGACACGTATAAAGTAAATAATTAAGAAAGAGAAGTAAGAGACTAAATAAATAAATAAATAAATAAATAAATAAAAGTCAGCTTACTGTCAAGTTAAGTACTGTTTGCTGGGGAAAAGTTCTTAATGTGACAAAGATGCTAATATTGTATGGATGGAAATCACAGTCCCCAGTGAGAGAGCCACGAACCTCTATGTTCCTCCTAATAATGTAGCGTTGAAATAGGTAAAGCTGCAGGAAATGAGCAGAAATGTACTTCTGTTGAGAGTTTTGGCTCATCGTTTGGCATACAAATGTGAGATAAATATTATTACACAGAAGCCAAATGATTTATGAAATTAAAAATTATACCAGTTTTTGTTCTGCATGATGCTTTCTGATTCCACATGTAAGACGCTTGGAAGTTTCCACTCCATCCTAACAAACAAGAAGCCAAACAGACTGAAAAATCAGCAACAACTCCTGAATATTTAAAGAAAGAGAAACACAGGGCAAATTGCTCCCCTCACGACTGGAGAGCCAGACTGGCAAATACACGGAGTCATGGCTTACGAGAGCAGACTCATGAGTAGACACAGCCATGGGAATCACACATGCAGAAGTAGGAAAGCCTAAACTGTAATTGATGAATTGCTTGGAGGCTTAGGGCGGACAACTCTGAGAATTAGAAATTCCAGGGACCTAGTCTTAGGGGGCCCCCATGATTTTGAGAGATTTCTCTCCAGGAGCTGAACCAGATTTTGACAATAAGAGAATACTTTTGGCAAAGGAAGGGGAAAAGGCACATCTTGAAATACCTCAGGGCACTCTGTTCTTAACAAGGTCTGCCTTCAGTGGAAACTAGTTAACCAGAGTCTAACTAGTTAACCAGAGTCTAATTAGGTTATTATCAGAACCTAATTGACTAGATGGAAGGGAAATACCCAACTCCAGCCCATTCTAGCTATCCTGTCTTACCAAACTGGGGAGAAAAATATAGGAAAACACTTGTGAACTTGTTGGGAGGAATTTGGGTCTCTTCAAAGATCCTTCTAGTTGAACTAAGGATCAGATTGACATGAGACAGGTTAACAGAAGAAAATCAAATTTAGTAGTGTATGCACAGGGAATCCACACAGTCAGGCAAAAATGAGGTATATATGCCATTCTGAACTAAGGAGAAAGAGATAGGGGTCTGGGATTTCAGAGAATAGGAATGCAGTTCGCAGGGAGATAAGACAAACAGATGTTTGGTAATTGGATATTTGCCCTACCATACAGATGAGTCACTCAGATAAAATTTATCTCTGCTAAAGCTGTATTCTGGGGGAAAAAAAAAACCCAACAATTTAGTTTCTTCTGTGTAGTTAAGGGAGGGGCAAAAGTTTGTTTTGAGCCCATAGGGTCTCAAGTGACTTCATCTTAAAATAACTCACATGCCAAGTGTCTTGAACCCCTTCAAACTTCACACTCTCACTTAAAACACAGATCTAATTATTGGACTATAGAATGTTTTCTTCCCCCCATATCTCACCACCACATTATTAGAGATTTATTTACCGCAGTTCCTTTTATCTTGTGCATCATGTCAGGCTATCAGAAAAAAAAAATGACAAAGCATACTAAAAGGCAAATACAATTGTTTTAATCTTATTTATTTTTGAGAGAGAGAGAGAGAGAGAGGGCATGGAGGAGAAGCAGAGAGAGAGAGAGAGAGAGAGAGAGAGAGAGGATCCCAAGCAGACTCTGCACTGTCAGCACAGAGCCCGACATGGGGCTCAAACTCACAAACTGTGAGATCATGACCTGAGCTGAAACCAAGAGTCGGTCATTTAACCAACTGAGCCACCCAGGTGCCCCCCAAAAACACGATTTGAGGAGAGAGTGCAAGCATCAGAATTTGACATGGCAAGGATGTTAGAATTATCAGACTGGGAATTTAAAACATTTGTTATGTACATGCTAAGGACTCTAGTTAATAAAGAACACCATATGCAAGAACAGATAGGCAAAATAAGCAGAGAGATTAAATCCTAAGAAGACACTTAAATGCCCGAGATCAAAATTGCTATAACAGAAATGAAAAATGCCTTTGAGATGGACTTATTAGAAGACAGGTTGCTGCCAAGGAAAGAGCCTCTGAGCTTGGGAATATGTCTGTGGAAGCCTTAAAAGATTGAAAAGCAAAGAGAACAAAGACTGAAAAAAACAACAGAACAACCAAGGACTGTGGGACAACTACAAAATGTGTGACATACATGGAATGGGAATTCCAGGAGAAGAAAGAAAGAAAAGAGCAAAATAAATATTTGAAACAACGGCTGAGGATTGCCCCCAAATTAATGTCAGACACTAAAATCACAGTTCCAGAAAGCTCAGAGAACACCAAGCAGAATAAATACCAAAAAGCTACACCTAGGCCTATCAGATGCAAACTATGGAAAAATTGAAGATAACTCTGAAAGAAACCAGTGTAAAATAACCTTACCTATAGAGGAACAAAGGAGAGAATTACATCTAACTTTTCCTTGGAAACCGTGCAAGCAAGAAGAGAGTGGAATGAAATATTTAGTGTTTAGAGAAAAAAAAACACCAACCTAGAGTTCTGTACCTTTCACATTCAAAAGTTTTCAAAAATGAAGGAGAAATAAAAACTTTTCCAGGCAAACAAAAATTGAGGGGATTTGTTGCCAGGGGACATGTCTTGAAAGACATGTTAAAAGAAGTTTTTAGAGACAAGGAAAATAATATAGGTCGGAGACTCAGATCTACATAAAGAAAGGAAGAGCACTCAAGAAGGAATAAGTGAGGGTAAAATGCAGGAAGTAGTTTGTTCAAAGTAATAATAGCAACAGTGTATTTGATTCTGTATGCTTATATGCATACCTTATGTACATACTTATGCATGCTTTTATGAGAGAGGTGGTTGACAGTAATGATACAAGGGAGAGAAGGAAGGAATTAGGATTCTTTTGTTATTATAAAGTACTCACCCTATCCATGAAGTGGTAGGGTGTTATTTGAGAGTGGACGTAGATTCGCTGTAAATTTATATTAGAAACACTTGGACAGCCAAGAAAATAAGCTAAGAAGAAAAAATGGAATCACATAAAATTTCTGATTAATATCACCGAGACAGAAAAAGAGTGGAAGGCAGAAATAAGAACATAGAACAAAGGCAGTGAATAGGAAATAGTAACAAAATGTGAAATATTAATCCAAATATATTAGTGATCATTTTGAAGACCAATGGTCTAAATGTACCAATTAAATATCAGACATTGTCGGAGTGGATCAAAAAAACTGGACCCAACTCTATATTGTGTACAAGAAACAATGTAAAGATGTGAAAGTAAATGGATGGAGAAAAATATGCCATACTAATGCTAACCAGAAGAAAGCAGCAGTAGCTGTATTAATTTCAGATAGTAGACTTCAAAGCAAAGAAAGTTATCAGGGATAAAGAAGGACCTTACATAATGATAAAGGAGTCAGTTCTCCAAGAAGACATGACAGTCCTTAATGTGTATGCACCTAAAAAACACTGTTACACTACATGAGACAAAAACTGATAGAACTGCATAGAGAAATAAATGAGTCCATTCTTATAGTTGGGTCTTTCAACAACCCTTATCAGAAATGGACAGGTCCCATAGGCAGAAAATCAGTAAGGACAGAGTTGAGCTCAATGCACCCTTGATCAGCCAGATACAGTTGATCTCTATTGGACAATTTCATCCAACAACAGCAGAATACACATGCTTCTTAACATAGAACATTCACCAAGATAGACCACATTCTGGCACATGAAACACACCTTAAAAGCTATGAAATAATAGAAGTAATACTGTATCTGCTATCAGACCACAATAGAATTAAGCTAGAAATCAGTAACAGAAAGATAACCTTAAAATCCCCAAACGTATGGAGATTAAAGAAGCACTTCTTTAAAATATTTTAAAATACTTTTAACTAATTGAAATTGAAAACCAACTGGGGCACCTGGGTGGCTCAGTCGGTTGGGTGTCCGACTTCAGCTCAGGTCATGATCTCACCGTTCATGAGTTTGAGCCCTGTGTCGGGCTCTGTGCTGACAGCTCAGAGCCTGGAGCCAGCTTCAGATTCTATGTCTCCCTCTCTCCCTGCCCCTTCCCCACTCACATTCTGTCTCTCTCTGTCTCAAAAATAAAATAAATATTAAAATAATTTAAAAAAAAGAAATTGAAAACCAACTTATCAAAATTTGTGAAAAGAAACAAAAGCAGTGCTTAGAAGGAAATTCTTAGCATTGAATGGATCTATTAAGAAAGAAGAAATCAATAATCTAAGTTCCCATCTCATGAAACTAGAAAAAGAATAGTAAATCAAAGCCAGGGTAAGCAGAAGAAAATAAATAATAGGACTTAGGGCAGAAATTAATGAAATTTAAAACAGATAATAAATTGAGAAAATCAATGAAACCATAATGATTACAATTACAATTCCACAAACAATACAATTAGACAATAAGATTTTTAAAAATTCTATTTTTAAAATTGAAAAATAACTGTTGTCCAAAGAAGAAATGGAAGCTATAATTTTCACTATTTAGGAAATAATGTCAATGTGATTATTATACATTGAAACTCATCAAATATTGCTGAAGTTATTTATAGGGAAAAATTCACAATTATGTTTTATTACTTAAAATCAGAGAAAAGAAAACTAAGCATTCAGATGAAGAAATTAGAGAACCCCCAGCCAAACAAACCTAAATTTAGAAAGAAAAATTAAAAAATTAAAATATAAGAAGAAACTGACATACTAAAAATAAAACACAGGAAAAAAGTGGCATTGATCAAAAAATCTAAAAGCATTTAGTTGGGGAAGGGCAACATTGTAGCAGATCTAATTAAAAGAAAACAAATATCCTTGATTAGAATCATAAAAGGCATCTAGGGGTGCCTGGGTGGCTCAGTCAAGCATTTGACTTTGGCTCAGGTCATGATCTCACAGTTGGTGGGTTGGAGCCCTGTGTCAGTCCCTGTGCTGACACCTCAGAGCCTAGAGCCTGCCAATTGACTTCTGTGTCTCCCTCTCTCTACCCCTCCCCACTTGAGCTCTGTCTCTCTTTCTCTCTCAAAAATGAATAAACATTAAAAAATTAAAAAAGAAAAGGCATCTAAAATTACAGAAAGTTCAAAGAGATATATTAACATAAATTGTTATGTTTAAACTTATAATACTATATTTTAAAGTCTTGGACTGATTTTTTTAGAAAAGGAAAATTACCATACTTACAAAGTAGAAAATTTCAAAATACCAAAGCCATGATAGAAATTATAAAACTTGCCAGGGAATTACCTATTAAAGTTTCCAGAACCACACCCTTTTAGAAATGGATGTTTATAAATTTTCAAGAAATACATAATTCCCATGATGACTGTAAGACATGAGTAGTAATTATCAGCAGTAACAATAATCAGAGAAGATAAAACACTTGTCCCTTTATTTTATGAGGCTCTCATAACCAGTGTCCAAACCTACAAGTACATCACAAAGTAAGAAAACTAGAGACTGACATCTTTCATAAATAGAGGTGCTAACATCCCTTTAGATCATTAGCAATCAAAATTACCAATCTAGATTTCATTTCTTTATTTAAAAAGTATTTACTGAGTCTCTCTAATGTGCAAGCCATTCTGCTAAGCCTGCCAAATACAGCATCTCTGCTCTCAAGGAGCTTCCTTTCTAGTAGGGAAGACTGATATATACAAGTAACTACAGAATTAGTTACTTGTTTGAGATAAATACTAGGAGACCCACTGTGTGCTAGAACAGTGCCCAATGAGGTGGCTCTTGCTCATGGGCTCAATAGTTGAGAGATGTAGTTCAGAACCAGAGCATCAGAATTTGAATCAAAGGTCTGCTGCTTTATTAGCTATCAAACTTTTGACCTACTGGTTCTCAACAGGGAGTGATTTTGTCCCCCAGAAGATGTTTGTAATGTCTGGAGACACATTTGTTTGTTACAACTCTGAAGATGCTGCTGGCATCTAGTGGGTAGAGGTCAGGGATGCTGCTAAACAACATCCTGCGGTGCACAGGGCGCCCCCCACAACAAACAATTACCTGGCTCCAAATATCAATAGTGCTGAGGCTGAGAAACCCTAGTACATGATGATGATGAATCCCAAATGTTTCTCCAGTGGGGGACAAAGAGCCAGAGCCATGTATCTAACTGTTCACTAGGCCTCTCCACTTGATATCCCACAGGAGCTTCAAACTTGAAATTTGTCATCTTCCCCTGGAAAACTTGCCTCCTTTGAGTTCTTTTTTTTTTTTTTTAAGTAAATGACCCCACTATCTACCCATTTGCTCACACTAGAACTCTGAGTGCCATCCTTTCCCTCACCACGGAAATACTATCTTTAATGAAATTTTGACAGTCTCCCTCTTAAATATCTCTTGAATCCATCTACCATGCTCCTCTGTGGGACTTCTACTTACTTCTTCAGTCTTCCTACCATTCCTGTTCCTGCCCCTCTTGTAACAAATATGCCAGGAACCTTCTACATTTTAGTTGCACTGGCCACAGAACCACAGAACCTCACATCTTCTCCTCTTTGAGGCTATAACAGTTTGCATTGCCTACAATCACACACACTTCACTGATGAGCTCATTCAGGTCTTCGTGTGATGCCATTTCTTCCAGGAGGCTTTTTATGAAACTTCAGGCCTGCAGCCATCTACTACTCTCCCTTGGCACTTCTCTGACACAGTAACAAACTTTATTCTAGAGTTTCATGAAATGAAAACTTGGAACAGATTTGGGTTGGGAAGGCAATTTCAGTATAGGAGTGAAGGAACTGGAGAGGGTATTTGGAGAGTTAAAGAAAGTAAATGAACAGAAAGGGCTAGTTCACCCATCTTTGGATAGACCAGGTCCAAGGAAAAACCAGCACATAGAACACTGAGGCGTTTCTAGAGCACCTGTAACTGCTGCCACAAGTCTGAAGTGTCTGATAACACACAACTGGTCTAATGAAGCCAGGAAAATAAAGCAGTGGTTCTCACTGGGGAGAGGGGCAGTGCCCTAAGGGGACAATTGGCAATGTCTGGAGGCATGTTCTGGTTTTCACAGTTGAGTGGCTGCTTGTGGCATCTGACTTGTAGAAACCAAGAGCCCTGCAGTGCACGAGGCAGCCCCATAATAAAGAACTGTCCAGCTCAAAATATAAAGCAAGGTTGAGAAACACAGTAAACATACTGTGTGCCCGTTGGCACAGCATGGCAGCCGCCTTCCTACAGAACAGTTGAGCTAAGAGACCAAGGTAGAAGCTACAATGCCTTTATGACTTAGCCTGAGAAATGGCACAATCTGTCACTCTGCCATATTGTATTGGTCACTCAGGCCAGCTCTGACCCAGTGAGGAAGGGCACTTTGTAATGGTGTGAATACCAGGAGGTGAAGATCATTGGAAGCCATCTATGGGGCTCCCAATAAAATATTAGAAAACAAGTAAAAAGAAAATAAATTAGTATAACATTTAGAGATGTCCAATTGTCAAACTAAAAAAATAGTGAAATATTATTAGAATTAAAAAGAGTTAAATAATGTGACAGGAAACAAAATAAATACATGTCAATAGATTTCATCTCAACCAGTGATATACAGTTAGAAAATATGAGGGAAAGAAAATCCAGTTATAAAGTATCTAAAGCTAGCTGCAAAAAGAAGTCTACAGAAACTTTTTGAAGAAGAATATAAAATTTCACAAAGGGACATAAAAGATTTGAATATTATTGAGAGATACATCAAGTGGTTGGGATGGAAACACTGAACTTTATATAACTTCATGCTTCACAAATTGATATATAGGCTGGATGTAAATCTAAAATCCAAGGAGAGAGATTTATGTAAATCTAATTTCCTGTATGCCATATATATATATATATATATATATATATATATATATATATTTATATTTCATTAAACAATTCCAGAAATTATGTCAATGAATAAATAGAATGACATAACCAAGAAACTTTAGGGAAAGAAGTGTGGATGTTCAGCTTAACAGTAATATATTATAATGTAATTTGAGTACAGCATTAGTACAGTAATATAAAGGAAGATCAGTGGAACTATATAAATAGGCCAGAAATTGACCCTAATATAAATTTTGTAAGTAATAGTGATGGAATAAAAAACTCTTTAAGTAAAAAATATATTACACAGTAAATGTTTGATACAATTAATTAACTACTTAGAAAACAAAAACCTAACATTTATTTCCCCCATTAGCCACACAACTTTCCCTAATAGATTCGTATTAAATATACAATGTGAAATCATCAAAGGTCAAAAGAAAATATGGATAACTATTATGTTCAGTTGGAGAGAGAGACATCTCTTAAGTATAAGTTAACAGAATTGTAACAATGGAAAATAAACCCAGATATTTGCCAATATAAAATGCAGATTCTCTGTAAATTAAAAAAACCCACAAAATTAAAGACAAGTAAATATCAGCAAATTTTGTCATGTTTATGGAAAAGTGTGAATATTCTAAATATATAAGAGAAGTAGTAAAATATCTTTTTATGATAAGTAAAGCAGTAATATCCTATGACAAAATAGAAAAGACACGAGTTGTCTCTCCATTGATTCTTCATTCCATATATATATATATATATATACATATCGAATTCTTCATTTTTTTAAGTTTGTTTATTTTGAGAGAGAAAGAGGCAGCATGAGTGGGGGAGAGGCAGAGAGAGAGGGAGAGAGAGAGAGAATTCCAAGCAGGCTCCATACTGCCAGCACAGAGCCTGACAAGGTGCTCGAACTTGAAACCGTGAGATCATGACCTGAGCTGAAACCAAGAATCAGATGCTTAACCTACTGAGCCACCCAGGCACCCCCATTTAGTATATATTTATTGACCACCTATGGTGTACCAGACACTGTGATAGATGTGAGTCACACATGTAAAAATTTATTGAACCACTGAGAATATATTTAGCTGTCCTAAAACACAAAACAAAAAATAATAAAAAACACTCTGTTGTTTTGCCTATCAAACTAAAACTTTTTAAATTGACACTACTCATTGATGTGTTCTGGGACAGGCACTCAAAATATGCAGAAGCAAGTGTAAATGAGTTGATGTGAGTCATAGGTTTTGGCTAGCAGTTTGCATGCATCAGTACTATGACTGAGTTATCAGGGTCCTCAGAGAATAACTTAACAAAATACTGAGATATTGGTACAAAGAATAAGCTATAAATAATTTATTTTGGGGTGCCTGGGTGGCTCAGTAGGTTAAGCGTCCAACTTCGGCTGAGGTCATGATCTCGCAGTTCGTGGGTTTGAGCCCCGCGTCAGGCTCTGTGCCGACAGCCCGGAGCCTGGAGCCTGCTTTGGATTCTGTGTCTCCTTCTCTCTCTGTTCCTCCCCTGCTCACGCTCTGTCTGTCTGTCTGTCTCTCTCTCAAAAATAAAGATTAAAAAATAAAAAAAAATAGTTTATTTGAAGCATGCATTTACAATAATGAAAAATTAGAAATATATTACAGAATTCAAAAAAGGATTACTTAAGATACCTAAAGCAACACCATAATATGGAATAGTGTGTAACCTTTATAAAACAAATCTCCTAAGAATACTTAATAAGAATTGCCCATGGCATAATGTCATATAAGTACAATGTATAGAGCACAATATTTTTTGGCTGAAAAATGCATATGCATCCATTGAAAATAGTTGGGGAGGAAATCCCTGATAGATCAGCACTGAATATCTTGAGGTGATGGGGCTTGAGGTGGTTTTAGTTGTTCTCTGTATGTTTTTGTTTATTTTATAAGCTATTTATAATTAGGTGGCATTGTTTTTATGATAAAAACTGTGACTTAGAAAGAAATGGAATATATTAGTTCTGCAAAGGCAAGAGGAGGAAGTAATGTAGGTGCAGGAAGCCTCTCTCCAAATTATGGAACTGCTTTGTAGCTTGATCATTAATTTATCCATGTAGTTCCCCTCCACTGCTTACTCTCTCTCTCTCTCTCTCTCTCTCTCTCTCTCTCTCTCTCTCACACACACACACACACACACACCTGCAACAAATCTAATCACCATTCAAAAGAACAATGTGAAAACTGGATAGGTGGCTTTAGGTTTATTCAATCAAATGCTTTAAAGAGTTTTTGCCAATATACTGCTAATTGATCCATGGGGCCATTTCCTCTAGTGATTTATGGTATTTTACGGTGTCAGCTATAATTGAATTTCCTTACTAGATTTTGTTGTTGGAATTGTTTCATAAATTGAGATCTATTATAGGAAATGACATTCAATACTGGTGCTGGAAGGAGACAGAGGGAGGGGGAGAGTCATAAGATTTCAAGAATTGATTGTGCAGAAGGCCTCTTGTCAAAAGGCCAGTCTGGTTCCAGTTGATGGAGGCCCTGTGGCAAGAAGTGACCCTTTTATTTATTTTGCTGTCTGTGTAAAGGATACCAGAAACTGTGGGAAATCACATTACATAAAAACCATGCAACGGACAGTTTGTTTTGGATCAATCTAACAGACTGACTTACAGCCTGGCCTGTTCTTTAGAGTTATCTAAAGGCCAGCAACATTGATTTCCACGTCAAGACTCATAAACTCCCAGTATATGTGGCTCCTCTGAGAATTCCCCTTCTGTCCCAGCAATGACCAGAGACCTCCAGTGATGCTTCTCCCAGTTTGTCATTAATTTAAACACACACACACACACACACACACACACACACACACACACACAGGTCTTACACAGTGGGTTTTAGAATTTAACTAGATGTTGAATTAAATCTTTTTAAGAACTTTCATGTTATCAGGTACTATTCAAAATAAAATGTAGGCAGAAATTCACATCATTATTATATTTTTAAGAGTTGTGATGAGTAGCCCTGTCTCTTCCTTCGTTCAGGAGAATTCCATCATCTTTATGTCATTATAAATTTTTTTTAATCCCAATGAAAAGTAAGTGTTGCATTTCTTAGATGGTACTATTTATTTTTGAGCAGCTAGATTAGGTCAAATGTAGTCTTCTGGAAACATGGCAGTAGTTCTTCTTGGAATATGCCTGTCCACTATCATAGAATACATATTTGAAAATAGACCACAAACCGAAAATGATTAATGTTTTATAGTATGTGCAAAATTAGTTCTACTTTGCTGTCTCCTGAGGAGTGCTTCCCTTTATGACGCATGGTCTAGCTTTTCTTTTTTTCTATTTTGTTTTTCTACCTTGAAGTCAGCCACCTGAATCACAAAGAATGCACTGTAGCCCTCCTTTGCCTGAGGGATAGAAAGTACATTCAGCAGAAATGCAAATACCTCTTATTCCACGTACATTTGTCTCTCAGAAAATATCAGTTGGATACTCTCCGTGTTGGCTGGAAGCTTCATTTGGGGTTTCTCTTGGGTCCTTGGGATGCTCAGGGCTTTTTTCTCTTCCTCCTTCTAGTCCTGCTCTTCTTTCTCCATATAAGACAAGATTTTATATTTCTGAAAGACAAATGAATTCATTTATTAATTAAAATGTGGTGATGAACAGATCTTCATCATGTCCTTCTCATTATCTCATTCAGATGAGGGATATCCCTGCTTCACATTTTGCTGAGACTATTGCAAGGGTCAGAAATGGCCAGAGAAACCTTCCTGCCTTTCAGGATAGGTGAACTGCCTACCTCCTCTCTAAACCCACTTGTGCACTAGCGCCTGCCCTCTGTCTCGTAGGAGGACATCAGTTCAGCACCCCCACACTCCGAGTCTCTGCTAGATCATTCCCTAAGTGTGCACCAGCAACATCTCCCTCACCTTCTCATCTCCTGCCTCCTCCCACCCTGCTGTCAGGCAGGACTTCAAAGGTATCTGGACTGCCTCCCATTCCTTTCCTTCCATCCTGTAATCAAGCTTACTAACTCCAGCTCTTGTTACACTCACCACTGGCCTCCACTTCGGAAAATCCACGGGTCAATTTTCAGTCCTCACCTCTCAGCACCTGACACAGTGGACAGCGGCTTCCATGAAACACTGCTTTCTCCACTTCCAGGAAATCATCCTTTCCTGGTTTTCTTCCCTAACTGACTGACTGCTTCTTGGGCTCTTTCCCTGACTCCCCCAAACTGTAAACTGTGGGCTGCCCCAGAGCTCAGAACCTGGCCCTCTCCTTTCCCTTGGTGGTCTCATCCACTACCATGACTTTACAAAACGTCCATAAGCCGGTGACTCCCACCTTTATATGTCCATTTGGACCTTTCCCCTGAACCGTATGCTTGCACGTTCAGTTCCTGTTTGAGAGCTGCAATTGGATACCCAGTAAACACCTCACATTTAAACTCTCCGACTGACGTCCTTGTCTGTTCACCAGCTTCCTCCATTCAGTCTCCCCACTTGATGACAATGCCATCTTTCCGGTTTCTTAGGCCAAAACTGCAGAGTCATCCCTGACTCATCCTTTCTCTGTACCCCGCATCCAAACCTCCATCCTCAAAAATAGATGGTTTCTCAGCACGTCCACACTTACCACCCTGGTTGGGGATGGGCATGTCTTCCCTGATCACAGCAGCAGCTTCCTAACGGCTCTTCCTGTTTCCACACTCAGTACATATGGTGACGCTCCTGCCAGCAGGTCCCTTTTCATACCCAATCTGGAATATCCCACTTCTCTGTTTGAGCTTCCAATGGATGGCTCCAGAGACTGGTTCAGCAGCCTCTGAGGCTCCATGTGAACTGGTTCCCACTTTCCTCTCCTGCCTACTCTGGCCCAACCATATGGGCCTCCTTGCTGTACCTCTGGCCCTCCCAGCACCCCTACTTGGGTGTTTCATGCCCGGTCTCCCCTCTGCTCCCTGATGTCCAGACAGCCTGCCTCCTCTCCTCCTCAGACACCAGCCTCCTTCACCATCCTATTAAAATTGCAACCGCCTCACACTGGAACTCACTTTCCTGCCTCATTTTTCTCGACGGCCCTTCCCTTCCTAATATAGTCTATAGTTGGTTCAGTTGACTTGTTTATGGCCTTTTTCCTTCATCAGAATTTAAGCTTCCTGATGGCAGAGGTTTTTGTCTACTGTTTGCTGCTCAATCGAGAGTGCCTAGCACAGAGGCAGGAACACAATCAGTTGCATGTATGAATATATCCAAAGATTTTCAGTGATTAAGAACGAGGACACACAGATGTGGATGCATGTTTGTATTCCTTTGAGCTAATCCAGGTTACATTTTCTCCTCATTTATCTTAGATGCAACATTTAGGTGGGTTCAAGGAGAGGGGCATCAATTTGAATTACAAGTAAGGGCCCTTTCTTTCCAGCTGAGGGGACTCTGTGATCCTGAACTGAGTTACATTTGCATTTTCCTGAACTGATTTTGAACAAGCAGCAGACTCAGGGACAGCCTTGGGCTTTTGCAGTGTTGTCTTTTTCTTTCTTTCATTTTTTTTCCTAGTTACTACTTAATAGACAAGGAGAAAAGTTCTAGGATGAACATTTTTATGAGTACTTTTGTGTACGGGAGGGGTATCTCCCAGTTTCAATTAAGTGAAAAGAAGAAGCATTTTAAACAAAATGTGATTTGTTCATAACTGGAACCCCTGAACTTCCATTGGATCATGTCTGATGCCCTCAAAGCCTTTCCCACTGTATTGAGAACAAAATGCGGGTCTTCCCATGGTTCTGTGTCACCTGTCCCTGCCACCTCTGTCCCGTGCCTCTCTTTTCCTTGTTCACTATGTGCAGACTCGTGTGTCTCCAAGTTCACTGTGTGCACTGTGTTCATGCAGTCTTCACGCGGTTCCTTGAATCGTCAGCAATTCCCTTTTTTCTGTTTGCCTGCATTGTGCTTTTGCCTAGACAAGCAGAAGATCTGTAAGGTCATTACCAACTGTATAGTAATATTAAGACTTTATTTACCTTTTTCACCTGATTCTCTCGTGTGGTGCACTGGAGTTTTTCAGAAGCTCCATGATGATCAACAGACTAAAGTCAGGAGCAGGCATGAGAATGCAGCTGTCTTCTTTTCTACCAGACCTTTACTTGCGAAATGTAAAACAATGCTACAGTTCTCTTTTTTTGTTTTGAAAAACATAGTTATTTTGCATAAAATGTTACCCATGTTAATATTCTATGAGTCTATTCTTGTTGTTTTTATTTTTTCTAATGTTTATTTATTTTTGAGA
Organism: Leopardus geoffroyi; assembly: GCF_018350155.1. Taxonomy (NCBI): domain Eukaryota; kingdom Metazoa; phylum Chordata; class Mammalia; order Carnivora; family Felidae; genus Leopardus; species Leopardus geoffroyi. Next base: position 71,390,563 of record NC_059331.1, on the reverse strand, counting down.
GAGAGCATGAGCGGGGGTGGGGCAGAGAGAGAGCGGGGCAGAGAATCCCAAGGAGGCCCCGTGCTGTCAGCAGAGCCTGACAAGAGACTCAAACTCAGGAACCAGGAGATCATGCCCTGAGCCAAAGTCAGACACTCAAGTAACTGAGCCACCCAGGCGCCCCTATTCCTGTTGCTTTTAAACGACATAGGACATAATATAAATTTTTCAGCTTTAATTGCGAATGTGATGAAAATTGATAGATAAAACCCACATAAATGAAAGTTCTTTGGGATTCTCAATATTTAAGAGTGTAAAGTGATCTTGAAACCAAACGTTCAGAATCACAGATTGAGAGCTACAGCTCTACTAATTTAAGGGTAATTGTATTGTCCGATATTGCCAGTGTCCCTCAGCTTCCATCTTACTAGGTTGTGAGCACCTGTAGAACCCAGAATCGGAATGGGAAGAGAAGCAAGAGCTTGACCTGCTGGAAAAGGATACTTTGTTATGCAACAGTCTACTTCATTCAGGCTTTCTGAGAGAAACCATTGAAAGTTCATTAAATCGTCTTTCATCTCCTTTGGGCACTTACCTGCTCAAAAACTACTCAAATCACGAGCTGCCTCAGGTCAGCAGTGGAACAGTCATGCCCCTTCCTGGTGCTCAGATACAAGGCTGCCCTTTGAGTCAAGGACCTGAGTAGAGGGGGGAGCATGTCTCCAGGGCCTGGGTGATGGTCGTAAGGGGTCTCCAGCGGTAAAGGCTCACAGTGTTTGAGATATGTGACTTTAAAGCAAGTGGAGTCCCAGGACTGGGACCCTTCTCTTTTGGGTCTGTGGGCTCTATTAGTCACAGGCCATTTTACTGTAAGAAATGCGAGGCTTGTCTTTCCCAGAATCTAAAATAATTTTCATTCTATTCTTAATAAAATAATAACTTTTGGGGCATCTGGGTGGCTCAAGCTTCCAACTCTTGGTTTTGGCTCAGGTCATGATCTCACGGTTTGTGGGTTCAAGCCCCGCATTCGGCTCTTTGCTGACAGTGCATGGGAGTCTGATTGGGATTCTCTCTCTCCTCTCTCTCTCTCCCTCTCTCTGCCCCTACCCAAATGATGCTCTCTCTCTCTCAAAATAAATAAACTTAAAAAAAATTAAAAAAATAAAATACTAACTTTATGAGATACATTCACAAGCACTTAGTCCACGTTCTTCCTACCTGTGAACTCATAGTATTTACATTTTGCTGTTACAAATGAGGACATTAAGGAACAAGAAGGTAGGAGACTTGCCAAAGTTTAACAGATCAAGCCAGAGGCGTTGAGCCAGAACAAGGGCAGGATTTATAATTCAAAACCTCAAAGGGGTCTGATTTTATTCCCTTTGTCTTTTATTCACATATGTGAGCTTTCTATATGGATTTTTTCTTGCTTTAAGACTTAAATTTTTATTCGAATTTATTAAACTTAGTTGTATGAACTTAGTATATATAACTTTTGGTTACAAAATAAGTTGCCTGGCTTTTTAAAAGGGAAGATTTTACCAATAACTGGGAATTGCTGGGAGATTATTTAACATAGTGTGAGTCTTGGAGCCCTCACTCTAAAAAGCAGCTTAAAACAAAAGACCAGGAGGGGATCTGTTGTCGGAGCCTCCCAAGATTAGATGTTGAAACAAATGGAATCAGGCTCTCACCTGGGGAGCTTTGTGTACCCAGGCATGACCAGGAGCCAATTAAGTCAGAATCCCTGGGGCTGGGGTCTAGGTATTTACATGTATTTGTTAAAGCTGCTCAGGCTAGTCCAAGCACTATTGACAACTAGTGGGCTAGAAAATCAAAATACAGCTCTGCAAAGGTCAGTGAGGCTCTCTGAATTTCATGAAGCATATGCCACTTGGATTCCAACTATTTACGAGGAGTACAGTCAGGAATGAACTTGCTCAGAGTCATAAAAAACAAAGGACCCAGACCAGTCTGAAAAAAAAAAAAAAAAGCAAATAACAAATAGCAAGCTTTAATCTCTGATCCCAGGAAAATGCCTAGACATGGAAGAATAAATCATAGTGAAAGCACCAGGAATCCAAGCTGGGCAGAGGCCAGTGGTCTAATGGCGAGAACCGGTCAGAGGTCTCTTGGTGTATGGTGTGTAAGTCTATACTTACACCTTGCCTATAAATGGGACACCGTAAAGAGAGATCACAAGAGACTTTGAAGCTGTGTCCAAGAGGGAAAGGACAGGCTGACAGCAAGTGCGTCCCTGCCCTGGTTGCAAAGGAGGAGCTCAAGAGCCTGGAGGGTGGGAGCTCAAGGAGGGCAGACAGAGAAATGAATTGAACAGAGATGAAATGAGAAATCAAAACAGTCCAAAGGAGCTTTCAGTGGGGGGCGCCTGAGTGGCCCAATTGGTTAAGCATTTGACTTCAGCTTAGGTCATGATCTCACTGTTCGTGGGTTTGAGCCCCTCATCAAGATCTTTGCTGTCAGCACAGAGCCCGCTTCAGATCCTCTGTCCCTCTCTCTCTCTGCCTCTCCCCCACTCTATCTCTTCCTCTCTCAAAAATAAATATTTTTTTTAAAGTAGCTTTCAGTGAAAAAGAGACATAGCAGCAGGCTACAGAGACCCAACACTTGGGACTAAGCCAACCACAAATCATCAAGCCCAGTAATCATGCCAGCAAGACCAGCCTCTGCTAAAGCAGCAAGGAGCCCCGTGATGCCCTTCCTTTAGTTTGTGGCTCAGCTGGTCCTCAAGCCTTCATAGCTGCAACGTTTCCTGCTCTCACTTCTGTTCTCCTGATGGTGCAGTTGATCTCTGCTCAGTTGATTCCTTATAAGAATGAATATAATGTCAGTTTCTTTTTAGAAAATATTTAAAATAATATTCAGCCAGTGCTGGTAAATTTTTCCCTCTCAAAAACGGTAGCTGTTATTTTTTTCTTTTCTACTCCTATTGGCAAATGCAGAGTTTCTGTTTGCCACTTTTAAAATGGTTTTGTGTCCAACAGAAGTCTGAACTACCACCAACCTAATGGCCACCCAGAATCAAACCTTTAACTGCTGGAAAGTCATAGCCCCAGGCTACTTACAGTTTGAAGGTCACAGAATTCAGGAAGTTCCATGAGGCTACAGAAATGCTTGCCCTGAGTTACTGAAGCACCCTGAACTTCCTGTGGTGGTCCTTTAACTTATTCATACTAATTAACAGGAAAGTCAATAGATTTGCAAGTGATTCACATACAATGACAGTAGTAACATTCATTTATTCACCCTTCCAAAGTAATCAAGGGGTTTGCTGTAGACACCAGGAGGACACAGCAGTGAGCAAACAGTTGTGGCACTCATGAAACATGCCCTTGTACTGGAAGAAGATAGACGTACAAACAAATGGATCTATATTTGTTTGTCCACGTTAAGTGCTATCAAGACAGCACAAGGGAGGGGTGCCCCGGTGGCTCAGTTGTTTAAGTGTCTGACTTCGGCCCAGGTCATGATCTTGTGGCTCTAGAGTCGGCCTCTGTGCTGACAGCTCAGATCCTGGAACCTGCTTCAGATTGTGTCTCCCTCTCTCTCTGCCCCTCCCCCACTCATGCTCGCGCTCTCTCTCTCTCTCTCTCTCTCTCTCTCAAAAATAAATAAACATGGGGGGGGCGGCAAGACAGCACAAGGGAAAGGGGAAAACTATTAGCCACAGGGAAAAGATGCTACTTGGTGTGCGATGGTTGGGGATGAGTAGATGCTCTGAATTGGATCAGAGGTGTGAGAGGGAGAGTCAAGAATGTCTCCAAATGCTCAGCCTGAGCAGGGGAAGGAGTGGAGTTACTATCTACTGAGATGGGGAAAGGCAGATTTGGGGCTAGGTTGACCAAGAACTTGGTTTTTTTTTGGACATGTTGTGCTCGAGGCTCCTAGTAGGTATCCTATCCAAATAGATGTAGCTAGTTGGGGGAAAACCCACCAGCAGTAATCGCATGATTCTCTGCATGTTACAAATGGGGACATGTTCTCCACGCCTTTTCTCATTGATAGTATTATAGTAACATCTCCACTCTCTCCTGGGCTTGCACGATTGAACACACAGCTGAAACCACCAGGACTGAGCTGCCTCAGGACTCAGCTGGGGGAGGGGGTTGGCAGGACTTGCTGCAGTGAACGCTGATAAATAGCAGAGTCAAGGAGCTCTTGCAAATCAGATGCACCGCAATGACACTGTCAGAATTTGGGAGCAGAGGAGGGAGGGAGGAACAGGATGCCCATATGTATTTGGAAAAAATCCCCAGGTAATTCTGATAGTATTCCTCCCTCCTGACATTTTTGTGGGAATGTTGTGATAAAGCTTTCCAGATTTTTAAATTGAGAGGTTTTTTTAAAGAGAAAATGTGCATTGTATTTGGAGTAAATAAAATTATTGCGAGGAAAAGAAATATAAGCTAGAAGACCAGGAGTCACAAGCCAGAGGTTTGAAACCCCACTTTACGGCTCGCTGGGACCCCAGGCAGGACCCCCCCCCCCCCACCGAATGGACTGTAATCTGTCTTCCTGGGCCACTGCCACTGGGACGATTGTGTGACATGACAATTGAGGAAATTTCTTGGAAACTGGAAAATGCTGTGCAAAATCTCATTGTTATCATTCCCTCATTGTCTTCTGTCGGTCTTGCTTTTCCAACAGTTCATTTTCATCCTGTTACTCTCCATCCTTCCTGAAGAACTTGCAATGAATGGCATGTTCTTCCCCATCGGGGGCAATGAATCTCAAAGACAATTTCTAACACTCAAAACTCCCCAAACCTGATCCCAGCCTGCCTCTCCCACCTTACCCTCCCATTCCAATTAGGTTCATGTCCTTGCACAATCGAATGCAAGCTTCACGTGGGCGGGCCTTTTGCCTCTTTAATTCTCTGGTTTATCTCACTGCCCACAACAGCGCCTGGTTGGTAACAGGCACTCAACAATCTTTGCTCAACGAAGGAATGGAGTACAGTCTTTTAGTGCCTGCTGATGCCATTCAGCACTAAACCCCTTTGGAGGGTGGGTTCTAGCCTCTTTCTGAGACCTCCCTGGTCTTCTCACTTGCCAGAATGACAACTCAAGGGTTCAGGAGGTCATGGGTTAGAGTAGAGGAGAACGAGGATCCGGAGACAGTTATTCAAGCACTCTCAATGGACCAGGTGTGTGCGGGATTGACCTGGCCCACAGGTGGTATAAGGGAAGTAGGCAAGAATGTTGTAATGTCCAGAGCCAATAACCCTGGTCACAGGTCACAGCAGAATAGAAGCAAATTGAATTTCCTGCTGTGTCGCCCTACTTTCCCATGATGGACTAGTCACAGGGGTGGCCAGGTACCACCAGCAGCAAGTGGCATATTGTGAGGTGAGGAAGGGCTGGCAGAGCTGGGCAGGTCGCTCGTGAATGACCTTCTTCTCCATCCAGTACTTGTCACACCACCCTGGACTCCTCTGACTTTATCATGTGTGTGAGGCAGTGTTTCCTGGGGGTTGTGGGTGCTCTGTATTGAGCTCAGGTTTTCTGATAGTTCAAGACAAAACCTAGGTGTTTGTGTCAGATAATGCTCCATTGCTTTCACCAGCACTTTCCCAAGGCCCTGTCTCCAGTCTTCAGTATCGCATGCTCTAGGGCGCTGTCCAGATCTCAAGAGAGTCCTCTGGAGTAGAGGTGGGATTTTACGTTTTTAAATTAGAAACAACTTAATTTTAGTGGATCACATAACCTTTAAACCCCTTAGGGGAAAACTCTTAGACTCAATCAAGTGGCAACCTCCAAGTGCTGCCTGGCAGAGACCTTGCTGCATCCCCCGTGACCTCAGACACTCTGGTACCTTTAACATGGCATCACCTTTTCTCAAGAGCAACACGTGTGGCCACGCAGGTGACCACAACAGGGGAAATCTTCAAGACAATGGCAACAGTCCTACAACCAGCCTTTCTGACGCCTGGGGCAGGTAGTGGGAGAAAGGGTGATTTTTTTAATGTTTATTTATTTTTGAGAAGAGAGAGACAGAGCATGAGTGGGGGAGGAGAGAAAGAGGGAGACACAGAATCTGAAACAGGCTCCAGGCTCTGAGATGTCAGCACGGAGCCCGACGCGAGGCTCGAACTCACGGACCGTGAGATCGTGACCTGAGCCGAAGTCGGATGCTTAACCGACTGAGCCACCCAGGCGCCCCAAATGTTTATTTATTTTTGAGGTGTGTGGGGTGAACAGAGGATCCAAAGTAGGCATTGTGCTGACAGCAGAGAGCCTGAAGTGGGGCTCAAACTCACAAACCATGGGATCATGATCTGAGCCAAGGTCGGACACTTAACCGACTGAGCCACCCAAGCACCCCAGAAAGGGCATTTCTGAGAAAGCATCTCTTGGCAGAGAGAAGTAACTTGATTCAGAGAAGCCCCAGAGGGATTGGCTGCCACTGTCGCGGTGAAGCTAGCTCCTTCCAGTCCCACAGCAAAGGTGTGTTACTCAGCTCGCTAATACCTAGCTCCTCAGTCCTCATCCCTGTCGCCACTCTGGCTGTAGCAACCATTTCCTGAGGAGGTCAGGTCTTATTTTATTGAATCAACTGAAGTTTGGGGAGGTCAGGATCATGCAACAGTTAGAAATATATTTAAGGCCAGTCAGTCTGACTTCACGGGCTTTTGCCCCCATCCCTAGCCTGTGTGTTACTGGGACACCTGTTCTCTTGTTCGGCCATCCTTGAGCTGCCAGCAAGATTGAGGACTGAGAACCATTCTGGGCAGGGGACCTGGATCAGCACACTCTTGGAGGCAGGTTTTCTACAGAATGAAAAGAAAGCCAGAGGACGAGGAGAGGGCAAGAGGCAAGGGGGGCAGGTGGCCATGAAAGAAGAGGACCTCCGTCTTGCATGAGTATTTTCCAGCCCATCTAAAGATTTTCAAATTGACCTTTGTTTATCCCCAATTATCCGTCGTAGCTCCAAGTGGTAGCTCCCAGGACACTTTGGTTAGAGAGAGACAAGTGGTTGTAAGCCCGTTCCTACCAGACAAACACAGATCCACTAAATTGTTTTTAAGTTTTAATGGCATCGGTGACAAAAGCATATGGTTTTAAATTATTTTTAACATCTCAAATTATAGATTATTGTTTTTAAAATCTCAAAATGCCGTTTTTGACTTGGACATTTTCACTAGTCCGTGGTCATGCCAGCTCAATTAGCATTACTTACAATGGAGAAAAATTCAAGCCATCTAAATTTCCAAAAATAAAATTAGTGTGATAATTACTATAAATATCCATGTGCTAATTATGGTTATTGAAATGACTTTTGTAGCATATTTTTAGTGACATGGAGAAATTCTTACACTCTGATAGTTATGCATAAAAACTGGATACAAAAATGTGTAGTCTCAACTACCTGATAAAATGAGCAAAGCAAAAAGGAAGAAAATATTTTAAATGACCATTTGGGGAGCCTCTGAGTAGTATGGTTATGGGGGCATGATAAATATTTAAAAAAATTTTTTTTTGGTAATTTTCCAGTTTTTAGCAAGTATTATTTTTATACACCAAAATCCCAACCCGGGACTTCCTTAGGTCCTGGGAATTTACATGATGTGGCTCGAGTTTTCTTCCTGCCCAGGAAAGGCTGTAGTGAGAGTGAGACCCATGGTCGAGGCACACACCTGAATGTTTGGCTCTGAGGTCGGCAGCACAGCCATGGCCCCCCATGGGATGATGAAGCTGAAAGAAGGGCCAGGGTGTGACATTGTCCCTGCTCGTCCTCTGCTGGGTCTCTCAGGTCCAGAGTAAACGCACCCATGCCATTTCGCTTATCCTGGTTCACCTTATGGTCCCTTTGCACCATTCTAGATTGAGAAGTGAGGGCAAAGGTGCACTGAGCCTGGTGAATCCATTCAGTAACCATTCCAAGGTTCTCCCTGGCACCTCTCAAGACGTTTGAACCTTCAGGAGGCACTTGGCTGCCTTGGTATCTCTGGTCCTGGCTGGTGTTAATAAAAATTCAGCTGAGTAAACTTGAAGATCAAATTGGTTTTATTCAGTGATTCATGAATTGTGTAGCATCCCATCTAGCAACAGAAAAGAGCTCCACCAAACTGTAGAAAAGGAGAGGTTTTGAAAGGCAGAAAAGGGAAATTATTACCAAAGAATGCATTGTTTCAGCAAGATGGCCTTCCTAAGGGGAATGGAAGGGGTCTGTTGGGTGGATGAACTCACTAGTGCTGGCCAGGTAATTCCATGCTATCTCCTTAAAAATTACAGTCCTGGAGGGGTTGGAACTGCAGTTAGATTTGGCATTAAGCCTGGGTTTGCCGGCATAGGATTTGGCACAGGCGAGTGACTCCATTTTGGGTATGCTGTCTCCTTTTTAGCAGTTCTCTCTTTTTGATCAGATTCAGCTTGAATGAAAAATGTGATTAAAATGTAAGGCATCAGCACCACCCAAGGACTCTGTAGTCCTTGCAGCTTTTGTCAATTCATTGTGTAGGGTCACAGGTCATGACATCCTTTATCTAATCTCTGTGATAGTCACAGGCCATGAATTCAGGTTCACAATTTTAAGTCAGCCATTTTCTTTGCTCCTTTTCTGACATTCCAGTCCTAGGGAGATCATATTCTTGGTGGTTAGCAGCTGCAAAAAGCATTTAAAAGCTTTTGAGAGACTATAATGCACCAGGGAGATCATTATGACTACTATAAACAGGATAATTCCCAATATCTGGAGTGTACTTTGGAGTCATTATCCCTAAGACCCAAACGATCAAAATCAAAGAAGTCAAAGAAAGAGTCTGCTGAAGGAGTCACCTTCTAAAGCCAAGTAGCTTGCTCAGTGACCTTACATAACTGAGCTTCAGCTTCCTCAGAAGTATTAATCCAGGTGAAGTAATCCATGGATACCTCTCTGCTCAGATAAAGGATAATCAAGGGTTATCCTATTACCAAGAACGACTTTGGCCAGAGTGTCTAAGACTCTTTGTGGGCAGCTACTGTTTTAGCTATGGATTCTGCAGTATCTTTCAGGAGAGGTTTCTGACCATATTCTTATTTACATTCACTCCTAACCAGAAAGTATGGCCCTGCCAAGGGAAGTGAATCCTGATTCTGAGTCACAAAGGCCTCCTGATAATTCCTTTCTAACTTGATGGTGTAAATCCAGGAAAGTCAACAAATGAGGTGTCTTAGTTTGTGTGTGTGTGTGTGTGTGTGTGTGTGTGTGTGTGTGTGTGTGTAAAGTTTTTTTTTTTGTGGAAAGTTAGATAATCTGAGAGACATTGCCTGGTTATGTCCAGCCATCTAGGCCTTCATAGGCTCAAGGAGCATGATGACCACCACAGCTAAAATTAATTCCTGTCAGGGCACAAATCACTCCCACTAAGGTGACACTATTAATGGACAGATAGGAGTTTTTGATGATAAAGCCAGTAGTCTGAAAGGCAAAGTTATGCCCCCATTCCTTAGCAATGTCCTGAGAGAAACAAATGGGGGCATTATCTTTTCAGGCCAATGCCAGAGTGAGGGAAAGAAAGAGGAGAAAAGAAGTTTAATGTTCAGTTAAAGTATGAAGTCTTGATCTGGCTTCTTGTGTGCAAGTGGTCTACCAAGACGTCAGCTTCTTCTCTTCCTCATTGGTTTGGTTTGGAGGTTTCTAGTGTTTTTATAGGACCAGGTGTCAGGTGGAGCCTTCTTCAGCTGTGAGATGTGTATCTAAGTTTCAGATCCCTGAAGTTTGGCTACCATCTGGGGAGTAAAGAGGATCTGGTATCTCCTGCCAAGGAGATTCAAGGGCAGTCTTTGGTTTTAGTGATTCCAAATCAGAAGGATTGGAGAAAAGTGAGAACATTAGTTTAGTAAGTTGTTATCAGATATTTCAGGAAACTAGAAGGATTCAGGATCCAGTCCAGTTTATAGGTATATAACAAAATTTCAAAGAAAATGAACAGGATCACAATCTAGTATAGACAAGTGTACGTATTTTTTTTCTCTACAATTATCCCCATTTTTTCCAAGGATAATCACAGTAAAACTAATTTGCTTACTTTAGACTTGAACTGGTCATTTACATAAGTGCAGCAAGAATAGTGTTTGACCATATAAACTCTTTTTAGGATAGCTTTGTTGGAACCTTGTAAGCAAGGTACCAGGCCATTTTTTCCAAGGGGCTTCATTGGCTCCATAAAGTCAACTTGAATTCCTTAAAACTATCTGGTCAAATCTGAGTCCATGCATAGCTATATAAAATATGACATTCTGGTCAAAGCCTGATAATATAACCAGTGTTTCCAATTGTGTCCTGTTACAAGGAGAACAGATTCTTTTTTTTTAAATCAATATAACTTATTGTCAAATTGGCTATACAACACCCAGTGCTCATCCAAGGAGAACAGATTCTTATTGAACTCATATAATAACTATTTTACCATGAAGAGAATACTCAAGAGTTTCCAAATTCTGGATGGATCTGGTAGGGAGAAGAAGTAAATGTTTCATCTTTGTTTACAAGGGTATGCTTTACCAAATTGTTGTAAGCCATAGATAGCTTAAGACAAAAGATTTCCTTAGATCTGGAAAAACAAAACATTAAAGGACCAGCACTGTTTCAAACAAAAAGTCATAAAAATTATAATCATCCTCCTCAGTTCATTCAGTCCCATGTAATTAATTCTTATTTTGCTTGAATCCAGTTTTTCCATTAGCTCTAGAAATTCTTACCCAGTTCAGCTTTATGATCTTACAGGCTTCTTATGATCAGAAAGCTGTACTTACCGTAATTCTTTCTTTGAATCTCCTTAAGATGAAGTACTTTTGCAGGAACACTTCAGCAAATCATCAGAGTAAAACAGTAACTGTCTGTAAATGACAAAAACTAAAAAAAATGTCTGTTGCTAGAGATCTGATGAGAGTTCATTAAATGAAATTGACAAAGAAATTTGGTTATTTTTGTAACATAAACATTTTGAGAAAATAACTAGAGTCATGACTGATAATATTATGCCAGGACCTAACAGATTTTAGAGATTTCATACAATTTCTAGGAAACTAATAACATATACAAACACAGCATAAAGAAGGCCTAGTATTATTTCTTATTTGACAGTATTTCCCATGTAACTTAACATATCAAATATGCCTGGGGAACCTGGGTGGCTCAGTCAGTTGAGCATTCGACTCTTGATTTCAGCTCAGGTCATGATCCCAGGGTCTTGGGATTGAGCCCCATTTCTGGCTCTGTGCTGAGCATGGAGCCTGCTTGAGATTCTCTCTCTCTCTTTCTCTCTCTCTCTTTTCCCCCTCTCCCCTTCTCCCTCTTTCCCTCCCCCATTTGCACATGCCCTTTCTCTAAAATAAAATTTTAAAAAACATATCAAATATGCCTCATTAGTTTATCTCTTATTTTATAAGGAGAGAGAATAAATCTTGTACATGTTCCAGGGATCCTCTAAAAAAAATTCCTAAACTTAGTTTGATTTCAAAAACACTTTATTTAGAATTTGATTTGGGGAAAGTTTGTCAAAAATTTCTAAAGGTTTGGGGTGCCTGGATGGCTCAGTTGGTTAAGTGTCCTACTCTTGATTTCAGCTCAGGTCATGATCTCACAATTGTGGGACTGAGCTCCCGCATTGGGCTGCATGCTGAGTGTGGAGCCTGCTTGGGATTCTCTCTCTCTCTGCCCCTCCCCTGCTTGCAGGGGTGTTTTCTCTCTCTCTCTCTCTCTCTCTCTCTCTCTCTCTCTCTCTCTCAAAAATAGATAAATAAACTTTAAAAAAATTATCAAAAGGTTTTAAAACATTTGGTAAAATAGGATTATAGGCCATTGTAAAACAGTACTTAATTATCCATTTACTTATAGTGACAAATGAAGATTTCACAGGCAAATACAGAAAGTTGAATAGTTCTGTGGCTTGGCAAATTGTGAAAAACAACAAAACAAACAAAACTTAGGTTTTTAAATAGACTCACTTTTTTAAGTAATGAAAGAACTGATAAATACACAGGAACTCAGGAAAATATTTTGACAACACATAAAATATATTTCTAGGCAGATTACTTAAAAGGTCAAGAAAAACTTTTTACAGTTTCTTAAGAACAAATCAAGAAAACTTTGTCCAAGAAAATGGTGTCCTTTTAACAGAAAGAAAATCAAATTTAATTTTGTACCAGTTTATTTTGGGTATCAAAATTCATTTAACTTAATTAAGTTCATTCTAATCCTAGCTTGATCACACATTAAAATTCTTTTATAAAATACCTTTCCATAAGCCTTTCGCAACGTTCTATCTTACATTAAGATTTTGTCCTATGTTTTTCTTCTTTCCCATTTTGAAATAATTAGCTTCTCTTTAGGATGAAATTACTTTCATTTCCCTCCACAAAGATACATTTCCATTCCTCACACCTTCTTTTCCTGGAAACACACATCCTACTTGACTTGCATTCACAGATGTTTCCCTGGTAGTTTAAATTTCTAACAGCTTTAATTATGTAAGAACTTTAAAATTCTTAAAAACCTTAATTTTTAGTGAAAATGAAGAAGTAAACAACTATGACTTGTCTTTTATATTAGCATTCTGTGGTTTGGCAAATTTAAAAATACTTTTTATAATTTCTAGAAACATGTTTTCTCATAGTAAATTCTTTTTTTGCATGGCACAAAACACACTGATTAATAACCCAAATATCTTTAGTTCCTCTGTAAAAGGAAACCTATCTTTAGTAACTAATGTTTTAGTATTTTATCTTATTTAGAAATGACCTAGGTATTTAATTTTTTATGTTTAATATTTAATGACTATTCATCATTTAACTCCCCAAAACTTTAAGATTGCAGGTTACCAAAAAGATTTGGGGGGAACTATTTAAAAAGTTTGGGAGCAACTGGGCAGCTTAGTTGGTTGAATGTCTGACTCTTGATTTCAGTTCATGTCATGATTCCAGGGTCAAGGGATCAAGACCCACATCAAGTTCTGCACTGAGCGTGGAGCCTGCTTGGGATTCTCTTTCTCTCCCTCTGCCCCACTTCCATCTCACATACTCTCTCTCTCTCTGAAATTAAAAATAAGTAAATAAAAAAGATCACCTAAAACCTTTTCATTCTATTTACACCCATTTAATTTTCTTATTCTTAATAATTATGTCTAGATTACTCACAAAAACTTCATGAGACATCAAAGTCAGCCATCATCCCAAGCTATTTATTTTTCTTGCTGACAAATTTTATAAGATACATGAACTTATTTGACTAATAAAGTCAGGTAAAAGAGAAGTTGTATGTCTGCATTATATTTAATGCTGGCAACTCTGAAGACATGCCTATTTTAATTAAACCAAACCTAAACTACCTTTTATTTGCAAAGATTATCCCAGGTCACATGAACCTGAAATGTAGTTGGGTTAGTTTCTATTATATTTTTGAGATTTTTTTATGAATAATTAATTCACATAAGGGCTTATTTAAGTCAAATAAATAAATAAAGTTCTTTTACAAGTTAATTTTAGCAATGTCATCCAAAGGTAGAAAATACCACACATCTATGGGACTTATTTGACTTATTTAAGTCAAATAAATAAATAAAGTTCTTTTACAAGTTAATATTAGCAATGTCATCCAAAGGTAGAAAATACCACACATCTATGGGACGCCTGGGTGGCTCAGTCAGTTAAACATCCGACTTAGGTCCAGGTCATGATCCTGTGCTTCATGGGTTCAAGCCCTGCGTTGGGCTCTGTGCTGACAGCTCAGAGCCTGGAGCCTGCTTCAGATTCTGTGTCTCCCTCTCTCTCTGCCCCTCTCCCACTCGTACTCTTTCTCTCTAAAAAATAAATAAATGTTAAAAAAATTTTTTTTAAAGAAAATGCCACACATCTAGAGCACATATATGTAGACACATGTAACAAACAGAAATATATAAACAGAAACTTTATAGCTTCCTTTTTATGAAAATAAGCAGGATTGAAAAATAGAATCAAAAGAAATAGGATCTAAGTTGTTTTTCTGGTAGATGGAATAAGTGAAGGCTTCCTGCTCAGATGTCTAAAGCTAAGTTTTAAATGACCTTTCCCTACTTTGGTTCTTCTTCTGATAAGGGTTACCTCTCTGAAATGTGTACTTTAACGTTTATGTCTCAAAGGCACAGGGAAAGAAGGCAAGTTACAAGCCTTTTAATATAAATAAGGGAGGCTTGGGGAATGGTTAAAAGGATTGGGTGATCTTTGAACTGCCCTTAGAGTTACATTTCTAGTTTTGCAAAGATTTGTAAGGTAAGAACAGTTGCTCACAATTTCTCAAAGAATTGGATTGCAACTTAAATGACACCGTACGTTGATCCATATATCCATCTTTCTATAAAGGCTTTAGAAAATCCCCCCCACACACGCCCCTCAGCCCAAGAAAATTTTATTTAAGCCTAGGGGAGAAGGCCGAAAATAAAAAAAATTTCTTTTAGGCTTTGTGGTTTGGCCAATTTATAATCATGGAGCCACTTTGTAATTTTGTCTGGGACAAACAGCATACATTTTTGGCAATTTTGAGTAGCTCCTTGGACTCGACAGGTGACCTCAAAGAAGGTACAAGAGTTATTACTGTCCCAAGATCCAGAGTCACAGCCAGAAGAAAGAAGTGACAGTCTGCATGTCCCAGGCAGTGAGAAACCTAAGCCACGCCCTTAGACAAGCTAGAAGGCAGTAACTATCTCTGGCAAAAAAGACCAATAACCAATGGGTGTGGGTTTGGGAAGGAACGGACATTGTGAAATTTTATTTTCCTGTAAAGACTGGGGATTATAGACAGATGTTCATAAAGGTTACCCTATAAGCATTCTCACCTTTACCCAGTTTTTGCCAATTTTTCCAGGCTCCCATCTGAAGCTCTGATATTTCCCAGAATTCGGCAAGAGTTTTCATTATTTTTAGTTTTAGTTGTCCTTTGGCCATTTAAGATGATAACATAGAAGTTGACCAGAAAATCTCTCAGAGTCTCCTTAACTCTGGGAAGGCTTTGAAGGTAGATATGGGGATGTCTGTAAGGCAATTAACTTGGAGGACTTTTGTTAACAGTTGTATAAAGAAGGTTCAGACAAAAGATAACTAGAACGAGTACTTAAATGAAGAAAGATGGAGGAGAGCAGTAGGAATTACATAAGTCTTATATTCCTTTGTTTTAGGTACCTCTTGTTTCTTCAATTTTTCATTAGCCTTTTATGAAAAATATTTCAATGCACCTATTTTGGAATTGTGAAACCTTTTGGATCTGGTGCATGCCAATTAAAATAAGTATTCCATTCTGTTTTTTTAATTTTAGAATTCTTATGTTTAAGTGCACTTCTTATATGATCTTATCTAATTGGAAAGTTCCAAATTCTGGATTGTTTTAGGAATATTTTGCCATTTTTATAGATATTTATAGTTTCTAAGGCCATAGATTTTAGACATAAAATAAGTAGGTGTGCCAGGAGGTGGCATGCCTGGCTCTTTAAGATTTAAGGATCCCATCAGCCAAGGCTTTGGGTTTCTCAAAGCCAATCTGTCACCTGAAAAGGATGCGTCACTGTGTTGTGCAGTGTTTTACAGTGTACCTTGTTGCATGGAAATTTTCTTGAGCTTGGTGGGGGAGCTAGTATCAATCCGAACCCATTCTGTGACCAACTTATCCAAACATTCAATGTCTTCTTGAGACATTGAGCATTCCAGCAACCTTTAAATGCTCAAGCTGTGGGGTTTAAGATGGCAGCATAGAAGGATCTGAACTCATCTCTTCCCATGAACACAGCAAAGCTACAGTTACACATAGAACAGTTAAGGACCTGAAGGCTAGCTGAATAGCACCTCCACAAGGATAGAAGGGCCACATCAAGATAGGTAGGAGAGGCAAAGACATGGTCTCACAGAAACCCCATCCCAGGCACGCCCCCCCCCCCCCCAGTCATGCAGGATCTCATAGTATGGAGCTTGTTTCTGAGGCGCAAGAGTTCTCTGCCACACATCAAACATCCCAAAGCATTTGTCCTTGAAAACCAATGAGGCTTAATTCCAGGAGAACCACAGGGCTGTAGGGAATGGAAAATCTGCTCTGCGGAGGCTCATGCACAGATTCATTCTCAACAATTTGAAAAGTGCCTAGACCATATGTGAAGGAGTCTCTCTCATTTGTTAAACTTAAAGAATCTGCCAGAGGGCCAAGAACCTGTTAGGAGCTCTTTCTGGATAGAATGGTGGGCTCCATTTTTGCATTCTCCTTTTGCTTTGTTGGTGCTGTTGCCAGTAGGCAACATTTTGGCACCCCACTTTTAGCCTGCTAACTCTGATAGGAGTGCCCTGCTCCTGTGTACTGCAGCTGTGGCCAGCCCTACCACAGCTGGTGGGCATGCACAGCCCACACAGGGAACACTCCTTGAGCACCAGCCTCTGGTGGCGGGGGGCTGTGGGGGGGCGCTGTGCTTCTGGGCCTCATGGGTCTGAAACAGTCAGAGAGACAGTCCTCATCAGGCTACCACCCCCAAGACACTGTACTAACAGCAGAAACGCATCCCCAGTCTTCATGTAAAAAAACCCTAGTTTCTTGTCTTGGAACCTCAGCTTGTGGGTCAGGCATCACGTTTGTCACACAAGAGGCTATAGAGGTGCCCACAGGGAACATGGGCAGGGAGACACCCAAGTCCACATGGAACATTCTCCAGGATGGATCATATGTTTGGGTACAAAACAAGTTTCAATACATTCAACAAGACTGAAATCATATCAAGCATCTTTTTCAATCACAATGGTAAGAAACTAGAAATCAATTATAGGAAGAAACTGGAAAGATCACAGATATGTTAATATTTAACAATATGCTACTGAACAACCAATGGATCAATGAAGAAATCAAAGGAGAAATAAAAATACCTGGAGACAAATGCAAATGGATGTACAACAGTCCAAACTCTGTGGGATGCTGCAAAAGCAGTTTTAAGGGGGAAGTTTGCAGCTATACAGGCCTGCCTAAAAAAACAGGAAAAGTCTCAAATAAACAATCTATACTTAAAGGAGACAGGAAAAAGAATGAATCCCAAGTAAGTAGAAAAAGGAAATAAGGGTCAGAGTAAAAATAAAGAAATAGAAACTAAAAGCACAAAAGAAAAGATCAATGAATGAATTCAAAGATCATTAAAATGTCCATACTACCCAAAGTAACCTACAGATATATAGAAAACCCTTGAAGACTCCACGAAAAAGCTGTTAGAACTAATATATAAATTCAGTAAAGTTACAGGACACAAGATCAATACACAGAAATTTGTTGAATTTCTACCCACTAATAATGAACTATAAGAAAGAAAAATTAAGAAAACAATACCATATACAATTGCATCAAAAAAATAAAATTCCTCAGGAGTAAATTTAACCAAGGAGGTGAGAGATCTGTATGCTAAAAACTGTGAGACACTGATGAAAGTAATTGAAGAAGATACAAATAAATAAAAAGATATTCTGTGCTTGTGGATTCAAAGCAATCCCTATCAAAACCCCAATGACATTTTTCATTGAACTAGAATAAATAATTCTAAAATTTGTATGGAATCACCCTCTTGTATAAGGGTGTCTTGTATAAGACCCCCTCAAAAAGGCAAAGCGAGTAACCTTGAGAAAGAAGAACAGAGCTGGAGGCATCACACTCCCTGATTTCAAACTATAGTATAAAGCTATAGTAATCAAAACAGTATGGTGTTGGCATAGAAACACATAGATCTATGGAGCAGATAATAAACCCATACACATATATGGTCACTTAATTTACTACAAAGAAGCCAAGAATATAGAATAAGGAAAGGAAAGTCTCTTCAATAAATTATGCTGGGGGGGGGGGGGCGCGTGGGTGGCTCAGTCAGTTAAGCGGCCGACTTCAGCTCAGGTCATGATCTGGCGGTCCGTGAGTTCGAGCCCCACGTCAGGATCTGTGCTGACAGCTCAGAGCCTGGAGCCTGTTTCAGATTCTGTGGCTCCCTCTCTCTGACCCTCCCCCGTTCATGCTTTGTCTCTCTCTGTCTCAAAAATAAATAAACGTTAAAAAAAAAATTAAAAAAAAAATTATGCTGGGGAAACTTGAAAGCCACATGCAAAAAAATGAAACTAGACCACTGTCTTACACCATATACAAAATAATTCAACCTGGATTGAAGACTGGAATTTAAGACCTAAAGCCATAAAATTCCCAGAAGAAAACATAGGCTGTGGTCTTCTATCATGTCATCTTCAAATAGTGATTATTTTCATATTTTGGCTGTTGTAAATAAAGCTGTACTGAATACAGGGGTGCATATATCTTTTCAAATTAGTGTTTTCATATTCTTTGGATAAATACCCAGAAGTGGATTAACTGGATCATAGGGTAGTTATATTTTACTTTTTTTAGTTTATTTATTTTGAGATAGAGAGAAAGACAAAGAAAGAGACAGAGAAAGACAGAGACAGAGAGAAAGCAGGGGAGGGGCAGAGGGAGAGGGAGAGAAAGAATCCCAAGCAGGCTCCATGCTATCAGCACAGAGACCGAAGGATGCCAGGCTCAAACTCATGAACCATGACATCATGACCTGAGCTGAAATCAAGAGTTGGACGCTTAACCAACTGAGCCACCCAGGAGCCCCAGTTATGTTTTAATTTTTGGAGAAATCTCCATTCTGTTTTCCACAGTGGATTCACAGATTACCACAAACAGTGTATGAGGGTTCCCTTTTCTCACATCCTCTCCAACACTTGTTATTTCTGTCTTTTTTATAATAACCGTCTAAGAGGTGTGAGGCGATATCTCGTTGTGGTTTTTAATTCATATTTCATGATAATTAATGATGCTGAACATCTTTCATATGCCTCTTGCCCATCTGTATGTCTTCTTTGGAGGAATGTCTGTTCAGGTCCTCTGCCCATTTTTAAATCAGGTTTTTTTGGGGTTTTGTTGTTCACCTACATGAACTCTTCATATATTTTGGATATTCATTCCTTACTGGATATATATGACATTTTTCACAGCAATTTTTTGGCGGGGGGTGGGTGGGTGGGTGGGATCTGACTCCAACGGCAAGGGAAACCAAAGCAAAAGTAAACAAATTGGGCTGCATCAAACTACAAAGTCTCTGCACTTGTTTCTGCATTTGTTTCTTCTGGTAACTCTCACCTTGTCAGTAGAGTATGACTCCACAGAGGACCTTGGGTTCACTGATTTTTCACTCAGGTGTGTTCTGGTTTTCCAGGGCAGATGCCATAGTTTCTATTCGTGTTCATTTTCCAGCGTTTGACATGTGCATTTGTTGACCAAATGAATAAATACATGAAGATTGGCTGGGAAACCCGCCTTTAGCAGCTTAAAGCCATCCTGAAATGTGGCTCTAGCCACCTTCAAGTAATGTTAATAAAGCCAGAGTAAAATGCTGGCCTCTGACTGTGGGTCTTAGTTGAGGTTTTGACATGGAGCGCCTGTTACAGAGGCGATAAGACCTGTCCTCTGCAAAGAACAAAGCTAATGTATTGGAAATGCATGCACTTACGACTCATTAGCAGGTACCTGTGACTCTTACTTCATGGGAACTAATGTTTCATCTTGAACAGCCTTTCAGAAATCCATATTACTTCATTTTCTCATTTCCCTTTTAATACTGCTGTCTCTGGGGGTTTTGTGAAAAAGCCTAACGAGCAGTTTGAATGGCAACCCAGGCATCTCGTTGTGATGACACTGTCTCTGTTGCTGCCTCCCTATGAAGGAGGGCTGTGTCTGCTGCTCCTACATCCCGTGGCTTCTCCTACAGCTGTCACTCCCTGGAAGGATACAAGACTTTAATCTCTGATGTTTCCCACCTACGAGGTAGAAGGGAAAATTAGAGATGTTATCTGAATAATTAATTCAAGCCTCAGATGGAAAAAAAAAAAGATTTTTTTCTAAAATATCCAGATCATTGAGACTCCTGTGTTCTATTTATCTGGGTAGGCGGCTTATCTTTTAACTAATTGAAATGGCAGCAAGTGCTCTTGAATATATTACCGTATCATTGAGACCCAGGACTTCTAGGCATCAGCTTAAGAGTGGAAAATGTCTTAGCCAGACGATAATCATCTAGTTCGCCTTCTGGTGATTGCCACAGAGAATCAAATTAAATGGTCTTCTCACTGAATTTAATGTAAACCTATACCATACTATTGAGCAAAGATTCCCCGTGGCTGGGAATTGTTGGGAGAAGCACTGTGTCAGCTGCATCTTTTGTGTATCACAGACAAGCTCAGGTGATGGTCCCAGGCATCCAAACAAGAGACGGACTAGGAGAAAACCATTCTATTCCTTTAGTCTGGAAAACTGAAAACACTGTCTAAAATCCCCAGCAGACTATAGCTTTTGTCCATGATTCCAAGGTTCCTAGCAGCCTCAGTTGATTATCCCTTCTCCTTAGTTCTGAAAAATCAAAAAAGGGTGGATTTGTATGACAAATGTCGGAAGGGATTCTCTGTGAAAGATATTCAAGAATTTCAGCAGTGTGTCATGTTTGAAAAAGGGATGGCTAAGTGTTTCTTTTCTCTTAATATTCTTTTAGAACTAAGCAAGACACACATGAGAAGTCAAGTAGGGAACCCAGTTATCTGGATAACCACAGCCTGAATGCCAGCTCCCAATCCACTCTGGCCATAATCTTAGTGATGCCTCCCCCAGTGCCATCAGAGCTGAATAACGAATCCTATTTTTTGTTTTCAAAATAGAATTCTTCCTTCCTTTTGACATTTCCATAAATAACCGGTAATAAAGTAATATGGTACTTATCTAGGTCACTTGATTTGCTGTTTGACCATGGGGATATCCTGATGCTGTGGGAACTTTCAAGGGACTTTCACAGATCTAGACACTTGTCCATTTAGTTGCGGTTCACTTAGAATGCAACGCTTTGTCTCTGCTCTTGTATTAACTCTCCTATAGATGTTCAAATCTTGATGGAGATGCTGGTGGATTGATTTTTCTCCCTATCGTTCCAACATTCCCAATCATATTATCTTAAATCACTGAAGGGGCTCCCGGGTGGCTCAGTCAGTTAAGCGTCTGACTCTTGGTTTCGGCTCAGGTCATGATCTCACAGCTTCGTGGGTTCAAGCCCCGCATCGGGCTCTGTGCTGGCAGCAGGGAGCCTGCTTGGGATTCTCTCTCTTTGTCATTCTCTGCTCATCCCCCACATGCACTGTCTCTGTCTCTCTCAAAATAAATAAATAAATAAACTTAAAACAATAAACTAAATCACTGAAGATAGGCCTCATCCTTTTTAATAGCATCAGTTCTTAATTATTTCCTTCTTCTTCCAAAGGATATCTCTTGATTTAAACCATCTCTACCGGCTCTTGTATTATAGCCTCGGTGCTGAACTGGTACAACCTGGTGTGGCTAAGAGAATGAGTGACAGCTACCATTGGATTTGAATAGCCTGGACTGGAAATATCAGGAGTGGGCACAATGAGGGGAGGAGAGGGACTTGGGAAGGAGTGTCTCACCCAGGACCCCATCTGGGATGTGAACTGGCCGTGCCACTTCTCAAGTTAAGGGAGAGGCATAAGTATGACACAGAAGGCAGAAACCAGATGCATTTATGTTGCCAGATGCGATCTATGTTTGCCTCTTTATTACTGCTCTAAGTTGTCTTCCAAAAAAATGGTCTCACGTATGAATGCTGAATTAATACCAACTATGGATGTGTTCATCTGGGGCACTTTGATAGCAAAAGGAAATGCTGCTGTGGCTGGTTCAGCACCCCTGTATACTGATCGTGGGCTATCCTGGGTCATGTTCCCAAGGATTGGCACTTCTGTTAGAGCTGCAGTCCAGGGTGGTGCCTTCCTCCGTCCTGACAGGTGATCTAAAAAAGCCATGTTGATGACCACCTATCCTCCTGAGGGGAGAGCTGTGCATGTCTATATACCTGGCCGGTAGTTCCTCTAGGACCTTGGCAGAAACTGTCTGCCGTGTTCCTTCTGCCCAAAGGACAGTGTTCAGAATCACAGTACTCGTGAAAGCACAATGTAGGGGAGTCCCCCACTATTCCTTCCTGTCTTCAAAAGGGCTCAGTGTCCCCCAAAGAGCCTCTCTCCTTACCTGGGCTTTCTTGGCCTTAAAACTGGTCTTGATTCTGCTGTAGCCTCACACCCCCACCCCTTCCCTGCTCCTGCTCTGCATACCCTCTGCTTCAGACACACTGGTCTTTCAGTCCCTGGACACACGTGGGCAGTCTTTGTAACTCTCTTCACGCCTTTCCATATGTTCTTTCTGCCTAAAACATTTCTCTCCAAGTCTTATTTTCTTCCCTAACAAAATGAGTAATTACCTTCCTATCCTGCAAATCCCTCTAAACTTGTTTCTTTGTCACCCTATATTAAAATGATTAATTTATGTATCTTCTCACCACTAGATAGTATCCAGCTCATAACATATGCCTCATCTCCAGTGTTGTACAAGCCACACTGTATGTGCCCATATGTGTTCAAATTACGTATTAGTTAGCCATAATATACCATTGGTGATGTTACTTTGCACTATAATGGTACAGAATAGCCTTTGTACTGTATTCTATGGCAAAATAAGATTTCAAATACAGTACGTTCCAGAAAACCAATCCAATTCAGTTTGTATTGACGTAAATGTTGGCAAAGCTGTGAAAATGAAGGATGCGAAAATCCTGACATTTATTTCTCCTGATTAGTTCTGAGGAGCAAAGTGTCCCAGGGCACATGTTATTAAGTGATGCAGTGTCCCCGACAATAAAATTAGGCACAAGTACCACTTGCCTTAGATGCACTGACACTGCCAGATTCCAGAGTGAATGCAAGGGCCACGAGATCCCAGTGGAAACAGGCCACACACGGTGATGTCCATGGTCTCCATGACTGTGCCTCCTTCATTTACACACTCCCCTCAAGGACCCCCTCAAGGACCCCCTCAAGAGCCTTGTTCCTTTACCTCTCATCCTTCCATGAGACTTAGAGCCTCGGATGCAGATGGCACTGTGGGTTTAACTTAAAGAATCATCTGATGAAAGTGCTCCCTACAGGTGGACTTGGCTTTCAGGATTGATGTAGTATGGGCTTCCCCAGACATAGCAGGCTCCTTGCCCCTAGCTCTCCTCTCACTGATGCAGGCTGATGTTTCTAAGGTGAACAGACTGTATCCTTCCCCAGATAAAAAATCTCCTGTGGCCCCTCCTCCAAGGGAGGAGGTCCTATGTCTTGGTGTGTTGTGGGACCCTCTCCCCTCTCACCCCCTGGCTTCCCCTCAATCCACTGGTATGCCATGCTTGTCAAGCTCTGCCTTTTTAAAAAAATATAATTTATTGTCAAATTGGTTTCCATACAACACCCAGTCTTTATATACAGAGCTCCTTCTGCTTAGATTGGATTTCCCTCTGCCCAGGTCCAGTTGGTGACCTTCCCACTTCTCCTTCCAAACACGGAGGCTCTGTTCTCCCATCTGGAAGGTTATTTCCAGCATCTCTCTCCCTCCCACAAGGACCTTGCCTACCTCTCCTGTTGTGGTCCTTGTTGTTGTGTCAGAGTTGACTGCTTAAATGCTTGCCTCCTGTGCAAAACTCTTTGAGGGTAGGAGCACTGTTTAATCTATCCCTCTGTGCATACTCAATACTCTGTGCAATGTTTTGTACACACTAATGATTCAATAAACATCTGCTCGTTGAATGAGCTAAAGGAAGGAAGAAAGCAAAAGACAGTTTTTTACTTAAAAATCTGACCAACTCTGCTGGACCCAGCCTCCCAGGGGGTGCCACAACTTAAGAGAGCATCTCTATGGCGCCCTGAGTCTCCACAACAAATAATAAGGTATTTGAGGATTAACTTCAACATGGATGCAAACTTAGCACCTCATTTGCAATCCTGCAGAAATGTCCTTTTTAGAACTATATTCATTGCCTGACCACACTGACGATTAGTCAGCAAATCTGAACAGGATTGTGAACAGAGGAGCAAAACACACCATGGCTTACATTCTTTGCAAGCTTGATGCTCCCTCCTGAGTAAGGCAGTGGGGTCCTAGCCATGGAGCCTGGGTTCCAGGCGTAGCTCCCCTGCTCACATGCTGTGCTCAAGGCAGGCCACTGCCCTTCTAGAGCAGCAGGAGGGACTGGACACGATCCCACCACTCACTCTGGGGGTCTCTGTGACTTGGTTTTATGGGTCAGGTTTGTTAGGCAGGTGGCGGTGCCCTGGGTGTGGAAGAGACACAGTTACCTTGCTTGGCACAGCAGCCCTGTGTGGCTCCAAGAGTGGAGTTGTGGTGGTCGGTGGTGTGGTTTACGGCTGCCCAGTTCCACAGCCTCGTTGCTCCCTCGCACTCCCACCGGGGGGCTCCCAAGTGGTCAGCGGGTCCCTGAGGCTTGGGCGCCATGACCTGCTGGGAGTGACACTGTGGTTCTGGGAAACGAGAGCATATTCTTTGCTTTGGCATGTGTCAACACCTAAAGAAGGGACCTTTCCAACTTGCATCAAGATGAGACTCTCCTGAGGAAGACAAGGACATGTCTGAGATCGAAAAGGGAAAGGCATCTGTGCATTTCTATTCATTCTCTGTCTCTTGTCAGTCTGTCCATCTGTCTGCCAATCTTTCTCTCTCACAAAGACACACACACATACACACACACAGAGGAAGACCACTTTCAGCGATGTCTCTTTTCAAGTAGATCAGAAGGAGATGCTTCCCTTAAATAACATGGGACGGCCCCCCTTGCCTCCTACCTTCCTCTCTCTCCTTACCCTGTCCCCCTACCCCTGCCCAGACTTTGACAGCTTTGTTCTTGAACACCTTCAAGCATAAATCTCCCAAGTGGCCCAGAGTTGCACCAAGAATTCCAGATTTGACTGAAATGGTGACAGGTACATATCCTCGAAGCACAGCCGGGCCTCCTGCTCACCTCTCTTACATACAAGCTGCAAGAATGGCATTAGAGCAACAAGAAACAAAGACGTCCCTCTGCCACCATCACTGGGGGCCCCAGAGAGAAGTGCGGGTGGGGGCTATTCAACTCTCTTAAACCTATTGTTGGATTTTTTTTTTCCATTAGGGGTAAGGCTTTTTGTGTTCCTAAAATAATTCATTTGACTGTCATTTTAACAAGTCCCTTGTCTGTTAAATCATGACTTCCTATGTGGATATTCCTTGACTTAGTTTGATTTGCTTATTAAAATTTCTTCCGCCTAATGTTCCCTTCCAGCCGGCAATGTGTGGGATTCTATTTCTTCTTCAAAGAAAAGGAGCCCACACAATTTAGTTTATGTAATTCTGTGATATTCCTCTGCACAATGGCCACCACAAAACACAGCTTTTTCAACACATGGCTTTGAGGCTTAAAACACAGTTTTGAGGCACAGTCTCAGGGACAGGTGTCAGGAGCTAAAGAGTTGGATAGAGATGGTAATATTGCAGCTACCTCCTACTTTCCTCCTCGGAAGTGCTTGGCCATTTGATGATCTGTCAGATCAGCCACCTCTGTCCCGTGAGCAAACACGCGAATGTACAGGCTAGACTTGGATCTCAGGATGTGAGATGCGGAAGGGGACCCAGGATTGGGACCTCATCCCCACCTCTCCCTTCTTACCAGTGTCATTCAGGAGCCTGTCATGGGGATTCTGGACAACAAGCCTTGTGCTTTAGGCAAAATAGGCACTGAGAAGGGTTCCTGAACTCAAACAGCAAAGCATGTCATGGCTCTGCAACACAGAGGCAGATACGCCCCATCCCGAACCATTCACTCACTCATTCATTCATCCGACAGAACATCTACTGAGCACTCACTACCTTCTCACCAGGCACCACTTTAGCTGGAAATGCAGATCCAGAAGAGCTGGGCAAGGCCCGTGTTCTTTTGGCACTTGCTTATTAATAGAAGGGAACTGATAAGAAATAAGTAAGACCGTTGCAGATAGAACAGGTCATTCAGGCTCTGGTTTATCTGCATCAAGGCAGGACAGAGAGATGTGGGATTGGGAATAGGAGCTGAACTGAGAGCAGGAGGTTTGGAGCATAAAGGGTGGAATAAGCCCAAGGGGCTTTTGCATGTGGTCAGAAGGAAACACAGCGAAACACAGCCCCAAATAGACCTTTTCTATTATAACCTTGACTTTCGTCAAAAACTTGTGCGAGAATCTGCCACTGTTTGTGATTTTACAGTTTTTTAAAAGATAATGTTCACCACATCCTGTGGTATTCCCCATGTAAAGTCTAAAGTGAAGCATTTTATTAAGAACCTGGAGGGAGCAAAAATTCTAATATTCTGATCATGAGAACTATGCTTTCTTTATGTCTTCTTGGTTGTCAAGATCAGAGGAATATTTGAATCAGTTTCTGCAACTATATCTGCCCAGGTTATAATTTGGAGAGAGTGTTCAAGATTGATAAAAGCGCCCACTTCAGTCACACAGAGCAGGCTCACATCCCCATTTCCTACTGTAAGAGGACCTTGGGAATGTTTATTAACCACCTTTCTGAGCTGAGTTTTCACCGACAAGGAAGGGGTGATACTCAGGAGGTTTCTAATGTGATAATGCACCACGCTCCCAGCATAGAGTAAATGCTCATAATTATTATCCTTTTCCGTATTGCTACTTTGCAATTTCTGTCAGGTCTCTATTCCTCTATTTCCCTGTACGTTTCTTTTGTTGCAAATTTTCTCAAATCCATTGTAGAAAGAGACAAGTTACATGTAAATTTTTTTTAAGTTCCATTACCCCCGATGGCAAAACCAGAGCTGAGAGTAGGATAAAAAAGCTTCAGGCATGTACTTGCTCAAAATAAAATCTGTTCCTGAACTCAAAAAACCGTTATGGTCCTTCTTCCAGCTAAATAATGCCAGTTTCTATAACCTCGTCTCATATACTTTAATGAGGTTTCCTTCAGGGCCTGTGTTTTCCACTCACTGTTTTTGATTTCTTAGCGTAGAGGCAATTTTTAAGAATCATTTTCTCTATTGTAGATATGGCTTTTGTCCACTTTCTTTTCATTTCTGAGATGGTACTCACTCACGGCTTTATATATTCCAAAACAGAAAAGCTATTAATGACTTCGTCAGTTAGAAATTGACAAAGCAGATCTTTTGTCTCCCTGTGTTCTGAAAAAAAAAAAAATCTATGATAACATGTCCCTTCCCTAGAAGTGATAATTTTTTCCTTTAAGATTCCATCTCCTTACAGAAGGTTTTGTTTTTGCTAATCTACTATAGTGCATAAGAATAACTTAAAACATTAAACATGCAAGGCCGGCCCAAGATTTTTTAAAAGTCCAAGAATATATCACTTAATTAAAATCATTTTAACAATTTTGAGTTATTTAAGTTGGAAAGCAAAACAAGTAAACAAAATATCATTGTTGGATCCTTGCTGCACATAGGAAAACAGCCAGCAAATGCAAGCTTACTCCCTATGAAGTAGGTCACAATGTGATAGATTGTTCTCAGCGGCTCACACATTGGATTCACTTTTTCAAGGGTCAGTTAAAATCTATGCTTAACATAGCCCACAACCAGAGAGCCTTGATTACAACCAATGATTGGAAAATTACAGTGTTGCTGAAACTGTGACTAATATTCTCTTGGTTTCTTATCAGTGTCTGTTACTCTTCACCCAGGCAAGAGAAAATAAAAGACACTTGAATTACTTAGTGGGATGGAGAAAAAACTGGAAGCAATTTAGTGATACTGTTAAAATCCTCCTCATACAGAGAATGGGAAAGCCACTCCTCTTTGCAGGGAGGGAGGAGAAGTCAGGTCTCTGTCCCATGAGATTTGCCTTAGCAATTAGGAAGAATTGCGAGATGGTAAAACAGTGGAATCACTGTCTGGGAAGAGAGTGGTCTTTTATCCACGGCCATTTAAAAACAGGACAGATCCACCTCTATCTCCCACGGTTCAGATGTGAAGGGAGAATGATTAAATTATTTCTTCCACCCGGATGAGTCTATAGTCTGAGCTAGGAACACTTGTGAATGCCCGGGTAAACATAGCCACAAAGGAATCGCACGTTGGGAATCAGCTATCCACCTGCTGCGTTCAAGAGGCAGCTGTAGTGAGTCTTTAACGATAACACCTGTTTAGGGACATGATGGCATTTAGTTTTATGTTAGCCTTTGTACATAACTTTTTGTCTCTATTTTCTTCTCTCTCTGCACTATCTACTAACTTGTCATGTCTTTCTGTATTTTATCTATTTTTAATGGCAAACTTAAACACTTTCTGCAAAAAGAAATGACATGATTGAAGAAAATCCATCATATTAATTAAGTTTTGAAGTTCTGCGTGTGTGTGTGTGTGTGTGTGTGTGTGTGTGTGTGTGTGCACCAGGAATCATGCCAGTTCCAGGGGATATAAAGAGCAGGGAACACTGGCTTCAAGTCTTCACAGCATAGGGATGCACATGAACAGGTCAACTAGCAATAATACAGTAAGGATCTCTGCAGGGGAAGGGGATTCCTGTGGGATCAGGGAGCAGAGGCCCATGTTTTCAGGAATGGGAAAAGGCTGGAAGGAGAGGTTATAGCAGAGTTGGTGCTGGAGCGTAATCTTGAAGCAGGAATACCATTTCTGCTGCAAGTACAAAAGGAGAGAATGTGGGCAAAGACAGGGGTGGGAGAGTGCAGCCTTCAAGGCACAGCTCCGAGGTCGCCCTTCTTATTCCAGGCAAATGCCATTATTCCAATCAAGTAAATTACTGACAAATGTCTTCCTTGACTAATGTTTCCTTCTATGCCTTAGTTCCCACCACGTGGACAGGGATCACTGGTGTAACTTGACAGTTTCAGGAGAGTTGCCTGGTTTCCAGGGAATTCTGATAAAAATACCACAGCACAAGTGTCTTCAACAAAAGCAAAGCTCTCTATAATCTCTTTTGAGGCTGTGACTGATACTATGTCAATAAAAATCCCTCTGCCTCAACATTAATGCATAAATACCCTTTTTCAAACACAAACTTTTCAGATAAAGGGATGCTCCCCTCCAAAAAATTGGTATGATACCTTTACAAATACACTAGACTGTTTAATGTTTGGAATTTCAGTTTTGTGATTAAACCTGCAGGGCCATGACTAGAAACGATTTGTGGGTTTGTTGCAGGAGGATTTAAGTATGAGGGCTCTGGGGATGGTGTGAGGGGACCCTTGGCCAGTGAGTGAGCCTGGCCAACTGCCCAAGACCTGTGTTTCAGTGAGGCTTTTTTAGTAAAGCAATATCAGTAGTATTTTAGTAGTAGATTTTCATTTGTTGAGTACTCACTATGCTAAGGGCTTGATTTGCACTATCTCATTAAGTTCTGACAACAGCCCATTTACAAATGGTTACTGAGGACCAGAAGGATTAATTAAGTAAATCGTCTCGGGATACACAGATTGGAACTTGGTAGGTGCTGCACCAACTTTGGTTTAACTTGCAATTATATTCTTGAGTATTTAATTCCTAGTTGTTTTTAATCTCCATAATAATACTTTAAGATGTTATCAGTCCACATAAAGTTTATATAAACTGCAGAAATCTTATGCTCTAGCAGCAGCCTTTCTTTGTTGGAGATTTACAAAGGTCTCTGGACAAAGCCCCTGGAGGATGGTCAGGTAACCGAGGTCTCTGAACTGCCCAGAAGAGCCAGGGCACCTGGGAAGTGCACAGATAGCTCATGCTTCCTGGGCTTTGCCAGTCTTCCTGTAAGGAAGACTGGTTTCCAGGTGACAATGTGGTCTGTCCATGTTCATACTGTCGTAATGACAAGCATTAAAAAAAAAAAAATGACCACATGGTACCAATAGTGTGATGAGATGCTTTCTGAAGTCTGGCTTTTCTGCCTATGGTAAATTCCATGGTTACCGCCAGTGGGGCCAGAAGAATGCCTAACAAGAGACTCAAATAATGAATGAATAGGCATGCCACATGGCCATTAAGGACCGAGACACAAAATGCCAACACTGTGCTTCATCAGGTTAATGGACTTTTTACAAGTGCCCTGTTCTTGGAAGATGGAAAAAGTGCAGGCCTAAATTGCTGCTAAATAGACTTATGTAATCCAAAGAGTAGACTGTCGCTGAGGCCTGGTCCTCATGATGTGTAAACAAAAAGT
Organism: Leopardus geoffroyi; assembly: GCF_018350155.1. Lineage (NCBI taxonomy): Eukaryota > Metazoa > Chordata > Mammalia > Carnivora > Felidae > Leopardus > Leopardus geoffroyi. The sequence goes on along the minus strand of NC_059331.1, from coordinate 71,360,504 downwards.
CAGGAACTTGCATTTGATTGATGTGTGTAATAAGTAACTGCCCCTGGGACCTAAACTGCATGACTCAACACGTTTTTAGGCCTTAATTTTCTCTTGAAAACAAAAGTGTTATTAGTTGTAGAATAGCATGTACTTTTATAGCCAGGAACCCCAAAAATGTACGTTTAAATCCCAGTTTTAATATACTTTGATGGAGTCAGAACACTTGCTTGTTTCAAAAAAGAATCCCTTGTGCAAGTTCGAAACGATGTTTTTTCCCCATGTTTTAAAAGCTACAAACAACCCAGCTATTGCTGAGTATCGGCTCAGCTCACATGGAATGCTCAATGTTGCAAATGATAAAAAAAAAAAAAAATGCATTTTTTCTCATCAGATACAATGGTTTCTACAATAACATTGGCTCCAAGGGAGACATGGTTCTCTGAGATTGGATTTTGTTGGAAATTATGGTGTTTGAAGATTACTAAGGTATCAGAGGTCCTTAATAGAAATCTCAGATGACCGGGACATTCTGTAGGATAGAGAGTTGTAATGCAAGACTGGTGACCTCACCCAGCAGGGACCGCCTCTAATTCCGGGTTGTGTATAGGGTGTTGAAGCCTGCAGGGATCACTAAAATGTTCAGTGATAATAACCATAATCAACCCTAAAGAAGGATAAAATTGGATCCAATTGAATTGATGCTGGATTTCTCAAAGGACGGCACTCTGGGGGCAGTCACACCGCCGGGGCCATTTGGTCCTCCTAATCCCTGTGGGCTAGAAGGAGCGGGGAGAGACAGACCCCAGCAGAGCATGGAAAAGCATGGCCCCTCGGGGAGCTTGCATTTTTGTTCTTGCCATCCCTGTGTGAACCCTGAGGAAGATGCTTTGTGTCGTATTTCAGATCTCCCTTGGAGAGCAGCTCTCTCACAGCCTATCTCTCCCAGCATATACTTCTTTCCCTGGGAAGACAGTGATTGTGGAGCTGGCATCTTCCACCCCTGCTCATTGTCTGTTTGCCCCCACAGAATCTGTACCAGAACAGGTTTTTAGGCCTGGCCGCCATGGCATCCCCATCTAGAAACTCCCAGAATCGCCGCCGGTGCAAGGAGCCACTCCGTCACAGCTACAACCCTGGCCAGTTCCACAGCATGGCCATCAGGACCGGCCCCCACGGCACCGTCACCATACCCCGCTCCACCAGCGACACCGACCTGGTCACCTCAGACAGCCGCTCCACACTTATGGTCAGCAGCTCCTACTACTCCATAGGACACTCTCAGGACCTGGTGATCCACTGGGACATCAAGGAGGAAGTGGATGCTGGAGACTGGATCGGCATGTATCTCATTGGTGAGTAGGACAGCACTTAGCCAGACTCGCTGACAGAGTGCTGCAGACAGAATGGTCTCAGCCATGTGGGTCGGGTGGTCAACAAGCGTAGCATTCACAATGCACTTTTAGGTATGCTTTAATATTTCAACAGACTCCATACTTTAATTAAAGTGCACAATTTACAACCAAATGTGTTATACACCAAATTCTTTTTTTTTTTAAGTTTATTTATTTATTTTGAGAGAGAGAAAAACAGAGCACACAAGTGAGGGAGGGGCAGAGAGAGAAGGAGAGATAGAGAATCCCAATCAGGCTCCTCCCTGTCAGTGCAGAGCCTGATGCGGGGCTTGAACTCACCAACTGTGAGATCATGACCTGAGCCGAAGTCAAGAGCCGGACTCCTAACCAACTCTTAACCCAACCCAGGCGCCCCTGTACAGCAAATTCTAACACACTGGAGACCCATTCACTAAGGCTTCTCTTACCATCTCTATTCAGTGGAAGAAAACCATGAGTTAGAAGGGCCAGCTATGGTTGAACACAAATGTTATTACCATTTGCAAGTATAGACGCTCTTGTAATTATGAATAAGTTAATATCAAAAGCCTGTTTTCAAGTCTGTATGTTTATAAGACCAAAGCAACACCATATACACAAGCAAAGGACACACATCTCTACGGAGGGGGTTCTACTTTGTTTCCAATGTAATCATGTGCCTCTTTTCACCTGTTCTTTGACCATTCTTACTGCTTTGTATTCAAAGGATGTAACAGTGACAGCAAGAGACCGCAGGTTGGGAACAGAGTGATGGTTGAGAGGAAAATGGCCACACAAGTCTGTGTGCTGCAGAAAACAGATCTCACAAATTTGAAATCCCATGAAAAAATGTATTTGATCTATTTTACATGATAGAATTGAATGTGTTAGAAATTGATGCATTTATGCTGGTTAATTGGCAAGCAGAGGTGTGGTTGCTGGGTGGGGAAGGGGAGTCGCTCAAGTCAGGCACTAAGTTCAAGGGAGACCAGGCCTTCTGCCATCAGTCTGTGCAAGGAGCAATTTACACATTCTGACACACAATGCTGATTTAACATGGAATATCACAGAAACCAGTGGATTGTTCTAAGAATTTTGCAACCTGGACTGTTTTTCTGATAAACTAAAGGGGATCTTATCTAACTAACTAGCTGTGAGGGAAATATTTTTAGATCTCTTAACGGCTTTGCAATCAGCTTGGCCGATGTATTTACAATATATGCATTATCGTAAAGATGGAGAAACATAGTTTTTTAAATTTGTACACAAGTAATGGTTACTAGCTAAGTTGGACTTAGGTAAAATTGAATTTGCTGAAAAAATAGTTCTTGCGTAAAATTGTTTGGATACCATCAATCTAACACAGAGCTTGCAAAATAACAGCCCACCAAGCATATTTTTAGTCCACATTGTTTTAAATTTGATAAGTTATCAACATTGAAAAGTGTAGAGATTTCACATTGAAATCCAAATTTCTAGCTTCTTTCACAAAAGCCCTCAATTTGGCAGACTGAGCCTGTAATTCTACTTGGCTTTAGTTTGCTAAAGTTAAGCATTAACTGCCTCATTTAGCCTGGTCTGCACCCTTTAGTTTTGCCACAGTCCCCCTCCCACCCATCCCTACTTTCATTGTGAAACGTTACTTGTTTAGCACCTTAGGCAATTAGGGTTTTGGCCCCAGATCTAGTTTTGAACCAGCTCTTTGAAGCTGTACCTTCCTGCAGTGGTGAGTCCTGTTGTCATTCATTCATTCATTCATTCATTCAGGGAACCATTAGAGGAGGAGAGTGTTTTGTGGGGAAGGTGAGAAATCCAAAGACATTCATCCAAGGTGAAGGAATGGGCAGATCTGGAGCTCAGCCCTAGATCCAGGCTGTGGGTGGAGGTTTGGGGTAACTGGCACCCCAAGAGTCAAGTCATTGTGGATTGTGTAGAAAAGAGGACCGGAACACCTCTGTCAGAGGGACGGACAGGAGAGGTGCTCACAAAGGAGGTGGAGGAGGGATGGAGACTTAGACCACGTCACAGAAGTCAAGAGAAGGTGGCGGAGGAAGGAAGGGGCAGTCAGCAGCATCGAATGTCGTAAAACTCTAGGAATGAATAAGATCTGGTGTTAACATGACATTCTGACGGAGACAAAAGTAAACACAGCTCGTCATCTTAGGATCTTAACTTGACAGTTTGCTCTTCTCATAGTAGCTGCACATATATAACTGTGAAGTTATTTAATGCAGAACGCCAACACTTTCAGCAACATAGCATTTCAGAAATAATTTCCAAATCCAAAATTATCTGTGTGCCTTAAGAGTTCATAATTTGTAGGTCCTTAGTAACGTGTCTGTCAGATTTGCAGTGTCTTGCCAAAGATCGAATCACCATTCTAGGCCTAAAGATTTAGAGGTGATGATTTCATTTAATCTGTCATTTCACCACTGAAGAAATGCCGATGCAGTGGCTCCCAAGGCCACACAGCTGCCCTCGCCTGGCGGCAGACCCCATGCTGCCCATAGGAACATCTCGGTGGAACCTGGTATGGTATCATTCCATGCCAGTGGACCACCTGTCCACGTGAGGCCAGGTTTGTGATGCTTTTAGCTCTGGCCTCTAGAGCTCCAGGAATACACGACTTTTCTTCTGCCATAGAGAGTGAGACACCTGCATGTGGACGGGCATGTGTGGCCCTCTCACCAACACCAGTGCTGTCCTTAGCCAGGAACCCAGTGATGGGACAGTGACAGTAGCATTACCGTTATTATCAGTGAAATCCAATTTGGTTGCCCTCCTTTATGAGTGGCCATGAGCTCGATACGGAGTAACGAAGGCTTCTCTCTCTGGTGACACAGAATTGGGAAAGATCATGTGGTTTCAGTGACAGCTTGACCTCGTTTAGAATTCTACCCTGCCACTGGCCAGATGTATGGCCCCAGCCGTGTACTGTCATCCGAGCTCTAGGTTTCTTATCTCCAAAACAGAGGGGAAAACATAACTTTCTTCTCAGGATCATTGAGCAGAATTGATGAGACACTGCACATTTACTGCCCGTTGATCAATACTTCATGTCTTGATCTACCTTGTCAGGGAGCTCTATTCTCTGGATGTGTGATAGCAAATTACCTTAATTCCCAGGCTTCGTGCAGCCTAGCCTTCACCCTTAGATGGGTACTCAATCGTTGTAACTGTGCATTATAGACAAAAGCTTCTTACCAAACCAATAGGAACATGGAAAGAGATTTTAAAGTTCAGTAAGTGGGAAGAAGGTCATCACCTGGTCAAAAATAAGTACATAGAAGCATGTTTATTAAAAATCGGCATTTCCAGAAAATAGTTCTGCCGTTATTCATTTGAAAATGCCTACTTGACTTTGACAAATAAAACCTAATTATTTATGAGTTCTATATTTAGGGGTAGAGAGTCAGCAATGCCCATGGCTTACTCACACTAAGGGAACAGTCTTGTATAATTGAGTTAGGACACATAAGTTGGAGGATACAACTAATACCTCTAGTCATTAGAATGCTAAGTCAATGAGAATGTATCTATTCAAGTATTTTTCACCTCTTCACCTCACATTCATGTTAAAATAATATAAAATAATCTGCTTACTAGTGATGTCTAATAATGTTCTCTGACCAGTACCTGTATTCACTCATTCAGTCCTCACAACAGACTTTTGAAGCTGGTATTGATATTATCCCCGCATTGTAGTGAGGAAGCAAAGACACAGAGGGATTAAATAAGCTACCTAGGTTCACATAGGTGCTAAGGTAGCCTAATGTTCCTGCTTCAAGGGGTTGTCAATATCCCTGTAATCACACAAACATTGCTCCCACAAAATGACTTCCACCATGACAAAAAAATATGGAAAAAAAGAACCTTGGGACAGATGGCCCAGGGCCTATCAATCCTCAGGGTGGCAGAGAGCATGGCTGGGCCCCCACCATCCATTCCAGGCCTCTTCTTTTCTCCAGTGCTTTCCTCTAGTGCAGAATCCTGTCCCTAAAATTTGTATATCTCAGACTCCTGTGCAACCATGTCCCAGATGCACACCGGTCCCTTCATTAGGCGCACCTGTGCAAGACAGGGAAGGAGGCAGCAAACTGTGGGGTTCCTCCTCCTACTGGTTAGCCTGTGGCTGCCTCAGTCATGGCTTTGGAAAGTTCAGCCATCCACCACAGTGCCTTGCTATCCACTCACTCACTTCCTGGGTGATGTGGTGGTGGCAGGTACCCATCTTGCTACAGGCTGGTTGCTCTCTGTGGGTGGAGAGGCAATCGCTGTGGCCTGGGAAGCAGCCTCTTGCTCTCCTGCCCACTGGCCACTGCTGCTCTATGAGGTTCTTGAGCTGAGCAGTTCCCATGAGGCCACTCTGAGTGAGGTGGAAGCAGGGCCTTGGAGAACCAGTTATTCTGGGGCTGTTCCCAGAGACCCAGCCTGGAGTCCATTTCTCTAGGAACCCAATCCTCTGCATTGAATCCCCTTCTGCATAAAATATCTGGAGTGATTCTGTTTCTCTGCATCTGACCCCCACAATACACTTGAATTCCCAAGCAAAGACCAATAACTTTTCCAACAATTGGTAATGAATGCCTTTGGGGAAGGAGTTGACCTCTCAGCACAGATGGTTCAGGCAGGAATATCGACTATTCTTTTTTCTTATGTGCTATGTGTTATGAAGTATTATAAATGTAAGAGAATGGGCTATTTATCAGGACCAATTGACAGTCTTTTAAAAGGTGTCATGTTTAATTTTTTTTTTTTACGTTTATTTATTTTTGAGACAGAGAGAGAGCATGAACGGGGGAGGGTCAGAGAGAGAGGGAGACACAGAATCTGAAACAGGCTCCAGGCTCTGAGCTGTCAGCACAGAGCCCGATGCGGGGCTCGAACTCACGGACTGCGAGATCATGACCTGAGCCGAGGTCGGACGCCCAACCAACTGAGCCACCCAGGCGCCCCAAAAGGTGTCATGTTTAAATGTGTACAGTGAAATGTATCTTGTTTTCTTTAAAATGTGTGTTATTTTGCTATCCTCATTAGTCTTTGCAGATTCTTCCCACCTACTCATTCCATCCTTTTCTCCTTGAGGTTCTCCTTGTGCTGCTGTGGTTCCTTAATAGTTAACCTATTCTTAAACTTACTATAGTCTAATGAAATTGCCTGTTTTCTTGAATAAGTCCCCAAATCTATTAGAAACTTCCCGAGAACATAGACCATATCTTGTTCACCAGTGTGTCCGCAGGGTTTAGCACAATGCCCAGAGTGGAGGAGATACTTACTGCACATTTACCTAATGCATGAATGAGCATCCCTTCTAGATATTATTTACAGGGATTCCTGATCATAACTGTTAAAATGAATATTCTGGTGATCAGAGTGGAAGATTCAAGTAAATACCTCTCCTTAGAGAATTGCTATAATGAGGCAAATCTCTACACTGAAAACCCAGGGAGCTAGGAAAATATTATGCCTTTTTGGCAGAAATGAGGCAATTACGGTAAAAGACATATTATGCAATCATCTTAGTAACCCAACCAGGGCTGTGAGCACACACTGTAAATATTAAGACTGGCAAATTTTGCAACCAAGTGATTTTCCAGGGGATACAGTGCCTGCCATTAATGAAGCAGAGATAGTGTTGCTGTGCCCAATTATCTTTACCAAGGACGAGATAGCCAAAAATGTGCAGTCAACATAGGAGGGCACAAGCACGTTGACCAGTTGTCTCATTTACTCCTCCACTAGGAGGTCCCAGTGATTAGTACCCCACCCCCATTTTGCAGGGGAGGACCTGAAGATGTAGGCTCGATGCCATTGGTATATGGCACAAAGAGCCTTGATAACTGAGTCCTTTGCTACAAATCCTGCCTTCCTTTCACCTCCTTCTTGCCTGTTTTCCCAGTCTAGGCAGATACAATCTTAGTTGCAAAAAGGACAACCATGACCTTGCTCCTCTTGGCAGAGCTGGAACTTGGAGCCTGCTCTCAGGAACCCCTGAGTTCTGTTTATTCGTCTTGTCACTGCAGTGGATCTGGATTCTCAAAGCCACAGACCCATCTAGCTCAAGTGTTTACTTTCTGCCAGGGCCCCATAGATAACCAAAGTAAAATTCATATCCCTGTCTTAGCCTCCACTGAAAACATGAGGTCCGGAACCAGAGAGGGGGCAGTCAGCTTCTCCTTCACAGATCAGTCCTCTCCAGGAACGCTGTTCCTGTCTGGACACCAACTTTAAGGAGGATATTGGCAACTGCAATGTGATGAGCAGAGAAAGAGCAGGAAAGGAAAAGTACACAGTCCCCCACAAGCTCCTCTTAGTGCCTCCATGCAGGAGGCTCTCCATCATCTTAGGTCCTGGACACCACATCAAGGCCTTTCTCTGCCCCCTCCACACCCACCCTCCATCTCCACCCTTGTGGCTTCTTATCCCTCAGTGCTTCCCTGAACTCCAGGTGGCCTCCCTCCTTCAAACTCCCTGTTAGAGCACCCTGTTCTTTTCCTTCCCATCCCCTATCACAAATTGTAATAATACCTTTACTTCTTCACTTAGTGTTTTAAGTCTGCATCCTTGGGGTGCCTGGGTGGCTCAGTCAGTTAAGCGTCCCACTTCGGCTCAGGTCATGATCTCGAGGTCCATGAGTTCGAGCCCCACGTCGGGCTCTGTGCTGACTGCTCAGAGCCTGGAGCCTGTTTCAGATTCTGTGTCTCCCTCTCTCTCTGACCCTCCCCCGTTCATGCTCTGTCTCTCTCTGTCTCAAAAATAAATAAATGTTAAAAAAATTAAAAAAAAATAAAGTCTGCATCTTCAATTGTTTTAAAGCTTTAGCTCAGAAAGGACCATATTGGGTTTGCCCAACACCATGGCTCTTGCATTTTTCCCAGCATGACAGACGGTTCAGTCTTGATAAGTATCTGTTGAATGAATAAATAAATGCATGAGTGCATGAAGGATGGATGGATAAATTCATGGATGAGTCCCAGGTATTAGATGATGACAGGTATCCGGGCTGGAGAAGAGATGCTATAAAGTGGGGTCTATGAGAGCTGGGCCCCAAACAGAAAGTGTGATTGAATGTTTTCTTTATGCCTCATTCACAAACCCAAAGCAAGACCAATTCCTGAAAGCTTTAGGAGGAAGATTTTTGCACTCAGATTTCACACACGTAAAGACTATTCAAAAGTGAAATGGCCTGCCATAGAAGCAATTATTTTCTGTTTGTGGAAGTGTTTGCAAACCAGCTAGATGATCGCAGGAGTATTGCAGAGTGGGGATTGGCTCTGTATTACAAAGGGTTGGTCGAGAGGGTACCTGAGAATACTTCTAGCTCACTCATTTGGATTCCATGTGCTTTTTCGTCTGTTGAGTTAGAGATAGCATTAATATCCTTTGCTCTTTTTCTTTCTTTCTTTTCCCTAAATATACTGTTAGCTGATACATTTTTCTACTCTGCTTTCTTTCTTTCATGGGAGTATAGATGAGGTCTTGTCAGAAAACTTTTTGGACTATAAGAACCGTGGAGTCAATGGTTCTCATCGGGGCCAGATCATCTGGAAGATCGATGCCAGCTCTTACTTTGTGGAACGTGAGTACTTTTCCCATTCCTGTTGCTCGCGATGGGGTTCAACTGTTTCAAGTCCTTCGTTCTATTGCATTGCTTCCCTGAGAAATGTGCTGTGTAAGAGAGGCATATGTTTAATGAAATGCTTAAAAATAATGAAAGGTGAGATCTAGAGCATTTGGGCAACAGCCATACAAACCAGCCCAGACTGCCATTCCTTTTGTTTCAAAGAGATGTTTGGTTCATGGTCATTCATAGGCCTCTGGATTCAGAATCTTTTGGCTCAGATCTTTTTCACTCCGTGCTCCTCCACGTGCTCTCCAAATTTGCGATAGTTGCCCCTTCTGTATACTGTAGTGCAGTGTTGGCTTTGCTTGAGCCAGTTCTTCAAGACTCCCTGATCATGGCCCCAGAATATTGGGGATATTCCACACTTCACCCTGATTTTCGGCTCTGGCCATAATTCCCCAGGATGGAGGTGATACGTTACTACTACTGACCTGTTTCTTTGATTCCTGATCTACTGATATCTCTGGGTGTATAAACTTGTCATCATGTATTTTACTGAGATATTTCCTAAAATTTTATGCTATCTTTGAAAATAAGTCATTTTTGTAGTTAAGGAAGGGTTCTTTTCAAAAATCCCCATACTGGTGCATTTCCCATTGCACAAGGAAATATCTTTGTGGGCCTCATGTTTACCAACTGAAGGAATGCACAGAATACCCTTATCTGCAAGTTCTTCCCTTCCCACTTGGGTATGGGAGAGTGCTAAATGTACAAATCCCTCCTGCATCTTCTGGTCCATAGCAGGGATTCAGTCAGTATGTCACTTTTGAAAGGTAATGATGGAATAGTCCCTTGTTCCAACTGTCCAGTTCTCAGAGGAAAGGACACATGGCCAGGAAACTAAAGTTTATTATCATTTGACTTGTTCAGGAAAAACTATAGGCTGTAGCATGTTTTGCTCCCATTTTTATTTACTCTCATTTCCATTTGTTCACTTAGTAAGCATTTTAGAAGACCTACTATATTCCAAAAACCAGGGATTTGAAGATGAAAGGTCTGGTGTCTTCCCTTTAGAAGCTTTTGGTGTCTCTGCTCCTAGAAATGACACAAATGCCCCCCTTTTTTATTGGCAAACATATGTAGATAGGAGATTGATACTATCAGATGTAGAGGGGACATGATTTTATGAGATGTGGTTGGGCCCTTGACTTTGGTTTCGTCATAATGAAGTTCCCACCAAGAGATTACCTTTTCCTTAGTATTTATCTCCCTGTCTCTAGCTTTTCTCCTCCTAATCCATTCTGATTCTGCTACCAGACAAAATGCCTTTATATTCAACTCTGATACCATCTGCTCAAAAGCCTCATGGCTCTGCTTTCTGACTACATCAGCTGAAACTTCTCTGCCTTGTTGCCAAGCCCCAACAAAACCCACCCTCATCCCTCAACCCTATTTCTCCACCCTCCCCAGCATGCCCCCTTTGCCCAAGTCATGCCAGTATCTTCCCCATCCCGAAAATAGCATCATTTATCATAAAGGACATAGGTGGGCTTGATTTGGGGACAAAGACAGGTTCCAGCTAGTAGTACTTAATATGACTTCCCAAATGCCAGAAAGAACAAAAAAGGTAAAAACTTGCATTAGCGATGAATATTAAACACAATAGCTGACTATATGCCCTGATCTGATCTACATTGGAAGTTTGGTAGGAAAGGACTTCTTTACTATGCACCTGTTTCCTTCTTTGGAGTTCCAACTAATTGGGAAATCGACACCATTTAGGGTCAAAATATAGTCTCAGCTCAAAATGGTGCAGGAATGAGCACAGCTTCCAAGTTTTTGTCTTTTTAGAGTCAAGGAAATAAATACTAAGGATAATGTGAAATCTTATGAGCTAACGTAAAAAAGATGAGTCTGTGTATAAAGTCATCTAGCAATAGTGCCATTCTTTCCAAAGAAGTTCTTTTCAAGATTTCCAAGATTTCTGTGACATATAGAATATTTTGTGTATATTCATCTCAAATAACAAGCCATATCATATAATTGTCTTCATGAAGAAACACTTTAAATACCACTAGAAGATATTATAATATAAAAGCAGCTCTGTAAATTATAAAAAATATTGCCATAACTGAGTGCAAGTGTATTCAAACTTGGTTAAGTAGCAATGTCCTATAGTAAACAAATGGCTTGCCACGTCATATTCAAAATAACTAAAAATCGAACACTTTAGAAAAATGGAATTTTATAAGTGTTCTGGTGCAAATCTGAGACAATCTCACTCTGCAGTATCCCTGTTGGACTAGCAATATCTCAGTGTTTTAGACAAATGGATGAAATTGAGAAGGCGGATATTTACATTTTGCAAATACATCAAAACAGTGCTCAATATACAAAGAATGTAAGATTTTGTACAAATGTAATATAATTTGTCAAAAACTAAAAATGTATCCAGAAAAAGATTAATTGAGTTTAAAAATGATTAGAATATTAGCTCAGGGCACACATATAAATCAAATAAATTAAAATGCTGTGATGGACTATAGCTTTAGGAGTCTGAATGCATTAAAACTATAAATATGCTGTATGAATTTATATTTTAATGTGAAATCACTTATATTTTCAAAAATGTATGATTGAAAAAGTGCCAAATTAACAAACAGGAAGAGATTGGATGTACAAAATGTTCTAATATCACTATCTTTCATTAATGCAGCAAAGCATCAAAGGTCCTCTTGCTATAATAAAAATGCAGAACACAGTCCATTAACCAGAAGTTTACAGAAGTTTTTGACGTTAATAGAAATAAGACTCTTGAAGTCTCTAAATAGTAATAAACACATTAATCTAATTGGTAAATTATACCTTCTTAAAATTAAAAATTATTTTACAAACTTTGCACATAGGCCAGATTTTAAATGTTGAAATACAACAGGAGGTCATTCTTTCTATCTGAGGGTTAAATTAAAGTAATAAAATAAATGGGGTTGTTATTTCATTTTTATTTTCCGTTTTTGTCTTTATTTTTTCCTTTTATTATTTCCTTTTATAAGAGTAGAGATACATCACTGATTACTTGGAGTCTATAATGTTCTAACAGTACATTTCTTCAGGGTTATGATTCAATTTAGAATTAGGTAATTGCTGTTGATTTATACAATTTTTTTTAAGGTCTGGCTAAATCGGATTTTGAACGTACTTCCAAATCAGGAACATTCAAAACAGATTATTTTCTGCACTCTTTAAGGAATTACATGCATGATAAAACACAAAAGAAATAAAACCTGAATTGTTTCCTTTTCTCTGGCATAACTTTTCCCTAGTGGGCCCCTGGCTGTTTGACTATACTAATAATTGCTGTAATATGAGAACTGCAGAAAGATGCAAATTTTAACACTGACAAAAGAAAGAACTAGTGAAGTTTCAGCTTTACTCATCCTGATCAAATCTTAAAATGCTGTATCATTATAGTAACTCCATTACTATTTTTTAATATGTGCAGTCAGGCTTAGAGCAGGCTAGGCTTAATCCTCAGGAGTCACCACAGTCCTTGCTGATCGTGTGCTCCTATCAGAACTCCTTCAAAATTGGGGCTTATGTTGCCCAGAAGCAATGACAAGGGTGATGATTCTACAGGGAAGACATCTTTGTGTTGATCCTTGGCCCAAATCTGTTCCATGTAGCTCCCTGTTCATTGTTGCTCCTCATCGGTAGCAGGAAGAAAAATGTGCCTGCTGCCACCACTGATTACAGCCAAAAAGAGTTTCTCCCGAAGGGATCTCCTTTCTCCACCCACTTTTGTGTTGTGTCCTGTTATCACGGTCAGGAGCTCTGCCTTCTCACAGCTGTCTGGATGCCAACCAGAAATCCACAGTCCTCTAACTGCTCTGCCTTGCCTTGGTTTCCTGCCCCTGCTCAGGTCACTGGTCCTGCCCTGCTCCCACACTGGATCCTTCCCCACTGTGTCCTCGTTTCCAGAATCACTCCCTGCTACTGCCCGCTTTGATTCTATCATCCTGCGTTTGTCAGAATGTCCGTCAAACATTAGCACATTCCCAAGATCCTTTTCCATCCATCCTCCCAAAGTTAAAAAGCACACAGTGGCCCCTGATTATACTTAACACCAAATCTAAGCTCAATGACACCCATTGAGCCTGGTGAGGTGAAATTTACACAGGTGGGAGGAGTCAGCATTTGCCTCTCAGTCCACACTTGGGCAAGGGGCTTCCCAGTGAGAGACAGGTGGGCTCAACATCAACCCCGGTGTGGCCCGCTCTGTCTCTTCATCTGTACAATGAAGTTAATGTGTACTGCCCCCAGTGCAGCCCCATAAGGATGGATGATTCACCCAGTGAAGGCCAGGTGTGTCTGGTGTAACCAGATCCGCTGTGTAAGAAGAAGGCTTTGAGTTAGGGATTGCGGTGCCACTCGGAAAGGGAGTCAGATCAGCAGTGCACATTGCACTTGGCATTTCTCCTCAGGGAATGGACAAGGGGGTGTCATGGTGACAACTGTGTGAACTGAATGGCTTTATTCGGAGAGTTTTCTGTGAGAAATGCTTTGCAGCTAGAGTTGAAGACCAAAGGCACTGGAGGAAAAGCAGGGCTCCAGGAGAACCAGCTGGCTTCCCCTCATTAGCATTTCTGGCACATGCTTTCTCCTCTCCGACAATGCAGCAAGAGCAAGGGCCAGTCCTCCTGGAGCCGGGAGGCCACCCAGATCCATGATTAGACACAGGGGTCTCATCAGGTGGACAATCAAGTTGGTTCAGGTGACACATTGTTACAGCCTTTTATTTGAACCTGAGCATATTTTCACCAGCACTGCTCTGCCGTTGGAACCAGTATGGCTGAGAACTGCACTGCAGGCTGCCATTTTCAATCACTGTTTTGTTATTTCCAAGGAGGTGTCTCCATCTGTACTACAGTAAACATTTGAGCCATAGACTCCAAGCCCTCAGGAAGTCTCAAGTCTACTTGGGGAGACTAAACATAAGCCCGGTACTCATGCTGCTTCACAGGTTTTCTGTGAGGAACAAGAATGGCTCCATAGAAATATTTGCAAGATAGTGGACATTAATATTATTATGTCATCTTATTTTTATTCCATAATTCCTGGGACACCATGACTATCTCCATTGTTCATCCAGTTTAATACTGTCCCAAAGGGAAATCATGGTCAGCATTGTACTCTACAACATACTGCTTATGTTCTTACTTATATTTCTTCAAGATGGAGGAAAAAAAATGGATAGTTCACAGCAATACTCCTAAAATTCATTTTTCTCTTTCACCACACAATTCCCCTGGTTTTCCTTCCACCTAAACTTCTCCATAAACGTACTCCTGGTTGTAGCTCACACTCAGGGTGCTCTTCTTCCCTTCCTTTTTTCCTTCACATTTTGCTTTAGAAGCCTAAAAGTAATCGTTCGGGAGATAAATCTCTGGGAGTGGTGGAGAAAGGAACCCACGTCACCAAAGACACAATCACTCACTCTTCAATAGACCAGAGTGAAATGGTTGGAGATATTCACATAATAATACCATCTTGGCTGCCAAGCCAATCTAAGTGTGCAGTGGTTCTGGCTGAACAGGGCCAATAAAACGATGGGACTGTGGCAGTGGAAGGGCAGGGGTCCAGGTGGGAAAACAGGACATACAGGTAAGGAGACACACACAGCCGGCTTGCCCCCAGTCTACCCAATGTGAGAAGCCAAAGTGTTGGATGCAATCACTTCTTACCATGTCGAATATTCCATTACATCAGGGGCAGCAAAATTGATCTTCAGTCCGCAGAAGTGTCAGTCTATCAGATTAAATAACAGACCATACAAAGAGTGACTCAGCATTATTACAGAAAACAGGAAGATATAACCAAACAGTCAATTCAGATTTGCAGCAATACAGATAGTGCTGACTTCTAGTTGGATATGTGTCAGATTCTCCCAATGACATGAAAGCTCTTCATCAACACAAATAAATGGTCAGGCCCCATTATCACAGACTGAGACCTTTCTGGATGAGTCACCATGTCAGTAAAAGAACATACAGATTCACCTGCCTCTCTTAACCCTATAGTGCTGGAGGCCTGTTGGACTGTACTAGTCTTCAGGACCTCCGATCTAGAGGTAAAGGCTTGGTCCCTGCCAAAGCTCTTGCATTCTAGTACAGGAGACTAGCACATACCTCTTACAGTGTCCCATGTCAGTGAAGATGGAGGAGCACCCAACCCAGCTTTGGGGCACAGAGTTATTCATCCCCATACATAAGAGGAGCTCATAGGCAGACTGGGCCAGTGGGAAGGGCTGTGTTGGGGGTCAAGTGTAGAGAGGTCATTTCAGGAAAGGGACAGCACCTACAAAGGCATGAAGGCATGGGGAGTGGGCAGGCGGGGATAGGTGAGAGTTAAGACAGATTCCTGACAGAAGGAGGAGAGGAAGAGGAGGGGGAGGAAGAGAGATCATCAAGTGTGGAGGATTAAGTGTGGCCACAGATTCCTTGACAGTCCTCTTGAGAGGAGGGTCCATGTCTCCTCTCCCGTGAGAGTTTCCGTGCTGAAGTGATGCTGTGCCAACTTCCAGGCCCAGGCTTTAAGAGACTGGTAGCTTCCACTTCCTACCCTTTAGAATACTCACTCTTAGAACCCTGAGACAGCGGTGCTGTAAGTAGCCCCGGTGGCCACGTGAAAGGTTGCATAGAGAGATGGTTCACCAGCTCAGCTGCTCCAGCTGTCCCCACCCAAGGGACGGTGGGGTGCAGCCCGGCTGTTATACATGGCAACAGCATGTGAGACCCCCAAGGGAGAGCTGTCCAGCTGGACCCAGTCACCTCACAGAACCTTGAGAGATCACAATATGGTACTGTTTTAAGTTGTTAAGTTTTGATTCCTTCGTTATGTAGCAAGAGTTGCCGTAGCACCAGAGAAATGGAAAGAGTGGGGCCATGGGAGTCAGGGAGGAGAACCTATCAGAGAGGCCTCGTCAACACAACCTGGTGAGTGCCAATGGAGGGGTCATGGGAGACACGGTCTGGAATGCATCTATGCACAGTTGCCATATGGGGGCCGTGGTGGTTATCATAAAAAGAAAATACAACAAGCTGATGAGAAAGAGTAGGGTGAACAGTTCATCCTGCCTTGCTCAGAGCGATCCTGGTTTTGGCTTTGAAAGTTTCCAGTCCCAGGAAACCTGTCCATCCTGGGCACACTGGAATGGTGGTGGCCCTCTGGTACATCTGCACTGACAGAGGAGAGCGAAGTGTCCTGGCGCTCCTCCAGCGAGGAGGCTGTGAGAGACTCTGAGGTGGCAGCATGGGGAATAGGACTGAGATGGGCTTGAACATGTGTACAGAATGAAGGGAAGGAGCCATAACATAAGAGCTCTCATTGATTTAGTACCCACTCATGTCCACTTTTTTACACCCTGTTATGCTGATGACAGCACCATGAGGAGGGTGCCAGCACCATTGTTTCTGAGGAGAAAACAGACGTGGTAGTGTGTGTGGTACAGCTGGGGTATGAACCAGCCTCACCTGCTTGTGCTCATCAGCCCCAGGGAAGAGGTAGGGGATGTTGGATGCTCGATGGACCGGGGCCCATAAGCAGTCAGAAGGCACTGGATGCAGAGAAAGTTAAGAGCCCAGCCTTTCCTGGAATTCCTTGACCTGCTAGGGACCAGGAGACTGGAAGTGTGGTGGGGCAGGATAGGGATAGGACTTGGGGTCAGTACGTGTGTGCTGACCACCTTATAGCACCCCTTTCCTACCAAGAAGGGAAATAAGAAGAAACTGGAAAGACTCAGGAGTGATTTTCACCTGTATAGGTGTGGTGGAGTAAAATTACCACTCTACAAAAAAGACTCTCTCGGTCCCTCTCAAAGCCACTCTGTACACAAAATGAGTCTCTTTCTCTCCATGCCATAGACACAGGGAGCTAGAAACAAGCAGGGCTGCTGAGATTCTCCATACCCCTGCCTCTGGACAGTGCTTCAACAAGAGAAGGAGGAAGTATTCTGCCCATTTTAATGTCCATGAGGTGGGGCGTGATAGCTTTCTCCTAAAGGCCGGTGTGGGACAAAGCAGAGAGACACTGCGTTTGGCAGGAGAATATGTAGGGCAGACAAGGGAACCTGACCTAACTAGGACGCTGTGTCTGGACTTGCAGCCAGGTGGGTGAGGCCGTGTCTGAAGGGCATGCCCAGCTGATTACCGTGATGTCCAATTAGACAGATATAGCAGATGGGAATGAAGGCGGCTGCGGCCATCCCACGGACGGTGGCCTGTGCTTGTCCCTGGGGACCTGAGCCTGGCTCATAAGATCTGATCCCTGAACTGCCATTTGGGGAAAGACTGATGTCCTGAATAGAGGAGTAATAATAGTAATAGCAGAACTGAAGATCTCTGAGCTCTCCTGATGTGCCAAGCACATGCTGAGCACCCTAACATGTATTGTCCCATTTAACCTTCATGAGAACCCTAGGTGGCAGATAATACTTTCCCTTTTTGTTGATAAGGAATCTGAGGTGCAGGAAAAATGCAGCTGCTCCACTATTCACAGGGTGGGACCCGTCAGACCTTGGCAGTGTGACCTTGGAGCCTGCTCTTTTCACTCCCGTGATGTCCTGATAAGATCAAAGTAGGCCAGAAGGGCCACCACCAGGAGGATGGAAATTCAGTGCAGGGTTCTGGTCCCATGGGGGGGTGGGGTATTACATCCAGGTATCATATCCAGGCAATACACTGGATGGAACTTTGAAGTTGGAGTCAGTGCTGGGGGCTTACCTCCCAGAGTAACTGGCAGGGGATTATTTGGGCATTAAAATGGGGACCCAGATGTCACTGGGATAGTAAGTCCTTGACCAGAGGAAGGAAAGTAGAAGTGATTAACATATGGCCTTCCTCCCATCCATATGATTCTGAGTGAGGGGTTCAGTAAGCTCCACCATAAAAAGCTACAGAGAAAGTTCAAATTAGATGACAGATGCTATCCAAGATGTCAGTTACTTCCCCACACATAAACCCAGAATCTTCTCCATTTCAATATAGTTGTTATGTGTGTATGAATCTCATTTGTATATGCATTTTTTAAAGTTTACTGATTCCCTACAGAAAATTTGAAGAAAAGATCAAAGTAAAAATCACCCATAAGTTCAACACGAGATAATATTTTTAGAGATTTTTTTTTATCACTAGTAGCATCTCCCTAAGAGGGGCCTAATAAATATTTATTCAATTAATTAATGAATTACTTAAGCTAGTGCTCAGAACTCCTGTGTAGAAAGCAAGAGACTCATGCTCAAGGACAACAACTGTTATGTCTTATCTTTCCCACAAGTGGCCTCTGAGCCATCTAGAGGAAGAACAGGGAAATATGGGTGAGGGAGGGAACCAAGTGGTCCCTGGTCAGACACATATGGCAAGTGGGTACCACAAAAATGGAGTACAGCGTACAGATATGTCCAACTTCTTGGAATAAGGAGGGGGCAGAGAGGTACAGCCTTTCATTTTTTAATTTAAAAAAAATTTTAACAATACTTATTTATTTTGAGAGAGAGAGAAAGGGAGAGGGTGAGAGTGGGGGAGGGGCAGAGAGAGAGAGAGAGAGAGGAAGAGAGAGAATCTCAAGCAGGCTCCACACTGTCAGCACAGAGCCAGACTCAATCCCATGAACTATAAAATCATAACCTAAGCCAAAATCAAGAGCCAGAGGCTTAACCAACTGAGCCACCCAGGTGCCCCCCACCTTTTAAAGAAGAGTTATTCTGCTCTCCAATAAACATGGCTCAGTCCACACTGGGAATCTGACCAACCAGTTTAGTGATTAGCAGTTCCTCCTTTGATTAGTTAGAAGCTGATGCTAGACAAGCAATAGGAAGGGAGAATTTTCCCTTTTCCACCTCATCCCCAACTTACACTGCTTCCTTTTGACCCATTGAGACTTTCAGCTGAGTCTATGGTCAGGCACAATTGTAGGTAGTGTTCTTGGTGAGGACAGAGACCCACAGAAGTAAGGGAAGCCTGCCTGAACACCATGTGTGCCTCCCTAGATACTTGTCACTGCTCCCTTGCACCTACCCGGGGCCAGTTCAGAGATCACTCCCAGGAGTTGCTGTCATCAGCCAAGACAGGTCTCTTCCAAGTCAACTCCAAGGCCATTTTCGAATGATGCCAGCGATGTTGTCTACATGGGCTTTGTACAGCCAAAAAAGAGTTCAGAGTTCATATACTATATAAATAGCACTAATTCCTCACAATTTCTCATTAATGCAGACTTAAGTATCTCATGCATCCCACCTTCCCAAAATTCCAGAGTTGATATGGTACCCAAGAATAGTGCAAAACCCACCAACACCCACAAAGTCTAGAAAATGCAAACACCTTGTCCATTGTGGCAGCTGCTAATTCAGCCTTGTTTCCCTCTTTCCAAGCAAAACCAGAGTTTGCAGGTACTGGGCCACATTCAGACCCACGTTGCTACTGCCGGCTGTTACCTGAGAGAAGATGGCAGACAAAAAGCAGAAAGGAGGAAGGAGCTAATTGTGTTTCTTTCAACTTCACCAGAATGAGCTCCAATCTCTCCTTAAAATCCTTAAAATCCAAACCAGAGAACTCATCTTCTAAGAGATGATCTGTGTCATTATGCCTCTCATATCTTGGAGAAAATACAGTTATAAATATCACACTGTCTACTAGAGAATGGCATCTATGAAACACTGCTATTTTTGTACAAAATCTAGAAATTTGAACCTATATATTCAAAGCCTTTCATGAGACTTCTATTCCTTATATTTAAAACCTCTCTCTCTCTCTTTCTCTCCATTAATAGTTACCCTAGAATAAAAGAGGCTTATTTTACAGGTTTTCCATAACAGAGGACATGAGTTTCTACTGAACACTAAACCTTTAAGGCCCAGCTGACCCTTTAACAAAGGAATAGATGAAATAATAACAATATAAATAATACAAAGTATTTTTTCGAAGGGGAAGAGTAGATTACGTAAAAAAAAAAAAACTAATAGAAGGGCAAAAAGGCAAAAAGGGTAATGGAACATGGAAAATAAACAATAGTCAAAATAATTTATCACGAGACTGCACCCTTTGTACTACTAGCCTAATCACAGGTAGTTCTCAAATTGAATAAAATACATTTCGGGCAAACTCAATAAAAAAAATGAACATTAAAACATCACAACCAGTTAAATGGAAGCTCTGGATACTTGACACAAACTAAGTGACCTCATAAGCAACTGCACAAAGCAAATTTTTACAAGAGATGGACTCTGATAGAGGATTCGGCTCCTGGGGTCTCATGAGGGTCCCCAGTTGTCTCCATCATCGGCTCAGCCCAGGGAGCCCTTGGGGTCCCTGCGCTCAGCCCCTGCAGCGCCCTCTGTCGGCGACCGAGTGAAGAGGAGCAGGAAGAAGGTCCTTTGCGCGTGAGGCTGCTTCTGTCCCCATCCCGCCAAGGCTGGAAAGGAGCCAGAGAATCCGGAACTCAACTAAAGGATCAGAGTGTCCTAAAACTCTTTGTATGAGACACAAGAGAATGATGCGAAGCTTATAGGCAGCTCCAAGCTGGCAGCGGGCAAGAAGCTAAACCAGATGCAAGATAGTAAGAATTTCATAAAGCCTGTGTTTCCTGCCACCTGGAGAAAGTGTAGAAGTAACGGGATAGTTATTGGGATGTTTATGTCAAATTAGGACTGTTTGTAAGACGCATGCCCCTCTTGCTTGACCACCTCTGACACAAGCAAGAGTCTGACCTTGGTGTGTTCGAGAATCTTCTGTCACCCCTCCCACCTCCACACACTTTCCTCTAGGACAGTTCTTGGTCATCTGGTATAGACTCATCTCTGAGCCTACCCTGAAAAAGATGCTGAAATTTCCAGTTCAGCCAAGTGCCTTGCACATGCCGGTCTGGTGGAACACAAGGCTCTGCCATCCCAGTAAAGGCTTGTGCTATTAGCCAGGTTAATATTTCTGTGTTTTATGGGATGGCATGTGTGCCTCATTCATCACTTTTTTTCTCTAATGGCTGTGACTCTAACCTGCACCATCATACCACACAGTGTCTGTAGACTTTCTTCCTGGATGGCCTCCCCAACTCAGCTGTATAGTGAAGACCAAAGCTTCCAACTCAGAAATGAGTTTTTCCTCAAGTAGCAACAATTCCAGTAAATTCCAAAGCTGAAAGTATATATTTTTTTTCATGAAATCCTACACCAGTGGAGTGCATTGTTCCTTTCTCAGGAATTTGCTTGCTGTAAGGCTGCTTTTTTTTTTTTCTTTTTTTATGTCAGAGGTCCCTAAAAGGGACCCAGCATTCATTTGCTGTATCCTAGGTTTCAGAATCAACTGCACCTGGGAAAAGCAGCAAATTCAATATGCAGCATGCCAGATGGCCTGGCATGTCTATATGTGCTTTGAGCTACCACGTCCTGTGTGCCAGGGAGCCAGACTGGTGGGTGGGCTTTCCTGGGCCGGAACTGCAGGTCTGAGTATTCCTGGCCTGCAAAAGTCTCCCCACAGAAAACTGTGGTCCCATCGGCAGCCAACCATGTTAGTCCTGACTGAGCATCAAATTGTGAGAAACCTTAATGTCTCCTAGAACCCAAGGGGAAATTGGGTAAAGGGAGAAGAGAGGCACCCTGAGGGGAAACATTTTCTACTAGGGACAGAGCAACATTTTCTACTAGGGTGGATTCCTGTACTCCTTACCAGAGAAACCCACCTCTGAGGAGTTTACCTTGTCATGCAGCCTATTCACAAGATTAAAACGTGATTGTCTGTGTTATATGATTCCAAGAGAGCCATTTTGGTAGGTTTCCGTGAGCTGTGTCTCTGGAGCTGGTAATGCATCAGTCCTGTTAAATATAGCCACAGGAATGTCTGGTGACCATGTATCAGAAATTACACTGCCTCATACTACCATCCCTAAGATCTGTGCATGGTCAAAGATATACCCTGTTAGCCTAAAGGATTAGGCTACCCTCCTAACCTCCTGAATAGCCATAGGTATGAAGCTCTGACCTGCTTTACTGTGGTAGTGCGTTACTCACACTCCAATGTCATAAAAGCTATTTGTCACTCAGGTCTTCTGAAATAGGCCCCTGACACTTGTTTGTGGTTCTTACCTTGATACAGTTTCATAAGTCAATATTCAAAATTCTCTTACTGACCAGAGCAGTTCATTTTAAACGTCAGGCTGAGATTGCTTCCCTCCTGCACCCACACACTCTCAACACTGCCCTTCGCACATTTAAACCTCTTCCTAATATATCCTTGTACTTCGTGGCACCACCAATCTGGAAAAAATTGGTTAATACCTGAGAAAAGTACATGCTGCCCTGAAAGACCTCTAGAACACACTCCAGCAGGTCAAGACCTGGCTTAAGACATTTGTAATCAGCATAGAATATAGGGAAGGGTCTCCATCTGACCCTTTCCCTTTATGCCAGGAGCTGTACTTTCTACTTTCTGGAACTTTCAGTCTGTCGGTCCTTCTGATTTACGTGTCCTACCTCAATCCTAGGGAACTCAGTTCTCCAGCATCTGACCAGTCAAGAGCCTTCCCACTACTTGGACTAACATGCAGAGACCTACCCCAGTAATCCAGATTTAGGGATAAAAACATGTGGCACAGAAGGTACTGGAATCTGTGGTGTCATGGCCAATCATGTACACTTGGCCTCTGAGGATCTGTTGGGATCCCTGCTTCCAACTTGAATGCCCCCTGGGAGGCTTAGAGACAGCTCATCCAACTCCACCCAGGAGAGATAACACAAAGAAGGTCAGCAGCTAAGTGTTGCTTTTTCATTTTCAGATTCTCTATTTTTATAACTATCTCTCTCTCACCAGGGATTTTTTAATTTTATTAATCTTTACAAAGGGCCAGCTTTTGGTTTTCTTGATCTTCTGTGTATGTTTTCTGCTTAATTCGTTTCTGCTCTTATTTGTAATTTTTATGATCTCCTTCCATCTATTTCGTTGGGTTTAATTTGTTGTTGTTCTTCTAATTTCTTGAGATGGCTGCTTAGCTCATTGGTTTTTAGCTATTCTTCTAGATGTATGCACTTAAGGCTGTAAATTTTCCACTAAGCAGTTTTTGTTTTGCTTTGTTTTGGTAAAATTCTAAGTGAAGCATAACACACACATAGAAAAATGCACAAATTTAAATGAAGAGCTTATGAATTTTCAGAAAGTGAACACATCCATGTACATAGCACCCAAATCAAGAAGCAGAGCTTTACTCACATTTTAACCCATTCTGTTTCTTTTCCCTCCTTCCTATACATTGACGTATGTGTTTTTTATCTTGCATGCTTTTTTTTTTTTTTTTAGTTTTTATTTAAATTCTAGTTAGTTAACATACAGTGTAACATTAGATTCAGGTATACAATTCAGTAATTCAACACATCCACACAATAGCCATTGTTCACAAGTGCCCTCCTTAATCCCCTTCACCTATTTAACCTGTCCCCCCGCCCCGCCCCACCACCTACCGTCTGGTAACCATCAGTTTTTCTCTATAGTTAAGAGTCTGTTTCTTGGTTTTCCTCTTTTGGTCTCCTATGATCATTTGTTTTATTTCTTAAATTCCACATATGAGTGAAATTATATGGTATTTGTCTTTCTCTAACCAACTTATTTCACGTAGCATAATATTCTCTAGCTCCATCCACATGCTTGCAAATAGAAATATTTCATTCTTTTTTATGGCTGAGCAATATTCCATGTCTCTGGTATGTGCTGTGTGCTCTCTGCTGTTGTATTTTGGCTGCTTTATCCTTCAGACTGGTCATCTGCAGAGGCTCTCTTTGCTTGCAGTAGGCAGTGTTTTGTCCTTGGCCAGGATGTGACAAGTTTTAACTAGGTGTGCTTGGTCTGCTTATGAAATGAGACCTGTCACCACCTCTACTGGAACTGAGACCCTACAGAACTGTCTGGTCAGGAGACATGGTGTGGGCAGGAGTTTCTGCTGGCCTTCAGGGGAAGGGACCCACCATGCTGGGACTGAGGTACACTTACAGGAGAAGGGCAATCTTGCCAGAGCACAGAGGTGTAGGACTTAGTGGAAGCCAGCGAAGCAGTCAGTGTAGAGGCTGTGCTTCCTCCCACAGGTGGCTCGGTGTTTATGCTGAGGAGTGGGGGATAGAAATGGTGCCAGTCAGTTCTTTGGTCCTTGAAGACGAGTCTCAATGCATGTGGCATCTCAGGGAAGCACTTCAAGAAGAGTGAATAATCTCCCCTTGTGTGTCCCAGGCATTTTTCATTTCATTGTTTCCACACTGCCCCCAAGTTCTTTACCTGCCTTTTCTCTAGGAGCAGTGCAGTGCCCTCTGGGCAGCCAGAGGGCACTATCCCAGCCAAGCCTGCCGACTTAAAACTCAAGGCTTCAGGAATGTAGTGTGGACAGGGACCTGTGTTCGTCTTCTGGAGGAGCCTCTAGCTGCACTGGGACTAAGGGAGGTTTGACTGAGAATGGTAGTCACACCAGAGCACCGGGGCGTAGGACTTGGAGCAAGCAGGCTAGGCAGCCAGTGTCAGGGCCAAGCTGCCCTCCTCAGGTGGCTCTGCACCTATGCTGAGGGGTAGGGGGAGGAAATGGTGCCAACCATCTCCTTTGTCCCTGAGAGGTGCCTCCATAAATACTACCTCTCAGGCATATGCTCCAAGAAGAGTGAACAATCTCTCCACTGTGTCCCAGGTGCTCCTCAGATTGCTGTTTCCATGCCATGCCCCATATGCCCCCAGATTGCTTGCCTGCCTTCTCTGTAGGAGAGGGGCAGCACCCTCAGGGCTCTCCCAGCCAAGCCAGATCTTTAAAACTCCAGTCTTCAAGCCCCACTGATTACTAGAACTCACGAAAATCAGCCCCTCTCGCTTTCCCAGACAATGGCTTTGGGGAAATATTCTCCTCTGTGTTCCCCTCTGTACCCCACTCTCTCTCGCCTTTCTCCTCAACCATGGCTCTCCCTCCTCTGTGGCAGCCACTGTCTGTTTCAGTCCCAAACTGTGTCTCCACACCTCCTACCTTCCTCCATGTTGGCTCTTCACTCCCTCTGGTTGTGGAGTTTGTTCTGTTAATCTTCAGGTTGATTTGATAGTTATCCAGCTGTGTCAGAGGGACTAGACCAGCCTAGGGTCCTACTGCTCCACTGTCTTAGCTTGAGCCCCACACATCTGTGTTTCTGTCTGGGATCATTTTCCTTCTAAAAGGAAAGAGCTGTTGCCTGGATGGCTCAGTCGTTAAGCATCTGACTTTGGCGAAAGTCATGATCTCATGGTTCATGAGCTCGTGCCTGGCTTTGGGTGAGCTCGAGCCCTGCTTCAGGTGAGCCCTGCTCCTCTCTCTCTCTCTCTCTCTCTCTCTTTCTCTTTCTCTCCCTCTTTCTCTGCCCCTCATAAGATTCTTTCTCTCTGCCCCTCACTCACTTGCACACTCTCTCCCCCCGCAAAAAAAAAAAAACAATAAAAGGAAAGAGCCTCTTTTGTGTACTTCTTTTAGTGCAGGCCTACTGGTGATAAATCCCTCAGTTTTTGCTTGTCTGAAAACATCACTATTTGACTTTGACTTTTGAAGAATAATTTCATAGTTGTATGAAATTCTAGGTTAGCTGTTATTTTCTGTAGCACGTAAGAATGTCATTTCTCTGTCTTCCAAAAAGTCATCTGTTAGTCTCTGTCATTCCTTTGAAAATAACATGGGGTTTTCTTTCCTTCTGATGCTTTTAAGACTTTCCCCTTTTTCTTTCATTTTTAGCAGTTGAACTATGATGTTCTTATGAGTGATTCTCATTTTGATCCTGAGGCTGGATGGCAAACTATTATCATCTCCTTAAAAGCCTCTTCCCTATTCTCTGGAACCCAGCTATTCCATTGTCCCATATGTCCCTTATTCTCTCCTCTGTATTTATCATTCTTTTTTCTCTTCCTTCACTCTAGATGTATTCTATGAATGCATTGTACTGACCCTTTTCCTGCTGTATTTGCTATGCTGCTAAGCCAATACATTGAATTCTTAATTGCAGCTTTTCTATTTTTCAATAATAAAGTCACTATTTGATTCATTTCTGTTGGTTCTAATTTTCTGACAAAGGTTGCAATTTATCTGTTTTCTGCAAATATAAGTCATGGTTTCTTTAAAGTCTTTGCTTAATGACTTCAATATCAGGATCCTCTTTCCATTTTCCTTCTTGCTTTTGGTCAGTTGCTTCTGTCTCTTCCCATCCTTGGCAGCTTTCTATCCATCATCATAAGTTGCGTGTGAAATGTAGGAACTTTGGCAGTAGCATCTTCCCCTGCAGAAGGTTTGCCCTTTTCTCAACGAGGCAGTGCAGATGCTGATGGGTGGTGGTCCAATTAAAGGATGAGCAGAATGAAGTGCAGTAGAGTCATGGTAAAGCCTCAGTCTCCCTCTAGCTCACCCTGTTCCTAGGGACCCCTCTGCAAGGCTTTCACAAAGAGCCAAGAGTTTTCATCAGGGACCCTTCCCTGACCCTGTCCCTGCTAGGTGTCCTCAGTACCAAGAGAGGGCTCTACTTTTCAGATGTTTTCATGATTGGATTTTTAGACTTTTGCCCTAAAAGCATAGGATTTGGCAAAGGTCTGAGGGGAAACCAGCTGGGTCTTGAGGTCTTCAGTCCTGCTCCTTTGGGCCCACATGGCCAACAGCAGCTCTGCTGGTTTTCTGCCACCAAGAGTAGAGGCTGTAGGTTATCAATTCACCTGACTAGCTCTCTTGTCCAGAATTTGTAGTTGTTGTTTCCATTGTTATGCAGTGCCTTAAACATTTTGTTTCAAAATCAGTTTGCCAACTTAGCTGTAGAAGCCTTAATCTGCTACAATTATTCTAGCAGGAAGAGGAAGTCTAATTTCCTTTTAGCAAATACCCCACATGTACTGATCCTAGAGACCAGAAACACTTGCCTAATAACCAGCACTGAAGCAGGAACAAAATACATTTATGGGATTGTTTTTGGGTTTAGAATTGGCCCTCCAGCACCTGAAATAAATATTGCCCATAAATTGAACTTGTAACATTATTTTGCGTAATGGTTCCTTTTGATCAATCTCTCACTTTTGCTGCAGTACCATATTTGAAAGCATTAACATAAGATTTATGCTGCTATTCTAAATAGGAAATTAGTTAAATAATGTTCAGTTCTTTATGTAAAAAAGATATATCCATTATTAAAATTACCTCAGAAAGAAATTGCAATTAACTATTTTTCATCATAATTTAGCTATTAGAGAAACATGACCTTAGCACATAGCAATTTTTACAAGTTAGGCAAATCTGAAACTCTAAAGGATGTGAACATCTCTGTTTATTCAAAATTTATGACTGTATTTTTTTCAATTATTTTCAAATTACAAAGCTAATATAATTAGTCCATAATATAGCATTCTAAACCACCTCTGGAAGATATTAATTGAGATAATATCTTTACCAAATGACAACGTTTTGACAAATCAATACGATATCCTGTAATACAATAAGATTTTTTTCTATTAGAGTCATATGTTACTTTAATGAGAATTTTACTACAAAAAATATCATTTGAGCCAAGTTAAAACACCATATTTCTCAGAAATATTTATAATAGAACAAAGTTGGGTTTTTTTTTTTGGTTTTTTTTTTTGGTACAACCTCTTATGTTTACACTTACATAATTTTCTTTTTTGAATGAGTTCTTGAATGCACGCTGCTAAAATGAAATGTTACAGGACAAGTGTATATAAAAGGTGACTCCTTCAATCTGGTGTAAGTCCAAAACAAGAGCCTGATGCATGAAAAGCTTTAAAACTCTACCTTCAAGATATCCAACAAACAATATCAGCTTTAAAATAAAATTACTTTTCCAGTGTTAACTCTTTACATATGTCATGGAATCTTCAATGTTAGAGGCTTTTTCAATGAACACTAACCCCATTTATTCCCTTTTACTGGAAAACCCTTCCTTTTGTTTTGGTCAAAAATCACAGCTGTTCTCTAAGCTACTCATTTCTTAAGCTCTATTTAATTTTAAAATGAAAAAGCATACAAATACACATGTTGCTATATAGGATAGACTGGAAGGATCTAAGAAGGTTTATATCATTAGTGTTGATTATTTTTGTAAATACTGCTCTTGGTATTTCCTCTTACTGAAGCTAAATGTTCTTCAGATTCAAATTTTAATTTGAAATCCATTGCTTCTTTTTTTTAATTTAAGTATAATTAATATACAGTGTTATATTAGTTTCAGGTGTACAATATAGCGATTCAACAATTCTATACTTTTCTCAGTGCTCATCAAGATAAGTGTACTCTTAATCCCCTTCATGCATTTCACTTCACCCACCTCCTCTCTGGCAATGACCAGTTTGTTGTCTATATTTAAGAGATTCTGTGTTTTTGTCTGTCTTTTTTTTATTTGTTTGTTTCTTACATTCCACATATGAGTGAAATCATATGGTATTTGCCTTTCTCTGATTTATTTCACTTAGCATTATAACCTCTACATCCATCCATGTTGTTGCAGATGGCAAGATTTCATTTTTTATGGCTAAGTAATATTCCATTGTGTATGTATACCACATCTTCTTTATCCATTCATCTATTGATGGACACTTGGGTTCCTTCCATATATTTGCTATTGTAAATAATGCTGCAACAAACATAGGGGTGCATATATCTTTTCAAATTAGTGTTTTCATTTCTTTGGGTAAATACCCAGTAGTAGAACTATCAAATCATATAGTCATTCTATTTTTAATTTTTTGAAGCACCTCCATACTGTTTGCCACAGTGGCTCAACCAGTTTGCATTCCCACCAACAGTACATGAGGATTACTTTTTCTCCACGTCTTCTCCATTGCTTCTAGATCTTTTTGAGCATGTGAAGATATTGTACTCTCTATTACCCTTTCTAAATAACTGTCAGGACTGACTCTCTCACTGTGATTATAACTTCTTGAGTTAAAAGTGCTTTACCTAGATGTTGAGGTTATGGTTTACCTTGACTCACATCTATTTTAGTAGATTTAAGCTCACTGGAATATTAGTAGATTTATAAAGCTACTAATGGAATATTCGTAGATTTAAGCTGTAAATCTACTAATGGAATATTAGATTTAAGCTCACTGTTCTTGCCACAGAATGTTATTGCATAGATAATTTGGCTCTTTCTGCACAAATAAGTGGTTCACAAAGGAAGGCATTTGTGCTGATCCAAATGTCTAAGTCATCAATTCTGATCACACTTTGATTCATAAGATTTGGGCATTTCTGCATTGCATGCATTGTAACATATGGATAGCTAAAAACTTGCCATGAAGTTCAAAATTCATGGTGTTGGCAGCCTGTGCAATGTTCAGACAGCAATAGCAATGATCACCTTATTCTTATAGAATAAGACTTCTTATTTTTTCTGGGTTGAAGAATTCTATGTAACAAGGTGTTTTGGTTTTCTTTTTTTAGCACATTGAAGCTGTCATTCCTTTGTCTTCTATAGTTTCTGTTGATGTTGACTAGCTATCTGTCAAATTATTGCTCCTATGAAGATAATCCAGCTCCTTCCCTCACTGGTTGATGATGTGATTTTTCTCGTCTTTTTCAAAGTTCTACAGTGATGTCTGTGTGCTCTGTTCTTTTTGGATTCATAGGGGTTTTTCTTGACCCTGTAGCTTGATGTTTTTTTATAACTTTTGGAACTTTTTGATGAATTTTTAAGTTTTGAAGAATTTTTGGCTTTAGCACCACTGTCTCTCTCCTTTACTTTTGGATTCTAATTTATACATATTTTAGACCACCCCCTAGTATCACATATGTTTCTTACTTCTCTTTTATATTTTATACCTTTTTTCTCTGCATGCTTCATTCTGAACTTTTTCCTGACCTATATTCCAGTTCCCTAAATATTCTCCTGTATTTTGTTTAATCTGTTTTAAACCCATCTAATGAGTACACTATTTCAAAAGTGTAGTTTTTCAGATCCAGAATTTCTGTTTGGTTCATTTTTATAGACTTCATTCTTTGCTGATATTTTCAATCCTGTCTTTTATTTCCTTGAATGTTTTCAGTATAAGTTCAGTTAAAGCTTGTGTCTGATAACTCCAATATCTAGAAGTCAAATGAGTCAGCTTATAATGCCTACTTGTTCTTTCGGTATTTTATACATTGCATTGTATCTGCAAGTGCCTGGGCAATTTTGATTGAGGACTGGCCATTGTAAATGAAAACTTGTAGAAATAATTTGAGGCTTAGAATGATGTTTCCCTCCAGAGAGGAGTTACATTTCCTTCTGGATGATATCTAGCAATCCAGAATACACTCAGTTGAATTTCAAGGCTTGAAATGATTTGAAAGGTAAGGGCAAGGGTATAGTCAACAGCATATCTGTTCTGCTATTCAGTGTGCTGATTTGAATCGTGAAGGATTACCAGAGTCTTCATCTTTGGCAAGCCCTGAACTCTTAAGTTTGATCCCCTTAGCCTTGAAAGTCTGAAAGAAGTTCTTTTCACTTTTCTAGCCTCTCAGCTGCATTTATCAGAATCAACACAGCTCTCCCCAGCCCAACTAAAGAAACAGCAACCCCAAATACTAGGTTTATCTCTGAGTTTTCTTTTTATGGATCTTGTCTTCATATTCCCATTGTCTCACTGGATCTCTGATGCCTTCAGGCTAGGATTTCCAATTATAGGGGGGAAAACTTCCAAGACTCTCGAACTAAATTTAAGAGATTAACAATGAATATCTTTTTTAGTACAAGTCTGTTCTATGTAATAATTGGAACAGACTTATACTAAAAACGTATTCCCTGTTTTGTTGAAACTCAAATTTAACTGGGTATCCTTTATTTTATCTGGCAACCCTACTTTAGGCAGATTTATTTTCATATTTTTCCAGCTTTTCTAGATGTTTTCTGAATTTACCCAGTACGTCATTACTGGAAGTGGAAGTTTGCTATTGCTAGCTAGTCAATAATCTTGACTTTCTAAAAATTTTAAAAGACAATCACCAGATGGAAAGTCAATGTTAATTAAATCCTAGCTGCTGTGAGCTACATCTGTGAACTTGTATAAGTGGCCTCACATTTTGGCCTCTTTGTTTTTAGATGTAAAAAAGGAATGATAGATGACATTTGTTGAGGTCTTATTATATGCTAAGCATTGTGGTAAGCACTTTATTTTTTTCTTTTAATTTTTTTTAATGTCTGTTCATTTTTGAGCGAGATAGAGTACGAGTAGGGGAGGAGCAGAGAGAGAGGGAGACACAGAATCTGAAGCAGACTCCAGGCTCTGAGCTGTCAGCACCAGAGCCTCACGCAAGGCTCAAACTCACAAACCATGAGATCAAGACCTGAGCCGAAGTCAGACACTTAACTGAGCCACACAGGTGCCCCTGTGCTAAGCACTTTAAAAAAAGATTAATAATAATCACCTATACTTCATAAGGATTTTATGAAGATCAAATTAGAAAATAGTATGAATGGCCTCTAATGTTTTCAGTGCTAATTAACTGTTAAGGTCAACTTGTCATAACTTTTATGTTTTTTTATTTTTGCTTTTTTTTACTTGTATTTTTATTCAGTTGTATTAAGCGCATTTAACATGAGATGTACCCTCTTAACAAACCCCTAAGTGTACGATACAGTTATTTATAACTGTAGGAATAATTTCATACAACAAATCTGTAGAACTTACCTTGTGTAACTGAAACGTTACACCCATTGATTAACAACTCCCTATTTCCCTTTCTCTCCCTTCCCCTGGAAACCACAATTCTGCTCTTTGCTTCCATGATTTGACTATTTTAGATACCACATATAAGTGGAATCACACGGTATTTGTCCTGTGACTGGCTTATTTCACTTAGCATAGTGTCCTCAGGTTTCATCCATGTTGTTGCATATTGCAGATTTCCTTCTTTTTGAAGACTGAATACTATTCTGTTGTTGTATATACTATGTTTACCATGTTTTCTTTATCCATTCATTGATTGATACACGTTTACGTGCTTTCCACATCCTGGCTATTGTGAATAGTGCTGCAGTGAACACAGAAGTGCTGACATCTCTTCAAGAGCCTGATTTCAGTTCTTTTCGATAAATAACCAGTAGAATTATACGGCAGTTTCACATTTCTTTAAGTTTTTATTTTAATCCCACATAGTTAATATGCATTCAGGCGTACAGCATAGCAGTTCAACAATTCCATACATCAGCTGGTGATCAGCAGATAAGTGTATTCCTTAATCTCCATCCACCCACCTCCCCTTTGGTAACAGTCAGTTTATTCTCTATAATTAAAAATCCATTTTTTAATTTGTCTCCCTCTCATATTTCCTTTTGCTTATTTGTTTTATTTCTTAAATTCCACATTTGAGTAGAATCATATGGTATTTGTCTTTCTCTGACTGACTTATAGATAGATAGGTAGATAGAGATAGAGATACACCACATCTTCTTTATCCATTCATTAGTTAATGGACACTTGAACTTCTTCCATAATTTGGCTATTATAAATAATACTGTTATAACATAGGAGTGCATTTATTTCTTTGGATTAATGTTTTTGTAGTCTTCGGGTAAATACCCATGAGTAAAATTGCTGGACGAAAGGGTAGTTCTATTTTCACTTTTTAAAAAAACTTTTAATGCTTATTTTTGAGAGAGAGGGAGACAGAGCACAAGTGGGGGAGGGGCAGAGAGAGAGGGAGATACAGAATCTGAAGCAGGCTCCAGGCTCTGAGCTGTCAGCACAGAGCCTGACACAGGGCTTGAACCCAAGAACTGTGAGACAATGACCTGAGCCAAAGTTGGTTGCTTAACCAACTGAGCCACCAGGTGCCCCACAATTTTTTACTTTTTAAGGAACCTCCTTACTGTTTTCTACAGTGGCTTTACCTATTTGCATCCCCACCAACAGTGCACAAGGGTTCCTTTTTCTCCACATCCTCGCCAACACCTGCTTCTTGTATTGTTGATTTTAGCCATTCTGACTGGTGTGAGATGATATCTCATTGTAGTTTTGATTTGCATTTCCCTGATGGTAAGTGATGATGAACATCTTTTCAAGTGTCTGTTGACCATCTGTATGTCTTTGGAGAAATGTCTGTTCATGTTTTCTGTCCATTTTTTAGTTGGATTATTTGTTCCTTGGTGTTGACTTGTACAAGTTTATACAAGTTCATATATTTTGGAGACTAACCTTTTATTGGGTATGTCATTTGCAAATATATTTTCCCATTCTGTGCATTGCCTATTAATTTTGTTGATTGTTTCCTTTGCTGTGCAGAAGCTCTTTATTTTGATGTAGTCCCAATGGTTTACTTTTGCCTTTATTTCTCTTGCCTCAGGAGACATATCTAGAAAAAAAAGTTGCTATGCCCAGTGTCAGAGAAATTACTGCCTGTGTTCTCTTCTAGGCTTTATTTGTTTGTTTGTTTCAGGCCTCAAATTTAGGTCTTCAGTCCATTTTGAATTTATTTTTGTGTTTGGTGTAAGAAAGTGGTCCAGTTTCATTCTTTTGCATGTTGCTGTCCAGTTTTCCCAATGCTATTTGTTAGAGAGACTGTCTTTTTCGCATTGACTATTCTCTCTGGCTTTGTCAAAGATTAAGTTGTGGGTTTACTTCTGGGTGTCCTATTCTGTTCCATTGATCTATGTGTCTATTTTTGCACCAGTACCATACTGGTTTGATTACTATAGTTTTTAATCTGACTTGAAGTCTGGAATTGTGATGCCTCCAGCTTTGCCTTTCTTTTTCAAGATTTCTCTGGCTATTTGGGGTCTTTTGTAGCTCCACATAAATTTTAGGATTGCTTGTACTAGCTTTGTGAAAAATGCTGGTAGTATTGTGATAAGGATTACATTAAATGTGTAGATTGTGCTTTGGGTAGTGTAGACATTTTAACAATATTTGTTCTTCCAGTCCATGAGCATGGAATGTCTTTCTATTTCTCTGTGTTGTCTTCAGTTTCTTTTATCAGTGTTTTCAGAGTACAGATTGTTTACCTCTTTGGTTAGGTTTATTTGTAGGTATTTTATTATTTTAGGGCAATTGTAAATAGGGTTGTTTTCTTAATTTCTCTTTTGGTTGCTTCATTATTGGTGTATAGAAATGCAACAGATTCCTGTAGGTTGATTATATATCCTGCAACTTTACTGAATTTGTTTCTCAGTTCTAGCAGTGTTTTGGTGGAGTATTTCAAGTTTTCTATACAGAGCATCATGTCATCTGCAAATAATGAAAGTTTTACTTATTCTTACTGATTTGGATGCCTTTGATTTCTTTTTGTTGTCTGATTGCTGTGGCTGGGACTGCCAGTACTATTTTGAATAAAAGTGAGAGTGGACATCTTTGTCTTGATCCTGAACTTACTGGAAAAGTTCTAAGTTTTCCCCATTAAGAATGATGTTAGCTGTGGGCTTTTAATATATGGCTTTATTATGTTGAGGTATGTTCCTTCTTTTTTTAATGCTTTTTTAAATTTATTTTTGAAAGAAAGGAAGCATTAGTAGGAGAGGAGCAAATAGTGGGGGACAGGATATGATGCATACTCTGTGCTGACAGCAGCGAGCCCTATATGGAGCTTGAACTCACAAACCTTGAGACCATGACCTGAGTTGAAGTCAGAGGCTCAACTGACTGAGCCACCCAGGTGCCCTGAGGTATGTTCCTTCTAAACCTACTTTGTTGAGGGATTTTATCATAAATGGATGTTATTCTTTGTCAAATGTTTTTTCTGAATTTATTGAAATGTACATATAGTTCTTATACTATCTCTTACTGATCTGATGTATTATGTTGATTGATTTGTGAATATTGAACCACCCTTGCAACCCATGAATAAATGCCACTTGATTATGGTGACTTATTTTTTTAGATGTATTATTGGATTGGGTTTGCTAGTATTTTGTTTAGGATTGTTGCATCCATGTTCACCAGGAATATTGGTCTGTAGTTCTCTTTTTCAGTTAGTCTTTATTTGGTTTTGGCATCAGGGTAATGCTGGCCTCATAGAATGAGTTTGGAAGTTTCCTTCCATTTATGTTTTTTGGGAGTTTGAGAAGAAAAGGTATTAACTCTCTAAATGTTTGATATAATTCCCTCTGAAGCCATCTGGTCCTGGACTTTTGTTTGTTGGGAGGTTTTTGATTACTGATTCAATTTCACTGCTGCTTATCACTCTGTTATAATTTTTTATTTCTTCCTTTTCATTTTTGGTAGGTTATGTGTTTCTAGGAATTCATCAATTTCTTTTAAGTTGTCCAATTTGTTAGCATATAGTTTTTCATAATATTGTCTTATAATTGTTTGTATTTCTGTGGTATTGGTTGTTATTTCTCCTGTCTCATTTGTTATTTTATTTATTTGAGTTCTTTCTCTTTTTTCTTGATTTAAATCTGGCTAGAGGTGTAATTTTATTTTATTTTATTTCCCAAATAATCAGCTCCTAGTTTCATTAATCTGTTTGATTGTTTTTTAGTTTCTGCATCATTTCTTTCTGCTCTAATTTTTATTATTTATTTCCTTCTGGTGGTTTAAGGTTTTATTTTGTTTTTCTTTTTCTAGCTCCTACATGTGTAAGATTAGGTTGTTTATTTGAAATATTTCCTGCTTCTTGAAGCAGACCTGTATTGCTATAATCTTCCCTCTTAGAACCACTTTTGCTGCATCCCAAAGGTTTGGCTCAGTGTGTTTTCATTTTCATTTCTTTCCATGGATTTTTATGTCTTCTTTGATTTCCTGGTTGACCCATTCATTGTTTAGTAGCATGTTGTTTATCATCCATGTATTTGTGATATTTCCAGATATTTTTCTTGTGATTGACTTCTAGTTTCATAGCATTGTGGTCAGAAGAGATGCATGGTATGACTTAGATCTTCTTGAATTTGTTGAGGCTGGCTTTGTAGGTTAATATGTGATCCATTCTGGATGATGTCCCATGTGTACTTGAAAAGAATGTTTTAGGATAGAATGTTCTGAATATGTCTGTTAAATCCATCTGTTCCAGTGTGTCATTCAAAGCCATTATTTCCTTGTTCATTTTCTGTTTAGATGATCTGTCCATTGATGTAAGTGGGGTATTAAAGTCCCCTATTATTATTGTATTATTATCAATAGTTGTGTGTTTGTTATTAACTGTTTTATGTATTTGGCTGCTTCTATGTTGGGTGTATAAATATTTGCAATTGTTATATATTGTTTTTGGATTATTCTATTTACGATTATATCATGTCCTTATGTGTCTCTTGTTACAGTCTTTGTTTTAAAGTCAATTTTGGCTGATATAAGTATTACTACTTCAGCTTTCTTTTGACATCGATTCACAAGAAAGATGCTTCTCCATTCTCTCACTATCAATATGAAGTTGTCTTTAGGTCTAAAATGAGTCTCTTGTAAGGCAGCATATAGATGGGCCTTGTTTTTTTTATCCATTCTGTCACCCTGTGTCTTTTGATTGGAGCATTTAGCACATTTAATTTCAGCATAATTGTTGATAGATATGTACTTATTTTCATTATATTATTTGTTTTGTGGTTGTTTCTGAAGATTTTCTCTGATCCTTCCTTGCCTTTCATGGTTTGCTGATTTTCTTTAGTGATATATTTGGATTTCTTTCTCCTTATTCTTTGTATATTCGTTAGTGGTTTTTACTTTGTGGTTCCCATTAGGTTTATACATAACATATTCTGCATATAGCAGTCTATATTATATTGATGGTTGCTTAAGTTTGAACCCATTCGTTACTCTCTCCATGTTTTAGTTATATCTTATCATTTTTTTGCATCATTTGATCTTGTGACTTCCTTAACCTACTTTTTACAGAAAAACTCATTTTTTACTGCTTTTTTGTTACATACCTTTATACTTTCACTTTTGATCTTTCCTCTCCACTCAAAGAGTCCCTTTTAATATTTCTTGCAGGGTTGGTTTAGTGGTCATAAACACCTTTAGTTTGTGTTTGGGAAGCTCTTTATCTCTCCTATTCTTGATGGTAGCCTTGCTGTATAGAGTATTTTTGGCTACATATTTTTCCCATTTGGCACTTTGAATATATCATGCCACTCCCTTCTAGGTTGGAACGTTTATGCTGAAAAATCCCACACTAGCTTTATGGGGTTTCTCTTGTATGTTACTGCGTTCTTTTGTTTTGCTGCTTTAAAATTTTTTTCTTCATCACTATATTTTGCCAGTTTAATTACAATATGTCTTGGTGTAAATCTGCTGTTGTGGACTTTGGTGGGGGTTCTCTGTGCCCTTTTTAAATATTTATTTATTTATTTATTTATTTATTTATTTATTTATTTTGAGAGAGACAGAGAGACTGCATGGGGGAGGAGCAGAGAGAGGAGAGAGAGGATCCCAAGCAAGCATGTGTTCAGCATGGAGACCAAACTGGGGCTTGATCTCATGACTGTGAGATCCTGCCCTGAGCTGAAATCAAGAGTCAGGCTTTTAACCAACTGAGCCACTCAGGTTCCCCTCTCTGTGCCTTTTAGATCTGGATATCTGTTTTCTTCCCCAAATTAGAGAAGTTTTCAACTATTATTTCTTCAAAAAAAATGTACTGCTCCCTTTTCTCTCTCGTCTTCTTCTGGAACACCTATAATATGAATGTTATTATGTTTGATGAAATCACTGAATGCCCTAAGTCTATTCTTATTTTGCATAATTCTTTTTTCTGTCTTTTGCTCATGTTGATTACTTTTCATTACTCTGTCTTCTAGGTTATAATATATTCTTCTGCTTCTTCTAGCCTGCTGTTCATTACATCAAGTGTGTTTCTCATTTTGTTTATTGAGCCCTTTGTCTCTGCTTTGTTATTCCTTATCTCTGTGTTAAGTATCTCACTCATGTCTTCCACTCTTTTCTCAAATCCAGTGAGTATCCTTATTACTATTACTTTAAATTCTCTATCAGGCCTGTCACTTATCTGTTTTGCTTAGATCTCTGGCCAATGTCCTGTTCTTTCATTTTGGATAAATTTGTCTGTCTCTTCATTTTTGTCTGCCTCTCTGTGTCTGTTTCTGTGTGTTAGGAAACTCATCTGTCTTCTGCTCTTGAAAGTAGTTACTTTATGAAGAGGAGATCCTGGAGTGCCTGCAGTTCAGTGTCCCCTCTGCACCCAAACTTGGCACTTCGTGAAAGTATCCTATGCATGTTGCTTATGCCCTGCTGTTGTGTCTGAGTCACCTGTCCTTTCAGTGCAGTTGTTTGCACTGACTTTGCATGTTGTGGTCTGTGCTTGTTCTCTTTCCTGTTAGTGACACCCAGGTAAGCCAGCTTTGAGTGGGCATGCCTATCTGGAAACTTGGGAGCAAGGTGGCAGTGTCAGCAAAATTTGCACTGGGCTGCTGGCCTTATCCCAAATCCCCTGGGTTGGCTTGGGTTGTGAGGCTGGGCAGGGCACATGGCAATGGCTGGGCATGGCTAGGCACTTTGGGGTGGCTGGATGAGGTGGACAGAAGCATCTGGGCACCCAGCGACTGGACAGGTCATATACCTGGCTTTAACAAAATTTGCCCTGTTCCCGGAGCCAAAGCTAGCAAGCTTTGAGTGAGCGAGTCCTCAGGAGAACTCCTGGGTGTGGTGCACTGCTAGCAGGTTACATAGCAAGTACAGCACCACTCCTTACCCCCACAGATGGCCTTGTGTTTATGCTGGGGGGCAGGGGAGGAAAATGACACCTGCCAACTTCTTCATTTTCAAAAAAATCCCCCAACATACTCCAAAATCAGTATGAAGAGAGCTGTCTCCCATTTGCCTCTGGTGCTGCATAAACTGCCATTTTTATGTTGCCTCTCTGTGTGCAGCCTGTTGTCTCTTTAAGGGCAGCAACCCAGCTGTCACTCACCCTCCTGGCTTGCCCAGTGCTGAGTCAGCTGACTTTTAACAGTCCAGGCTCCAAGTCCCACTGATTATACAAAGCCATGGAATTCAGCCCCTCTGGTTTTCCAAGCCAAATGTTATGGGGATTAGTCTTCCCCAGTGAGCTCCCTGGTGCAAGAATCCATGTCTCTGCCCTCTCTAAGTGTGCAGCTCCCTCCCTTCTGTGGGCGGCTTCCCTTCACCTTCCTGATCTTCCTAACCTTTCAAATGCAGCTTCTTCTCTATATTTAGTTGTGGAGTTTGTTGTGCCAGCCTTTGGGTCACTCTCTAGTTATTTACTTGTATGTGGATTCTATCTAGTTGTAAACGTTGGATGGGGAGAGTTCAGGGTCCTGCTCCACCATCTTCCCAAGCCCTTTGAGTAGTTCTCTATCATAACTTTTAAACTTAACTGAATACTATACTTCTGCCAGGTCTACTACCATCATGGCATACTGATGTCTCAGATACTACAGAAGCCTTGCCAATCCCTCAAGAGTGGAGGAGGAAAAAGCCAACAATTTTCTTGTTTGCTTAAGTGATACTATGACTGAAGTAAAATAACCTGTACTTTCTGGATACATTC
The DNA here is from genome assembly GCF_018350155.1 of Leopardus geoffroyi. Lineage (NCBI taxonomy): Eukaryota > Metazoa > Chordata > Mammalia > Carnivora > Felidae > Leopardus > Leopardus geoffroyi. The sequence goes on along the minus strand of NC_059331.1, from coordinate 71,321,144 downwards.
CCCCAAAATAAAAATTACATTTGCAAACATACGTATTTATACAGGCAGAAACATCAGTTTTACTCCACTTTGTGAATGAGCTGGTACCCCTGCCCACATTGGAAAACAAATCATGTGCCAGGCAAAAGCAACCAAAATAGGGAGACTTACTTCAGGGCCACCATGGGCCTACGAGAGTTTAGGATGTAAACTTCATCTTCTGGAATGGCAAGAACACTGAGTGGAGCCTGGGTTGGATTTTGACCCCCTACTTAACCCATAGTTGGACACCCTATTGTAGGATATATCTGAACAACTATACAAGATAGTTCTGTGGATCATAAATGCTGATCTGGCTGGCACATTTGAGAAGAGTAACTTATATGTGCTGACCACCTCATGTATAGTAGGCCTCACACATTATTCCATTTTCTCTGTACAACAACCATATGTGAAACAACATATGCAATGTTGGCAATGACACCACTATTCTACATAAAGATTAAGGCTTGGAGAGTCTATGTAACTCGCTCTATTAATCACAGGTAAGTCAAGAATTGGACTTCCATCTATTCGATCCCACATTCCTTCTTTTTCTTTAGATTGCTTTCTTAAAGTTCTGTTACTACACACATAATTACTACAAATAAGCAATACAACTATTATAGCAGGGATTGCTGGTGTTAAAACTTTGAGATTTTTGAATGATTATTATTTTATCTAAAAAAAGTAGAGAAAGATGGAGCCACTGTCGGCTTCCTTAGATGAAGTATCTGACATAATAACCAACAGCTCTTTCATATTACTTGGCCTTTGAACCTTGATACTTTTCTCAAAAAAGAGCAATAAAAGTTAAAAATGTGCCCATTTCTTAGTCTATATTTGAGTCTATTTTAAAAGTCATGTGATATCAAGCCATGGAAAATTTGTGTTCTACATGAAGAATTAGGACCCATCAGGACACTATACCTGATCCTGTGTTAATAATAAGGCAGTGGAGTCAATTAAATGAAACTAACAGCTCATTAGTCATTTTTCAACAGGTCTTTTTGGAGGATCCCTACATTATATTGCACTGTAGATATAAAGATAAATAGTACGCAGTCTCCTTCTCCTGGAAAAACTTAGTGTGGGGTTAATCAAACAGATCAATTTAATATAACTGTCACCAAAATCAGAGCGATGTAGCATAGAATTTGTAAGATGAAGTGATTTTTAAAAATCCATACAACAGGGGTGCCTGGTGGCTCAGTCAGTTAAATGTTTGACTCTTGATTACGGCTCAGGTCATGATCTCATGATTAGTGAAATCGAGCCCTGCTTCAGACTCTGAACTGACAGTGCAGAGGCTGCTTGGGATTCTCTCTCTCTCTATCTCTCTCTGCCCCTCCCCCACTCATACTTTCTCTCTCTCTTAAAAATAAATAAATGAACCTTTTAAAAATCCATACAACACATCATTTATATATTATTGTGTGTGTTTTAACATTTTGAGTGACTTCTCTTCACACTACATACCTAAAGAAGAAGAAATTTTACATAATTCAATTTCTTTCAACTTTGAGTAGAAAATCATTTTAAGCTATAGGAGATATTTATTTAGGTTAAATAAAAGGAAGATTCATTATTAATCAAGTTGCTAAATACTGGAACAGACAAAACACTTGCTTTAAAACAAGTTGTTTGGGAAAAAAAACAAAAACAAAAAAAACCTTTGCCAGCAGTTTAAGAAGATTAACATGCTTTGAAATTTTCCATGAATTCTTGGCACAAAATATACACTAGTCTGTTCACCTAGCAATAGGATTCAATACAAGATTGTACATACTTTTACCGATCTTTTTTACTTAAGGGCATTGGGCTAATTTTGTTTGAAAAGGAAAGCTAGTGGTGCCTTTTCTGAATGCCTGTTATCTAAAATTTCATTGCACCCAACTGTGCTTGAGGTGAGGCCAGTCACCCCTCCATGCTGATCTCACTGGCACCTACAAGCAGAGTACCTCACATTCTGAACTGCACTGGCCCAGTGGGGTTGTGTTGCTATATAGGCTCACTGCTTTATTCAGTGTTCCTCCATGATCCCTAACCTGCCTGTCAGGCTGAAGCAATAGTAGATCTGGGTGAGTATATCTAACAATGTGGGGACAACTGTGAGGTGCCTTGGAGAATATGGAACTAGGTTATAAGATTGTCCACCAAGAGCTTAAAAGGCAATTAACAATAATGCAAAATGACTGCAGGGAAAGAATGACTCAGGAGGGAAATGGAAAGTATTGACATACCTAAAGTATGGACATATCCACTAAAAGGTGAGCACCCAGGTTTTATCCAGGCAACGGGAGGTCTTAGCAACTACAGTTTAATGAATAAAAAAGAGTCAATACGTTGGCTGATCAAAATTTGATGAGGGGCACCCGGGTGGCTCAGTCGGTTAAGTATCTGATTTTGGCCCAGGTCGTGATCTCGCTGTCCATGAGTTTGAGCCCCGCGTTGGGCTCTGTGCTGACAGCTCAGAACCTGGAGCCTCCTTCAGATTTTATGTCTCCCTCTGCCCCTCTTTGCTCACACTCTGTCTCTGTCTCTCTCTCTATCTCAAACATTAAAAAACTTTTTTTTAATTTGGTGAAAAATGTTTAATCTCACTACTAATCAAATACATGAAGTAAAAATGGACACTGTCTTAAACTCATATTTAATTGATAATGCTCAATATTGACAAGGTTCCCATGAAATAGTCAGAGCTACATTTTCTGGTGGAAGCGTAAAGTGCTTTTTGGAAAGCAGTTGGGCCACAAGAAGGGAGAATCCTTAAAATGTTTACATCTTCTTGGGCCCCTGTGTGGCTCAGTTGGGCTTCCAACTCTTAACTTAGGCTCAGGTCATGATCTCATGGTTCATGAAATCAAGCCCTGGGCTCCATGCTCAGTGTGGAGATTCTCTTTTTCTCTGCCTCTCCCCCACTTGTGTGCACACTTGTTCTCTCTCTCTCTAAAAAAAATTCACATCTTCTAAGGAAGAGTATTGTAGTATTCATCTTCTATGTCAGGAAGCCTTTCTATCTATCTATCTATCTATCTATCTATCTATCTAGTTAGGTTTACAGATAACAGAAACCCCAAAATAACAATGGAAAACAACATAAATGTTATCTGCAAGGGAGGCTCCAAAACATGATACTTCAGCTGGACATTACTATCTAAAATAAAATCGAAATTCTGTCATTCAGGAGGAAAGGTAGAATGGGTATTTGGGTAGGTAACCAGCAGGTTTTGCTCCCTTATCCTAGGGAGCAAAATTGAACTTCAACATAATTTTCAAAAAGTCGTTCATTTTTAGGGAAAAGCCCAAATTTCCAAAATTACAGGAATATTTACAAATTACAAATCGATTCAATGATTCTATAAAACAAAGAATGTTATCAACAAAGGTTTGATCATTGAACCTGTTTGTTTAATGTTAATTTTTAAAAATGCAGTTTCATTGCATTATTATTTTATGACATTACATATACTATTAAAATTTATACCCTCAAATTTGCATAAAAACACTCAGAGAAGAAATTTTATACTTTTCTTCATTGAGTTTAAAACTAATAACTTCTGTAGTACCTGAGTGGCTCAGTCCATTAAGCGTTGGACTCTTGATCTCAGCTCAGGTCTTGATCTCAAGATTGTGAGTTCATACCCTGTATTGGACTCTGCAATGGGTGTGAAACCTACCTAAAATGAAATAAAACAAAACCAATCATCCATAATCAGATAGGATGGATGCTGAGAAGTTGAAATATTGAATTTCACTTACAAAGAGTAATTTTTGCTGATACATTTTTAGAAAGACATCAGACCTGTCCATGGGGTCACATGTTGAACAAGTGTCATCAAGTGTGGCCTGCCTGGCTCATGGGAGGAGTTCAGTGGCAGTGTCCGGGGTGTTCCTCTGGAGATGGTTATCTCTTCCTGGGTTATACCTGGCTTCTCAGTACCATTTGATTTTTGTCTTTCAGCCGAAACTAAGATCTGCTTCAAATACTACCATGGCGTGAGTGGAGCCCTGCGAGCCACCACCCCCAGTGTCACGGTCAAAAACTCTGCAGCTCCTGTAAGTCCCATCTTTTCCTCTTTGTCAGAGCTAACCCTGGTGCTTTTTCACTCCCATTTCACTCGTGTGTGTGTGTGTGTGTGTGTGTGTGTGTGTGTGTGATTATAGTGATAGATTATAATAGGTAGTTCGATAGAAATTATCCAAAGGTAAACTTATTAAAATCACACCACTTTTTGTTTGAGGAATGTTAAGCTTAGATAGTGAGATGTTTCTAGTAGGCTCATGCATAATGTCTGTGAGTAACAAGTGTTTCTTTGGAATACATTGTTTTTAATTCCTTGCGTTTAAGGATTTATATTTTCATATGTCTCGATTTCTTCTTAGGCCTATAAATAAATTTCTGGAATAACATTTATAATCTCAGATTGATTTTGAGCATAGAACGAGAAAATGGTAGGCCTAGAAAAGATTGGAATCTCTGGTCCTTTTTCCTTTTATATGAACGAGGAAAGTGCCTGAAGTGCCCAAGGAATGTACCTAAGCTCACACAGTTAGCTAGTTGCAGACCAGGGACTTAGGTCAAATCTTTTGTTTCTTACTCTCTGGTTTTGCTGAGTATTCTGAGAATAGCTGCCGTTTTCTCCTAAATTACAGTCTAGTTTGTATCTCTGTGGTGCTTCTTTCCTTGGTTCTCAATACATCTACTTACAAGTGGCGTTCCCTTTCCTTTTCACATGAATTAAAGATTACTCAGTGGAGGAGGCTAACCAAAAACCGGTAAGGACTTTGTTGGGGTGGTATGAGTAAAAAAAAAGTTTGTTTCTTCTATGTGAAAAAAGAGAGACCGAGAAAACTTGAAATGAAATATGAATTACCCAGAAAGAACTTTGCCTCCAAAGGACAACATTTCACTGTTTCACAAGTCAGTTCTTCAGTGTGCAGAAGATGAGTGAGTCGAGTGTGCCTCTGTTCAGGGAGGTGGTGCAGAGCTGGACACTGGCCAGGGAGGGGGGTCCCAGGACTCCTTGTCAGGGGATACACAGCAAGAGGGACGGTAGAAGGGGAGGGACCATCCGCACCTCTGACCCATTGTACCATTTTCCCCTACACTAACCAGGCAGATTGGAGGATGATATTGCTATATTACTGGGTAGAACAGGAAGGTAAGTATGGCAATTTGGGAAAGTATCCCCAGGTGCCACACCCTCCTTTCTGGGCCCATTGTGTGTGGGAAATCCTCAAAAGAAGGTGCCTGGGGAAGCGAAAGAGGCCCTGACACAGGCCTCCGGTTGTCAAGGCAGTAGAGTCAGCTACATCGAGGCAGTGAACCTGGAGCTGGGGCTGCACTGACCCAGAGGCGAGATGGGCAAAGCAGGGAGACACAGAACACACAGCAGACGGAGAAGAAAAAAGAGGCTGGAAGTGGAGTCTGCTGACTCGGGAAAAACCTTTCAGATGCAGGCTTGGCTGCCTTTTGCCACAGCACAGCATGTCATGCAATTAGGCAGCTTCTTTCTGGATACACTGATATCTCAGCCAGGATGGACCGTGCCCAGGGATGGACAAGCCTTTTTGGCCCAAGGCTGGAATGGGAGAAGAGCTCCTAATCTGCCTCTGCTCGGAGTACTACTGCGAGTGAGCTTGGCCAGCCCTTTAATCTTTAGGTAAGCCCTTTTTGGAGAAGGCTCTCTGGAGCATTTGGCTTCTCTGAACTCAGCCTACTGGAGACTCCGGCTGTAATCTGTTTCTCAGACCAATGCAAACTGCAATCACATCATCACAGAGATGTGCAGTATAAGCCTAAAAGAAAACAAGGTGCCAACTACCTGGAATACTGCCTGGATTGCACAGTAGACAAGTTTTACAAAATGGGATAAACCGTCAACAAACAAGTCTTTCCAGGGGCTGCCGACAAGAAACAAGGATGATGTCTGAGAAGAGGAAACATCATGTGAGCTGCTTCAACCTGCTATTTGACAGAAAAGTTCAGGAGATTGCATTAATTCTGAGTCAGCCCTGACCTCATCTTTGTTATTTAACCTGTGCTACCATTGCCTGTACTTAAATTTCAGACACCTTGGAATACTTGGACACGTTGCTGTCGTCCTGATGGCCATCTCCATAATGATTTTCTCACATAAATCAGTAGACACTTGAGTTGCCGCTTTTATATATATTCCACAGACAACTTTCGTTTCTCTTCTTAATCCCCACACATGTGAGCACCCAATCATAAGGCCAAGTGATGCCAAGGACAGAGAGAAGTCCTCCCGCTGCCGTGCTGGACGTCCTTTGCATTGGGAGCATGCATCTTCCTGCAGACAGTATTTTAACATGCAGTTGGGTTTTATAATAGTTAACCTCATGGCTCTTACAGCACAGTGCACTCTTTAGAGGAGTTTCACTTGCCTTATTTTAGGTGATTCACAGCACATCTGTGAGACAGGCGGGAAGTGCCATTTTGGTTATGTGACCCTTTGGCTATCTGATGATCGAGTTGGAATGAATCTCGGTTTAGTTACTCATACAATCTAGCAGCCTTCTGGATTAAATAAGTATTTACAGTCTGGTCTAAGGCCTTGTGCACACTGTTACTAAGGGGAAATGCTATTCAAGTTTTCCAAAATCATTTTCCCGATGAACTTTGAGTATCCATTTTTAAGCCAGATCTCTGGTGCTGCACTAATCTCTTATGAAAAGTTGGCTGTCAATGGCCGTTGTGTCATGCCCCAAGGGTCACTGAGTTAGTTGGTGACAAAACAGTATGCTGAAAGTAAAGTTTTTTGTAAAGGAGAAAAAGATGTCAAATGCCCATCTAGTATATAATCAGTGCTTTGATGTTTTGAGCACAGAAGATTCTCAATATGTTTTCATTCTTTTTCTCATTTCCTCATTCCCCCTTATCCTTTGTCTTTGTCTCACTGAAAATCGTTGAAGTCCCAGTTATATGTTTTTTAAAGTTTATTTATTTATTTATTTATTTTGAGGGAGAGAGAGAGAGAGAGAGAGAGAGAGAACAGGGGAGGGGCAGGGAGAGAGGAAGAAAGAATCCCAAGCAGGCTCCACACTGTCAGCACAGAGCCCGATGTGGGGCTCAAACTCACGAACTGTGAGATCATGACCTGAGTCAAAACCAAGAGTCGGATGCTTAACCAACTGAGCCACCGAGGTGCCCCAAGGTCCCAGTTATGAAAAGAGGTTGTCACCTGTCTTTATCTTTCCAAGGCTCTTATTTATGTATTAGTCCTAACTGTTTATCAGAAACTATGATGAGTGAAGGGGTATAGAAATAATGAAATATAAGTCCTGACATCGAGAACTCATGGCTATTCCATGATGATTTATAAATACTGTTTGAAATGCCTGGTACTGGGGTATAAAAACCCACTGGGCTGGTGTATAGAGAAGGCAGTGAGAAGATGCCTGCAGCAGCTGGGAGAGCTTCCAGAGGAAGTGGCATGCGGGCGGCATGAATGGGATTTGCCAGGCCTGGGAGGGAGTAAGACCCTGGTAGAAGGAACGTCATGTGCAGAGGCATGTGGGGGTATGAGGTGCCGCAGGCCTAGCAGGGAATGAGACCTACTGTGTGTTAGGTCTGAAGAACATACAACTTACTTAATTTTCACCATACAGCACCCTGCACTTTGTTTCTCATACTGTTTGTATGTCATTGGGAGCACCTCACATATGTTTTCTGTTTCATTCTATTTTCTGTAAAAAATTGTGCTCACAATAAGCTCTTTCTCTCAGCACTTTTGCTACTTTTCCCTTGTCCATTACAGTCTATTTTATAAGCCTCATGATATTTTTTTTTCTCTCCCTCTTTATACATCGAAGGACAGAAATCTCTCCATACCTACAAACTGCCAAAAGACAGGGAAGATAAATTGTCCTTAGCTCAGCACACTGGGAGTTTTACAGCTTTTCCCTTCAGGTCTGTGCCTCCACAGTAGCTTTTCAATCTGCCTTTCCCTCTTTGTGGACCAAGTGGGCATCCTCTAATGGGGACTGCTGGAGGGGAGAGAGCTCTCCCTCCGCCTGCTGGGTTCTCTATGGGAGTGAGATTCCGATGCAGCTTGTAGCTCTTCTCGATGTATGTTCAGAGTCCTGAGCACACTGCTTGCCACACCTACTTTCCAGGACTTTCCCTGAAAAGTGTTTGTGTTTCCTTGCACCCAGCAGTGTGGAGGCCTAGGGATTGTAGCCTCTGGATGCAGAAAATAAGTAGCTGTTGGAAGAATAACTGTGGCAGGATCAGGAGGCAGGGTACAGGGAGTTGGGGAAGGGCCACCAGAGTGAGGGGCAGGCAGAGGATGTTATGCCCCTTAACTGGGGCCTGCTGTAGATGGTTCCCAGGTTTACATTTAGACCAAGAATGTATTTTTTAAATGTTTATTCATTTATTTAGAAAGAGAGCATGTGCGGGCAGGAGAGGGGCAGAGAGAGGGAGGGAGAGAATCCCAAGCAGGCTCTGCACTGTTAGCACAGAGCCTGACATGGGGTTCAATCCCAGGACTGTGAGTTCATGACCTGAGCCTAAATCAAGAGTTGGATACTCAACCAACCGAGCCACCCAGGCACCCCAACCAAGAATGTATTTCTTACTCAGTCTTAATCAAAATTTTAATTTGTGGAAATTCCATCAGAATTTTGTTATTCTGGATTGTTCATATCCTTAATTCGCATTGCTATTGTCTAGCTACCTATTAGTGTTTTCAATGAGAGATTGGAAGTGAATATATCCATTTCTGCTCCTTCTTCTATCACTGTTTTTAAATTTTTTATTTAATTTATTTTTTAAATTTATATCCCCAGTTAGTTAGCATATAGTGCAACAATGATTTCAGAAGTAGATTCCTTAATGCCCCTTAACCCATTTAGCCCATTCCCCCTCTCACAACCCTTCCAGTAACTCTCCATATTTAAGAGTCTTTTATGTTTTTTCCCCTTCCCTGTTTTTATATTATTTTTGCTTCCCTTCCCTTATGTTCATCTCTTTAGTATCTTAAAGTCCTCATATGAGTGCAGTCATATGATATTTGTATTTCTCTGACTGACCAATTTCACTTAGCATAATACCCTCTAGTTCCATCCACATAGTTACAAATGGCAAGATTTCATCCTTTTACATTGCTGAGTAATACTCCATTGTGCATATATACCACATCTTCTTTATCCACTCATCAATTGATGGACATTTGGGCTCTTTCCATACTTTGGCTATTGTTGATAGTGCTTCTGTAAACATTGGGGTGCATGTGCCCCTTCAAAACAGCATACCTGTATCCCTTGGATAAATACCTAGTAGTGAAATTTCTGGGCCATAGAGTAGTTCTATTTTTAATTTTTTGACGCACCTCCATACTATTTTCCAGAGTGACTGCATTAGTTTGCATTCCCAACAGCAGTGCAAAAGAGATCCTCTTTCTTGCATCCTCACCAACATCTGTTGTCACCTGAGTTGTTAATGTTAGCCATTGTGACAGGTGTAAGGTGGTATCTCATGATGGTTTTGATTTGTGTTTCCCTGATGATGAGTGAAGTTGAGCATTTTTTCATGTGTTGGTTGGCCATCTGTATGTCTTCTTTGGAGAAGTGTCTATTCATGTCTTTTGCCCATTTCTTCACTGGATTATTTGTTTTTTGGGTGTTGAGTTTGATAAGTTCTTTATAGATTTTGGATACTAACCCTTTATCTGATATGTCGTTTGCAAATATCTTCTCCCATTCCCTTGGTTGCCTTTTAGTTTTGCTGATTGTTTCCTTCACTGTGCAGAAGCTTTTTATTTTGATGATGTCCCAATAACTCATTTTTGCTTTGGTTTCCCTTGCTTCTGGAGACATGTTAAGAAGTTGCTGCGGCCAAGGTCAAAGAGGTTTTTGCCTGCTTTCTCCTCAAGGATTTTGATGGCTTCCTGTCTTACGTTTAGGTCTTTCATCCATTTTGAGTTTATTTTTGTGTATGGTGTAAGAAAGTGGCCCAGGTTCATTTTTTCCACGTCGCTGTAGAGCTTTCCCAGAACTACTTGCTGAAGAGACTCTTTCTTCCATTGGATATTTTTTCCTGCTTTATCAATGATTAGTAGGCCATACGTTTGTGGGCCCATTTCTCTCTTCTGTTCAATTGATCTTAGTGTCTATTCTTGTGCCAGTACCATACTGTCTTGATGATTATAGCTTTTTAATACAGCTTGAAGTCCGGGATTGTGATGCCTCCTACTTTGGTTTTCTTTTTCAAGATTGCTTTGGCTATTCAAGGTCTTTTCTGGTTCCATACAAATTTTAGGATTGTTTTTTCTAGCTCTGTGAAGAATTCTGGTGTTATTTTGATAGAGATTGCATTGAATATGTACATTGCTATGGGTAGTACCGACATTTTAACAATATTTGTTCTTCCTATCCAGGAGCATGGAATCTTTTTCCATTTTTTTGTGTCTTCTTCAATTTCTTTCATAAGCTTTCTATAGTTTTCAGTGTATAGATTTTTCACCTCTTTGGTTAGATTTATTCCTAGGTATTTTATGGTTTTTTGTGCAACTGTAAATGGGATAGATTCCTTGATTTCTCTTTCTGTCACTTTATTGTTGGTGTATAGGAATGCAACCGATTTCTGTGCATTGGCTTTATGTCCTGCAACTTTGCTGAATTCATGAATCAATTCTAGCAGTTTTTTGGTGGAATCTTTTGGGTTTTCCATATAGAGTATCATGTCATCTGCGAAGAGTGAAAGTTTGACCTCTTCTTGGCCGATCTGGACGCCTCTTATTTCTTTGTGTTGTCTGATTGCAGAGGCTAAGACTTCCAATAGTATGTTGAATAACAGCCCATTCATTCTTTAGTAGGATGATCTTTAGTCTCCAAGTATTTATTTTCTTTCCACATTTTTTCTTGTGGTTGATTTCAAGTTTTATAGTTTTGTGATCTGAAAATATGCATGGTATGATCTCGATCTTTTCGTGCTTGTTGAAGGCTGATTTGTGTCCCAGTATGTGACCTATTCTGGACAACGTTCCATGTGGACTGGATAATAACATATATTCTGCTGTTTTAGGATGAAATGTTCTGAATATATCTGTTAAGTCCATCTGGTCCAGGGTCCAGTGTGTCATTCAAAGCCATTGTTTCCTTGTTGATTTTCTGTTTAGATGATCTGTCCATTGCTGTAAGTGGGGTATGGAAGTCCTCTACTATTATGGTATTATTATCAGTGAGTTTCTTTATGTTTGTGATTAATTGATTTATATATTAGGGTGTGCCACATTCAGAGCATAAATGTTTACAATTGTTAGGTCTTCTTGGTGGATAGACCCCTTAATTATGGTATAATGCCCTTCTTCATCTCTTGCTACAGTCTTTACTTTAAAGTCTAGATAGTCTGATATAAGTATGGCTACTCCAGCTCTCTTTTGTTGACCATTAGCATGATAGATGGTTCCATCCCTTTACTTTCAATCTGAAGGTGTCTTTAGGTCTAAAGTGGCTCTCTTATAAAGAACATATAGATGGATCTTGCTTTCTTATCCATTCTGTTACCCTATGTCTTTTGATTGGAGCATTTAGTCCATTGATGTTTAGAGTGAATACTGAAAGATATGAGTTTATTGCCATTATGTTTCTTGTAGCGTTGGAGTTTCTGGTGGTGTTCTCTGGTCCTTTCTAGTCTTTGTTGCTTTTGGTCTTCTTCTTCTTCTTTTTTTTTCATCCATTCTCCCCTCAGAGAGTCCCTCTTAAAATTTCCTGAAGGGCTGGTTTAGTGGTCACAAACTCCTTTAATTTTATTTGTCTGGGAAACTTTTGATCTCTCCTTCTATTTTGAATGAGAGCTTTGCTGGGTGAAGAATTCTTGGCTGCATATTTTTCTGATTCAGCACATTGAACATATCCTGCCACTCCTTTCTGGCCTGTCAAGTTTCTGTGGATAGGTCTGCTGTAAACCTGATCTGTCTTCCCTTGTAGATTAAGGACTTTTTTCCCCCTTGCTGCTTTCATGATTCTTTCCTTGCGTGAGTATTTTGTGAATTTGACTATGATATGCCTTGTTGATTGTCCATTTTTGTTAAATCTTATTGGAGTCCTCTGTGCTTCCTGGATTTTTATGTCTGTGTCTTTCCCCAGGTTAGGAAAGTTTTTCACTATGATTTGCTCACATAACACTTCTACCCCTTTTTCTCTTTTTTCATCTTCTGGGGCCCTATGATTCTGATGTTGTTCCTTTTTAATGAGTCACTGATTTCTGTAATTCTTAAATTGTGCTGTTTTGCCTTAGTCTCCCTCTTTTTTTCTGCTTCATTGTTCTCCATGAGTTTGTCTTCTGTATCACTGACTCACTGCTCTGCCTCATCCATCCTTGCCACTGTGGCATCCATTCGAGATTACAGCTATTATAACATTTTTTATTTCATCCTGAGTAGTTTTTACTTCTTTATCTCCACAGAGAGGGATTCTAATCTATTTTCAACCCCAGCTAGTTCTCTTATTATCGTGATTCTAAATTCTGGTTCAGACATCTTGCTTGTATCTGTGTTGATTAAGTCCCTGACTGTCATTTCTTCCTGCTCTTTCTTTTGGGGTGAATTCCTTCATTTCATCAGTTTGAAGGAAGAGAAGGAATTAATAAGGTAAAAAAATTAAAATTAAAAAATTAAAAACAACACATACAAAAAAAATCAAATAAATGATGCTAGATCCTAGGTGTGTTTTGGTCTGGTTATTGAAAGGAGCTTGATAGATTAGAGAAAAAAGGGGAGGGGGAGGAAAAAAAAGAAAAACAAGAAAAAATTTTAAAAAAGGAAAACACTTGAAAATTTCAGAAAATGAATACAGTGAAATAGAATAAAATGAAATGATGGAAACAAAATAGACTGAAAAATTTACAAAAATTAAAAAATATAGTACAAAAAATAAAGAAAAATATTGTTAATAAAAATTGAAAATACAAATAAATTTTTCTCTTTCTGTATTCAAGAAAAAGAAAAGAAATGAAAAAGAAAAAAAGAAAATTGAATAGATGGATCAGTGAACAGACTGAAATACAATTGGATTTACATCATTTTTCCCTAGAAGTCAAACTATGAAGCACTTTATAGTCCATAAACTAAGCAGGCAGAGAGATTTTTGGTGTTCCTGAAGAGCAAGATTGGCACATTTGGGCGGGGCTTAGTGTAATGGCTCCGTTCTCCACTAGATGGTGTTGTTTAGCTTACTGGGGTGGACTGTTGTATATGCACATGTGCAGGAGGGGTGAAAACGGCATCACCCAGCTACCCAGTCTCTAGTATCAGAACTCTGTGCTCTCCCCAACCAGCATTCCTGCACCTGTTCTTTGTCTCTGGCTTCCATCCACTCCCCACTTTTACACTGTCTGTGACCAAGCTGTCAGGTTGCCAGGTGGCACCTCCCTCCTGAGTTTTATCTCATATGTGGCTGTATTTCCCAACCCCTCACTTCTGAGGGACTATAGCTTTGACCCACTCAGATCCTCTGGGGGATGGTCTCACCAAGCAATGGCCAGGTGCCAGCTGCACCCAGGAATGTTTGCAGGACCGTGCTGCCACCAATGCCCAGAGACTGTGGCTGGGTGCCAGCTCACCCCAGAAAATGTTCACGCAATCGTGTAGCAGCAGCATTTCAGGAAATGGAAAATCACAACACACATCTGGCACCAGCCTTCACCCTTAACAACCTTGTTCCAGCACCAGCAAATGTAGTTGTTCTTTGGAGTCTGCTGGGACTGGGTGGCCACACAGCTTCTACCAACTGTCCTTCCAGCAGTGGAACCGCTTCTCCTTGTGTGGCCTGTGGACCACCTGGACCCCACTCTGCTCCAGGGAATTCACCCTTCCCACCAGAGCACCACCAGGTACTGAGCTGCAGAGTTTAAGACTCTGTGCTCCCCCTGTTTTCAGGGTCTTAATAGAATTTAATCCTTCTCCTTTCTCCTTTCTCTCTTCCTCATTCAGTCTCTGTAGCTGTTTCCATTTTTCCACTTTCTTTCCAGCTGCTTTTGGGGGGGGGTGTTTTTCCCACACTCTCCCCCCATCTCTGTCCTCTCTCTGCAAACAAAAACTGCTCCCTGCCCTCCATAGCTTCTCTCTCCCCCACTTCACTTCTCTGTGCCACGTACCTGCTGAGTTCTATGGTTCAGGTTGTGCAGATTGTTGTATTAATCCTCAGATAAGTTTTCTAGGTGTGCAGGATGGTTTAGTGTGGGTCTGGCTGTATTTCATGGACACAAGATGCAAAAAAACTTCCATGCTATTCCGCCATCTTGGCTCCTCCCCTTCTTCTATCACTTTGATCCAGTGTCTCTGCAACCAAGATTTTGATAACAATTGAACAGCAGAAAGTCCAAAGCAAAGTTCTCTGCCACAACATTGAAATGTATTTCCTTAAGTTCATGTTCACAGATTTATTTGCTTTGTCAGATTCCTAAAGAGTTCACATTCTCCTATTTGAAAAAAAAAATCAACTCAGTAGGCCATTTCCCTGGGAATGTAGGGTAAGTTAGTACTCTAAAAATAAGATCAGGTTGAGATTTTCCTTCATAGACAGTCTGGGTATTCTGCAATGAACAAACAGGTCAAAAGCACCCAAAGCCTAAGTCATTAAACTTAGTAATGTTCTAGTAATATTTATCTTGGGAATTTTAAAAGCAGATTTTTCAGAAAAATATTTTAAATCATTAAAAATAACTATAGAACAATTCCTTTAAAGTTACCAAACCTCCTGGCCAAATAGTTGCAAAATTAACTCATAGGCAACTGACTGGTGAGACCAACTGTCAAGAACTGTTAGATATAAACTGATAATCTGGAAGACATGTTGGTCTTATAGTAAATGATCTTGTGGTTTATGTGTGGCAGAGATTAAGTGGCAAGCCTAGGTGCTGATTGAAATCATTGTGATAAGCATCAATTGCAATGTATCATCAGTTCGGGGTGAAGGTCTCCCAGCTTACCAAAGGGCTCCCTTCATCCTGTGTGTCCACTTGGAGTCTCAGCTTCACCTTTAAAGTACCAAAAAAATTAATGGAGGAGCACATAGTTTATCCTCCCTTGTTAACTGGGATGGACGGCACTGCTCTACTGGAGAGGTCTTGGCATTGGATCTGGGAGAGACTGGGCAGAGGATCTCACAGTGCCCAGGAAAAGGCAGCCTTGAGCAAATCTTAGGATGGAAAGAAACAGGGCCTTCTGAGGATTTAGTCAGAATTGAGCCTTTTATGATCTCACTAGACTTGTGCCCTGCAATCATATTCTTAAATCTGCCCTCTTTTCCAGTTCTGGTTCTGGAAACCTGGCCCCATGGCATTTTGAGAAGGTGACATGATGTTTATTTTATGACTTGTATTTTAATAATAGCCATAGGAGCCTTTGAAAATTAATTGTTTTGTTTGTTTTCTCACTAACACATCCATAATTTATTTTTGTAGCATTTCACCAGTAGCTATCCAACCAGGCACTAAAAGAGAACTTCATCAATAATCCTATGATGAAATGCAATTCCAAGACTTAGTTCCTAATAGTCTGAAAATCAGTTTCTAAATGAAAGAATCTCAGTTATGCTAGAAGGGCAAGAAGCCTGAAGTAATTAGATTTACAGTATTCTAATTTTTCATTTCTTTCTTTCATATATATGCCTGTTAACCTTTGTTTAGGAGATAGCTTAAGAAAACATTTTGATTTGTATAATCTATAAATTAAATGCTACTGATAAAAGAGAATAAATGTAAACTTGAGGGCTCTAGCTAAAACCACACACATGATTTATTTACATGCAAAGGATCAGTGTTACCCAGACATTTACTAGTGAGCTGTAGAATGATTTTATAAGGGGGTATTTTACAGGATTTCCTGACTATTTTAACTTTAAAGTCTATCTCTATTCCACAAAGTCTAGGGTGCACTGGGAAAGGAGTTTCTCAGGGGAATAGGGAGAAGTTGATGGTCAGATGCTTTTTAAACTTTTGACTCACTGAGCCCATTTGATGGTTAGATATTGGCATAACATATCATTTGTTTTCTATTTTTTCTTTTATAAATTTTTTTTAATGTTTATTTTTGAGAGAGAGAGAGAGTCAGAGCATGAGCAAGGGAAGGGAAGAGAGAGAGGAAGACACAGAATCTGAAGCAGGATCCAGGCTCTGAGCTGTCAGAGCAGAGCCCGACATGGGGCTCGAACTCATGAACTGTGAGATGACTTGAGCTGAAGTCATATGCTTAACCGACTGAGCCACCCAAGCACCAAACGCAGCAGAACATTTAGACATTTGTGTTTTGGGTAACACATTAGATGGACTCCTTCTTTTAGAAGAGAAGTATCAGGAAGAGAGGTCACAGCCACATGAAGCATCTTCTTTCAGAGAATTTGCCTATGCCCTGCCCACCTTTGTACCTCTGTAAAAGGCACCCTGGGAGCACCTGGGTGGTCAGTCAGTTGAGCATCTGACTTTGCCTCAGGTCATGATCTCACAGTTTGTGGGTTCGAGCCCCACATCAGGCTCTGTGCTGACAGCTCAGAGCCTGAAACCTGCTTCAGATTCTGTGTCTCCCTCTTTCTCTGCTCCCTCCCTGCTCACACACTGTCTCTCTCTCTCTCTCTCAAAAATAAATAAACATTAAAAAAATTAAAAGGCACCCTGAAAGTTTAGATTCCATTTTGGCCCAATATTAAGAAATTTGTTCTATTTCAGGGGGAAAGGTTCAGAGCTTATTCTAAAGTGGAACTTTGGGGTCTTGAGTCTGGAGGTGGTGTTTCCTGATAATGTTCCTCTACCAGCTTTGTTTCAGCTACATTTTCATAGGGTTCGTTTTCATCCTTCTTTCCTGGGATGTAGAAAGCAAAATGCCAAATAATATTCTGTAATTACCAATAGTTAATTCCAAATCATCTCTTCAATTTTCATTTTCCATAGAAACCACATTTTAAAATACCTAGACACATATCACTAGTGCAAAGTGGAGATCCTCTCTATGTTTGTAAGAGCCATGTACTTACACTGGGATCGGGATATCTGTGAAGCCCTGATGTTATATGAATGTGTTCATGCATGTCCTAGGGAGTGGATCCAAGGCAGATTCTGAACAGGGAGTGGATCTTGTTCAGATTCTGAACAGGGTTCATGGTCCCAGAAAGCTTATGTGTCACTGGTGGAGAAAACACCAATATCATTCTTTGCTGATATACAGACCTAATTTGTCAGGCTTTGTGCTATTAAAAGTCTACTTTTGCCTTTATTGGAGTAAACACCGTAGTCTATGGCAACCCTACATAAAGCAAGGAGTGTTCTTAATGAAAGGAACCAGATAGTAAGTATCTAGATAAGAGACCTGGACCTAGAAAAGAGATGACTCTAGACATGAATATATCCAGTGAGCCTGATACAGGAGGACATGAAAATTAAATGAAGCCTTCTTAATCAGAAGGCTTTTTATTCTTATTTTGCAACAGGATACAAATGCTGACTTCCCAAGGATTAGTGGCCAGGAGCTTGGCACAGAGCCAACAAATTAAAAAGAGTTGTTCTTTCCAAAACAAGCAAAATGGATGAATTCATAGGTGAAGTCTTTCAAATGACGGAGGCATAAATAAATCTGGTACAGTTTAAACATTCTAGAGTAAAAAGAAAGAAAAATCTTCTAAATTATTGTCTTTATCCACCATAGATATCATTGAAACTAGAACAGCCAAAGTTAGCACTAAAATAGAAAATGATGGGTCAATCTTGTTGGTGAATGTAAATATAAAAACCTAAAGTTAAATATTGGCAAATAGATTTCAAAAGTACAAGAAAATAGAACATTACACCCAGGTTGTAAGGTTGCCTCAATATTCAGGAAGTTATTACAATAAACTATATTAATAGACAACCATATCATCCTCTCCATAGGTCCAAAAAACAACATCTATCTGACAATTCTTTCTCTTAGTAATCCCACTGGCTTCTACTTTCATAACAATGCTAAGTATTAGAGGTATTACTAGCAATATTACTAACAATCTCTTTATCTTGTTCCCAATTTTAGTGAAACCATTTCTAGTAGTTCCCCAGTAAACATGGGTAAGAAATGAAGATTCAATATTGGGAAGAGAAATGAAATTATCACCACTTATAAATAACCTTATTATATGACCCAAACTAATTGATTGAAACTCTTAGAAACAATAAATTATTTCTAATATGTAAGCATTGATAACTCTACTATACGCAAAAAAAAAACACCCAATTAGAAAACATAATGGCAAAAATGTTTCATTTTTAGATTAACCAAGAAAAATAAAATATCTTAATAAGAAATGTGCAGGACCATGATCTCAAAGTGATGTCTGCACTCACATGTTCATTGCATCATTATTCACAATAGCCAAGATATGGAAGCAACCTAAGTGTCTGTCAATGGATGAATGGATGAAGACAATGTGATACACACACACACACACACACACACACACACACACACACAAGTCTTATTCAGCCATGAGAAAAAAGGAAATCCTGCCATTTGTGACAGCATAGATGGACCTTGAAGGCATCATGCTAGTAAAATTAGTCAGATAGAGAAAGACAAATACTGTATGATCTCATATGTGGAATCTAAAAAAATTGAACTCACACAATGTTACTTGCCTATTATACTCAATAAGGGTAGAAAAATTGCGCAGGACCAATTTAATGAAAAATTTACAACTATTGAAAGATGTAGAAGATTTGAATATATGCCAAGATCAACTGTAAATTAATCTGTAAATTAATCTATAAATTCAAAACAACTTCAATTAAAATATAAATAGGATGCTTTTGACAGCAGAGTAACCCTGGTCTTGTCAGAAGCAATATGTGAGAAAAGTTATAATGGTTTTGGAAAATGAAAGTAATGAGGAAAGATTAGCTTGCCAGGAATTGAAATGTGCAATGAAGCTATAATAATTAAAATAGCTGATGAAGAAAGAGACTAGTAGAACAATGGAAAAGAAGAGAGTAAGGAAACAGGCCCCAGGTTATTGGCGACTTTAACAGTTAAGATAGTATTTAAAATCAGTGTTAAAGACATTTTAAGAGACACTTAAGGAGACATTTAAAGATAGAAAGCAAACTGAGGGTTGATGGAGGGAAGTGGGTGGGGGGTGGGCCAGATGGGTGATGGGTATTAAGGAGGGCACTTGTTGTGATGAGCACTGGGTGTTGTATATAAGTGATGAATCACTGAGTTCTACTCCTGAAACCAATATTGCACTGTATGTTAACTAAATAAAATTTAAACAAAAATAAAATAAAATCAGTGTGAGAAAGAGAGATTTTACCATATACAGTATTATGGCAACAAAGCAAACGATTGAAAAATATATATATACACTAATCCCTCTTATTATTCCTAATTCCTTATGTAAAAATGGATAGAAGTTTTCAACATTAAAAAAAACATAAAACTTCTGGTAAGAAAGCATGGATAAACAATTTAAAATCCTGGAGAGGAATAGTTCTTTCTAATCAGAACACAAAACCCAAAGCCATAAAGGGAAAGTACCAATAAATTTCATTAGATACAATTTAAAAAATTTGAATGGAGAAAAACTCTAACAAGTAA
This sequence comes from Leopardus geoffroyi, assembly GCF_018350155.1. Taxonomy (NCBI): domain Eukaryota; kingdom Metazoa; phylum Chordata; class Mammalia; order Carnivora; family Felidae; genus Leopardus; species Leopardus geoffroyi. The sequence goes on along the minus strand of NC_059331.1, from coordinate 71,301,540 downwards.
AAAGTAGAAAATAAAAAGAAGAAAGGAAACTGATGAAAAAAAATCAGGCAAAAAGCCAACTTCCTTAATTTACATAGAACTTATATTGTTTATTTACATTTATATTGTTAATTATATATTTATATTGTTAGAGAAAATACAATCAAATCAAACCATTTTAGAAGCAAGCAAAGAACCTGAAGTCAGTTTTTAGGAGGAAAAAGTATCATTGCCAATAAACACATGACAAGATGCTGCATCAAAAGAATGTAAAAACAGCCACACTGGGAGAAAATATTTGGGAAAGATATATCTGATAAAGAACTGTTATCCAAAATATTCGAATAACTCTTAAAATCAGCAATAAGAAAATGAACAACCCAATTTAAAAATGGGCTAAAGATCTGAATAGACATCTGACCAAAGAAGATATACAGATGACAAATATACACATGAAAAAATGCTCCACATCATATGTCCACAGGGAAATGCAAATTAAACCAAGGAGATACCACTGCACACCTATCAGAATGGCTAAAATCTAGACCCTGACAACACAGAATGCTGACAAGGATGTAGGGTAATACAAATTCTCATTCATTGCTGGTGGGAGGGCCAACTGGAAGTTTGGAAGACAGTTTGGTAGTCTCTTACAAAACCAAATATACTCTTACCATATGATCCAGTGATCACCCTCCGAGTGTTTACCCAAAAAGTTGAAAACTTAAGTCCATACAAAAACCTACACACAGATGTTTATTGTATATTTATTCATAATTGCCAAAACTTGGAAGCAACCATGATGTCTTTCATTAGGTGGGTGGATAAATAAACTATGGTACATCCAGACTATAGAATATTATTATGAGCTATCATGCTATGGAAAAACATGGAGGAATCTTAAATACATATTACTAAGTAAAAAAAGCCAATCTGTAAATGTCAAATACTGTATGACTCCAAATATACAGTATTCTGGAAAAGACAAACACATAGAGACAGTAAAAAGATGAATGGTTGCCAAGGCTGGTGGGGAAGGAGGGATGAACAGAAGGGACACAGAGGATTTTGAGGGCAATGAAAGTAATCTATACAATATTATAATGGTGGGTACATACATGTTATTACACATTTGTTCAAACCCATAAAATATACACCACCAAGAGGAGCCCCAATGTAAACCAGGGACTTTGGGTAATAATGACTTAAGCGTGTAGGTTCATACATTGTAACAAAGTTGGAAGATGTTGGTAATGGGGGAGGATGCATGTGAGTAGGGGCACACTGTACTTCCTTCTCAGGTTTTCTATGAACCTAAAACTGCTCTTAAAAAAACGTCAATTAAAAAAAAGAGATGTTCTAATAAGAAAGCAAAAATTAAAAAGGTTAATGGTACTCAGAAATGATAAGGGTATGGAAAAAACATGCGTACACTACTCCGTCCATTTTCCTCATCAGACATGTTGCAAAATACCTTTGAGATACACATACAATAACATTCATTGCTGCATTGAAGGAAAAGCAACAATAAGAAAAACCAAGAGTCCATAGTTGGGAGACAGGATGATACATCCCAAGGGGAAAAGATTGGGAGGATCTGATTGTGATTATGGGGAAAGTTTTATTAAGTGAAAAACCAAGGCATAGAACAGTGTTTTTAATATTACCCTATTTATGTAATTTTTTATTAATAGTTAAAAAGATAAATACAAAATTATTTTCAGGAAAAGATAATAAGAAATGAATAACAGTGGTGACCTTTGAGGATTTTACCTGTTTATATTTTCCAACAATGGATTCCTTCCCTTTTTTCCTGTTTATATTCCCTAACAATAGATTACTTTTTTAAAAAGCAGCAGGAGTCATCAAAATAGGGAGATTGTGAAATTTTGTGTTTTCATCATAGTTGTTTTGCCATTTTAAAATCATTATTTTTTTTTTTTTAACAAAAAGGCCAATTGCATCAAAGAAAAAAAAATGTTCCCTTTCCTCCCTTCCCATTTTCTTTCCAGGACTAGGCTGGCTAAATCTGGATACTGAAACATTTGTAGTGTCACAATTTAATCCACGATGTGAAGGGAAGGAATATCTCCCAGCAGATGTTAACATAAGAGCACTAAAACCACCTGCCAAATCTGCCTTTTCCACAGCTGGAAGCAGATGTCCACTGCCCACTTTAGTTTGCCCTACTCCCCCCACCTCCATTCCTACAGGAATGATAGATAAACAGAAAAAAGGCAAAAAAAAAAAACTTGTCAATATTAAAAAGCATGATCAGTTATTAAAACCATAGGTGAAGAAAGTGCTCAGGCCAGATATCAAAAGAAATTTCTGGTGATGATGGTGTCACTGGATGTCCCAAGCTTGAAGGGGGAAAAGCTAGAGGCAAAGCAGGTTGGCAGCACTGGGGACTCCATGGTCACCACCTGCCCCCCTGCCCACAGTAAGTGATGTGCATGCTGCTGATGCAGTTTGGTGTTATTTCCCCCTTGAAGCATGTTAATTTTAATTTGCCTATATATAAAAATACAAATTTGTGTAAAATATCCCATTTCACAAAGAACAGCTGGTGTACTTCATTTAAATTTAGAAAAGTTTTTATTGTGCTAAAACATATGTAATATAAAACTTACCACTTTAACCATTTTAAGCATACATTTAACCACTTTTAAGCATGTAATTCAGTATCATTAATTACATTCACATTATTGTGCATCCATCACCACCATCCATCGCCAGAACTTTAACATCATCCCAAACTGAAACTCTGTCCCCATTAAATAACAACTCCCCTTTCCTCCTCCCTAGCCCAGTCCCTGGCAACCACCACTGACTTATTGTCTTTATGAATTGACTTTATGAATTGAGGTATCTCATATAGGTGGAATCATTCAGTACTTGTCCGTTTATGAATGGCTTATTTCACTTAGTATAATGTTTTCAATATCCATTTTGTAGCATGTATCAGAATTTCCTCCCTTTTTAGGCTGAGCAATATTCCATTGTAGTTATATACCACATTTTGTTTATCCCTTCATCATCCATTGATGGACACTTGGGCTGTTTGGCATAGATATTTTTAGAGGGAATCAATATTGGTATTTGGGGCAGGAAAATTAAGTTGTAGGATTTCTTGCACTGAAGGATGTAATTCATTATCTTTAAAAAGTTTTCTGTAGTTCAGGGATGTTTGGGTGGCTCAGTCAGTTAAGCGTCCAGCTTCAGCTCAGGTCATGATCTCGTGGCTCGTTGGTTTGAGCCTTGTGTCGAGCTCTGTGCTGACAGCTCAGAGCCTGGATCCTGCTTCAGATTCTGTGTCTCTATCTCTCTCTGCCCCTCCTCTGCTCATGCTCTGTCTCTGTCTCTCAAAACTGAATAAATGTTATGAAAAATAAAAAAATAAAAAATAAACCACTGGTTTAAAAAAGTTTTCTGCAGTTCAAGTGAGAACTCACAGGAAACTCACAGTGTTTGGCTCCTTCTGAAGTAAATTCAATGTAATCAACGGAATAAAATTTTAGAAAATTTCACTTGTGTTCTCAATGTGATCCACAATAACACTGTATCTTTGAAACTTGGTAAGAGAATGATAAAAAGGACAGCTAGGAGATAATGGGGGCACCTTTGAAAGGCTGGTTCAGATGCCTGACATAGAGGCTACCCAAAAGGCACTCACTGAGTTAGAAAACAAACTAAGAAAATCCACCTGAAACCCAGTGGAAATAAGAGATGAAAATAGACAATAAAAAAGATCTAGAGATCAAATCTAGCAACAATAGGATATTCAAAAAAAAATTACCAATGAAATAAAAGATAAAAACATTTTCTGATCTTAAAAAAATACACTTTAGACTTAACATTGAAAGTCCTAATCATACATCAGAGATCTGGAATTTATATACTAAAATATATATGTATGTTCATGGAAGAAAATTTAGTAAGCACATAAATAAGAAGAAAACTGATAACCCAACACACAGCAAGCCTCTGTAACTACATCCAGAAGAATTTTCAAACTGATGAATCCTATAAACAATCAGGAGAAACTTTCAGGATCCTTGGGAAAAAAACAATAGCCAAGAAACTTTTGAGTGTTCCCTGTCAAGCACAAATGATTATTTAAATGATTAAAGGAAACATTTTATTTTCTACTGTTCAACTGTCAAATGTGCGTGAGGACAAGGAAAGACAGATATCCTCAAGACTATAAGAAGACAGAAATTGCCCACACATCAGAGATACAATCCCAGGTTTGAGGAAATTGTGCATGGAAATGAATAAGGAAACTAGTTAGCTATAAAGAGATAGGGAAGATAATTGTGAGGGTACATTATTGTTTTATTATTCAAATATACATTGTATGACTTATTGCATGAATGGGTTAAATAAAAAATACTTTAACCTTAACAATCAAAAAGCCACCCTGAAAAACTCTACAAAGAAAAACACAACTCAGTAACAAGACTAACCATGGTAAAGAATACTTGTTTAAACCAAAAAGTCATATGGTATCTGTCTTTCTCTGTATGGCTTATTTCACTTAGCATAACAGTCTCCAGTTCCATCCACATTGCTACAAAAGGCCATATTTCATTCTTTCGCATTGCCACGTAGTACTCCATTGTGTATATAAACCTCAATTTCTTTATCCATTCATCAGTTGATGGACATTTAGGCTCTTTCCATAATTTGGCTATTGTTGAGAGTGCTGCTATAAACATTGGGGTACAAGTGCCCCTATGCATCAGTACTCCTGTATCCCTTGGGTAAATTCCTAGCAGTGCTACTGCTGGGTCATAGGGTAGGTCTATTTTTAATTTTTTGAGGAACCTCCACACTGTTTTCCAGAGTGGCTGCACCAATATGTTTTCACTCTTATGTGGAACCTGAGAAACTTAACAGAAACCCATGGGGGAGGGGAAGGAAAAAAAAAAGGAGGTTAGAGTGGGAGAGAGCCAAAGCATAAGAGACTCTTAAAAACTGAGAACAAACTGAAGGCTGATGGGGGGTGGGAGGGAGGGGAGGGTGGGTGATGGGTATTGAGGAGGGCACCTTTTGGGATGAGCACTGGGTGTTGTATGGAAACCAATTTGACAATAAATTTCATATATTGAAAAAAATAAATAAATAATATGAAAAAATAAAATAAAATAAAACAAAAAGTCAGTGTCATACTTGTTGAGACGCAGAGGGACTTTGATGGGGCTTTTACCCACCACTAACCTCACAGGGGCAGGTGTCCACAGGAGTAGATTGTACACATAGGTCTGATCTATTCATGTTGGAAATGTAAATTATTATTTTGAATGCATTGAAATATATCTTTATGTGTTCATGAGCTTCACTTCTAGTTCATGACTAGTTTATAAAGGGCTCTTGAGCAGCCATGAGGACTAACATGGTGACTGTATTAGTGGGCAGGATCACAAAATTCCACAGATAGCATGGCTTAAGCAACAGACATTAATTTTCTCACAGTGCTGAAGGTTAGAAATCCTAGAGCAAGGTTTTGGCAAATCTGGTTTCTCCTGAGGGCTCTCTCTTTGGCTTGCAGATGGCCTCCTTCTCACGGTGGCCTCACCTGGCCTTTTCTCTGCACACATGCATCTCTGGTGGCTCTCCCACTTCTTATAAACACGCCAGTCTGATTGGATTAGGGCCCCGCCCTAAAGACCTCATTTAACCTTAAAACTTCTTTAATAAAGGCTCTATATTCAAATATGTTAGTTACATGGGGAGTTAGGGCTTCACCATGTGAATTTGGGGGAATATAAGTCAGTTCATAACAGAGGCCTACTGTCTTCTTCGGATGACTTGATGAAATCTACCCTAGCTGTCTGGTCAAGTCTCTGTGCTCCTAGAACTAGCTTGCTATTAACCATTATTATAAATAATATATATTATATATTTATGTAAATACGTATTATCACATAAGTATATAATTATATATTTAATATATTCTTATATACTTAATGTGTATATTTAATCTATATATATTAAAACGTAAGGATTTGAGTCTAATTTTCTGGGACTCTTTAATGATACAACACTGGAAAAGAAGGTTGACCTTAAAGTACCAGTCTTGTCTCCCTGGTCCTGTAAATATAGATACAGATGTAGATGTACATATAGTTGTAGCTGTAGATATAGATATAAATAGAGGTATACAGATATATGCATATATACAATTATATATGAATTTTTCTTTTCTTATTTGTGTGAGCTTGATCATCTCTCCACAGTCCAACAAACCAAAAATATACTCATGCATTGCAGTGCTTAGCCTTGACACAATAAAGGTTTTTACAATCAAAATTCAACCAAAATAAGTATATAGGGTATCATCCTTTTTAACACTTTAAAAGAGTATAAATAGTGTATGCTCTTTGGAAATATATATAAAGAGAAAAGTATCACCTGTAATCGTACCACTTAAGAGACTGAGGAACTCATAGAAATGAAAGGCTTTTGATTCTCTCAGCTCTGGAGTCAGCGTTTGGAGAAAATTTAACAAGTCTCCCAGTGAGGGGGTCCCAGCCAGCATCTGGGTTATGTGGACTCTCATGGCCATCTGGCACTGTGTCTTTTGCACAGTAAGTGTCCAATAAAGGGTCATCAGATTGGCAAAAATCTAGCTGAAAACTTTCCAGTTTTTAAAACCCAAATGAGCTATCTATAAAAACTCTTTTTATTAACACTTCATTGAAGGATAAAAAATTTCAAATATAAAGATCTTGATTCCAGATTTGCAACGTTCAGTTCCAGTGTTCAACTCAATGGTCACGCTCTGGAAAAACTTGCCTTCAAGGAAAAAGTCTTGAGAAAAAGTAGATTCTTACTTCCCAAAGATCTCACAGAGCCAATTAAGTAAATTAAATCTGAGCTATACACAGACTGAATGAATGTAGGGTATAAGGCATTCTGGTTTGACAGAGATACACCTGGGACTTGGAAGGGTGGGCTCAGTTCCTACTGACCTCAAGCAGAAAATTAACTGGCCACCCATGGGAGGTGCAGAGAGATAGCCATTACCAGCCAGACTGGTCCCCACCCCCAGGAGGGCCACACTTCCCTTCTGCCGACCACATTTTCAAGCTTAATTAAAAGTTCATGGTTGTGATATACAGCAAACTGCCATCAACATTTTTGCCATCCTTGGTCTATGAGGAAAGTGAAGGTTGATTAGCAAGTGATTTGATTCCCATCTCTCATTTCTTTGCTTCAAAATACACCAGACTGACCAAGGAGCCAAGCTCTCAAAATGCACCTATTCAAGAGTCTGCTGTTTACCCTGTCCCCTCACAATAATTAATCTCGGGTTGTGGTGTATAGTTAAGTCCCATCTCCTCCGACCACCTGAAGGGTCCTGGATTTAAGGTGCTAACATCTGACCTGGAAGCCAGGACCAGCACTTTTAGATCAGGCATCTTCCCAGGTTTCATTAGAGTTTCAAAAAGTCAGGATCAGATCCTTCCATTTTAATGCACAGAGATAATTTCTTTTCCCTTTTGGAGTTTTCCTGGGTTACTTTTGACAAAGATGGCAGAAGCCCTAAAATTAATAAAGTCCTCAGGCATGTTACCAGGGTGTAAATGCCCTTATCTGTGTCCCCACCAAAGAAAAGTCATAATTATCAGGTAGCCCTAGGATCTAAAGTGGAAGCCGATCCTCTAGATTTTCTTATATTGCTCCCAGGGCTGTGGATAATTTCTCCTCCCGTATGCTTAACTATAACCATCTTTTATGAAAAATGTCTACTTTGCCAGCATTTCAGAAGAGGTCGGTAGAAACTTAGCACCAAAACTTAATGCTTTGGTGTGTGGGTATAAATGTTTATTTATACATCCAAATAGATGCATTTCTATATAGTCATTAACAGGTTGCTTTGAAGAATTCCTTGAGTTTTACTGGAGCCTATTTAATTTTATTGGCTAAGTATATAATATGTGTGTGTCACACTTTCAGATGAAAAAAAAAATCTTGCTTGCTTAAAATTGCCAGCATTAACCTAAGGTTGTTTTTTTTAATCTATTTGAAATTATTGTTATTTTTCTTTCTAGACTCTGTCTAGCAATGTCTAAGTCTCTTTAGTTTGCTAAGTCTCTTTAGTTTGCCTTTTCTTAAGGACTAAAGAGCTCATATGAGATAATTTTGCTCTCCTATGTGCACAGGAACTATCAGGTGAGAAGAGAGGGGACTTGTCAGGAGATTTATTTCAGAATATTTATTCAAGAGCAGGGGAATCTAACTTTTCAAATGATTTGCCCAAAGTCATATGGGCTTTTTTTTTTTAAGTTTATTTATTTTTGAGACAGAGAGAGAGCATGAACGGGGGAGGGGCAGAGAGAGAGGGAGACAGAATCGGAAGCAGGCTCCAGGCTCTGAGCCATCAGTCCAGAGACCCGTCGGGGCTCGAACTCACGGACCGCGAGATCGTGACCTGAGCTGAAGTCGGAGGCTTAACCAACTGAGCCACCCAGGCGCCCTGCCCCGGGAATCTAACTTTTCAAAGAGCTACTTATAACCTGAAACAATCATGTGGTTTACGGGTGGAGTGCTCCCAAATAACCTGCCTTTGAAGATTCTTCATTGTTCTCTCCAATGTTCCAGATGTGCATGATGAAGCACTTTGAACTGAGAAGAAAATATGGACAATGTACATTTCAGGTGTAGGGCGTGGGGGCTAATTATTGCTTACGTGTGTGTGTGTGTGTGTGTGTGTGTGTGTGTGTGTGCACATGCACAGGGACACACCTTGTTAGGCTAATATAAGTAGGAAGTTAAAAGCACACTGAAGGCAAACAGAACCAGATTCAAACCCTTGCTCTCTGACCTACTGACTAGCTGTATCCATTTGAAGCTGAGAATAGGATACCCAACCCCAACAGTTGTGTGGGGATTTTTTGCCTTACTCCTTCATACACTTAGTTCCCACTCTTAAAATCTTTTTAAAAATAATTTAAGGGGTGGGGAGAAATGGAATAAAGAAATGGATAATACCATTTTGTCATAATTTTTCTTCTTACTTGGATTATGCAAATTAAAATTTTAAATGATGCTTTACTCATTTGTTGCCAAATATTAAAGAAAATATCCCCTTGCCCTATATTTCCCCAAATAATATACAAGGATGTCAAAAAACTGGGATGGGTTTATATTCCTGGCTATCAGAGTTATTCATGTAGAGTTAGGGTCCAGAAGCAGGCATTATGGGTTAAGGGTTTGGTCCCCTACAAGTCTAAGCCCGTGTATCAGCATGGACAAAAGTCAATGACCACTGTTCTTATCACCTAGAACTGTACTATAATATGGGGCTGAAAGATGATTCTGTTGTGATTCTTGATGATACGATGGCTTCCATGTCATCTAAAAGAGACGCCCTGTCCCACACTCTGGCTTCTCAGTTCCTAATGCCGATCTATTCCAGCAGGGACTCCCATAGTTCTAATCCACATCTTCACACCTCCAGTGACAGCATCACTTCCAGATTCAGTTTTGGGTACACGACTCTTGGGTCATCCTCCCTGCACTTTGCAGCCCACTTCCCTGCCCTGCCTTAACTATATGATTGCACCCATGTGTTCACCTTCCTCCCTGGCTAAGATTCTGCCATACCTCACTCTAATCTATCACTTGCTCCTGTTATCCTTGTGTCATTGTCACCTGGAAAAATCTAGCCCTGATTAAACGCAATTCCTTCTGCTCTTTACTTGCTTCTAAGCAGCAGAAGGGTCTTCCATTAGTCTTATGACCACAGATCTCAGGGTCCCTATAGCATTCCCCAGAAGTACTCCACCTTTACCACATTTAGAGAAGGCTGTTTCACATTTTCTTCTTTTTCCTCAAACCTCAGCACCCCTCCACTGTCAGTTGATGACCTGCCTTCCTCACTGAGAAAATGGAGGCAATCACAACACAGCCAACCTGTGCTCCCACCACCGGGTCTACTAGCTTGCCTGCATGTGGGCAATGCCTCCTTCCTGTCACCACTGTGACATCCTATTCCATCTTGCCTTCCAAGAAACCCTGATCATGAAATTGGTAACTGTCTCCTGCATCAATTATCTCCTTTACTGGACCTTTCCCAAGCCATCACATGATATTTCTGCTCAAAACTGACTTTTTTCCAAACAACATTCTTTCCATAGCCCTCAGTCCTAGATGGTCAGCTTCCTGCTGCCTCCTCTTTTTCCATGATTCTAGCCTCACTGGTTGTCTTTCTGACCCTTGAATACAGCAAGCTTGTCTGTCCTCAGTGCCTGTCATGTAGTGTGGATACGGTGAGAATTAATTCATATTATGAGGAGCATGAGCCAATCCTATAACTGTTTCTCTGTGGGACTGCTCCAGCTCTCTGGTTGCAAAATACATAGACTTTAGTGTCCGTAGAATACAGGGTAGCTAAATGCATGTTTGGATAGTATACAGAAAGTTTGAAAGTGTTGCGGGTGCCTGGGTGACTCAGTCAGTTAAGCGTCCGACTTCAGCTCAGGTCATGATGTCACAGTTTGTGGGTTCGAGCCCCACATTGGGCTCTGTGCTGACAGCTGGGAATCTGGAGCCTGCTTCAGATTCTGTGTCTGCTTCTCCCTCTGCCCGTCCCCTGCTCGTGCTCTGTCTCTCTCTCTCAAAAATAAATAAACACTAAAAAAATTTTAAAAAGAAAGATTGAAAGCACCAAAAATAATGAGTTAGTATCTATAAGATAGGGTTTAATTCCTTCATTTAAGATGTTTTCCTTAAAGGAATACACTAGCTCAAGAATAGTACCTGTAAAATGGATGGATGGATGGATGGATGGATGGGTGAGTGGATGGATGGGAATAATTCAAAATGATGGCCAAATGTATGGGTTTGATTTTAACAAGTATTTGTTTGTTTTAAATGTTTATTTATTTTTGGGAGAGAGAGAGAGAGAGAGAGAGAGTGAGTAAGGTAAGGGAATAGAGAGGGAGACACAGAATCCAAAGCAGGCTCCAGGCTCCACGCTGTCAGCACAGAGCCCAATGCGGGCCTCAAACCCACGAAGCATAAGATCACGACCTGAGCCGAAGTTGAACGCTTAACCAACTGAGCCACCCAGGCACCCCTGATTTTAACAAATATTTGTAAGGAAAGAACTAGATCAGAAGTATATGGATAACTTCTAGTGCACAAGTGAGTCTTGTTATTCAGAAAATCACAGTTTAGGCAATTAGAAGGAGGGCCATGGTTTTCCACAAAACCCCTAGAAATGCAGAGGTGTGAGGTAGGTGTGAGGTTCTTGGATGTTGAGCGATACTTAATGAAAGAGCAAGAACTCTCCTGCCATATGTGAAAGAAGGAAAAGTACCACTCATCTCATGATCCAGCGAACTGTAGGCAGCATGAGCCCTGTCCCCCCCCCCCCACCCCAACCAGATGCATCTGGAGGGAAGGCAGCTGCTGCTCAAGGGCCCTGAGGTGGCAGAGTGCCTGGGGGCCAACAGCAAGCCCACCCTCGGACTTAGGAGAGCTCTTGCTAGTTTCTCTTGCAAAATGAGTACCCTTCTGGCACTTCATGGGACAAAAGAAATTGCACTAGAGAGAGACAGACACACATTTTTGCCTGCACATAAATATATTTTTTACATGGGAACACATCCTAGAAATTTTAAAGCAAGCGAGGGGACAATGGTTTGTGTGGAAGCAAAATCATTTTATAGGCATCTTTTCAGGAACACGTTTCATTTAGTGAGGTGGAGATATTGCCGCGATGTCACCCAGCGCTGGACTGGAAGAACCATGCACATCCCTCCCTGGGTGATCCGTCACATGGCTGGACCGACCATTCAGTCAGAGGAAGTGGGTGGCGGCAAAGAGCTCTGTGCAGAATGTAGTCCTTTTGTTTCACTCAGCGGACTTCTGACCCACAACAAACAGCAGCTGATGTACTCCCCCACAATTTAATTTACCCAAAGGTTTTCAGTAAATTAATTTAATAGCTGTTTTTAAGAAGCAGAACTAAAGCTGTTTTCCCTCCATCCTCATCGGTTTAGAGGCACAGACCTAACTCTTGGTGCTTTTATCCCCTTAGCTGCAGGGCCTGGTGGCAGAGGACAAAACCCAGGGATTCAAGGAATTTCATAGTCTGTCAGAACGAGATTCTAAATTCAAAGAAAATACAAAGACAGAGGTTCCCGGACTGCCCTTATTTATTGCCTCCTTCTCTCTGTTCTCTGTCCATGTTGTCAGGACCCTCCTCGTTATGCTTCACTTGGGCCCTTGCAAGTGCCTTGGTCTTGTGCCTTCTGTTTTCATGGTTCTCAGCCTGCAGTGTAGCCTGGACTCACCTGAGGAGCTTTCAGGACAGATGCCTGCCCTCTCCCCCCAACCCCCCCCGCCCAACCCAAGGGTCCACTTCCTCAGGTCTGGAAATCTCTTGCACTACACCCTCTAAGCTATGGCCAAGCGAGCCTTCAGGACACAATCTAAGTATCGTATCCTCATCCAGAGTGACACCAACTTTCTGCAATGAGTATATCTTCCTTTTTAAGGCAAATTTGATCATTTAAATACAAATTTATTTGCCAAAAAATAAAACCAAACATTCAGTGGCTCTCCCTTGCCTATAGGTAAAGGTCAAGTGCCTAAACATATACAACAATAAAAAAGAAATAAAAAAATAAAACATAAATACATTTATTTTTTTTTTAATTTTTTTTAACGTTTTTATTTATTTTTGAGACAGAGAGAGACAGAGCATGAACGGGGGAGGGGCAGAGAGAGGGGGAGACACAGAATGGAAGCAGGCTCCAGGCTCTGAGCCATCAGCCCAGAGCCCGACGCGGGGCTCGAACTCACTGACAGTGAGATCGCGACCTGAGCCGAAGTCGGACGCTCAACCGACTGAGCCACCCAGGCGCCCCAAACATAAATAAATTTAAATGTTCCAAACATGGCAACACTGGCCTCCATTTCCTGACCCTTGCAGAGCCTCAGGGCCGCTAATCGTTCTAGCTCAGAGATGTGGCAGTGCTTGTGGCTCCCAGAACACCAGGCTGGTTTGCATGGCCCTGCCTTTGCTGCTGCAATTCTGTCTGCTGCCTCCTTCCTCCCCTTCCTCTTCTGGCTCATTCCACCTCATCCAGAGATACCCAGTTCAGGAGTGTCCAGCCTCCAGAGCAAACCTAGTCCATACCTCCAATTGCAGAGTATTGAAGCAATCGGTTGCCTGTCTGTCAAAGATCAGTTCCATAACAGAAGATGACAAGCCCCCCATGGCACTCCAAGGTGGCAGGAGAGATGACTGAGGGCAGGCCACCAGGAAAAACCCAGGTCTGGAAGGACAGCGGATTTGAGGAATTTCATAGTCTGTCAGGATGAGATTCTGACTGACCCCCTGGCCCCGCCTCTCCAACTTCCATTCTCCCCCTTATACACTCTTATGGCCACTTCCCCTGACTTCTGCCCCTGGCTTTCAGAGCGTACTCTGGCATGGCTTGACTTTAGTAAAATTATGATCTATCAGTGTGTAGAACACACAAAATGGTGGCAGATATGGGAGGAACACAGGGTCATGAAAGCATTGCTACTTAAAGGGAGGTTATCATTCAAGAATGTACATACCTATACAAGTTTATAGTATGCAACAAATTATTCTATATGGTATATGATGCTTTATACACACACATATTTTCACAAAGTTGGAAAACAGAATACATTCATTTTTAGATAGGAGGTTAGTTATAGAATAAAACCTTGGTGTGCAAGCATAATTCATTCTGGAAACAGACTTGTAATCCAAAGCACTTGTATATCAAAGCAAATTTCCCCATAAGAAATGATGGAAACTCAGATGATTCATTCCACAACCCAAAAATATTTATATAAAAATTATTTTAATACTGTAATATAATAAAAAATAATAAAGAAAATACAGAATATAAATAAAAATATACAAATTAACCTGCACTTACCTTTGAAAACCTTCATGGCTGCTGTAAGGGACACAAGACAGAGGAGGGTTATCATGTAGAACGACTTTCACTATCACTAATGGAATCACTGCTATCTGTTGGCTCAATGGAATCTTTTTCTTTTCATGCAACTTTAACAAGGAACCTATCCAAATGACACTTGCTTTTGCCTCATTTGGGGGATTTTGTGGAAGTGTGACATTGCATTGACAATCACCCACAATCCTGCAGAGAGAGAGAGAGAGAAGAGCCATTGGCTCAGTTGTGATCATGTGACATTCAGAATCACATACTACCCGTTTTGAAGACATCGCTCACTTATCAAGTTAAAATTTAGTAGAAATGTTTGCTTGTCTTGTGGAACACTCACAGACCATTACTTGCAACCTAAGGTTTCACTGTATTTCCAAATAATATAGTTAATATATTTTTCTTTACCCTCCAAACACCTTTCCAGGTGTTTTTCTGTTTGTTTATTTGTTTGTTTGTTTGTTTGTTTGTTTGTTTTGAGAGAGACAGAGCATGAGTTGGGAGGGGAAGAGAGAGAAGGAGGGAAAAAAATCCCAAGCAAGCTCAGCACTGTCACAGGGCTTCATCTCCCAAACTGTGAGATCCTGACCTGAGCTGAAATCAAGAGTCAGAGCTTAACTGACTGAGCCACCCAGGGGCCCCCAGGTGTTCTAAATTTAAAGCAATGGATCCAGTTTTCAATTTTTGTGTCCCTACAAAGTGTTTTAAGAGTCTGGAATCACAGGGAGAAGTGTGTGTGTGTGTGTGTGTGTGTGTGTGTGTGTGTGGACGCACAAGCCCTGCCTTGCTCCAGAGAAGATTTCGGGCTATTTACAGAATACATGAGCAGAGCATGTACTTTTAGCCAATGAAGAGTGGGGCTCCCAGTTCAGGTTCTCCTAACAATGGTGGGCACACATTTTACAGGGGCTGTGGTGGGGGCTGAAGTCTATGTGCTCAAGTGGTCCTTGCTAACAGAGGAACAAGTCCAGTTATACAGTTCATGGTTTACCGGGGGATGAAAACTGGCCACAGTTGCTCAGGAGAAGTACACCTGTTGGTTCTAGGATACGGCAGAAATTTCTCACAAGGCAAAAAAAAATGTGTTGAAAATGAGCTCTGGCTCCTAAAGGAAATAGAGTGAAGAAGGCTGTAGTAGTCTCCTATTGTTTAACAAATTACTACAAAGCTAGCAGCTTAAAAAAGCACACATTAGCTCCCAGTTCTATAAGTCAGAAGTCCAGCACATGATGGCTGCATTTTCTGCTCTGTGGATTGCAGGTAAAATCCTGAAATCAAGGTGTCAGCCAGGTTGAGTTCTCATCTGGGAGTTCTAGGGGAAAGTCTGCTTTCAAGCTCAGTCTTGTGGGAAGAATTCAGTTCTTTGTGGTTATAGTTCCCATTTCCTTCATGGCTCTTGAAGGTAGCAATAGTGCATTGAATCCTTCTCACTCTGAATCTCTGACTCTCTCTCTCTCTCTCTGGCCTCTAGACCCAAATTTAAAGGGCTTGTGTGGTTAGATTAGACTTACCATATAATCTCCCTCTCTCAAAGTCAACTATAACATATGACATAACCTAATCATGGGACTAGCTCACAGTCCCTGGGATTATGCGGCACTGGTATGCCATGGCTAGGAAACCTTGGGACTCCTCTTAGAATTCTGCCTGGTACACAGCTTAAAAGACCTCCCAGTATTTGGCGGTTGAAGATGAAGGAGGAAAGACAGGAGCCAAGCCAGCCCAGAATTCCCAACTACCCACGTTATGTAGACATTCACCCCCAGGGATGCACGTGGACCCTGAAGAAGCAGTGCTGCCCTGGATCAAACACCGTTCCTTCCCCATGAGCTGCCAAGTACTTGCCCTAAGTCCAGCCTTATCCCAAAGTCATCAGGGAGATGCTGAAAACTCCCTACATGTTTCCCCTGTCTTCTGATGGAACTCTTCCAGAAGTTCTGCCCACCCATAACTCCTGCCTGATGTTACTCTGTGACCCCTAATCTCAACCTGTGACCCTTCACCCAGGCCCCTGGTGCCTCAGATCAGCTCCAAGATGAGGGAGATGTGCTCATCGTCTTACTGGGCCAACTGAAGGGTGTAAAAGCTAACATATGCTTACTGCACAATTGCTTCTATCTTCTATTTCATAAAGGCCAGGTGTTATTTACAACATGATTAAAATAGCAGCTTGACATGGATTTGTTGGAAGACTGAGGATAGAAAAATATAGACGAGATTCCAAGTATATTGAATTAATCCAGATGAACATGGCATAGCAGACAATGCATTTGTTGTCCTGGGGCGTGAATTTATAAGAGAGTCTGGCTGAGCAGAAAAATGACCCAGACATACAAAGCCATGGAGGCAGCTTCCAGAATACTTTTTGGTCATGTCTCTTTTTCACAGTCAGCCAAACAGGTCCCTCAATTGATCTTTTTATGCTTCATGTTTCTCATTGTAAAGAATCAAATATTAGATAATCTGCTAACATAATTCTTAACAGTAAAAGGTCAGAGGCTCGAAAACAAGTAACAGTATAACAACATTGGCCTGAGGGCACTTACTGTGTACCAATCTTTGTGCTAAATGCTTTGTATGCACCACCTCATTCAGTTCTCAGAACTCAGAGAGGTAGGTTCTATTCTGACCTCCATTTGATAGAAAGGGAAACTGAGAGTTGGAGGAGTTGATTGCCTTGCCCTGGGCCACATGGTGAGGAGGAGCTGGCAGAGAAAGGGGTGTGCAGACTCTGGCTTGAGCTGTCAACACCCAGTAATACACCTACCTATCACAACCTCCAGAAATTTTTGGTTAAATACCAGAGCAAGAAACAAACTGTGGTTGTGATGTCATCAAGGTGGGGGTATAGGAGACCCCTGCCTCTGTGCCCCCACGAAGATCAACAATTAGCTATCCATGAGAAGAAACAGTTCTGGGAAAGTTGTTCCTTAAGTTTCCACTTAAGAAACTTCAGCAACACAGTGAACAAAAATCCTAATAATTACTCCAGAAATGAGGGAAGAGAGCTTCGTTTTGGTTGCATCATCCCATTCCCCAGGCTGGCACTGCTCAGCACGAAGATGGAACGCCCAAGTGACCCCAGTCTTTTAGGGCACCACACGAAGGCCCCACTTGGATTTCACTGCACCCAGACCAGCAAAACTGAGCTGTATAGAGATAGCTAGGAACCAGAAAGAAAAGTAGTGTCTACCAATAACAGCCATGCAGCAGGAGCAATTGTGGTTCGCAGTGAAATGCTCTATAGACAAACCCAGCAGCTTTCACCACTGGGGAGGGAACTAATGACCAGCTCAGCTGTAGCAGAACCCCTCCTGATTCTACCAGCTTTTGCCCCCAGGTATTTGTGTTTGCATATACAACTACCAGAGTCCCTCCTAGCTCCCTTTCTGCCCCCTCCCACCAGAGCCTGAGAACCACACCAGCAGCCAGCCTAGGCCTCTGCAGCTGTACAAGTGCAAGATGCCATTCTCGAACCCCCATGGCTGACCTTCATCACTGTGTATGCCAAAAGGTCATTATATAATTGCAAAGGGGACCATTTATCAAGAGCATATAAGCAACTATATATTTATATATTAAATGGCACATTCCTGAACAATCAATGGGCCAGAGAAGAAATAAAAGGGAAATTAAAAAACACTTTGAGACACATGAAATGGAAATACAACATACCAAAACCTACAGGATGCTGCAAAAGCAGCTTTAAGAGGGAATTTTATAGTGACAAATGCCTACATTAAGAAAAAATAAAGGGGTGCTTGGGTGGCTCAGTTGGTTAAATGTCTGACTGTTTGATTTTGGCTCAGGTCATGATCTCATGGAGTGAGTTCAAACCTCACACTGGACTCCACACTGAGGGTGGAGCCTGCTTAAGATTCTCTCTCTTTCCCTCTCTGCCTCTACTGCTCTCCCACTTGCTCGCTCTCACTCTCAAAAAAAATTTTTAAGAAAAAAGAAAGATCTCAAATAAACAACCTAAATTTATACTGTAAAGGAACTAGAAAAAAAGAACTAAGCCTAAAGTTAGCAGAAAGAAAAAAATAACAAAAATCCAAGCCGAAATAAATGAAATAAAGACCAGAGAAATAATAGAAAAGACTAAAAAAACTAAGAACTATTTTTTAAAAGATAAAAATGGAAAGAACTTTACTTAGACTAAGAAAAAAAAAGAAAGAAGATTGAAATAAATAAAATCAAAAATGAAAGAGGAGACCTTCTGATACCACAAAAATGCAAAGGGTAATAGTGATTACTGTGACTATTTATACCCCAACAAATTTGATAACCTAGAAGAAATGGATAAATTCTTGAAAACATACAACCTACCAAAACTGAATCATGAAGAAGTATAAATATAAACAGATCAATAACAAGATCGAAAACTTTCTCCAAAAAAGCTCAGGACTACATGGTTTTGTTGGTTTTTCCAATCAAACATTTAACACCAGTGCTTTTCAAACTTAAAAAAAAAATGAAGAGGAAAGAACACCCCAAACTCATTTTAAAAGACCAGTATTACCCTGATACCAAAACCAGATAAGGACACTATAAGAAAGAAAACTACAGACAAATATCCTTGATGAATATAGATGCAAAAATTCTCAACAAAATATTAGCAAACAGAATTTAACAGTGTAATAAAAAGATCATACAATATGATTAAGTGGGATTTATCCTTGGGATGCAAGAATGGTTCAACATATGCAAATCAATCAGTAAGTAAACTAATCATTAATAGAATGAAAGATAAAAGTCATATCATGTCAATAGATGTAGAAAAAGCGTTTGATAAAATACAACATCCTTTCATGATAAAAAAAAAAAACAACACAAGTTGAGTATAGAAGGTATGTACCTCCATACAATAAAGGCTACGTATAACAAACCCAGAGCTACCATTATACTCAACAGTGAAAAGTTGAAAGCTTTTCCTCTAATACCAAGAATAAGACAAGGGTTCCCATTCTGACCTCTCCTATTCAGCTTAGTATTAGAAGTCCTAGCCAGAAACAGGCAAGAAAAAGAAATAAATCCATCTTAATTGGAAAAGAAGTAAAATTGTCTTTGTTTGCAATGATATGATCTTATATATAAAAATCCTAAAGACCACACCAAAAAAACTTAACAGTTTCTTAGTTCCAACGAACTAATCAATGAATTCAGTAAGTTGCAGGATATGAAATCAACATACAGTTGCTTCTGTATACTAGCAGAAAATATCAAAGAAATAAAGAAAAAAATCCCACTTACAATAGCATTAAAAGCAATTAAATACTTAGAAATACATTTAACCAAGGAAGTGAAAGATCTGTACACCGAAAAATACTAAATGTTGATGAAGGGAATTAAAGAAGACACACACAAAAATAGATATTCCATATTTATCGAGGAGAAGAATTAATACTGTTAAATATCCATGCTACCCAAAGCAATCTACACATTCAGTGGAATCTTTATCAAAATTTCAATGGCACTTTACACAGAAATAGAAAAAGAACAATCCTAACAGTTGTATGGAGCCACAAAAGAACCTATATAATCAAATACTGAGAAAAACAAAGCTAGAGATATCACACTCCCTGATTTTAAACTATATTACAAAGTTATAGTAATCAAAGCAGTATGCTACAGGCATACATTTAGGAACATAGACCAAATGAAAAGAAACACGAGCCCAGATATAAATCCTTGTATATACAGTCAACCGATATTTGACAAGGAAGTCAAGAATACTTAATGTGGAAAGGATAGTGTTTTCAATAAATGGTATTGGGAAAACTGGATAGCAACATAAATCAACTCAAATGGATTAAAGACTTAAGTGAAAGATCGAAAACAATACAACTCCTCAAAGAAAACAGAGAAAAACCTCCTTGACATTGGTCTTGGCGCTGATGTGTTGGATGTGGCACCAAAACCACAAGCAACAAAGTAAAATAAGTGAGACTACATCAAACTAAAAAACTTTTGTGCCCAGCAATACAAACAATCAACAAGATGAAAAGGCAACCTACAGAGTGGGGGAAAGTGTTTGAAAATCATATATCTGGTAAGGTATCAATATCCAAAATATATAAAGAAATAATGGAACTCAATAGCCCAAATGCAAACAATCCAATTTAAAAATGGGCAGAGGACTTGAATAAACATTTTCCAAAGACAGGCAAATAGCAAATAAGGACATGAAAAGGTGCTTGACATCACCAATCATTAGGTAAATGCAAATCAAAACCACAATGAACTATTATCTCACACCGATTAAAATGGCCATCACCAAAAAGAGAAAAGATTAAAAAATGGCCATCACCAAAAAGAGAAAAGATAAATGCTGGTGAGGATGTGTAGAAACAGGAACCCTTGTGCACTGTTGGTGGGAATATAAATTGATGCAGACACTATGGAAAATAGTATGTAGGTTCCTCAAAAACTTAAAAGTAGAATTTCCATATAATCCACTTATGGTATGTGTATATATATATATATATATATATATATATATATATACACACACACACATATATATATATACACTATATATATGTGTGTGTATATATATATACACTCATATATATGTGTGTATATATATGTATAGTGTATATATAACATAAATATTATAAACATGTTTTATATATTATATGTATATTATATATTTACTTCTAGTATATATCCAAAAATTTGAAAGTAGGATCTTGAAGAGATATCTGCACTGCCATGTTCATTGCAGCATTATTCACAGTAGTCAAGCTATGGAAACAACCTAAGTTGTCCATCAGTGCATGAATAGATAAAGCAAATGTGACATAGGTACACACACACACACACACACACACACACACACTATTGGATATTATTAAGCCGTGAGAAAGAAGGAAATCCTGCTATTTGCAACTACATGGAAGGACCTTGACAGCATTGTGCTAAGTGAGATAAGTCAGAGAAAGACAGACACTATATGGTGTCACTTATATGTGGAATCTAAAAGAGCAGAATTCAAAGAAACAGAGAGTAGTAGAGTAGTGGTTCCCATGGGTGGGAGGTGGGGGATGATGGGGAGATTTTGCTCAAAGGGCACAAACTTTTAATTATAAGATGAGTAAGTTCTGGGGATCTAATGTATAGCATGGTGATTATAGTTAACAATTCTGTATTATGAACTTGAACGTTGGTAGATTGTATATGTTCTCACCACAAAAATGAAATGGTAGTTATATGACATGGTGGAGGTGTTACCTAACACTATGACGATAATAATTTTGCAGTATATAAATGTATCAAATCAACACATTGTACAATGTTGTATGTCAATTATATCCCAAAACTGGAGAAAAAAAATAACTTGACAGGATTTCAACAGCAAAAAGAACATACTGTGGTGTATATATACAATGGATTATTAGATATAAAGAGGATTAACATGCTACCTCATGGGGGAACCCTTGACAGGGACACAGGGTACACTGATATTTGGTCAAACGATATTCTGGGTTTTTCAGTGAAGGTACTGTTAGATGAGCTTAACATTTATATTAATAGGCTGAGTAAAGCAGATTGCCCTCCCTGATGTTGGTGGGCCTCATCCTATGAACTGAAGATCTGAATGGGGCAATAATCCTAGCCGTCCATTGAATAAAAGGGGGTTCCTCCCACCTGACTGCCTTCTAGCTGGGACATGAGTTTTTCCCGGCCTATAGACTCAGACTGGAATATCAACTGTCC
This sequence comes from Leopardus geoffroyi, assembly GCF_018350155.1. NCBI lineage: Eukaryota > Metazoa > Chordata > Mammalia > Carnivora > Felidae > Leopardus > Leopardus geoffroyi. The sequence goes on along the minus strand of NC_059331.1, from coordinate 71,279,875 downwards.
TTGGGTCTTAAGACTGCTGTCTTTCAGGCTCCAACTTACACCCTCAACTCTCTTGAGTCTCCAACTTGCTGACTGCAGATGTTAGGACTTGCAAGCCTCCATAAGTGTGTGAACCAATTCCTTATCACATATGTGCATACACACACCCTATTAGTTCTGCTTTTCTGGAGAACGCTGATTCATACAAACCTCAAAAACATTACTAAGTGAAAGAATTCAGTCGCCAAAGGCCATAGATTGTATGATTCCACTTATATGAAATATGTAAAATACATAAACCCATAGAGACAGAAAGTAAATTGGAGGCTTTCTGGGGCTGGGGAGGAGAGGTGAATGGGAAGAAACTGCTTACTGGGCATAGGGTATAAGGTTTTACTTTAAGTCGTTAAAATGTTTAGGAACTAGATAGAAGGGATGGTCGCACAACATTGTGAATGTGCTAAATACCACTGAATTGTTCCATTTAAAATGGTCAATTATGTTATGTCAATTTCGCCTCATAAATTATTTTAAATGAAACAGAAAAAGTAGAGGATGCATACATATGTATTCACACACACATACATACATATGTACACACATATATACACGTACGTACAAATGTGCATGCATACATACATACATACATACACATGTACATACGTACGTACACACCAGAGGAAGGATTCAAAAGCTTCCAAGGAGCCAAGCTGGTATCACATTCATAGAATCTACAATGCTATGGATTTTAAGATCCATCATTGATTTTCATACCACCATTCTGGAAAAAGCTTTCCCGTTACAGTTATAAGGCACATTGATGATTAGCCACACCCTGATTTCACAGCATTAACATGGAAAGCAATGGGCATCTTTTTTTTTTTTAATGTTTATTTTTTTTTTTGAGATAGGGAGAGTGAGTGCCCATACGTGCACATGGAGGAGGGGGAGAGAGAGAGGGGGATAGAGGATCTGAAGTGGGCTCTGTGCTGGTAGCAGAGAGCCTGATGTGGGACTCAAACCACAAACCGCGAGATCATGACCTGAGGCAAAGTCAGATGCTTAACCAACTGAGCCACCCAGGGGCCCCTGGAAACCAATGGGCATCTTAGGGTTGATGAAAGTGGCTCCAGAGAGGAGGCCTGGGAAGGTGCCCAGCTTCAGTTGCTTACTGTTGGACATTCCAAAAGACTCTAAAACCCACAACTTAAACAAATTGCTTGATTTTGAAAAATACGTTGGAAACTAATTTTTTAAAAATTCACTTGTTGCATGGGCCAAAGAAAACCTGTCATTGGGCCGTACAGCCTGCAGCCTCATTTGTGCCCAATGAGTGCAAAAGGCTGCCTTTTTTGTAGGTTTCAACGAGGCAACAATGATCAGCCCAGAGAGAAGAGTGAAGGATGATCCTTCACAGACTAAGGGAGCAGCTGGCTAGGTGACAGTCATCCAGACAAGGAAGTGAGATCTGCAGAGAATTGAATTGTTTGTCCCTAATGGGTACAGGCTTGAGCACTGGGCATGGGGCCTCCGTGGGTCAAGGCATCACAGAACCTGCTTCTGGTGCTTGAACTAGGATCAAGACAGTTTGAGATAAGAGTTACAAAAAAGCTAACACATCTTTCTATTACCATTTGAAAGAAGTAGACACTTGAGACCGATGCTTCTCCAAGAATCGTCTTGCTGGCCGGTAGCATCTCTCTCATCTGACGAAACTTGGTAGAAATGCAGACTCTCGGGCCCTCCCCAAACCTACCAAATCAGACCTTCTAAGATGGAGCCTGGAAATCTCTAGTTTATCAAGCCCTGCAGGAGATTTTGATGCGTGCTGAAATCAGAGGACGTCAGCCCTAGGGCAAACAGAATGGTTCAGCTATTCCTTAGAATTTGGTAGTTCGTCATAAGCTTACTTTCAGAGCAGTCTGCACTACACAAGAAACTATGTTAAAAAGAATAGCTAGAAAAACTAAAAATCATCAGGGAACATCCAGGATTTGATTACTTCCAGCTAACATTCTCAATGGCACAGTGCTTCTTACACAGTCTCCTCACTTTCTTCTTAGTGAACCAAATGCTTAGCCTCTCACACACAGCAGCCCCTTGCCCCACACAGATTTGCCCCTGGTGCGAATATCTGCAATCCCGTGTTGCCTAAAGCAGTCAGAGCATCCCTATGTAATTAACATGTTTTGCCCAGTTCACACAATGGAAAGTAGGAGGAATTCTTCATTTTTCCAGCGCCTCTCTTTTGCCCACAGCGGTTAGCGGAAGAGCCCTGCAATTGGGAAGCTTGTGTCTTGCCTTCAAGGGAAGAGTAGAAGCACTGAGGGCTCTGGAAGTTGACTTGGTGACAGCAGCATCAGAAAGCAGAGAGGAACAGGCAGAATAGGACCAAAATATGAATAGAATATGAGCACCCGACAGCTGAGCAGCCAGGCTGGGTCTGAAGAAACAACCTCACGGGTGGACAGACTCTATGTCAGGTTCTGTCATTCATTCTATTTAAGTTGGAGGGACCAGAGTTGGATTCATCCCAGGTGAATTTGGGGAAGTCAACAAATTGGTCTTAGCTCAACTTTCACATTTGTGAACTAGTGGGGAGTGAATGATGCTTAATTCGCAAACTGTTAAGAGTGTGTCTAGAAGAACTGGCTCTGTACTTGGCACATAATCCGGTCCCATCCCTGTTACTCATCTCTTGCGCCTTCGATGGGCCTTGTGAGTCTTCCATTGCATGTGTCCCTGAGATGGGGAAATTGCCTGGGATGCGGTTGACTGTTAGTTTTATGTTTTATTCTTTTAATGCCCCTAAAGATGACTTTGCCCTTGAGGTGTATAGGCCTTGGTGCTGGAGAACTTGGAATGAGTTGCCTAACTACCCAATATTCATATTATGAGGATTCAGTGAGGCAAATGTACCCAAAAGTGCTCTATACACATTTGTAGTGTGTGTGTTCGCTGTTTTCTGTTTGCACGTTTGAACATTTCAGAGATTTGGAGGTAGAAATGGAATTTGAGACCTGGATTTGTTTGATATTTGTGGGTTTTTTTTTTAAGGTGGCTTGGAGGCATATCAGATTATTCACTAGACTTTATCTTGGAGGCAAAAGATATTGAAGTGTACGGGAACCACTGATCTCTGATCTAAAATAGAAGCTGTGACCTGTATCTTGGCTGCTGATATGCCATGGCTTGGATATTCTATTATTTGTAATGCACTGTTAGTTGGCGCCTGATTTTTAGATTCACATTATCAGTCATGGAGCCCTGCACTTTTCATTCATAGGAAAATCAGAGTTATCTGGGTCAGGTGAATGAATAAATGTCGAATGAAGGCATGGATTTCGATTTCTGGCATCATTGTAGATTTAATTATTCTGTAACTAAACACAAACCTTATCAGCATTTTTAGGGGGCAGAGTCATTCTACAATTATTTAAGAATAATTGTGGGCATATAAATGGAGTTAATGCATCAGAATTGAGCATGATGTGGCCACACCCCTGTTGGAAATGCCAGGCATGCTACATGGAGTTTTTCCAACTCTTACCTGAGGAAGAAAAGCCAGGTCTGGGACATTCAGAGGAGCAACTCGGAGTCGCCTTTCACCTGCGAGGAAGTTCTTTGAAAACCCCTGTGTTACGTCCAAAATGCACGCATGTTTTGCATTCGACCTTAAATCTCTTCGTGTTAGTTTCTAAATTAGTTTTTACCCCAATCTTTGAGTACAGTGGATGCTCCAAGACAGGCACTCTTGCCCCTGGGCACACCTGCCTACCTCTGGGAATGAGCACGCACCTGAGAAGCCTCCCTGGCCTCGGAGACTGGAAGGCGGAGGATATAGGTCGGCATGCTTACATGATCGTGTGTGTGAGACACAGGTATGTTTCCAGCAAACAGCCTCATCTTCGTGAGGCGGTACCAGGAAAGGAAAAGGTGGAATTTGAAGAACTTGTAGAGTTAAGGCGGAGGGCAGCAAGTCGTGGGAGCTACACGTCTTCATACTGCTGAGGCAGAAGTTCCCTTGCCAGGGTAAAAAGGCCTGATCTTCACTCCATTTTTTGGCGAACTGCATTTTGGGAGTGTGCAACAGTGGTGTGGATTCATACTTAGAGCCTTTCAAACATCAGACATGAAGAGAAAACCGAGAATGGGAGTAGGAGAGATACATCAGAATTAACCCTAGAGCCCTTAATTCAACTCCGAGGGCCTTCTCAGTACCTACGGGGTCCCCTGCACACCACCAGCAGATGTGGCTTTGAATCTGCGAAACCATCTGCCAGAGAGGCTTTGCCGTGGAAACGTTTGTGTGCAAAACAGTGAAGCTGCCAGGGCTGCATCTGAGAGGGGGCGTCAGGACCCAGCACCCAGTGGTTAGACTAGCAGCGAGGAAGAGCAAAGGGGACTCGTGGAACGTGCAGGTCTGAGAAGATGAGCAATTCCTTCATGCGCCTCTGTCACCCCAGGTTGTTCCAGAGTGAGCGATTTGGCCGCGTCATCACACCTCTTTCATAGTCAATAAATGGTAGTCTGTAAGGGCAACAGATTTGTTAACCTCGGACATGCCCCCGGAACTCATCTGGAGCAAGAAGTCAGGATGTAGAACCTTTCTGAGACAGGCAAACATCTTTACTTCCTGGAAAATGTTTATCATGGCTACTGTTGTCTCCGCGTTCATGTCATCAATCTGGCGATGACTGTAAATGATGTTAGCAAAGGCCACGAGTTAAGTAGACTTCTGTGGAGTTTTGAATGTGTGTCTCCCCTTTGAGCTTAGTAGCTTCTGAAAAATAGACATTTTTTTTTGTCTCAGACCTGATTTTTGATGCCATAAAGATGAAGAACTTGCTTGTAAATATCCTGAATAGCCAGCAGGGGAATATTTAAATATGAAGAACCAAAATGTGTATGCTTTAAACAGGAAGGAAAAAATACACTATCTTTTGCTATCATAGTGCATGTTTAAGTTCGTGTTAGCCTCCTATGAAATGTGTAGTTTTATCCTACACTTTTTAAAATGGGAATGCACACGCTTTAGACTTAATAATTCTACAAGGCTCTATCGAAAGGAGTTTTTGTTGGGTCTTCAAGGAACTTATAGTCTGAGGAGACAAGCTAGATGTTGACATCGTCATTTTTAAAAAAAAAATTTAATGTTTATTTATTTTCAAGAGACAGAGAGACAATGTGAGTGGGGAAGGGGCAGAGAGACACAGAATCTGAAGCAGGCTCCAGGCTCTGAGCTGTCAGCACAGAGACCGACGTGGGGCTGAAACTCAAGAACTGTGAGATTGTGACCTGAGCTGAAGTCAGACGCTTAACTGACTGAGCCACCCAGGAGCTCCAGATGTCGACATTTTTAAACTAGATTTAAGAGGTTGATTGTCATTGTCCTACTTAGGCAGGTACAGCAACTTAAGGGTTGTGGCCAGCCGGCCGAGAGCTGCTGTGGCCTTCATCTGGGCATAGGTTTGACAAAGAAGAATACTTTACAACATTAAGGAATTTTGATTTATGCCTATATATATTGGCCACTTTGACAGTTAGGAGTGTGGTCCAGCCTGAGGATGCAGGTTCTGAGCTGTTTTTTTGACTTCGATTACTCTGTGTTAACCATGCAAAGTGAAGAACAAACCCAGAGTAGGAAGGATAAGTGTCTCCAAATTGAAGGGAGATCATTCCTTGGGACCAGCTCACATTCCCAATGCATGAATCCCAGCTGTGCCTTCCTCTGATTCTCTACTATCAAATGAGACTCTTAGAGACACAGACCTGTCTCTTATCTCACTTCATGCCAAGATCCATTCCATCTGCCACTCACATTGGTTCTCTCTGCTGAACAACCCAGCATCCCTGAGAGGCACCTTGCACTTGGGTCTAAAAGCAAGCATACTGAGATTTGTACACAAGTTGTAGCCAAGCACATAGGCACACCAGGAGCAGCAGCTTCAAAGTGGGGAGGAATTCTAATAATCCATTTGTACTCTCCTGGGCCAAAGCTGTGAGCCCAGCTTTGAGATGCCCAATCATTATGCTCAAGTCTCATAAAGGCAAGCTGATGGTAACATCCAATCACACTCTTACAGCATCAAGGATACTGAGAGGCAGTAGAAAGAGTGAGAGAACAGCCCACACAACCTACAACAAAGAGACTTTGAGCTAGAGGTCATCGAGTTTTCCATTTTTTCCTTCTTTGGTACAGATTATCTTCTAAAAAGTGGATACTCTATGGATTTGCTTGATACTCAGATTTTAAAAATTATTTCCTGCAAGTGCAGTGTATTCAGCAGTAACTCTGCCTTTGAATAAATATTCAGAATTATTTCTGAGTAAAACTTTCCTAGGAGAAAACGGAAGCAAGTACTCTAGCTGTTCTGATTAATATGTTAGCAGATATATATTGAGCAAGGATGGGATAGAAAACATTTTAACAACCTGGTTTGCAAATACCTACTAGACTACAGATAAGCCATTTAACAATTATGTTCTGAAATTTCCCAGGATAGCAATTAAAGAGGAGAGATCTCAAAGTAGTTTCTTAATGCTATGCTCAGGCTCCTCCCTAATAAACAGAATTTCCTGGAAATCCCTAGATAATAATACAGATCAGAAGAAATGAAGGTACGGCAGTTTAACACTATACTTTGCTAAGTGGAAACATTGTAATTACAACAGTAAACATCTATTGACCTATCATTCTATTGCCTTAGTGTTGGCTCTAATAAATACATTTTGCAAATTTGAATGTGAAAAGACGTTGTTTACATAAATAGTTACAAAGAGCCTCTAATATTACAGTAATTGTGTTTGTTGATTTCCATTACCCTGAAAAATACCCCTCATCCCCACTAGCAGATCCTCTATTACTGGGAAAGACATTAGATTGTGAGAAGCTTTTTTTTAATCAATAGTAGCCTAATAAAATCACAACGCTGCTGTCTTTGTAGACTGTAGCTGGAGAAATAACTGTGATTAAATGTGTTTGTATTACAATGTGAGTAGCTGTTTCAATGCTTGTTTTGCTTGTCTTCCATTTTCCTTCTTACAGATTTTTAAAAGCATTGGCTCTGATGAGACCGTCCAAGGGCAAGGAAGTCGGAGGCTGATCAGCTTTTCTCTCTCAGGTATGTTTTGCTCACCTGAAAGCCTTGTGGAGAAAATAAGAAGGTCAACCAGCAGTCAGCACACCTACTTCAATTTGACTCTTACCCACAAGTTACTTCACCTCTATGTGCCTCAGTTTTTCCATCTGTAAAAGAAAAATTAAAAATGTCTGCTCCATTTTCCTTGACCGCATGAGGATATTGGAGGAGTCAATAAGTAATAGATGCTAAGCACTTTGTGATGATGAGAAGAGAAGCCACAATTCCACTTTGCCTCCATCATCAATAGCATTAATTGAAAGTTTATAAAGTGGAGGTAGGGGAAAGCCTGGGGAAAGAAGCAGCCAGCAGACCCTTTGTCTAAATAAAATCTCACATGAAGCTCAATTGATAAAACCGATAAAAGCCAAACTGCTCAAGCAAGTACATTTGTGGAAAAGTCAGTGAAATCCAAATAAAGTATGTAATTGAGTTAATAGTGGTTTTTTTTTGAGTAATCTAATTTTTCAGTGCTCACAAGGTACCCATAGTTCTATAATATGCTAACAATGGGACAAACTGGGTAAAAGGTATGTGGGAAATCTTTGTACTACCCCTGCAATTCTTCTGTAAATCTAGAATAATTTCAAAATTAAAAGTATAAAGAAAAACTGAGTTACCCTGCCGAAAATGATATACGAATCTCAGAGCCCTACACACTGAATTCCACCCTAACTGGGCTTTGAGGAGACACAATGGCATGAAGCTCTAGGACTCTATTGAACACAGTTTGGAAAGTACTGCCTTAGCTTGTTGTCAAACCAACAAGTGTTACAGACCATGAATGTCGGAGATCTAAGACCACAGAAATGATGAGTGTTCCTGAGAGATAGACAGTCAACTGCCATTTTTATGTCTATGTGAACCCCAGTAAAGAAAATGCATTTCTAAAGATTCATTGATAAACAATTATAGCAAGGTTGCGGGATGCAAGTCAATTGCTTTCCTACATACCAGCAATAACAAGTGGAATTTAAAATTAAATACACAATACCTTTTTATATTTGCACCTCCCCCAATGAAATATTTAGGTATAAACCTAACAAAATATGTACAAGGTCTATGTAAGGAAAACTACAAAAACTCTGATGAATGAAATTTAAAAAGAACTAACTGAGTGGAAGATACTCCATGTTGATAGATTAAAAAACTCAGTGTTGTCAGAGTTTCAGTTTTTCTATAGAATCAATGCAATCCCAATTAAAACCCGAGCAAATCATTTTGTGGATATTGATAAAATGACTCTCAAACTAATAGAGAGAGGCAAAAGATCCAGAATAGCCAACACAATATGAAGGAGCAGATCAAAGTTGGAGAACTGACTTATTCAACTTTAAGACTTACCACAGCTATGGTAACCAAGATAGCATGGTATTGGTGAAAGAACAACAACAACAACAACAAAACAATAAATCAATGGAACAGAATAGAATACTCAGAAATAGATGCACATAAATTTAGTCAACTGAACATTGACAAAGGAGCAATAGCAATACATTGGAGCAAAGACAGTCTTTTCAACAAATGATGCTAAAACTACTGGGCATTCACATGCGGAAAAAAAAATCTATATCCAGAACTTACACTCTTCACAAAAATTGACTCAACCCACTAAAAAACTGTTAAAACTAATAAATGCAGTAAAGTTGCAGGATACAAAATCAAAATACAAGAATCTGCTATGTTTTAATACTAATAATGAACTGTCAGAAAGAGAAATTAAGTAAAAAGTCCTATTTACAATTGCATCAAAAAAAGACCAAAATACTTAGGAATAAATGTAACTAAAGAGGTAAAAGGCCTGTACACTGAAAACAAGAAAACATTGATGAAAGAAATGGAAGGAGACACAAATAAATGGGAAGATAGCCCATGCTCATGGATGAGAAGAATAATGTAGTTAAAATTCCCATACTATCCAAAGCAATCTACACATTTGATGCAACCTCTATCAATATTCCAATGGCATTTTTCACAGAAATAGAATAAAGAATTCTAAAATTTGTATGGGACCACAAAAGACCCAAATAACCAAAGAAATCTTAAGAAAGAACAAAGTTGGAGAAATCATGATTCCTGATTTCAAACTATATTACAAAACTATAGCAATCCAAACAGTATGGTATTTATATAAAAACAAGACACACAGATCAAAGAAACAGAATAGAGAGCCCAGAAAGAAACACACATATTATGGTCAATTAATTTACAGCAAAGGAACCAAGAATGGGGAAAGGACAATCTATTCAATAAATGGTGCTGAGAAAACTGGACAGCCACATGCGAAAGAATGAAACTAGGCCACTATCTTACACCATCCACAAAAATAACTCAAAATGTATTAAAGACTTGAACAAAAGACCTGAAATCATAACATTCCTGGAAGAAAATATAGGCAGTAAGGTCCTTGACATCAGTCTTGGTGATGATAGTTTTTGGATTTAACACCAAAAGCAAAGGCAACAAAAGCAAAAATAAACAAATGGAACTACATAAAACTAGAAAGCTTCTGCACAGCAAAGAAAAATGTCAACAAAATTAAAAGAAGTGAGAGAGAATAATTGCAATTTGTATCTCTGAAAAGGGGCTAATGTCCAAAATATATAAAGAACTCATGCAATTTATCAAAAAAAAAACAATCTGACTAAAGAATGTGCAGAAGATCTGAATAGACATTTCACCAAAGAAGACATACAGATGGCCAACAAGTACATAAAAAGATGTTCAACATCATTCATCATTCGTGAAATGCAAAATATCAAAACCACAGTGAGATATCACTTCACACCTGTTAGAATGGCTAGTATCAAAAATGCAAGAGGAAACAAGTGTTAGTGAGGATATAGAAAAAGGAAAACCCTCATGCACTATTGGGGGAGATGTAAACAGTACAGGTATTATGGAAAACACTATGGAGTTTCCTCAAAAAATTAAAAGTAGAACTATCATAAGATTTAGGAATTCCACTTCTGGATATTTATCCAAAGAAAATGAAAACATGAGCTCAAAAAAATACATGCACCCTCATGAGTGATACTCAGCCATAAAAAAGAATGAAATTTTGCTATTTGTGACAATATGGATGGAGCTAAAGAGTACTATGCTAAGTGAAAGAAGACAGACAAAGACAAATACCATATGATCTCACTTATATGTGGAATCTGAACAACAAAACAAAACAAAACAAACAATACAAAACAAAACCACGCTCATAGATAGAACAGATTGGGGGTTGCCAGAGGTGGGAGGTGGGAAAAATGGGTGAAGGTGGTCAAAAGATTCAAACTTCCAATGTAAAACAAATAAGTAAAGTGGATGTAATGTACAGCATGGTGATTATAGTTAATAATACTGTATTGTATATTTGAAAATTGCTAAGAGAGTAGATCTTAAAAGTTTTCAGCAGAAGTTATAACAATGTGTGGTGATGACTATTAACTAGACTTATTTGATAATCATTTTGCATTATATCCAAATATAATACAAGTACATGAATCATTATGTTGTATACCTGAAACTAAATATAATATGTCAATTATATCTCACTTTTAAAGAATCACTCAAAATGGATCAGACCTATGTGTGAAATGCAGAGCTATAAAACTCCTAGAAGGTAACAGGAGAAAACCTAGATGACTTTGGGTATGGAAATGGCTTTTTAGATACAATATCAAAGATGTGGTGCATGAAAGAAATGATTGATAAACGATGGACTTTATCAGAATTAAAAATTTTTGTACTGTAAAAAGACAATGTCAAGAGAGTGAGAAAAATTACACTACACTGAGAAAAATTATTTGCAAAACACACATCTGTTAAAGGAACACTATTGTAAATATAAAAAGAACTCTTAAAATTCAATATGAAAACAAACAAAAAAAAAAAACAATTAAAGAGAATGGGCCAAATACCTTAGCAGGCACCTCACCAAAAAAGATATACAAATGACAAATAATCATATGAAAAGATGCTTCACATCATATATCATATATCATCAGGGAAATGCAAATGAAATGCAAATGAAATGCAGATGAAAACAAGACGCCACTACACACCTATTAGAATGGCCCAAATCCAGAACACTGACCACATCAAATGCTGACAAGGATGTAGAACAATAAGAACTCTCGTTGGTCACTGGTGGGAATGCAAAAGGGTACAGCCACTTTGAAAAGCAGTGTGGTGATCTGTTACAAAGGTAAACACACTCTTACCATAGGATTCGGTGATTGCACTCCTTGGTATTTACCCAAACGAATTAAAAACTTAAATCTGTACAAAGCTTGTACACAGATGCTTAAAGCAGCATTATTCATAATTGCCAAAACTTGGAAGCAACCAAGATGTCCTTCAGTAGGAGAAAGGATAAATAAACTGTAGTACAGGCAGATAATGGATTGGTGTTCATTGCTAAAAGGAAATGAGCTGTCAAACCAGACTAAGACATGGAGGAATCTTAAATGCATATTACTAAGTTAAAAAAAGCCAATCTGAAAGGGCTACATACTATATTATGGAAAGGTCAAAACTGTGAAGTCAGTAAGGAGATCAGTGGTTTCCAAGGTCTGGGAGAGGATGGAGGAGATGGAGCACAGAGGATTTTTAGGACAGTGGAAATATTCTGTATGATGTTCTAATAATGGATACATTTGTCAAAACCCATAGAATGTACACCACCAAAAGTGAATGATGATGTGAACTATGAACTTTGGGTGATAATGATGTGCCAGTGTAGGTTCATCAGCTATAACAAATGTACCCCTCTGCTAGAAGATGTTGATAATGGGGAGGCTCTGCATGTGTAAGGCAAGGGGTATATGGAAAAATCTGTTCTTCTGCTTAATTTTGCTGTGAACCTATAACTCCCCCCTCAAAATAAAGTCTTTCATTAAAAACAAAAATCAAAATGTTGGCAACATTAGCATATGTCTCTCTAAGTTAAAAGAAAAAGGAAGAAGAAACTCAATACTTTTGTATTACTAGGGCAGAAAACCAACAACTCCTGATTTTCCATTCTTATGTTCCTGTTGAAATGCTTGAGAAATAACAAGTATTTGTACAAAACCTGTAGGAAATTCAGTAACCAAAGCTCAGTGAAATCCTGAAGCCCAAGAGGGATGCCATGCAGGATGGGCAGCATGGGCCTGGGGAAGGAGAGAAATTCTCTGTTAATTGGTTTCCATTTTGGTTCTACCATACAGACAAGGGCTGATAGAACAATTATATTCATTGTGAGACTATAGCCCTTGGTTTTCTTCCACCTCCACTTTGCAGAGGAATTTTCACCTGGACCCATAGAATTCTCAAAGTTGGATTTCCTCCTTCAGTGTACAACCCAAGTTTCCTGAGGTGATTTCAGACCCTCACCCCAGCTTGCCTGAGGAATGCCAGTAGTCCAGTCCAGTAAAAGCCAATGGTCCTCTCTTGAAACACATCATGACCACAATGCCAGTTGAATTGATTTATTTTAAGGAATGGTTTTATACATGCCAGTAAGCGTTCCATATAATGGGTTCTGTAGACATACCAGTACATATTCATAATGAGGTGAAAAGTAGACTGAAGACTGAGAAGATTTTTCCATGTTTTGGTTGGGCTTTACTCCTTGTGTAAGCCCTGATATGCTCTTTAACCTCACCAAAACACATTTAACTTAAAATATTCCTTGTTTTATAGATTTCCAGGCCATGGGGCTGAAGAAAGGGATGTTTTTCAACCCAGACCCTTACCTGAAGATTTCCATTCAGCCTGGAAAGCACAGCATCTTCCCTGCCCTCCCACACCATGGACAGGAGAGGAGATCCAAGATCATAGGCAACACCGTGAACCCCATCTGGCAGGCCGAGGTGAGAAGAAACGTCAGTGACCAACTGACCATAAAGCAGCCTACATGGTATGCCCTCCTTTCTTAGAGCCCTAAACTGCTCTGTTTGTGGCTCTCCAGTCTTGGAAGGAGGCTGTGTTTTCTGTGGGTTATAACTCAGGGATCTTGACAGAGCCCCTCAAGACAGTACCAGGAAACTGTTTGTTGCTCCTACACTCAGTAGCCCTGTTATAGCTCCTTCTTCTGATTCAGGACCTGCATCTGAAAGCAAGACAGCCTCTCTCTGCCTCTGTGTGGGAGAAGGAAGAGAAGAATTTTGATTTGAGCATTCTCACACCCCTCCTACATGTGCGGTCCTTAGGCAAGAGTGCCAAATTTTAAATGAGTCCCTCTAGACCAGTTCCAGAGATTCTAAAATTGCCAGGTTCCTGGGACAGGTAAATAGATAAACCCCAAAATATCCTTGGGAATTACATATTGTTTGATCTAAATAGACATGAAACCTAATTGTGCATCCCATCTTCCTGCTAGTAAATTTAAAGGAGTATTGACAGTTTGTTTTGTCTCATGAAGGCCTGTCTCCACTCTCAAATGGGTCCTCTGCTAGCCAGGAGTGAGGAGGCTCCTGAGCAAAGCCACATGTGTGTCAGGCTGGGCTTCACAGTGGCTCAGTCCTCTCCTAGAGGACTAGCAGAAAGTTGTCACAACCCATTGGCAGCCTAGCTCACATGCTTTAGCTTGAGGGTATGACCTGCTAACTGTGTAGCTTGGGGAGCAAAGAGGCTTAGGTCATGGGAAAGGCTACAGTATAATGTAGGGGTTAAAAGCACAGCTTTGCAGCCACACAAACCTTTGTTCAAATCCCAGTGTGGCCACTTGCTAGTTGTGTAGATTTAAGAAATCCGTCATCCTCATTCTGAGCCTCAGGTTACCTTCATCCGTCTGTTACTGAAGGAAATATGCGACTCCTACCCAAGCCACTTGCTTTAGACAGGGCTCCTTCCTTTATTCTTCTGAGTATATCATCTATGATGTAGACCTTTCAAACATTCTTGAGCAAGAAAGTGTAATTAGATGTTTTGGGGCAAAGCTTTTTCATTGTCTCTTAAATTATACCACCTACTTCCTAGGCTTAATTAACCCTGACCCAGGCCTTACAGAAGAGCAATGTTACAGCTTTGAAGTTAGAGCAACATAAAGGAAATGGAATTATGTTTAATCTTCCTATGACTTTGGTTATCAACAGATTCTAAAGCACTGAGAGTACCAGTAGCATGGAATAATGAATCTTAAATTATTTGTTCCTTTAGTCCAGGCTATTCTTGCCAATTATTTCTGGTCTCTTCATTGCATTCCTGGGGATAATACAAGATGCCACAGGAATTTATAGTACATGAAAAAAAAAAAAAGAAGAAGAAGAAGAAGCCTTCTCTCTTCTGAAGGACTTCAGAGCAACTTGTTCTAAAACATTTAGTCATAAAGGTATTATAAGTCTCAAAGAACATTTCAAAAATCCAGCACCATCAGAATGTTTTTTTGTTTTAAAATGTCAACTAGAATCTGCTTTAAGTTCTGCAATTATTTCTGAGTCTTTAGTTAAGATTTACTTCTCTCTGGAAGGATCCTGGCAAACTCTTGCTCGTCCTCTGCTCTTGACCTCCTGCATTCTATCCAACGTGCTGTGGTTAAAGTTGGTGTTCTAAAATAGGTTTTGCCACGTGTTTCCCTGATGAGGCTCAGATTGAGGATAACTGATTTCTCAAGTTAAACATCAAGTAACTAACTTGACTGCAAATCTGTACTTTGTGTTTTTTTGTAATTTTATTTATTTATTATTTATTTATCTTTCAATTTACATCCAAGTTAGTTAGCATAGTGCAACAATAATTTCAGGAGTAGATTCCAGTGATTCATCCTCTATGTATAACACCCAGTGCTCTTCCCAGCAAGTGTCTTCCTTAATGCCCCTTACCCATTTAGCCCATCCCCCTCCCCACAACCCCTCCAGCAACCTCCCGTTTGTTCCCAATATTTAAGAGTCTCTTATGTTTTGTCCCCCTCCCTGTTTTTATGTAATTTTTGCTTGCCTTCCCTTATGTTCATCAGTTTTGTATCTTAAATTCCTTATATGAGTGAAGTCATATAATATTTGTCTTTCTCTGACTGACTAATTTCGCTTAGCATAATACCCTCTAGTTCCATCCACATAGGTGCAAATGACAAGATTTCATCTTTTTTGATTGATTGCTGAGTAATACTCCATTGTGTGTGTGTGTATGTATATATATATGTATGTATATATATGTGTATATATATACATATATACACATATATATATATAATCTTCTTTATCCATTCATCCGTCAATGGACATTCAGGCTCTTTCCATACTTTGGCTATTGTCGATAGCACTGCTGTAAACATTGGGGTGTATGTGTCCCTTCAAAACAGCCTATCTGTATCCCTTGGATAAATACCTAGTAGTGCAATTGCTGGGTTGTAGGGTAGTTCTAGTTTTAATTTTTTGACGAACCTACATACTGTTTTCCAGAGTGGCTGCACCAGTTTCATTCCCATCAGTAGTGCAAAAGATGCAAATCTGTACTTTCAACCCCTAAAGTATACTATAGTGCCCAGTGCCCTGATGGAGAAACCAGTGCCCTGATGGAGGTATTTTGCATACCTCCTATGCAAAGTATTCCAGGACTTTGGTGAACCAGCATCACTTGCCACTTGTGTCAGGTATGGATGCATTTGGCTCTAAGCTAGAGGAACTGGGGCCAGCTCTGATATTTCTCACAAACAGGAAGTCCAGACAGAGGTGGTCCTGGCAGTGCAGCTACTGATAGAGCCATCAAGGACTCGGATCTCTGGGTCTTCTCACTGCACTGTTAGCATATGGCTTTCATCCTCCTGTCTTAAAGCCTCAAACTCAAGTACCAGGCAGAAAGAAAGCCAAAATGCAAAGAGTCTTCTCCTTTTAAGACTTTGCATCTTTATTCTTTAAGGGAAGCACTTCCCAGAAAAAGCCCTATTACCTGTCACAGGACCTCTGTTTGGGAAAACTTAGTGCTCTGATTCCCCGACTCTATAGATAGGGAGGGCAGGGGAGAAGGTGGCTGGACATGGGTGTTGAATAAAACAACTTGTAGTGTGTGCAGTGTACTTCAGCTCTATTCCTCAGTACCTTGCTCCTCAGACATTATGTGAAGGCCACTCTTGAGAGCTACAGTACCCTACTGCCTCTCATGCTTTCACATGGCTGCATAGATGTCTTTGCTTATCTGCCTAGAGTGTGCATTCCCAACTAACCCAACTAGCAACGCCTGCTCATCCATCAAGGCTCAACTAAAATATCACCTCCTGTGTGGGCTACTCCTTGACCCCGCCCACTCCAGGCCTCAGGAGGAAAGAGCTCCTTTCTCTCTGCCCCTTTGTCCAGACCTCTACCATACTGCCTTTTATTTGCACGTCTGTCTTCCCTGTGAGAGTTTGAGTTCCTCAAGGGAAGGAATCACACCCAATTTTTCTTAGCACCTCCAGTTCCTGGAACCTACTAGCAATAGGTTATATAAGACTTATCTAGGGCTTACTACTGCAAGTGTAAACATTTTATATAATTAACTCACTTAATCCTTACAACAACTCTATGAGATATATACTATTTTTATCCCCATTTAAAGAAGGGGAAACAAAGCATGGCAAAGTTAAGTAATTTTCCCAAGGTCTCAGAGCTGGTAAATGGCAGAACGAGAATTTGAAGCAGGTCATCTGCCTAAGAGCCTGATACTGATCAGTTTTGTGTTCAGATGGGTGTGAATAAATTCTGGAGAAAGTATCCATAGCTTATATCAGGTACTCAAAGTGATCAGTATAATCCCTCCCCTTCAGAGGAAAACTAAAGTTTAAATCTATAGCATTGGGTGATAAGGCCAAAAACAGTTATCAAAGAGCTTTATTTGGTCTTTCCAGCTAATCGTGAACTTCTGGAGGATAAGTCTGAAGGATTGATGAAAACTCTTTTAATGGGGAAATCTAGCTGAAATTCTTATGACTGATTATTCATTTAAGAAATGTTACTAAGTATATACACTGTAGTAGAAATAGAAGCCCCTGGAAGGACAGAGAATAATTGATAGGTAAGACCTCTCAGGCTGGTGGAAGGAGACAATACAATGAAATATATGTTCTAATCAAGGGTGGACAGAATGCTGCAGCATACTTAGGGAAGACTTCCCACATGGTCAGCTGTGGACTGAGGTCTTGATGGGTGAGGAGACATTTTTGGGGAGTGAGATGGGGGTCATCCAGGTAGAAGGAACAGCACGTGCAAAAGCACCAAGGCATCTCACAAACTCTTAGGGAACTGTTTAGAAATGCCATGTTGTTGGAGTTCATGGTACACACAGATAAGTGATGGTGAGTGGGCTGGGCTTACTCCAGTTGCACACATCCAGCATGGCTCTCTTATTTCTTAAAAACAAAGCTAATGTTGGCTTCTGGGTCTCACATTGTACCTTGGTGAATGAAATGAAGATTCCCTGCTCCTACAGAATTCATGCACGTCTTTAAATCTCTCTGCCAGCAGGTAAGTGAGAACCAAACTGTCCTATTTTCTATGTACTGACTAATATACAAAGGATGTTCATGAGAAATAATTAAAGTTGCCTGCATTTAAAAGCAAGAATATCCTTTAATGTGTAGTTCAAATGCTAAATTTATTTCTGTGATTAATGCTGCATTAAAGTCTTACGTGATTTTTTTTAATTTATGCAAGTTCAAACTTGAAACATGTTTTTGCTGATTAAAACTTGCTAAATCTTAGAAAAATTATAGTTACTATCTGAATTTTACAATGAGGGAAAATGGAGAGAAATACATATTAAATGTAATATCAACTGAGAAAAATTTTAAAAGAGACTACCACATTGATTGATTTATCTCTTTTTTATTATTATTATTACTGTAATTAGAAACTATTTTTACCCAGGGAGCACTCTCCTTGATTTTCAGGTCTGTTTACTTTCCTGAATGGATATAATGAGCACTTATAAGATTATAACTACACAGAGAAGTTAAATAGAAAATGGCAGCAACTGAAGAGTCTTGGGTTATTTATTCAGAGTGCCTATGTGGAGAGTATATTTATACCTCTAAATCAAACAAGAAACTCCTAAAAGCAAATTCTCAGAAATATCCAGTGGATTGAGCAAATATTAAAATCAAGCCTGGGGCATTGGTGTTTGTCAGCCTCCACTCCATTCCCTCTGTCTCAGCCCTCAAAGCTGGGTGGAGTAATCCCATACATGTACACTATCAGCCTGATCTAGTATGGTCACAAGATTAGAAAACAAGGCTTTGCCTCCCAGAGCTTATATTCTAATGTAAGAAAATAAATAAATAAATAAATAAATAAATAAATAAATAAATAACAAGGCAATTGCAATGGAAAATAAGCAACACAAAAGAAATATTACATCGTCATATGATGTACATAATGGAGAAGAGCTAACTTAGGTGTCCACAGCCCAGGAAGGACTTTCTGAATTACTGTCACATGAACTGAGAAGACAGATACACAAAGACCTGGTTAGATGTATGCTGCAGATAGAGGAAATAGTTAGTATGAAGGGCCTGGGTGTACCAAACTTGCCATGCTTAAACAACAGCAAGAAGGTCATTGTGGCTGGAGAATAGCCATATGTGAAGGATGGGGGTGGAGTATAAGATGAGGTCGGGGAGAGAGTCAAGGTCCAGCTTCTTGTAAATCGTGGGAAGATTTTATGCTAAATGTGGTAAGAAGCCATTGGAGTAGGGAAGCATCATGTTCTGATCAAAATTTATACAAACATTCCTGCTGCTCTGTGTAGAATACATTACAAAGAGGCAAGAATGGAAGCAGTTGATCTGGCTTCCATGGAGCAGCATGTGGCATGCTAATACAAAACACCTAGAAAAGCCAGATAAAAAAATTTTTTTAAACATTTGTGATAACATGAGAGAATGGTCAGGACAACAGACCTCATGTGGTCACGAATCTTGAGAGAAAGGAATTTCAAGTGAGCCAACTTTCTGCACCTGCTTTTATAAGAAGGCTAAGAAAGTAGGCCAAAAGCTGCTGAAGAGCAAAGAGGAGTTTTGTATAATTTGACTGCTGAAGAGCCAAAACTTGAAGTTCTGGATCCTCCAAGGGTAGATGTCCCAGCAAAACCCTAGATTCTAGATTGGACCCCTGGCTGGCTGCAGTGAAGGATCAGGACAAACCAGTGGTAGAAAACTTCAAGACAGCTCAAACAGCTCAGTCAGTCAGTCTCTGATTAGTTAAAATAGTATCTCACCTCAGTAACAAGACAGACGGACCATGGGTGACTATTTTTGGAGTTATTAGAGGTAGATTTTAAACACTATTTTATATTTTTAAACTTAAGAAGCTCAACATAAATTTAAAAAATATATAAGTAGAAAATGCCCATTCATCTTGAAAATTAAGCAAAAAACTCCTAAAAAATACATGGGTCAAGGGATGCCTGAATGGCTCAGTTGGTTGAATGCCTGACTTGGGCTCAGGTCATGATCTCACAGTTCCTGAGTTCGAGCCCCGCGGCGGGCTCTGTACTGACAGCTCAGAGCCTGGATGGAGCCTGCTGCAGATTCCTTGTCTCCCTCTCTCTGCTCCTCCCCTGCTCAAGCTCTGTCTCTCTCTCTCTCTCTCTCTCTCTCTCTCTCTCTCTCTCTCAAAAATAAATAAACATTTAAAAAAAATTATATGGGTCAAAGAAGAGATCACAATAAAAGAAAATACTTTGAACTGAATAATAATGAATATATGACATATCTAAGCTTGTGGGATGCAGCTAAATTAGAAAATAAGACAAGCTTTGGGGCCCCTGGGTGGCTCAGTCAATTAAGCCTCCAACTTTGGCTCAGGTCATGATCTCATGGTTCCTGAGTTTGAGGTTCCTGGAGCCTTCTTCGGATTCTGTGTCTCCCTCTCTCTCTGCCCTCCCCCACTCGTGCTCTGTCTCTCTCTCTCTCTTTCTGTCAATAAATAAACATTAAAAAAAAAAAAAGAATGGGGCGCCTGCATGGCTCAATCGGTTGAGCGTCTGACTTTGGCTCAGGTCATGATCTCGCGGTTGGTGAATTCAAGACCCACATGGGGTTCTGTGCTGACGGCTCAGAGCCTGGAACCTACTGTGTATTCTATGTCTCCCTCTCTCTGCCCCTCCCCCTCCTCAAAAATAAATAAACATTAAAAAGAATTTTTTTAATGAAAAAAAGAAAAGAAGACAAGCTGATCCCAGTGAACCGAGTTTTCATGTGATCAAGCTACTGTACCAGTCCAATGAAGAGGATAAATGCAGAAATCACTGAATTAGAAAACAACTAAATGTGATAGAGAAAATTAACAAAAATTATAATGTAGTGATTATACATATATTAAAAAGATGAGTTATGAAAATATTTACACTAATAAATTTGAAAATTTCAATGAAATGGAAAACACTCTTTACATGATTATTTTTGTCATCATCTTTAAGGGATAACTTACATACATAAATACAATTTATTACATACAACAAGGGGAAAAACTGCATTAATTTAAAGCAAACAATTTGATTGTAGCAAGATTTCAGGATACAAGGTTAATATACAAAACGTCCATTGCTGTACAATGGTATATACAACAATAAACAAATGGAATTTGAAATTAAAAGCATAATGCATTTATATTACCATCCAATGAAACATTTAGCTATATATCTAATAAAATATATACAAGATCTGTAAAAGAATAACCACAAACTATATTGAATGCATCTTCAGGAATAGAAAGATACTATTGTCAGGATACTAGTTCTTTCTAACATCGCTTATAAATTCAGCGCAATCTTAAAACCCCAGCAAGTTATTTTATGTATATTGCCAAACCGATCTAAAGCTTGCATGGAGAGGCAAAAGACCCAGAATATCTAACACATGAAGGAGAAGAACAAAATTGGAAGACCAATGCTACCCAACTTCAGAGCTGCAGTATCAAGAAAATGTGGTATTGGCAAAAAAACAAACAAGCAAATAAACAACAAAACAAAACAAAAAACCTAGACCAATGGAACAGAGTAGAGAGCCCAAAATTAGACCCCCACATAGTCAACTGATCTTTGGTGATCTTTGACAAAGTAATAAAAACAATACAATGGAGGAAAAACAGTCTTTTCAACAAATGGTGCTGGAACAACTGGAAATCCACATGCAAATAAAAGAATCTAGAGACAGACCTTATACCCTTCACAAAGATTAATTCAAAAAGGATCATAGACCTAAATATAACATCCAAAATTATAAAACCTCTAGAAATTAACATAGAAGAAAACCTAAATGACCTTGGATTTGGTGGTACCTTTTTAGATATAAGATCAGAAACATGATCTGTGAATGAAATAACTGACAAGCTGGACTTCATTAAAATTAAAACTTCTCTGTGAAAGACTATATCAAGAGAATTAGAAGGTAAGCCACAGGCTGGGAGAAAATATTTGAAAAATACATATCTGATAAATGACTGTTATCCAGAATATACAAAGAACTCTTAAAGCTCAACAAAATGAAAACAAATACTCGATTTAAAAATGGGCCAAAGGTCTTGACAGGCATCTCACCAAAGAAGATATACTGATGGAAAATAAACATATGAAAAGATGTTCCACGTCTTATGTCATCAGGAAAGTGTAAATTAAAATAACAGTGTGATACCACAGCACACCTATTAGGATGGCTTAAATCCAGAGTACTGACAACACCAAAGATGGAGAGGATGTAGATCAACAGTAATTCTCATACATTGCTGGTGGGCTTGCAAAACGGTACATTAACTTTGGAAGAGAATTTGGCAGTTTCTTAAAAACTAAATGTATTTTCACGATATGATCTAGCAGTCAAAGTCCTCAGTATGTATCCAAAGGATTTAAAAACATGTTCACACCAAAACCTGCACAAGAATGTTAATAGCACCTTTACACATAATTACCAAAACTTGGAAGCAACCATGATGTCTTTTGATTTTCTTATAAATTTTAGAAAGCCCTTTGAATCTGCAAAAAAATATTCTGGAATTTTGTTTGGAAATTTGTTGAATTGTATTAATGATTCCATTCTATGAAATGATATATCTCTCCATTTATTTAGGTCTTTAGTATTATGTAGTTTTCAGTATACAGGTTTTGCATACTTTTTATTTTTTGGTCTATTGTAAGTGGAATCTTTTTCTCATTTCATTTCTAATTATTGCTGCTAATATATAAAATTTTCTATATTAGCCTTGAATCCTGCATTTATGCTAATTTCTCTTATTCAGTAGTTATTTTGTGTGAGGATATTTAGGTAAACAATCATGCTACAGCAAATAAAAGTAATTTTACTCAATTCTTTCAAAACTTGTGTCTCTTGATTTGTTTGTTTGTTTATTTTTGGTATTTGCCTTATTACAATGTCTAGGGCCCTGAGTACAATGTTGAAGCAGTGACAGAAGTCATCTTTGCTTTTTTACTGATATTAGGGGGAAAGCATTCAATATCTCACTACAAAGTGTAGCAATACTGGATTTTTTTGTACAGATGCTTTTCATCAGCTTAGGAATGTTTCCTTCTATCTCTAGTTTGCTGAGAATTCTTTTTTTTAATCATAGATGATATTGAATCTTATTAAACACTTTTCTACACCTGTTGAAATTATTATATATTTTTTTACTTTATTAATATGGTAATTTACCATGACTGATTTTCTGATGTTAGATCAACCATGCATTCCTAAGATGAATTCTACTTGGTAAACTGTATCATTATTTTTATGTATTTATATTTTATGTTGGGTTCCTTTTACCAATTTTATTAAGAATTTTTGCCTGTACATTCATGAAGAATATTTATCTGCAGTTTTCTTTTATTAGCCTGGTATGATTGTAATGCTGGTCTTATGAAATGAGTTTTTGAAGTTTTCCTTATTTTATATATTCAAGAAGGGTTTGTGTATAATTATTATTTCTTCCTTAAATGTTTGTTAGAATATATGAGTGAAGACATTTTAGACTGTAGTTTTAAAATATGTGAGAAAGTGTAAAATATGAATTCACTTTTTAAAAGTAGAAATAGGGTTATTCAAGTTAACTAATTCTTCATGAGTAAGCTCCAGTAATTTGTGTCTCTCAAAGATTATTGCCATTTCTTCATGTTACTTTTCATAGGGTTGTTCAAAATAGTGTTTTATTATCCTTTAATGTTTATAAACTCATTAAGGAAAATTTCTTTCTCATTTTTTAAAATGTTTATTTATTTTGAGAGAGAGAGAGCACGAGCAGGTGAGGGGCAGAGAGAGAGAGAGAGAGAGAGAGAGAGAGAATGAATCTGAAGCAGGCTCCACACTGTCATCATGGAGCCCAACGTGGGGCTCGATCTCACAACTGTGAGATCATGACCTGAGCTGAAATCAAGAGTTGGACGCTTAACCAGCTGAACCACCCAGGCACCCCATTTTTGTTAACCAATCTAGCTATGGGTTGATTGGTTAATTTGTTGATTTATTTCAAAAGAACCAGCACTTGACATTGATAATTTTCTCTATATTTCTTTGTTTCCTAATTCTTTCTATTTTTACTCTTAATTTTATTTTTTGCCTTTGTTGCTTTCTTTCTACTTACTTTAGGCTTATTTTGCTCTTCTGTTTCTAGCCTCTTATGGTGACATTTTAGGTTTTGATTTTACACTTATTTTTCTTCTCTAATATGATCATCTAAAAGCTAGTAATTTTCTTCTAAACAGTGGTTTAGCTGCATTCCATGAATTTGACATTTTTTTAATTTTCATCATCATTCAGTTCAACACATTTTCTAATATTCCTTCTTTGACCCATGGATGATTTTGAACTGGATTGTTTATAGTCCAAATTTTAGGTTTTTCCTAAATAGCCTCTTGCTACTAATTTCTATTTCAATTTTATTGTGATCAGAAAATAGACTTGATGTGATCTCAAACTACTTAAATACATTGAGCTTTGTCTTACAGTCCAGCATATGGTATATTTTGGTGGATTTATTACGTGCACTTGGAAAGAATGTGTATTCTATTATTTTATGTAGTGGTCTGTAAAAATCAAATTCCAGGTACTGTTCTTTTTGTCTAGCTTTTTATCAATTTCTGAGAAAAAGATGCTTAAATCTCCTGCTATGATCAGGGAATTATCTATTTCTCCAGTTCTGTCAATTTTTGCTTCATGTATTGTAAGGCTCTTTTGTTAGGTACATGCATTCTAATGTTTTCCTGATGAATTGGCCCTTTTAACATTGTGAAATATCTCTCTTTGAAATATCCTATCTTTGATAATACCCTTTGTCTTGAAGGCTAATTTAACTCACATTAATGTAGCAACTCCAGCTTTCTTATATTTGATATTTGAATGGTGTATCTGGTTTCATCTATTTACTTTCAAGTATCTGTGATCTTACACTAAAGGTGCATATTCTGTAGACAGTATATACTTGGGTCTTGCTTTTCACCTATTATGATAATCTCTGCCTTTAAATAAGAGTATTTAGTTCATTGCCATTTAATGTAATTATTCATATGGTTGTATTTAGGTCTGTTATTTTTTCATTTGTTTTCTGTCTATCCATAATTTTTTCAGTTTTTTCTTCTTTTCTTTCCTTTTGGATTATTTGAGTACTTTTTAAAATTCCATTTTAATTCATCTATTGGATTTTTAGCTACACGTTTTTACATTACTTTCTTTGTAGTTGCTTTAGGGACTACAAAGACCTTACTATATTTTCATTATCTACATTGACTTAATTTATACCACTTCACAAATGTGTGGTAACATTTCAACAATATTTACCTTCATTTACCTGTGCCTGTGATCCTTTACATTATATTTGCCATATGTAGTGCATTTTACAATATGTTATAAATCCCACATGACTATTTATAATTTTTTTCTTTAAACAGACATATATATTTTAAATAAGTTAAGAAAAAGTATAGTCCCTCATGCTTCCCCCAGTTATTTCCTGTTTCTAATATTTTTCATTCATTTCTGAAGATCCAGGTTTCCTTCAGGTATCATTTCCCTTCGGTGTGGAACCCTTCCTGTGGCATTTCTTGTAGAGTGACAACTAATTCTCCTAATTTTTTGTTTATCTGAACGTTTTAATTTCACCTTGGAAGATATTTTCATTCAATATGAAGTTCTGGGTGACTGGTATTTCCACCCCCCAAAACTTTAAAAATGTTGTCCCACTGTGTTATGGCCCCACTGTGTTATGGTCTCTGTAGTCTCTAAGTAAGAAATCTGCAATAATTTAAATCATTGCTCCCCTGTATGGAAGGTGTCGTTTTTCTTTGTTGGTTCAAGTTTGTCTCTTTATCTTTGATTTTCAAGTTTGATTATGAAATTTCTAGGTATAGTTTTTTTTGCATTAGTTTCCTAAGGCTACCATATACATTGTTCTGCCATATACAGAAACGTATTGTTTCATAGTTCTGGAGACAAGAAGTCCATAGTCAAGGAGTAGGAAGGGTTGGTTCCTTCTGATTGCCCTAAGAGCGAATTCCATGCCTCTGCCCTACCTTCTGGTGATGCTGGCAGTCTTGGGCACTTCTTGGCTTGTAGATGTGTCACTCCAATCTCTGCCTGCTTCTTTACATGGCGTTCTAACCATATGTCTCTGTGTCCATATTACACCAGTAATACACCTTATACATAAATATACCAGTCACATTGGATTAGGGCCCACTTTAATCACCTCATCTTAACTTGATTACATCACAAAGACTATTTCTAAATGTGATTACATTTACATGTTTAGGGTTTCAGCATATTTTGGAGGGACAACACAATTCAACCCATAACAGTTTTCTTATAATTTATCCTATTGGTTCACTGAACTTATGTTTTCACCAAATTGATGAAGTTTGGCCATCATTTCTTCAAATATTTTTATGTTGAATGCTCACTTTCCTTTTTTTCTTGGACTCCACATACTATATTTTAGACCTTTAGATATTGTCCTACAGGTCCTACAGGTACAACTGTAAGGCAGTTCTCTTTCTTCCTGTAATTGGATCATTTCTATTGATCTGTCCTCAATTTCACTGACCCTTCTCTATCACCTCCATTCTACTGTTATCTCCATTCAATGAATTTTTTCATGTATTAGATTTTCTTATTCTAAAAATGCAATTTGGTTTTGTTTATGTTATTTGCACTTTGCTGATGATGTTTTTAATCTATTTAATCATGACAAGTATATTTTCCTTTACCTCACTGAGTATACTTGCAAGAGCTTCTTTAAAGTCCCTTTCTGATAATTCTAACATATGGGTCATTTTTTTGTTATTTGTTATTTTGTTGTTTTTGCCATAACAGTCAGTTAGCTTGGTTTAGGCTTACACTGCTTTGTGTGTGGTGAGAAACAGCTCAGATCTCAGTTCAGTTCTTTAAGCCCTAACTGCAAGCTGATTTCATTTCCCCTGTGCATATATGATTCTGTGATCAGCCAGAAACTAGGGCTGAGTTTACAAACAGAATGTGGGTGCTTTCCTTCTTTGCCTCTCTTCTTTCTGGCATTCTTCTTTCACTCTTTGTTGATGCTGGTTACACCAGGCTCCTCTGCCTGGTTCTACCAGCCAAAAACATGTTAGGGTTTTTATTGAAATTTTAGCTGCTGTGCACTTCTGTTGGAATAACTGTAGCTGCATTCAGGTCAAAGACCCCCAGTCCCTTATTTCACCGAACAAGTTTTCACAATTCAACTGTATCATAAGTATAAACAATCCTTTTACACTTTTCTGGACATTGCCAGAATTTGGATTTTTTTAAACAAGCAACAATGGCTGGCTTTCTTCTGTGCTATTCTTTTTACAGTGCTGTTAAAATTTATTAAACTTAAAAAATAAATCAATATAAGCTACCATATTGACAACATGAAGGAGAAAAATCATGTTTATCTCAGTAGACCCAGAAAATGTAGTTGACAAAATTTAATATTCATTCTTGATTTTTAACAACTTTCAGAAAACTGAGAATAGAAGAGAACCTCTTCAATCTGATAGAGGATTTAAAATATTAAGAATAATAATGATAAAATCTACATCATATTGAAATACTTTTAAACATCATATTAAAATACTTTTACTTGAAATTGAGAACAAGATAACAACAAGATAACATGCTTTAGCCACTTCATTTAATATTTTATTAAAGATCCATCCAATGGAATACAGCAAAAATAAAGAAAATATATCACGATTGGAAAGGAAGACTGTACTTATTCTCAAATAACATTGTTTAAGTAAATAGTGTAAAATAATTAATAAACCATTAGAATTAATAAGTGAATTTAACCAGGTCACTAAATAATAAAAGGTTAATATATAAACATAAATTGTATTTCTGTGTGCAAATAGAAAATAAAATTTTTAAAAAGATGCCATTTACAATAGTACCACAAAACATAAAGTACCTAGGAATAAATCGAACAAAAAGACCTCTATATGAGTATACAACATTTCTAAGAGAAATTAAAAACAGCTTAAATAAAGAGAGATGTTATATGTTTAAGACTTAGAAAATTCAATATTGTTAAGTTATCAATTCACTCTCAAATTGATTTGTGGATTCAGCGAATCCCAATGAAATCCTAAGAGGTATTTCTAGTGTTACTTGACAAGTTAATTCTAAATCTATGTAGAAATGCAAAAGGTCAAGAATAGGCAAGAAAATCTTGAAGAAGAAAAGCAGAAGGACTTATGCTTCCAGATGCCATGGTAAATATAAAGCTATAGGAATTAAGATAGTATGCATTGGCATAGACAAATAACTATTATATTTAAGTAAATAGATTAGAATAACAAATTAGATACATACACATTGTTTCATGACAATGGTGATATATTGCAATATAGTAAGGGAAGAAGAGCCTATCCAAAATTTGGTGCTGGGTTAATGTGCTATCCATATAAAAAACAAATGAATCTTGGGGTGCCTGGGTGGCTCAGTCAGTTAGGCATCCGACTTCGGCTCATGTCATGATCTCACAGTTTGTGAGTTCAAGCCCCACATTCGGCTCTGTGCTGATAGCTCAGAGCCTGGAGCCTGCTTCAGATTCTGTTTCTCCCCCTCTCTCTGCCCCTCCCCTGCTCATGCTCTGTCTCTCTCTCTCTCTCAAAAATAAATAAACATTAAAAATTTTTTTAAAAATGAATCTTTAATGCAGTCTTATAGCATGTATAAAAATCAGTTCCCAATAGATTATAAATCTAGATATGAAAGTTTAACTTTAAGCTTCTACATACAAGAATTCTTTCATGACCTTGTGGGAGCCAAAAAAAAAGGTCTTAAATAGAACATGGAAAACATTAACCAGAAAGCAAAAGCTTGGTTAATTGGATGACATTGAAATTATGAGTGTCTGTTCATCAAAACTCTACATTAAGAGCAAGCCTACCTAGAGAGCAAAGAACTAGTATCTAGAATGCACACACTACCCCTATGAATCAAGAAGAAAAGGACACATACTAACAGAAAAATGAACCAAAGACTTGAACAGGCGCCTCACAAAGGAGGTTGTCCAAATGCCAATATACACATAAAAAGGTTCTCAGCTTCATTAGTCATCCAGGACTGAAAATTAAAAGTACAGTGTGATACCACTGCACACCCACCAGAATGGCTAAAATGAAGGAGATCAACAATAACTATTGCTGGCGAGGTATGGAACAAATAAGATTCTCACATTCTGCCGATGCTGGGGTGGTGTGAGAGGGAGGAGGGGGAGAAAGGACATCAGTTAACAAGCAGTTGCAGAAGCTAGGTGGGAGATGATGAAGCTTGGACCAGAATGGTGGCAGTGAATATAGAGAAGTGTAGGTGTAGCCATAATTAGCCATTATGCCTCACTTTTGTCTACTGGGTCCCTTCAATATCCTCAGCTATTATGCACTTAAAATAGGGCTCTGGCATGTGAGAGGGACTTCAAGCAGCGCAGGTAGCTCAGGGAAGCTCCTACTTGTAAGGCTGGCTATGAGTCTATGGTAGTTACCAATAACCAAAACATTATCTTACGGTTAAGCCACAAACCACTGCCCTGACAACTGGAAGTGTCAGATGTGGGCATGAACTCACAAGAGTCAGGCATGGATTGACCACTTAGAGTACTCTTCTAGATACCAAGTAGGAATAGGTTGTTACCACACTTAATCACTCGAACAACATCTCGAGGAGGTAAGAATGTTTACTCAACTCCCTGCTAGCAATTAGCAGGGAAATGGCCAAAACCTGACTGACCAAGCAGAGCAAGGGGATCAGGTTAGGCTACAAGCCCCATCCTCCAGAGATAAATAAAGGAGCCTGGCCAAGGCTCATGATCTCTAGAAAGTAAGGACAATTGCTAAATGATTACTGTAATCAGCCAGCCCTAACAGGTTTTAACCAAACTCTGATTGGTTTCAAATAGATTGTTAACCCCAGTCCTGATTGATTAGAAATTGAGAGATAATTTACTCAGAAATTATCATAAAATTTCATAAACACAAAAATCACATTTATGAAAGAAAAGCATTCTTCAAAATGCAAAGCTGACTCTGGTGGTGAGTGAGAAGCCCTAACCCGACAGCCCTGTCTCAGGGCAGTAGTTTTTCAGAACGATTTTTTGAAGTTCTCTGATACAATGATCATCTAAGCACCAAATCAGTTATTTTAGTTCGTTAAACCAAGGATTTAAAATCATCTGAAAGGAACTCATGAATGAACACCCATGTAAAAACACAAGAGGTTCGACTCCATAATACTGCCTCTGGTTCCCAGGTGACGCCTGAGGCTCATCCACTGAACTCAGAGGAACATTTTTTTTTAATATGAAATTTATTGTCAAATTGGTTGCCATACAACACCCAGTGCTCATCCCAAGCTTTTTCCCACTTTCCCCTCCCTCCCACCCCCCATCAACCCTCAGTTTATTCTCAGTTTTTAAGACTCTCTTATGGTTTGCCTCCCTCCCTCTCTAACTTTTTTCCCCCTTCCCCTCCCCCATGGTCTTCTGTTAAGTTTCTCAGGATCCACATAAGAGTGAAAACATATGGTATCTGTCTTTCTCTGTATGACTTATTTCACTTAACGTAACACTCTCCAGTTCCATCCACGTTGCTACAAAAGGCCATATTTCATTCTTTCTCATTGCCATGTAGTATTCCATTGTATATATAAACCACAACTTCTTTATCCATTCATCAGTTGATGGACACCTAGGCTCTTTCCATAATTTGACATTGTTGAAAGTGCTGCTATAAACATTGGGGTACAAGGGCCCCTACGCACCAGCACTCCTGTATCCCTTGGGTAAATTCCTAGCAGTGCTATTGCTGGGTCATAGGGTAGATCTATTTTTAATTTTTTGAGGAACCTCCACACTGTTTTCCAGAGTGGCTGCACCAGTTTGCATTCCCACCAACAGTGCAAGAGGGTTCCCATTTCCCCACATCCTCGCCAGTATCTATAGTCTCCTGATTTGTTCATTTTGGCCACTCTGACTGGCGTGAGGTGGTATCTGAGTGTGGTTTTGATTTGTATTTCCCTGATGAGGAGTGACGTTGAGCATCTTTTCATGTGCCTGTTGGCCATCTGGATGTCCTCTTTAGAGAAGTGTCTATTCATGTCTTCTGCCCATTTCTTCACTGGATTATTTGTTTTTTGGGTGTGGAGTTTGGTGAGTTCTTTATAGATTTTGGATACTAGCCCTTTGTCTGATATGTCATTTGCAAATATCTTTCCCCATTCCGTTGGTTGCCTTTTAGTTTTGTTGATTGTTTCCTTTGCAGGAGGCACACGGTTTGATTATCAACTGGCTGAAGTGCTCCTTATACTTGTCTGTTAGCATCATTTTACAGCCTCTGAGGAAATAAGAAGTGGAGGTTTTGAGAGTGCAATAAAACCCAATGCCTCCTAATGTCTCATGAATAGAGCGAGCTGAGTGAGGGCTGGCTCAGCACATCCATCCATGGGGTCAGAGTGTGCTGCAGTTGACTTTTGTGGGCTCACAGCGTCCACTACGCACATCTCTCCCCAGCCTATTTAGTGAAGTCTGCTGTGGGAGTATTTATACCAAGAAAACTTGCAAACACTACAAATCAAAGATGGGATGGGGTGGTGCCTCTTTCACTGATCAAAATTTGTTAAGCTAATGACATCCTCTAGAGCTGGTACCAAAAATCAAAAGTGAGGCTAGAGTCATAGGTACCCGATCTAGGTGGATTTCTAAGCATAAAGGCTTGAGAGGTAAAGAAATCAAGTACAGGTGAGTCAAAGGGGAGGATCTAGAAACCAAGGAAGACAAGGGTCAGGGATGATGGAGCAGGCAGGTGGGAGATGCCCTGGGGAATTTCAGAGGCGGTATGCAGTCGTGCTTAGCACACTCATACAAGGTGATCACATTTATTTGAAAGAATGAAAAAAACAAAGCCAATGGGAACTAACTCATAGAAACTGCCAAATCCTGTGGTTTGCTTTCCTTACTCATTTAATAGAAATGCTGTTTCAGCAAGGCCCATCTCTGACAGTGATCCTGTCCTTTTGGGAGGCCTACAGCAGATCCCCATCTTTGCCTCCCTCGTTCTTGTCTTGCAGGAAGTAATGGCTGTGCCCCAGGGATAAATCCCAACTCATGTCAGGCTTTAATCTGTTTAGCTTTCTCAGCTTTTTCAGTGCTTTGGGTAATTTACCTAGAAAAAATAAAGATATATGAACAAAAGCAAATATAGATAACGGTATTTTTAATGTTAAAAATACCAGGGAAAATCAATAGAGTTCTTGTCATATTATCAATAACTTTAATTTGCAATTTTGTTACAACTGAATTACTGTGTTAAGCTATTGATTTCATGTATTATGAAATTATTATTATGGTACCAGCATGATTAATTAGCTAATCTCACATTTTTGGGGTTTTGTTTGTTTTAAAGACAATATATGTATCTGGAAAAATCTTCTGGTAAACATTTAGGTCACTAACTATATCCATCTTTGTCTAAGAAAACATTACATTTAAGGGAGGCATTAGTGGGTATGGGTGTAACTTAGTGCATTTGTAAGAAAGACATACAGACAGAAGTAATACAGCACAATTCCAGTGATTAACAGAGCAATTGAAAGGGAATATTATGCAGCCCACACATAACATTAAAGAGCAGATGGTAAATCCACCTGATGGTACAGGGAAGAGAAGGGAGTCTGGCCCTAGATGTTGGACCAGCTCTTTAGACATGGATCCCTTAGTGACCTGACTCTTCCTCTGAGCATACAAATACCAAATCTGAGGCCACACAGCATATAAACCCTTTCAAATATTCACCTTTAAATATACCATTTTATATCTTTTGTTTATTTATTTACTTAGAAAGAGAGAGTGTGTGTACCTGTGTGCATGAGTGAGGGAAGGGCATAGAGAAAGAGGGAGAGAGAGAATCCCAAGCAGGCTCAGCACTGTCAGCTCAGAACCCCATGCAGGGCTTGATCTAATGACCGTGAGTGGGATATTTAACCAACTGAGCCACCCAGGTGCCCTATAACATACCATTTTAAACATTCAATTCTCTTCTTATTCCTGGACACCCACAAAATGCATACCATACAGCATGATAAGATATATTTAATATAAGCGAGAAAAATGAAATCAGAAAAATATTTTAGTACAAAGATAAAGTTAGCACATAATGTAAATGTCCAAAGCCTTGTGCACCTTCTAGAAGAACATTAGTAATGACCAAGGAGAAAAGGGCTTCTGACCTCAGAGGAAGGGTCACACAGGTAGTGTTCAGCCTGGAAGCCATACTTTGGTATTTGTCATATAAATACTGCTTTTGATTTGCAGCCAATTTTATTTAGGATTTTTGCAACTATCTATGCTAATAAATGTCCTTAATTTTCTTTTCTTGAATCATTGTGCAGTTTGTATCAAAGATGATCCT
This sequence comes from Leopardus geoffroyi, assembly GCF_018350155.1. Lineage (NCBI taxonomy): Eukaryota > Metazoa > Chordata > Mammalia > Carnivora > Felidae > Leopardus > Leopardus geoffroyi. The sequence goes on along the minus strand of NC_059331.1, from coordinate 71,246,921 downwards.
CAGCAGACCATTTGGGTAGCTGTCTTTTTTTTATTTTTAATTTGAATAGTTTATATAAGATAGAGATTATCTATTCCAAGGAGTTTTGGTAAAATTTACTTATAAAATGACCTGGTGACAATTTTTTAATGTTGTAATTTATTCAGGTTTCCTATTTCCTCTTGAATTTACTTTACAATTTTTCTAGAAAGTACCTGTTATATATTTGTTTTCTGTTTATTCTAATAAAGTTGTTCATAAAAATATATACAAAATATACACAAATGTGGAGGCTATGTTAATGTATATATATGTATGATTTTTATATCTCTAGCATATCTCTTTTTATTAATCTGATGCCTTGATTTGCAATTTATAAATTATAAGTCTGAAAAAAGGCCCTGAAAATTTGTAGATGGTAAACTCTCTAAGTCTTTATTATTTGAAAATGTTTTTATTTTTCTTCACTCTTGAATGAGAGTTTAGTAGGTATAAAACTCTAAGTTGACAGTTATTTTTCCCTCAGCACTTTGAACTATAATTGGACACAAAAACACCAATTTCCCAAACTATGATTTACCTAATAACAGTCTACACAGAACAACACACACATACACACACGTGCACGCACATGCCCAGGAAGGTGCCACAGTCAAATATGGAAATACTGCATTCTATCTTGCAGACTTATGATGCACATTTGTATAATTAAAGCCTTTGTGTTCCAGCCAGTAAAGAACGGTTTCCCCTGTTTAGCCCAGTGCTTCTCATCAGAGCTCTCTCTCTTTCTTTTTTTGGGGGGAAGTCTCATCATCATGTGGAAACCAGTTAGGAGATACTACAGTACACAGATTTAAATACTAAATATCAAAAAATAACTCCACATACATATTCAGAAAGTCTCCTCATCCTGCTGTTACTTACCCTATTTTAGATTATTGTGTTAGGTTTCTATTATTGTGTAACGAATTACCACAAATTTAGCAACATAAAACCACAGCTATTTAGTATCTCATAGTCCTGTAAGTCAGAAATCTGGGCCCACCTAACAGGTTCTCTGCTCAGGGTTCCAAGAGACTTAAATCAAGGTGTTAGCTGACCTGTGTCTTCATCTAACCTTGTTTAGAGAAAAGATTATTTTCAAGACCATGCAGGTTGTTGGTTGGAGACAACTCTCAGCTACTAGGGGCTGTTCTCTGGTCCTTGCCATGTGGCTGTGTCCATTGTCAAAACCAGTAATGGAGACTCTCCCTTGCATCAAATCCCTCTCACACTTTCCATCCCTCTGACTTCAAAAAATGCCCAGTCTTTTTTAAAGGGCTCACCTGATTATGTCAGGCCCACCAAGATTATCTTCTTTTGTATTAATTCAAATTAATTAATTAATTAACCTAATTGTGGATGTGGCATCTATGATGTTAACAAGCTCCAACTACTCTGTGGAGGGGATTATATGGGATGGGTGGGGAGGGAGAATCTTGAGGGTTCATGTCAGAATTCTCCCTACCATATTTATTAATTCTTCATTGACAGCCTGTGGGTATCCATATCACACACACAAATAGAATTTCACTTTCCTTTTATTTCGGCAAAGTCCACTATAGCATAATCCTTATATTTGATTAACTGTTTCTCTCTCTCCACATATACATATGTGTATATGTATATGTATATATATGTATATGTGTGTATATATATGTATATATATATAATAGTTCATATAATAGTTCACTGTAATATAATCCTTAGATTTTTCTGCCAGAACAATAACTAGTATGGCTTGGACACTGATGTTTCAGTCTAGTGTTCATAGAATATTTTGGCTCACCCACCAGCTTGGATTGTATTTCACTTTTGCGGCATTGGTGTCTCATATGGAGTGGAATTACCTCAGAAGTCATTCATTACCTCATTTATTGATGTGCTCAATACAAAGGTAATGTGTGGCTTCTGTGCACAAAGAGGTTTACTAAAAGCAGATACTACATGTGTATCCTTATTAACCACAAGAATGTAAATAAACTATAAAGAAGATGTTGAAGCAGAAGAATATCTGCCTCTTTTGATGGTTCCCAAAGTCAGAAAAGGCTTCACAGAATAAATTTTATGTGAATGGGATTTTAAAAGATGCATAGAAGTAGCATGGCCAGGAAGCTGGGGAAGAACACCTCCCAGGCAAATAGTAAGTCTGAAAATGTGTGAAAGAAAATAAGGTCTTCAGGGAACGAGTATGTTAAATGGACCTGGAAAGGTTGGCAGGAGCTGGACATGTCATTAGAACAGTTAGATTTCATCCTGAAAATGAGAAGAAAAATGAAGTTATTACCAGAAGAATTAAATGATCAGATCTGTGTTTCAGAGACATAGGTTTACTGGCAACCATAATGAAGACAGGGAGACCAGTTAGGAATGGCGAGGGCAGCCAAAGTGAAGAGGAGATAATGGAGAGTTAGTAAACTGAGAGTTTAGACTCTGACTGACTGGATGGGCTCCTGCAGGTGAGAGAACATTCAGGTTGGCCCAAGACCCACAGTTGAGGAATTACATCAGTGATGAAGGCAATTTACCAACAAAACATGTGCAGATGGTAAAACTGTCAGAGTTACCATAAGGTAGAGACAGAAAAGTTAGTTAAGTTGCTTATGACCACATGGCAAACTTTGGTCTTTGTTCCCAATCTAGTAATTTAATCCCATTCCTTCTTAATAGGTGTTTTTAAGGAATCGTCTTCAGAAGCCAAAGAATAGAGATGTAGTTGTAGATGTGGACAAGGACCTGGATATAGATATGGTTGAAGATAGATTGCATGTATGTATAATATGCACTTTTGCATTGATATATTTTATGTGTAATATATAACCATATACACATTACATATTTACATGCACACACATACAGATCTTGCTTCCCACCGACCAAACCATGAGTAAATCTTGGCCTAACTTTGCCATAGCAGTGCCTGCAAATAAAATTAATAATATTCTATTATGAAACTTAAGATTCTTAGAGGCTCATATAGAGATGGTTGAAGCCCTGCCAAGATCCGGTTCATTTGCTCTTATAAGAAATAGAAACTTCCTGTATATCACAAATTTGTAAGAGCAGCCCTTATTATTCAAAACAGCTAGATTCCCTGCAATTACAAGGCTCATGTCCCAGAAGGATTGTCTCTGGCACTCCCTTCCTAGCACAGAGTCAAGCCACACATCGCTTAGAGGGGCAGGTCTTCTCCTACACCCAGACTCCAAGGGCACCACTTTTTAGTATAAAACAGTGTGGTTGCTAATGAGAGAGAAAAAAAAGTTTCTCTTGATTCAATTATTGCTCTACTAATGAATTTGTTTTTCTATCCTTGACTTTAGGCAGCCTTGTTTTTGAGAGCCATTTTTAAACTCAATGAACAGTGCCACCTGGATTGAAAGCCACGTACTATGCAAGGCTCCAAGGAAGAGTAGCTGCCCAGTTTGCATGCTCCATTTACTTCTTTCCTGCTTTCCTTCTCCTTGGAGAACTTTTGCACGGGAAGCAGCAGGCCTAGTCCATTTAACTTTCATTAGCAATGAACAATGGTGTTGGCTGGATGGTACCAGGCAGCCTCTTGTGAACAGAACTGGTGTCTTATTTCCCCTTTATGCCCCACTGCAATAGAGGAGAAGCAAAACTGGGTGCCCTTGTAACTGACCTATTTCACATAACAGTTAGGACCACTCTTACTCCCACATCACCAGTTATATAATCTTGGCTTCTAGTTGGTGTTCCTGCCTTACTCCTGAATATCTTCCTACCTCTTCAAAAGCAACATCACCTGAATTAACCATCCCTACTAATTTTCAGTTCTCAACCTTTCCTGACTTGCATAAGTTTATAAATGAGTCACTATACTTCTGCTGTCTCAGACTGGGGTCATCTTTTCTCATACCCCTCCCTAAGCATCCAAGTGAAAATACTTTCCAGATCATGTTGAACATATCTCTTAAATTTCCCACAACTATTTACTTATTTTTTATTAAAGTTCCACCCTCACATTGATATCTGTATCATCTTAGCTACATTGAGGCAATAATAAGTCCCATTACTTACTCAGCCATGGCCAATAGAGACATTTCTACCTGTGGTACTATCTTCCCTTTCTACCCAAGACCTGCTATTAGTATGGTTGATCATGGTCCATGAGTGACCTATTAGAGATACTATTTTCCTCAATCTCCTTGGTCTTTTTGACCTTCACTTCCATTCATCAGCAACCATCAACTCCGATGCTTATACCCTAGATCTTGTTAAAATGTCACAAGTTCTTACAGTCAACTGTCCTTGCATATGCAACCCTCTATTTCCATCATTCTGTTCCCTGATTACTTTGGGACATTCAGTCACTCATCCCCTTTCTTCATTCCTAGCTATTAGCCCTCCCACATGTCCTCAATCTTGGGAATCCAATCTTAGGAATTTGTGGCTTCTTTCTCTCTTACATACCACAGCTCTCACTGGCCACCCTCTCCTCCTTCCCTGCCAGGCTTCCTCCCCATATCTTACTTGTCTCACCTGATCTGCCCGCCTACAGGTCTGACCTATGTATAGGCCACCTCCTCAGCCCTACCTCATTTCTCAAATGCAGACCTCAGTGTGTCTCATTTGCATGATTCAGATCCTTTAGTTGCTCCCTGATGCCTTTGGGATAAATCCCAGCTCTAGACAGGAAGCTGTTCATGATTTGGATCCTACTTCTCTATCCAGTTTTACCTTACAACAAGATCCCCCCTAGGGCCTAGATGCAGTGAACCACCCTCAGTCCCCAGAGGGACCTGTGAATTCTGTGAATTTCAATCCCTTGCCCATGGCACTCTCTCTCCCTGGAATGTTCTTCCCACATCTTCTTCACCTGGCAGTTGTCTGTCTGCTTATCTGTTAAGTCTCAGTTAAGACATCGCATCCTCTGAGAAGTCATCTCTACTTGTCTATCAGGCTCCTCCCCACCATTATGGATCCTCTCTGTATTCCTCCATCTGGATGAGCCTTTGCAGACCTTCACTAAAAGTACTTCCTGTCTTAGGGTTGTCTACTTACAGCATACATACTGTGACTGTTAAGGTAAAAGATCTATGGCCCCAAACACTTAAGGGTAGTGGCTGTGCCACCAGTACCCAGCTCAGAGCCAGTGCTCAACAAGTGTTTGTGAGTGTATAATGTTCCCCTTCTTCTGAGTCATTGGTTCCTTTATTAGCGACATTTAACTTCTGCCTCAATTGCCCATTATGGAACTGCTGCCAGTTTATATAATTGCCAACTAAATATTCCCTGTAGTTAGCTACTCTTTTTTTTCAATAAGTTCAATTCATGGGGGTTCTTTTTATAAAAAAAAATTGCCTCTTTTTTTATGAAGCAACATGGAACATAATAAATTATGTTATTTCTATAAATGGCCTATTGAGTAACGGTGCAACCAAAATAAATAAATTCCCTCACATATTGCAACACCAGTCTTAACATCTCTCTGGAAAACTGAATATGGCCTACATCAGTGGTTCTCAACAATGGTGATTTTGTCCCTCAGGGGACGTTGGGCAATTTCTGGACACATTTTTGGTTGTCACAACTTGGGAAGTATTACTGACATCTACTGAGTAGAGACGCACTACCATCCACTGCTATTGTTAAGAATGCCAAGACAAAAAATATATATATATATTAAACTGGGGATTGAAGAATAGGTTATAAATCATTGGGCTAAATATTTAAGTCACAGAAAAAGATCTAGATTAGATCGAAGGAGAAGTTGCCAACAATGAGATTATTGGAAGTTAAAATGGATCATTATTGAGAGAACTATGACTCTTCACCCTGGGTGCACAGCAAAATAACCTGGGAAGCTAGAAACACTACCAGGACCCAGCTCCATTCCCAAGGGAATCTAATTTAATTAGTCACAAATGGGATCCAGTCATGGGTATTTTTGTGAAAGCTCCCCTGATTATGCTGAGGAGAACCAGGGTTGAGTACCAATGGCTGAAAACAGAAATAAGAGTCCCAACAATCTGTGCTCAAGCAAAAAGTAAACTTTTTGTTTGAAAGTTTACTTTTATGTGAAGTTTCCTTTTAGCCAAAAGGAAACTTGATGCTCTAGGAATACTGCATGTATCACTCCAGCTCATGCCCAGGCATTGGGCCTTGGACAGCTTTATTTCTGCCCTTGTTGACCAAGTATAAGAGATCTGACCCTTGGTGCCTAAAGTACAGCCAAGAAAGAGAATCCGCTGCTCTAATGGAAAGGTAACCTATGGAACTTTACTATCTGACCCTGGAGACACCTTTGTTTAGGATAGTCTCATGTTTATGCAGACATAAGGAGCCATTTATGTATTGGTTGGTCCATGCATGTGCTCACAACTCTCTAGGAAGCTTCCCAGGTATAATCTGAAATTGGCCCCCATAGGCAGAGGGCAGAGAGAGAGGAGGAAAGAGGCTTGTCAGGCCAGGTTAGTAGTTGGCAGTTTTAAAAATAGCAAAGGGAACTTACATATGAGGCATGCTTTGGGCAGCAGCAAGACAAGTAGATCCCCCACGCCACCCTCCAAATCTTAAAAGCTCATAAAGAGGTTTTAACTGGGTTCAGTCACATGTGCCAGGAAGATATTTTCACCATCACATCACCATCTCAAGCCTATGTCCTTGGAGCAGGCTCTGGGAGTGAGAAAGGCAAGCCGAACCCACGTTCCAAGGACAGGGTGGGGGTGAGGAGCCTCTGAACATCTGGGTCCAGCTCACAGGTCATTTGTGGTCTTTTTTATCACATTTCCCAACACCGTTACAGTTGTTCTTAGACGCTCATGAACGAAAAGATGAAGTGGCCAGAATTTAAACCCTAAGAATGTTCAGGATTGGCTCCTTCATTTGCTACATTGGTTATCTTTCACAGGTGAACTGGGATTAAAAAAAAAAAAAAAAAAAAAAAAAGATAAAATTCCCAAAACAGGGCTTGGATCAATAGTGCATCTTTTCCAAAGATCTTTTGCAGATACATTTCATAGATTTCTCTTTTGTCCCAGAACCATGCCATTTCTCTGAATAGAATGACAGAGGGGACATTAGTTATAGGAAATTGTAGCTTTTGTCTGTACTGTAGGCATTTGAACCAGGCCATATAGATTACTACAAACAGCTGTAGAATTAGTGGTTGTTAAGCAACAGCTGAAATGAGGTAGTTAATTTGAAAAAAGTACAATAATTAGAAAGTCAAAAGGAGAAGGAAGTAGCACAGATAGTTCCTGACTTAGGATGGCTGGACTTAATTTTTTGACTTCATGATGGTGTGAAAAGTGATATCCATTCAGTAGAGACCATACTACAAATTTTTTTATTTTGATCTCTTCTTGGGCTAGCAATACATGTGTGATACTCTCTTGTGATGCTTGGCTTATCTAGTGATGCTCCCAGTCAGCCACACGATCGTGAGGGTCAACAACCAGAATACTTTACAACCATTCTGTTTTCACTTTCAGTACAGCATCCAATATTATATGAGGCATTCAACATTTCATTATAAAAAAGGTTTGTGTTAGATGATTTTGCCCAACTGTAGGCTGAGGTAAGTGTTTTGAACGTGTGTAAGGCAGGCTAGGCTAAGCTACTGATGTTCAGTAGGCTAGATATACTGAATGTATTTTCGACTTATGATATCTTTAACTTACAATGGGTTTATTGGGATGTAACTCCATCATAGGTAGAATCTGTAGTGGATGTGGCAGGTGGAATCTGAATAGAGCAGAAATGGAAGGAAAGAAGACAGTTTGGGGTGCCTGAGTGGCTCAGTTGGTTAGGCATCTGACTTTGGCTCAGGTCATGATCTCATGGCTTGTGAGTTCGAGCCTCACATCGAGCTCTCTGCTGTCAGCGCAGACCCTGCTTCACATCCTTTGTATCCCTCTCTCTCTGTCCCTCCCCTACTCACGCTCGCTCTCTCTCTCAAAACTAAACATTAAAAAAAAGAATACAGTTTAATCTAACATGGCGTGGGTCTTTTTTTCCCATTCATTCTACAATTGAAGATGCTGAGCTTCAGAGAGGTTATGAATGAGACTCAAGAAGTTGGATGTGCAGAGCTAGAAATATAAGCCAAGTCCATCTCACTCCAAAGGTTCTTCAGGGTCTTCACATAAAGGCCAGGTCAGAAGAAGCAGCCAGGCTAAACAGCCCATCCACACTGTCAGTGCAGAACCCAACGTGGGGTCAAATTCATGAACCATGAGGTCATGAACTGAGCCGAAACCAAGAGTTGGATACTTAACCGACTGAGGCACCCAGGCACCCCTGCTCACTGGTTCTTAAAAGAACCTCACATAGCTGGGGGTTTACATGGACTCCAATAACCATGGCATAGAAGTAAAGGCCTAGTGGGGAGAGCTTGATGCCTGGGTGGAGGGATGGATATATGAAGAGGCTGAGAAGGAAGTCCCTATGGAGGGAGGAGAGAACACAGGCATTGCCCCCAAATTTCAGAGTGAGTTTTGCTAAGCTGACTTCAGTGTCCTGTGCAGGCTGCTATAATCAGAAATACTCATTTTAATAAAGGTGATTACATTTTCCATTATGAAAATAACACATGCTCATTATACAAGATGTGGAAAATAAAGAGGGGGAAACAATCCTTCTTGGTAAGACAATTGCTATTAAAATTGATTGATTGTAATTCTTTCCAGTTTTTTTATTCATATAATTCATATTCTTGTGATCATGAATTAAATGTTTCCTGCTCTTATCACTTAGAATTGTAAAACAAGCATTTTCTATCTTTCATTTAACATGTTATAATATTATTATAAATTACTGTACTTTAGAAAATTATAAACTATTCTATCATATGCATTTACTACAATGTACCTAACCTATTGTTAAGCATTTAGGTAAGGATATTTATTATTGTACACTTTAGAATGGAGTTACTGGATCAAAGATACAGAAGTTTTGAGGACCTGAGACAGTTAGGGGGGCTGGATTCTTGCTTACATAGGCCTTTTAAAAGGAGTGCCTATTCCTAGATTGATCCTCAAGCTTAGCCTGTCCATAAATTCTGTTCTGTTAGTATCGGGAATGATTGGTTCTTAGGAATTGTATAGAAGTGAACTAAACTAGTGTATAATGGAAATTAGAAGCACAGCATGGAGGTATGGAAGTCATTAGCGCTGTTTGCCAAGTAATTCTCCACCTCCAGACACACTATAGGATTGTCTCCTGCTGAGACATGAGTCTAGTCCTGATGAGGAGTGGGGTTTGCAAGAGAATACTTATTTGCTGGAGGAAGACACTCCAGAGTTCTCTTTTCTCCACTGTAGCTGGCAACTTTTGAGGGGATGTCTGCTCCATCACCCTGGCTTCTTGAATAACTAATGAGCAGAGGCCTCTGCCAGCCCTCAGTGGCAGAGTGAGCTAGGAACAAAACTTTACCATCAAAAGTCACTGAAACTCGGAATTTGGTTGTTAATGCAGCACACCGTAACCCATCATCACCGTACAAAGGAGATTTTAACATTAGCACGCTTAACGTATTTAATCTCTGTAATTAGAAATCAACTAAAGTTAAAAGATTCCTATTAGAAATGAATCACAATAAAAAGAAATAATTATATATTTCAGCTGTTACACAGCCCTTGCTTAAGAGTACTGTGATGTTCAGTATCATTAACACTCTCTTCCCCAGATAGTCTGAGCTGGGCAATGCCAACATGTACCTCCCTCTCCTTTCCTACACTTTATTTTTATTTTTATGTTTTTACTTGTCAAGCTTTATTTTAATTCCAGTGTGATTAATATACCGTATTATATTAGTTTCCAGTGTACAAGATAGTGATTCAACAATTCCATAGATCACCCTGTACTCATCAGGACAAGTGCACTCCTTATCTCCATCACCTATTTCACCCATCCCCCCACCCACCTCCCTTCTGGTAACCATCAGTTTGTTCTCTACAGTGCAGAGTCTGTTTCGTGGTTTGTCTCTCTCTTTCTCTCTCTTTTTTCCCCTTTGCTCATTTGTTTTGTTTCTTAAATGCCACATATGAGTGAAATCACATGGTATTTGTCTTTCTAGGACTTACTTCATGTAACATTACTTTCTCTAGCTCCATCCACATTGTTGTAAATGGCAAGGATTTCATTCATTTTTATGGCTGAATAATATCCCATTATTCCACGAATGAATATATATATATATATATATATATATATATATATATATGCCACATCTTCTTTATCCATTCATCTAGCAATGGACACATGGACTGCTTCCATAATTTGGCTATTGTAAATGATGAAGCAATAAACATAGGGGTCATATATCCTTTTGAATTAGTTTTTTTTTTTAATTTAAGTTCTATTTTTAATTTTTTGAGGAACATCCATGCTGTTTTCTACAGTGGCTTCACCAGTTTACATTCCCACCAGTAGTATACAAGGGTTCCTTTTTCTCCAAATCCTCATCAACATTTGTTGTTTCTTGTGTTGTTAATTTTAGAAATTCTGATAGGTGTGAGGTGATATCTCATTAAGTTTTGATTTGCATTTCCCTGATGATGAGTAGTGTTGAGCATCTTTTCATGTGTCTGGATGTCTTCTTTGGAGAAATGCCTGCTCATATTTTCTGCCCATTTTTAAACTGGATAATTTGTTTTTGGGGTGTTGAATTTTAAAAGTTCTTTATGTATTTTGGATGCTAACCCTTTATCGGATGTGTCATTGGCAAATATCTTCTTCCATTCCATAGGCTGCCTTTTAGTTTTATTGACTATTTCCTTTACTGTACAGCAGCTTTTTATTTTGATGTAGTCTCAATAGTTTATTTTTGCTTTTATTTCCCTTGCCTCGGGAGATATATCTAGAAAAATTTTGCTATACCTGATGTCAGAGAAATTACTGCCTATGCTCTATTCTAGGATTTTTGTGGTTTTAGTTCTCACATTTAGGTCTTTTATCCATTTGTGAATTCATTTTTGTGTATGGTGTAAGAAAATGGTCCAGTTTGATTCTTTTGCATGTTTCTGTCCAGTTTTCACAATATCTTTTGTTGAAGAGACTATCTTTTTCCCACTGCATATTCTTTCCTCCTTTGTCAAGATTAATTGACCATATAATTGTGGGTTTATTTCTGGGTTTTCTATTCTGCTCCATTGATCTATATGTCTATTTTTGTGCCAGTACCATGTTGTTTTGATTATTAAAGCTTTGTAGTATGACATGAAGTCTGGAGGTAGTTTTTCTCCAGTTTTGCTTTCCTAAGATTGCTTTCACTATTCAAGGTCTTTTGTGATTCAATACAAATTTTAGGATTGTTTGTTCCAGTTCTGTGAAAAATGCTAGTATTTTGATAGGCATTGCATTAACTCTGTAGCTTGCTTTGGGTAATAGAGACATTTTAACAATATTTGTTATTCTAACCCATGAGCATGGAATGTCTTTCCATTTCTTTGTGCCTTCTTCAATTTCTTTCATCAATGTTTTACAGTTTTTAGACTTTCACCTCTTTGGCTAAGTCTTTTCCTAGGTATTTTATTATTTTTGTTATAATTGTAAATGGGATTGTTTTCTTAACTTCTCTTTCTACTGCTTCATTATTAGTGTATAGAAATGTAACAGGTTTATGTACATTGATTTTGTATCCTGTGACTTTACTGAATTCATTTATCAGTTCTAGCAGTGTTTTGGTGGAATCTTTCGGTTTTTCTATATAGAATGCCATGTCATCTGGAGATAGTGAAAATTTTACCTCTTCCTTACCAACATGGATGCCTTTTATTTCTTTTTGTTGTGTGATTGTTGTGGCTAGAACTGACAGTACTATGTTAAATAATGGTGGTAAGAGTAGACATCTTTGTCTTGATCCTGACCTTAGGGGAAAAGCTGTCAGTTGTTCTCCACTGAGTATGATGTTCACTGTGGGTTTTCATATAAAGCCTTTATTACGTTGAGGTATGTTCCCTGTAAACTTACTTTGTTGAGGGCTTGTATCATGAATGGATGTACTTTGTCAAATGCTTTTTCTGCATCTATTGAAATGATCATATGGTTTTTTATCCTTTCTTTTACTGATGTGAAGTATCATGCTGATTGCTTTGTGAATATTGAACCACCTTTGCATCCCAGGAATAAATCCCACTTGATTGTCCTGAATGATTTTTTTAATGTATTGTGGAATTCAGTTTGCTAGTATATTCTTGAGGATTTTTGCTCTATGTTCATCAGGAATATTGGCCTGTACTTCTGTTTATTTGTTATATCTTTATCTGGTTTTGGTATTAGGGTAATGCTGACCTCATAGAATAAATTTGGAAGTTTTCCTTCCTCTTCTATTTTTTAGAATAGTTTGAGAATAATTGATATCAACTCTTCTTTAAATGTTTGATAGAATTCCCTTATGAAGCCATCTGGTCCTGGACTTTTCTTTGTCGGGAGTTTTTGATTAGTGATTCAATTTCCTTGAATTGGTCTGTTTAAATTTTCTGTTTCTTCCTGCTCCAGTTTTGGTAGGTTATATGTTTCTAGGAATTTATCCATTTCTTCTAGGTTGTCCAATTTGTTGGAATAAAATTTTCATAATATTCTCTTATAATTGTTTATATGATGTTAGGTGTTATTTCTCCTCTCTCATTTGTGATTTTGTTTATTTGAGTTCTCTCTGTCTCTCTCTATCTCTCTGTCTCTGTCTCTGTCTCTCTCTCTCTTTCTCTCTCTCTCATGAGTTTAGCTAGAGGTTTATCAATTTTATTGGTTTTTTTTCCAAAAAAACAACTCCTGGTTTCATCGGTCTGTTCTATTGGGTTTTTTTTTTTTTAGTATCTATATTATTTCTTTCTGCTCTAGTCTTTATTGTTTCCTTCCTTCTGCTGGGTTTGGGTTCTGTTTGTTCTTCTTTTTCTGGCTCCTTTAGGTATAAAGTTAGGTTGTTTATTCCTTTTCTATACTCTCATTGCTGGCCATGTCAACTCCTGATAGTCACAATCTTCTTTAATTGTTTTTGCCTTTATTTTAAAAGTCATAAGGCATGCTACTTTAAAAATGAACAATTTAGAATCAAATGAAAAAGGTCTGCATTCTGTCCTCCCTACTAGCCTACCTTCTTGGGTTGAGTTTGGAGTAAACCCATCCAGGCATTTTCTTTGCAGTTCCAAGTACAAATGAAATCCCACTCTTCATATTCTTAACATCTTGCTTTTTTACTTTGTTTTTCAATTATCTATTCATGTTGGTGCATATTTACGTGTTTCTTTTGAACGAGAGCAGAGTTGTCAATTTCAAAGATTTAGTATCCTTAATTTAAACTGGTTTCCTGTTGATAGACATTTTTGGCCTTTCCAGTCTTTTGCTACTATTAATGCTCCAGTGAACATCCTTATAAAATGTATAATTTGCACACTTGTGCAAATTAATTTAGAGGGAAAATTCCAGAATTAGAATTCTGACTTGCAGGGAATTTGCAGCTTAAACGTCAATAAATATTGTCGATTCCCGTCCCAAAGTTTGAATCAATTGAATGGGATTGTACATCAATACAGTGTGAGAGTTCTCTTTCCACTCTCAAGAATGCAAGGTACTATCAAATATTTTAAATCTCTGCCATTATAATCATTAAAAAAGGGTATTTTGTTACGGTTTAAAGTGTATTTCCTTAATAATAGGTGAGTTTGTGCTTGTTCTTTCTTTAAATATGTTAATACCTTTAGTATAGTGAGGCTTAAGTGGCCTCTTTCTCCTTAAGGTGAGTTGTTTTTATTATTTGAATCTCAGAGAATAGCCTTATTTTTAAGCATTGAAGAAGTACCTCAATATTACTGTTATTCATTTACTGAATAAATAGGGCTCACAGCATTTCTAAGACCTTGATATATATATTGCCACTGGGATGTTTTATAATGACTTCATCCAAGGCAGATGGGCTGGGAATTGGCCAGCCCTTGCACCTCTCAGTTAATTGATGTGACATATAATTTCATTGCAGCAATTCAGCTTTGTGTCCTTGCCCACTGATGTACTGGAAATTGAGGTGAAAGACAAGTTTGCTAAGAGCCGCCCCATCATCAAGCGCTTCTTGGGAAAGCTGTCGATGCCCGTTCAAAGACTCCTGGAGAGACACGCCATAGGGTAAACCTGTGACTGAGACCTCACTATCACTAAGGCTTCAGTGAGCAGATGAAGGGAGGCCTGCAAGCTGCAATAATATAGTCTCATGGTGGTATTGAATCTCTTTGGCTTCTCCCATTAATTCTGTTGCTCGAGCCACAACATTCAGTTAAACAAACCCTTACCTTTCCCCTTTTCTGTACCACTGGTTACTTACACAAGAGAGCAGAAAATCCTAAGACAATATTGAAAGAAGCCCTTAATGGGGCATTTTTCTAGACAGGTAGAAATTAAAAATTTGTTTTACCATGAAGAATATTATTTCTGCTTGTGGGATTTAATCATTTGAGATGTTTGTATTACAAGATCAAATGCTAGGTTACTAGAGTAGAGAGACTTAGAAAATGCTAGATAGTATGTATGAAATTTTAAAAGCATGAATTGTCATGGGCAACTGCAATTATGTTACTCACAGAATTCATTTGTATATAAGAATGTTTCTGTATCTTTTACATTCATCTCCACTCATGATTCTCATTAAAGTGAACTCTTACCAGGTCAAATATTTATATATAATATGTGTTTCCTTAGTTAACAGCTACTCTATTTGAAAACACTGGGTATGGCTCTCTAGCCATAAATGTATGCTATGCTATACAATATAATCCTTAGAAGGATATCAAAGGAATGAGGAGAATTTACAGAATTTCCAAGTGTCTTCAATTAAAGCTTTTTGGATTTTCAGGACTTTGGAATCACTAATGATTATCATGGAGACACTTAATTAGAACCACGTGTACAGCTGTATGCATATAGACATGCCATTAACTCTCAAGCCAAAGGTAGAGACATTTATGGAGCTACAACCATGTGTCAAACACAGGGTTTGCACTTTCCATTTATGGAAATCCTCACAGGATTAAACAAGCAAACAAATGTACATAAAGAATGCAAAGCAGTCCCTGGTACATAGAGACTAAACTGCTCTAAACTGTTCATTTTTTTTTAATAGAATATAACATGATTTTTAAAATAAAGGCAACTCAGAAGGCTCCCTCAATTCCTTTGCCTGTAACACCCCAGCCCTTCAATGGCTCTCTGCTTGCCCTGAAGTCCTATAAACAGACCAGGGTGGAGTTTCAAGGTCTATATATGGGGCCGTGATGTTGGTGTAGTTGGACACCAGCCTACAAGTCTTGCTTCGGTCCATCCTGCAGCAGACCACCTTCTGAAGCACTCCACAGCTCCTCACATGGAGGAGGTTACTCCAGTAACCATGATGGCATATTTTGTTAGACATTGCATATATGTACCGCAAGATATGTATCTGTTGCTGGCGATGTCCATTATTAAGGGCATATTTGGGAAATATCAGCCTGCACAGGAAAAGCAAGCAAAGATACCCATCTTTTTTGTTGTTATTGTTGTCTTTTGGGGGGCTTCTTTTGGCTTAGAACACAGGTTGGCAGGTAACTTTCTGTTAAGGGCCAGGTAGTAAATATTTTAGGTTTTGTGGACCATATAGTCTCTGACTACTCACCTCTGCCATTGTAGCATGAAAGCAGCCCCAGATGATAAGTAAACTAATAAGCATGGCTGCATTCCAATAAAGCTTTTATTTGGGGAACTGAAATTGGAATTTCATACAATTTTCATGTGTCACAAAATATTCTTCTTTTGCTTTTTTTCCCAACCATTTTAAAATGTAAAAAACTCATGGCTTTATAAAAATAGGTGGTGGGCCAAATTTGGCCCCTGGACTGTAGTTTGCTGACTTCTGCTTTACAATATCCGAGAGGGATTTCCTTGAAGTTTTACATTGTTGTTGAGCAGATGTAATTTCCCATCTTTACCTTAAGACCATTTCCTATGTACCTGAGTGGATCATCACCTCCTATTAGCAGGGCCTCCCTGGGCTTGCCTACTTCACCCACTGGCATAGAAACCATGCTGTAGAATCTTTAAGGAGAGGTATTGACCAGATCTGTAATGGTGCTTATTTCCTTCTAGGGATAGGGTGGTCAGCTATACACTTGGCCGCAGGCTTCCAACAGATCATGTGAGTGGACAGCTGCAATTCCGATTTGAGATCACTTCTTCCATCCACCCAGGTATTTTTGGCATGAATTCATGTCTTGTCCTAGCAGAGGGTCAGTGTGTTCCTTTCTCTAAAATACAATAACCGTGGTTCTCTCCAGACATGTCCTAGGTTTTGTGGTTCTCTCTCTTCTCCATTTGAGGCCCAGAAGCCAGTGATCTGTTCTGGAAACCAGATTGCTGTCCCCTTGATTGAGAGGCTCCTCTTCATTCTGGTGACCCAAAGGTAGAGGGTTAGACAGTGGAGTGGGAATTGACAATGAGGCCAACGTGGGTATGGAGCCATGTCTGATTTATCATTTTACTTCCAGCACCCACATAGGAGGTGCTCAATAGATACTTAATCATTACATACATGAATGAATGAATGGATGAGAAAATGAATGAATGTGATACATGTCATATTATTGAAAAACTATTATTATCCAATGGATTTATCACAATGAAAAAAATAAGTTGGACAGAAAATTTCAGAATCATCCAGTGTCCAGTTTTTCAAGCCAAAACACATTTCCAAATAAGAATGATGAGTTGCCTCCTAATTCCACTTTAGCTCTTCTCCTGAACTCCCATACTAAGTGTAGATCATGCTGAGAATTAGCCAGTCCTTCTGGGCCACATTTACGAGTTGCTGTTAAAGCTAATGAGGCTTTGAAAACTCGGGGTCTGGAGTTTATCACTGCCCGCTCATTAAAGTCTTGTTGTACTTGTCTATGCCCAATATATAATGCAGATTGGAAGAAAACATGCTGACTGTTTGGTCCTTTCACTCAGCCTTTTCTTCATCCTGAGAATAAAATTGACTCTTCCCTCACTGTAGCAAAAAAAGAGGGCCTATGGCTCACCAAGAGAGATCATTCCTCTTGAATGAGTCAATTGCACTAGTGCTTTTGAAATGGGAAGTTCACACTGGGCTGGGGATCCAATAGATAAAGCACCTGGGAGGAAGGAGAACTAAACAGTGATTGCTGCTCCTTAAATGGTTGCTTGATGTGGAGACTTGTTTATTTTCCATTGCAATAACCTCCAAATATTGGAGGCCTCCGGGTCTGAGCTACCGAAGGACTGTGGTTGCTCCCATCAAACTAGCCATTTTCTTCTCTGTAGTTGCTAAAAACCCAGCTTTCCCATTCTGCCACCTGGTGGACCCAGCCAGAGGAAACACTCTGAACAAGTATTAACCTTACTGCCATGCGCAAGACCCTCTAACCACCCCCCCACCCCCCAACACGGCTTCTCCGCAGTCTTCCGCCAAGCCAACATTGTTGAGCACCCGCTATGTGCCGGGAACTGGGTAGTTCTAGGCTTTGGATATTTTAACCAAAACTATGAATTCCCTGGAAACAGAATTCTGAAATATATCATGACAGCAAATTGTCATTAACAGAAGAAGTCCTTACAGATGTTTTTAGCAGAGCTTTGGCCTATGAGAAACCTTCATCCACCCTACATCCAATATCCTCACGCAGAAATCCCTTAGGATGGCTTACATGGCCGGCAGAGTACACTAATACACTAAACCCACAATGCGCTCTTCTGGAAGAAATGACATTTTCTTCTCGCCCGCAGATGATGAGGAGATGTCCCTCAGCGCCGAGCCTGAGTCCGCGGACATTCAGGACAGCCCCATGAACAGCCTGTTGGCCAGCAGCCGCGGGGAGCCTCCCGGCGAGGCACCGGAGCTCCCCAGGGTCTCCAAGCCCGAGCCGCCGAGCCAGGGCAGCGCCGGGGACGCTGCCGGGAACGGGAGCCTGGAGCTGGCCGAACCGGTTGAGGAAGCGGCAGGTACCAACGAGGCAGGAGACGACGGCGCGGGCTCTGTGGGACCTGACGGGGCTGGGGAGCTTCTGGGCCCGGGGCGTGAGGACGCCGAGCCCGCCCTGAGTGCGGAAGAACTGGCGGAGCGGCTGGAGCTGGGTGGGGAGGTGCCCCCACCGGGGCTGCTGGAGGACAGCGAAGGCCCGGGCGGCACCGGGGAGCCCGAGGCAGAGGAAGAGGCCACAGAGAGCCGGGCGGGGGGAGAGGAGGAGAAGGAGCAGGCGGAGGAGGAGGAGGGCGACGTGTCCGCCCTGGGGCAGGGGGAGGACAGGCTGCAGCTGCGGGCCTCGGTGAAGAGGAAAAGCAGGCCGTGCTCCTTGCCGGTGTCCGAGCTGGAGACGGTGATCGCGTCCGCCTGCGGAGACCCCGAGACCCCGCGGACACACTACATCCGCATCCACACCCTGCTGCACAGCATGCCCTCCGCCCAGGGCGGCGGCGCCGCGAGCGACGACGGCGCGGAGGAGGAGGCCACCCTCCAGGACGCGTCGGAGAAGGACGGGCTCAGCGAGGTGGACACGCTAGCTGCCGCGCCGCCTCCCCTCGAAGAGGATGGGGAGGAACTCGAGGGGGCTACTCCAGGCACGGCGACCCCCGGCCACTCCGGCCTGACCAACGGCCTGGGCCCGGACGGCGACACGCTCCCCAGCACAGGGAGTGAGAGCGACTCGAGTCCCCGGCAGGGCGGGGACCACAGCTGCGAGGGCTGTGACACGTCCTGCTGCAGCCCCTCCTGCTACAGCTCCTCGTGCTACAGCACGTCCTGCTACAGCAGCTCCTGCTACAGCGCCTCCTGCTATAGCCCCTCCTGTTACAACGGCAGCAGGTTCGCCAGCCACACCCGCTTCTCCTCCGTGGACAGCGCCAAGATCTCTGAGAGCACCGTCTTCTCGTCGCAAGACGATGAGGAGGAGGAGAACAGTGCATTCGAATCTGTGCCCGACTCGGTACAGAGCCCGGAGCTGGACCCGGAGTCGGCAAATGGCGCCGGGCCGTGGCACGACGAGCTGGCCGCCCCCGCCGCCAGCGTGGCAAGAACCGTGGAAGGTCTGGAATCCCCCGTGGCAGGGCCAAGCAATCGGAGAGAAGGTTAGACCTCAAACCTGATCAGAGTGAGAATAGGACCAGCAGGGGGACACAGGTCTCACCAACATGGTTTAAAAACAAGTGAGAGGATCAGTCTCCAGTGGGGTTGCTGGGGCAATGTACGCCTGTCCTGTACATGTATGTGTGCATGTGTATATGTGTATGTAAGTATTCGTGACTGTGAAGAGCAGACATCCACCACCTCCCAGGTAGACACCAAGAATCACAACTAGCACACTCATGTGAGTGTGCACTTGTATGTGTGCATCTCTGTTTTAACTAATCGTTAGAACTGGTTAGTGTACATGTTACCTTTCTAGTTTTGACAGTGACCAGAGCACCAACAGGAGTATCTCATGATATAAGCAGAAAATATTCATCAACATTCAGTGGATAATGTATAAATACCTGCTCACTTCCCAAAACATACTGAAGATTAGCAATAAATGTTAATATAAATTGAAAGAACATTGATTTTACCTCTGCTTTAGAATTTAACTTAGCCTGTGTACATATGGATATGTATAGCTTACATATATTTGTCATTATTTCTGTCTGCTCAGTTCTCGTTATTGTTGGTTTTGTTTTTTTGTTTTGTTTTTGTTTTGTTTTTTTACTATTATTCAATCCAAAAACAAAAACAGTTCACCCATTTCTCTCACCCCCACTCCCCCCAGCAACCATCAATCTCTTCCCTGTTCTCTTGAAAAACTACAAGACAGTAATGAAAGAAATTGATGAAGACACAAATAAATGGAAAGGTATTCCATACCGATGGATTGGATGAATCGATATTGTTAAAATGTCCATGCTACCCAAAGCAGTATTATTGCAAGATTGCAAGATTCCATGCAATCCCTATCAAAATTCTGATGGCATGTTTCACGAAAATAGAACAAACAACCCTATAATTTATATGGAACCATGAAAGACCCCCAATAGCCAAAGCAATCTTGAGAAAGAAGAACAAAGCTGGAGGCATCATACTCCCTGATTTCAAACTACATTACAAAGCTATCGTAATTAATTACGGTTTTGTTTTTTGTTGTTTTTTGTTAGTTTTGTTTTGTTTTGGCTATTTTGGCTAATGGAAGGAAAAATAACAGGAATTCGTAAATTGCTTTGTTTCAAGTGGGATTCTAACCTAAAAGCTGCCACCTTCAGGTTTAAAATGTATTCAGTATTTTAACTCAAGATGTTTCTTTTTAGTCATGCCTGTGGAATCGTATGTAAAATTAACTCACATTTCTTTATCCAGAATTGGGAACCATTTTCCAGTCAAGTGACAGTGACATGGGGGAAATAATTCAAAGGGCACAAAATAATATTAAATAATTCAGTTGTTTTAAGAGCAAAAAATATAGATTCTGCTATTTTTCTGTTCTACTGCTTATATTAGCTTCCAAACAAAGGTGGTGGTATTGTCTCTAGATTGTAAGCTCATCAAGGGCCAGAACTATATTTTCTTTATGTTTCATTCTTGGCACCTACACAAATTCCTGACACCTATAAATTTTTATAGGAACCAAAGTGAGCACAAAAATTCATCCTGAGTATTTAGCAATGCCCAATTCTACATTTCAGAAAGTGGTACATGGGCTAAGGAGAAGTGCGAGGAGACTGGAAAAGAAAGAGAAACACAGAGAGGAAACCATAGTGGCATAGAATAGGAAAAGGCACAATTGAAAACGGGACAGACAATTCCTTTCTTTAATGTGGATGTTTCGAGTCCCTTTGTTCTGGGCCAGATGCTATGTGCTGAGCACAGGGAGATGGATCAGTGTCAGAACGTGTGAAAGGTGCTCAGTAATTATTAACAATTAAAAATAAGTATAGTATAAGGAGATTTGGGGATACACACATAAACGGGGCAACTAGGAGCTGGCAGGGATATTTTAGTCCAGAGGTCGGCAAACTTTTTTTATAAAGAGCCAGACAATAAATATTTCAGGCTTTGTAGATCAAGAGATAAAATTAAGCAACTCTTCTCACCAAAGGCTACTCTTTTTTTTTTTTTTTTTTTTTTTAACAGTTTTACCTAGCTCAGAGCCATATAAAAACAAGGCCAGATTCGTAGTTTGTCAGCCTGCTGCAGCCTATGGTATATATTTTGACTGCTGTGTTGGGAGACAACCTACATATGATTAGTTGAAAATTGGCTCAGTAAACAATTGTCTTCATATATAAAGGCATTATGAAAACAAAAACAAAACAAAACAAACAAAACAAAACACTGCCCATGCCTTTGAGGGACTAACAGCCCAATGGGGGAAAACTCCTCTTTAACAGAAAGGACAGGAAAGCATTTCAGAGACCTAGTGGAAGTCTTTGCAGGGAAGTTTTCTAAAGACATTTCTGAATTCCTGAATTCTGCAGACTATAAACTCAGAAGAGGTTAAGAAGCACCTATAGGCTTCACTCAGGTGGTTGCAAGGGGCAATCCGAAGATTCCTGAGACTGTCAATCTCACGAAGGCTGGGCATATGTTGGCGCGTGACTTCACAGCCCATCTTCTCCCCTGTCAGCAGTGAGCCCCTGAGCTACCTGTGTCAGTGATGTGGCTCTGTCCCTCACTGGCACATGCTCTGAGAAAGCAGGGCTTCACCACAACCCACCCGATATTTGCACAAGAATCTTCTTCCACAAGAATCACTGGTGCCCCTTTACTGTGACTTCTAAGATTGCAAATTCTTTCAGTTAACTTAGCAAAGGTAGACTTACCATACCCATGCCCGCAAAACTGCATCTGCAGCAATTTTGGGAAGATGTGTTCTGTATCTATTTTTTGCTTTTTTTTCCCCTCTGTGAAAACCTCCTTTTTAACCTCAACATAAAATACTTTTTTAAAAAACTGTCCGCAGATCGAATGAAAAGAGCAATATAAAGTTGTGATTTGAGCTCGGGCCCTGGAGTCAGGCCTCCTGGGTTTAATTCAGCCCCGCCACTTTCTGACTGTGATACCCAAGCCGAGTTACCTGAGTGCTCTATGCCCTTGTCTGAAATGGGTGCAGAGGTAGAATCTATTTCAAAGGGTTGTGGGAAGGATTAAATGAGATAATACATATGAAGCGCTTGACTCTCGTTGAGTGAGGGTTCTTGCAAGCAGATAAGCAGTGAGGCTAACTTTTTAAGTGGAGTATGTTTCCTTCTCAGGGATTCTAGCAGCTCTGAACACTTGCTTTGTGTTTGAGGCAAGGGTGAGTGTGTGGAGCCGTGGCCTCTGCAGAACAGAATCGCTTGCTTCTTTCGTGCGCTCCATCCATTCAGTAGGCTGAGCTGCGCCCGTCACATCATTGCATTTGCTTGGGTTTCACGAGCAGGCGGGGTCAGCTCCATTAACCCCAGCGAGCGGCAATATTATGTTTCCACTAGCTTGGAGGAGTAATTAACCTGATTGGTTGAATTAATTACAAGAGGTAAGTCTGTTGTTCTTTTTAAGAAACCAAATTGAAAATGCAGCAGTTGGTGACATAACAACTGTGCCATTGCTTTTTAGTTTCTGACACGAAACACCTACAACGACAAACATGAGTGTGAGATCCACTAAAAACAGAACCCCTATCTGAAGCAGGAGTCAGTTCATAGGAGTTGTGCACTGAGACTCCACCCCAGGATTTGAGTCACATACCAAAGTTTGCACAAGAAAACATGCTATATACTTAACATTTAAAAGGATCCGTTGTTCCTGAATACATCTCTGTTTTTGCTTTACAGTTAGCTCTAGGAATCAAACTGCTAAATTCAACCTGCCTAACTTCCTTCCTAATTAATTTCATCAGTTTTATGGATCCAGAATGAGAAGAAATTACCATCCTTTCCATGTATGGACATTCTAGGAAGTCTTGAAATGTGAGATCCCATAAAGATCTTAACCACCGTTTTTCAGTTTCTACCCTTTTTGACTCAAGGGATAATGGAACACGTGATATTTCCATCAGCCATGGAGGGCAGAGGAAGGAGAAGGCCTGACCTTTGTCCTCTGGCTAATAGGGGCTATTTTGAGAGAGCCATGAGCGTGTGAGCTGGAGGGATACCAGTCTGAATGGGGGCTGTCTCGTGGCCCTTCTAGCTCTCCAAAGGTCAAGAGCAATTGCCTCTGATAATATGCCCCAAACAGCTGGTGAGTTGGCCTGCCTTCCACATAGCCACTCTCATGCAGTATTACCAGGACCTGAGGACGTCATGAGATAGGAACATCATTTTAGGACATTGCTCAGTCTATTATAAGTGTGAATGACAATAATATCGGCTATGTCTATAATAATCGAGGCATGCATTCTGTGGATATGTCTACTTCTAAAATCTCTCCATGTCCGTCTTTCTTCCTTCTATCCCACTTCTGTGTTTCAAGTTTTCCTGTCTCAGTCTTCCTGCCTCTTATCTACTTCCTTCGTCTCTTGTCCTTTTCTCTTTCCAGAGCACCCTGACTTGTCTGGTTTTTCCTCAAGATAATCTGGAACAATCACAAGATTCCATACCTGCTTGGCTCCCCACCCCAGCCCCTACACTCCCATACTACAGGAATATGCCTTCTTGGCCCACCAGTTTCTCAGCCCCATCTTGGAAAGGCATCATCTAAGAATCTCATTCCAAAAACAAAACCTGAAAAACAGCATCTTAGCAGCCCTGTGATGAAACCGATCCAGATAAGGACCTATGGTTTTACACTGGCTCACCGAGTTTTATGGGACCTTGCAAATGCCACACTTCCCTCAGACAGGCCTGTTTCTTTAGCTGGGCTAGAGTCAGGCTCTGCTCATTTTCTTTTGTGTCCCTGTCTGATGCCACCTTCCCTTCAAAGAAAAGTCGGGTGGTTATAGAATCAGACCCTGATCCCCACATATTGGTCTGTGTGGTACAGATCATAGTCATAAAGTGTTTATTTTCTTTGGGGTTTGAAACAAAAAAGTGCCCTCTACTCCCTCTCTCATGAATTACTGTGAATGTAGCAAACTGACATAAAAAACAGATTGCCCATCCTGGGATTTTTTTTTCTTGTACTAGTTTGTTTTACGGTCATGCGTTTTTGATGGAGTTGCTGCAGCAATGAGTGAATCTGAATGTCTTGACTATCTTGTCCGTAGGTGAATGTCCTATACTCCATAATTCCCAGCCAGTAAGCCAGCTTCCTTCCTTGAGGCCTGAACATCATCACTACCCAACAATCGATGAGCCTCTTCCACCAAGTAAGCTTTAGTTTTTAAAATCTATGTCTTAATTCTTCCTATCAAGTCTAAACAGGTCAGTATGAACTTGTATGTACACATCCAAACTCTTCCCCAACTCCATACTTCACACTGTGATCAAAAATCAGTATGGCACCTACTACTATAAAAATGGGGCATTTTTGACTAATGATTTCAGTATGTGGTCTTGAAGAGATAACCCAGTATTTTCAGTGCCCCCTCACCTTCTGAAACAGAGAGTATTTCTTTACAAGACTTGACTAGTCCTTGCAAACTGTACCTGATCTTTAAGTCCTAAATTCTACTATTTCATATTTAAAAGTTCACAGGTCAAAATAGAATAATTCTGTTGTTCTCCATTGGGCCTATTGTGCCACAGGCACCTCCATATAATAAAACATTCCACCCAGCAGAATGAAAGAACTTGCGTTTTCCTTACTATTAACTTCCATCAATAGGAGACAGTCTCAAATTTCTTCTGTAGTTCTTAGGGGTTTCCAGAAAAAAATATATACGTATTATCTTTAGGGATGGTATTCCACATCATTTTCTGGTAACTGCAAAACTGCAAAACTAAGAAAAAATGCCTATTCCCTGATGCATCGATTCTTGACAATGTGATATATTTTGCATTTGCACCATTCTTGTCCTATTCAGTTGTAATTTATCACTGACAAAGCAATAAATACCTTGAATATGTAAACATTTAAAAGAACACTGTATTTGTTTTGGGGGGGGGGTCAAGGCAAACATTATGTTCTTTAACTTTTGATAACTGATTTCTTTATTTATACATTGATTTATGGATAGTCCACAAAAGACTAGTAAAATTTCAGTGTCTATACTTTCTACTTAGCACTTATGTAAAAATATCTATAACATGTTCTCTCCAGTGAAGGAACACTTTCCCCACAATAAATAACCTATCAATGCATGTATGCATGAATTGACTTCCAATCCATGCAAGAGTAATAACTAGTTATGTACACAAACCTTGTAAATAATTGAATGTAAGTATATTTCAGAGAATTGCTTTATACAAGCTGCTTTCAATAATGAAAACAAGTTCACATATTTCAATTCTCTGTTCATGCAACCCTGAAAAATATTACAGAAGCTGATAGTGAAGCCTTACAACAGAATTTTCTAGGTAATCTCATATGGTACATGGATGACTTCATTACTGATATTCATTCAACAAATATTCATTAAATGCTCACTCTGTGTGAAGTACTATCTTAGGCAAACAAAACAGACCAAAGATCCCTGCCCTCATGGATCTTATAGTCTAGCCTGACAGAGACCTATGAATAATAAGAAGAGTGAATGAGGCAATAGTATAACATGTTAGATGGTAATAAGTGCTATGGCAGAGCATGAGCAGAGCATGCTAAGGGGAATTTGGAGTATATGGTGGTGGCTGGTTTGCCATTTTAAATAGGTGGTCAGGTAGGCTTCATTGAGAGGCAACATTTGAAGCTAGCCTTAGAGGAGGTAAGAGGGTTATCCTTGGGGAGGAAGAGCTTTCTGAGAAAAGAGAACTGCCTTCCTGGTAGGTTTGGGGAACAGCATGGAGACAGTGTGTCTGGAATGGATTTAGGAAGGAAGAAAGCAGTGGCTGATAAGGTCAGGGAGATATCAGGGACCGGATCACAGAGGGCCTTGTAGATCACTTAAAAGCTTCGGCTTTTACTCTGAATAAAAGGGGAACATTGTAGATGTAGAGAAAAGGAATGACATTCTCTGACTTAGGTTTCTATGGTTGCTCTGTTGGCATTAAATTTTGAAGAGGAAGGACAGAAGCATGAGACCCAACATAAGGTTATCACTGTGGCCCAGGTGAGAGGCAGTGGTGGCTTAGGCCCAGGTGGGAGCAGTGGAGGTGGTGAGGACTGGTCAAGTTCTAGACATATGTTTTGTAGGTAGATTTGTTGACAGATGTGATGTGATGTGTGAGATAAAGATAGGAATCAAGAATGACCTCAAAAATGTTAACCTAGAAGGATGGAGTTGCCCTCAACTGACATGGGAAGGGAAGGCTGATGATAGAGCATGTTTGGGTGGGAACGATCTGAAGTGTGGTTTTGATCAAGTTATACTGGAGATGTTATCCAGGTAGTGATGTCAAGAAGGCAATTGGATATGTGGCTGAAGTTCAAGGGAAAGGCCTAGACTACAAACATGGTATTGCATTTGTTAAAGTAAAAAGAAAAAAAAAGGAGGGAGGAACAGTTTCACAGTCTTTTGTTAGTATAATAACTAAAAATGATACATTATTAGGCTCTACATTGTTCCTAGACTTCTTGGAAAAGATATACTTCTGTATCTTATAGGTCTCTCAGTCACAAATGAATGACCCTAACTTGCCCCACCATCATGAAGGTAATCACTGGCAGAATTCTATTTGCACAATACAGTCCTAAATCCATCAGGACATGCTGAGGCCTGAAATTCTGTCTTTCTTTACACAATATGTGAAAGTAAATTCTTTACAAAGCAATCCAGAAAATACACTTATAATCTATAAGTGCGCTTAGCTATTACTTTCTGAATATTTGTAAGAACTTAGCACTATGCATTTACAATTAGCACTATTTGTTGTTTAATATATTGACAGGATGGCCTGTCCACCTGGCTTGCCATCCTTTTCCACGGGAGATTTGGAAATATGGAAACTTGTACAGTGAAACTGTTATTACCACTGCACTATTCTCTAATGTTTTCCCTAGCAAATTTCTGAGACTTGAGCCATGTCTTTGAAGGAATCCTTCCTTTACTGTAGGAACCTGGAGGGCGGAGGCATTAGTTTCTCAGCAGTGTGTCCAGGGGACCTGGCATGGTGTCACTCCTAGAGAGTGTTGGGAGGAGTGTGTTTAATTGAACTAGAGACCACAATACTCTTCAAAGATTAATGTTCATTCTTTGTTGGAAGACAGTCATGTTGAATTCAAGAAAAAAAGTGTCCAATTGCTACTAATTTGGGAATCACTGAAATTCCAACATTAACTACCTAGTAGTTACACATATGCGCAATTTCATCAGTGAGCTAATTAACATTTACAACTAACAGTTGAGCTGGATTATATAGTAAGCAATTTCAATCAACACCTCCTAGAATATAGTTATACAATCTGACTGCATTTTCCTTCAGTTTGTCTTAGATAAGGTAAATTTGGTGTTTTCTGGTATTTTGGTTTTCATTGGGCATTATTTGACAATTCCTCAGGTAAATGTCAGACATAAGCCACAATCTTCACAAACAGATGTACCATGCACATATAATACCAAAATTAAACCAAATACATTGATTTTTTTTCCTTAAGAAAATTGAGAGTTGCTATGTCATTACCTGAATAATCATTTTTCAATAGAATTGTTAATATCTGACCTACTCCCAAAAGCTATTGCTTTTTTCACTCAAAAAGCTGAATAGTTTCCCTCCATTTGCAGCCATTTTTGCTTTTTCTTCTTTAATCAAATGCATTTTTCAGCATAACTTTATCATGAAGCTGTTATTTCCAGCACGTTTTCACATGTGGACTCCAAAAGCTTTGCCCATTGCTGTACAGCAGACATTGCTCTTGTGTGTGAAGCTCAGATATGTATGTATTATTTCCAGCTCTCCCAGTTTCGAGGACTTTTCCACCCACCCACACACCTCCCCATATGTATTATGTAGTGTATCATCCATGCTTCTACCTTTTAGTCTGTTGGTTTTGAAATCTGAGAAGTAAAGGAATTTATCTTAGTCTTGGGCTCCCTCTGCTGTTTGCCATGGTTATTTATCAACAAAGAGGTATTTAAGCGCTTGATGTGTGTTAATAGTCGTTATTGGTTTTGTTTTGTTTTGTTTTGTCAAGAGATATTTGGCAGCCACAGGTGGGTTGAATATACACTGTGAACCTACAACTTGTCAAAAGGATGGTTTGAAGGGATCAAATCCGTCCATTCTTCCTCTCAAGAGGAATGGCAATCAATCAAGGTTGCTAAGTATTGAATAGAGGTCCTCTGAAGTTTCAGGTACAGTATCTTAGAACTGTAGTTAAAGGTGGTTTGAACATGAGGGCCATCATTCCCTCACCCACTAGTTGCTGTCCCTCAGATTTAGCAAAAAAAGGATTCTCCAGCATCAGACTGTGCACTCTCAGTGCAGGATGCTTCCAGTCTTCCAGCTGTAAGTTGAGTAGCCAACAAGATTGACATGATGGAAATTGTTAAAGGAAGAAATAAAGTAAATATCAGCCTTTCTCTTTAGAAAATGTTAGACTTTTTAACACAGGTCATATTTGAGGAAACAGTTACTGTTTAAAATGGCCCAGCAGAGAGGCTGAGTCCAGTAGGCTCTCTTTTGGAATGCCAATTCAGTACCAGTACCTCAGAAGTCAGGGCAGGTGCTGTCAGCAGTGTCTGGCCTTCAGCCAGTAACCAATAGGGAGTTCTACCCACAGAAGACACGGAAGTGGTATCTGTTTCACATGAATCAATAGTTTGTCCTTGATTTTTATTTTTGCCTTTTTATTACACACTAGACTGGGAAGCTCGCATTGACAGCCACGGGCGGGTCTTTTATGTGGACCACGTGAACCGCACGACCACCTGGCAGCGGCCGACAGCAGCAGCCACCCCCGACGGGATGCGGAGATCAGGGTCCATCCAGCAGATGGAGCAACTCAACAGGCGGTTGGTGATCAGCATGCAGTGAGCCCCTGTGAAGCACTGGGAAAGGAGAGTGGCAGCCAGAGAAGCCCCCTCTTACACTTTTCTGCTCAGATTGTATGAGGAGACTGGGAAGTAATTATGTATCTTAAGAAAACCATTTACAGTAGGTACTTGGGAGGCTAGACTCAGAATTTGGTGGCAGGAGCCAAGCTAAAGTCTGAATGTCATTTAAGCATAGACAATCCTCTGAACTTCTTGATGGCACATACTTGAAACGAGGTGTTCTTAAACCAACAGCCCCCAGAACCCCCGCCCCCTGCCCAGTATTTTCTGAGGGTGCCCCTATTCCATGAACCCTCCAGAAATTGTATGCAAAATTATATATGGATGCACGTTTTTCTGTCCGACTGGTCCATATGAGACTCTCAAAAGGGTCCAGAACTCAAACAGCTGAAAACATGCCAAGGATGGTTCCATAGAATATTAAAAGCTGCCTGGAGACAAAAAAAAAAAACCCTGTTATAAATCACTGTATTCATGTTTGCCCTGGTCTCCTAATTGCTATATACTCAGAAATAGTAATTCCTAAAAAGCTTTCATCTTAGAAAAAGAAATCTTTAAAAACAGTTTTTGAGAATTGTTTTGTCTAAAAGCTAGACCCTTACTTAACTTGTAAAGATGCCATTTTGTTTTTAACCTGTAAATGAGACCCAACATAACACTTCTCTCATGCTGTAAGCTAGCATGAGCATCGTATGACCTCTTGCTTCAGGCCAAGACTGCAGCTTTGGGATACTTTTAGTAGCCAGGAATGCAAACTTCACCTGTCTCCACATGCCATCTCATGAGTACGAAATATAGGAATGGTTGGGAGGAATTATAAAGAATAAGGAACCCCATGGGCTTGAGGGACACATCTCTTGATAGCAGATTTCCTTTGGAAATTAACTGTATCAGCCAGAAAAATAAAGTGGACAATTTAGTCCTATGAAAAAATACATGGAGACAAAAAATTTGAACTTCTAGTTACTGTTGTACACAGAGCAGCATGATTTGGTAAAAATCATCAGGATTCTTTAATTGCTTGAGCATTGGGAAGACATTCACTTTCCACTTTTTCTCCATCAGTAGCCGAGCGTTTAAAGTCAAAATGAGAATCAGGAAGGATTTTCATTGGCAGTGCATTTCTCTACAGTCATTCCCACAGGAAGAAAACACATTACAAGAGGAACTTGTGATAACCCAGTTTTACTAGATATGAATGCACCAAAACTCCATGGGAGAGTCCTTTCATGATGATTGCAACCAAACTCCTGTAAATAAAAATGTAGAGGTCACAGCAAGCTCATTTTACGTAGAGCCCGGGTTGACATTCCATAGGCAGAAATAGTCTCTAGGTCTGTCTTGCCAGAACAGAGAGGCTGAAATTGGGAGAGCATCACCAGGCTATATCTATGAGAGGTGCAGTTTGAGCACTAGAAGAAAATAATAAATCAAAGCGAAGTAAGCACCTTGACCTCTGACATAAAAATCCATGAAAGTTCATCATGTTCTTGTTCTATAATATAAAAATTAGTCCAAGTCCATCCTGAATCAGGCCTCTAGAGAAGTTCTGAAGGCTTTAATGTGTGAATTCCTGTGCCCTCCATGGAGCCCAACACTCTGGGAGAGGCAGCCAGACTTTGCGGAACAGGAAGTTGTGTTTTGCTGCATCCATCTGGACAGATAAAAAGAAAAAGAATTTAAAGATTTGAGAAAGTACTTATTTCTTGTGAAAAAGCCTACTTAGAGAAGGAAAGGTCAGATGACCTTGAGATAAGTATTCAGGCTCTTCAGCACTTATCTTAAGCTATCACTTTCAAGCATGTACGGTTTTTTAGTGATTTGGCATGATAACAGCAGCCACAGAAAGTATACTGCCAGTCTTTTCCCCATCACGGATGTGATCAGTCACGGGGGTCAGTTTTTGATAACCTGCAGTTGGTTATCGGGAGGAGTTTACAACCATCACTGTCTCACAGCAAAACGGAAATATTGTCAGTGTTGCAAGAAGATGTAGGGGAGGAAAACTTCCTAAGGAAGGAAACTTCTAGGTTCTTGACATAAGATTAACATGAGAAAAGCAAACTTAATTTCTTATGGATGGGAGCTCCTAGAAATATGAGACTCAAAGAAGTGACCAAAGCAGACAGCTTTTATGTCTTTTAGAGAAAGAAACATTTGGGGTGGGGCAGGGGGTGAAGAATTGACAAGACAAAAAAGTTTCAGCTTGGGGTAATAAATTAGTGAAGAGTAACAAGGTTTGTTTACACAGTCTTCCCCACCCTGATTCCCTATCCCTGGTGATAAGGATGACTTCCAGCCTCCAGGTACAGGAAGGGTGCCCTTCACAAGGCGAATTCATTTCCTGCTTTCAGGAGAACAGAGAAGGGTCAGAATGTCCTTCTGCACTGGCTGGTTTTTAAGTAACTTTAATTCAAAATAATCAATATGCCAAAATGGCATACTTTAAGGTGGTCTGCCCTGGACCCCATCAAAGGGGTTTCCCTGGACTCCTGACAGCATGATTGTGAAAGTCAGGTGTGTTTGTGCAAGGAGACACACACTGAGAAATGCAGAGTGCACAAAGCAGCCTATGGTGACCACACTCAAACTTGGCCATTCCCCAAACTTAGCCCACCCTTCCTAGCCTTTATAGCTTTGCCACATGCTCCTACTGCACAGACGTCCCTCACTGTCTGCCTTCCACCTGGTATCCGTCTCCATTCTGCAAAGGCTCAATGAGAACATCGTGTGGTCCCGGAAATCTTCCCAGAACCCTCCAAACAGAGCCCGTGGTCACCTCTACTACAACCCTATGACTGATCGTGCCTGCCTCGAGCACGGTCTTTACCTTCCATCTTATTCTTCTCTGTATCCCTGCCAGTGCCTGGGATGGTGCCAGAGTTTAACAGGACTCAGTGTAAGACAGTTTCTCTAGTTAATTCTTACACTTTCAGAATATCCTGAATTAATTAAATTTACCTTCACAGATATTTATTGAGCAAACAGAAGATAGAAGTATATATTCGCATTTTAAATAATACACTTAAGGTTGGTTTTTTAGTTATTTGGATGAAGTTTTTCTATTATTGAGAAATGGAATTTTTAAATAGGAAAAAAAACCGATGTATACATAACTCTTCCACCCCAAGGTTGACCTTTGAAAAAAATCTTACCTCTCTTTAATCTCCGTGTACATGCGCAGGGCTTGCATAGTTGTGATGATAAAATATAGTTAGCTTTATATTCACATTTCACTTGCCACACTATAAGCATTTTCCTATTGCTACATAGCCTTAAGAGTATCATTTAGATGGTTGTGTAGTATTCCAATGAATGGATGTACTTTAGTTAATTTGCCATTTTATTGGATGTTTTCCTCGCTGCTTTTTATCACTATTTTGGATGAGGCTAAAGGTCCTGTTAAATATTAGTATTGTCTTATGTAGAATGTTTCCTGGGGGTTATAGTCCCAAAAGAGCAGGCCAAGGGGGATCACTGTGGTTTTGGTATTTGATATCAATGCCTAAATGTTTTTTAAAGTGTTTCCGCGGTTTCAGTATGCCAGCAACAATAGCTTTACTTCGTCTTGTCTGTTGGTATGTTTTTGTTGACTTAAGAGGTGCTCCTGGTATTTGGTTCTTCTTTAGTTTCACTTCTTACAGGGAGGGTCAACTTTTGTTTCCTTAAGCTTTTCTTTTACCAAGTGTAGCTCCTCCCTTGAGAGTTGTATGTTCTTGGGCTTCGTTTGGGTTTTGTTTGCTTTGGCTTGGTTTTGGAAGGTTTTTTCCTTGTTTGGTTTTGTGTATGCCTGTGAGGGGAGGGCTGTTCATTTATAAATTAGATATTCCAGTTGTCTTTCTTACCAATTTCCATAAACTCTTTGTATAAAATTTGGCCTTTTGCTGAAAAAAAAAAAAAAAGTCAGTGATGACACTGAAGGATGGTTCTTGATGAAATGTAAGAGAACCTGCTTTCTGACTCCCTCTCTCATCTTTAAAGCAGAGCAAGCCTCTAAGGCTGCCATCCTGCCCTTGCTGAGTGATCCCTCCACAAACTGCTGAGTGACCTTCTTCCCCAAAACTTCCCCTATACTTCAGCAAAGATCAGGGTGGTACCTGAAATTTGAGGCAGTAAGGCACAAGACAACCAAGGTCCAACTGAGGACACAGCAGGTTGTGAAATTACTGACATCTTCATCATCAAATGAGATCATATTTATTCATTAAAATTCTCTTCTGTGGTCACTGCTCTTTGGGAAGGAAATGTGAGGCTACAACTTTGTTTGTCTAAGCTCTGTTCTGAGTATCTACTGCCGAGTAACAAACCACCCAAACCTGGTGGTGTAAAACAATGATAATTTATTGCTACCATCATTATTATTATCATTATTGTTACTTGTCATTGTTCTCATGGTTGACCGGGTTCAGTGAAGCCATTTTCTCTCGGGGTATCTTATGGTTGCAGTAAGAGTGGGCTGGGGCTGGTGACCCATATATCTGGAGGTTAATGCTGGCTGTTGGCTGGGACCTCAGCTGTGACTGTCAGCCAGAATACCTACATGTGGACTTCCGTGTAGCCTGGGTTTCCTCACAGCATGGCTACAGCATTCCATTACAAACTGTCACTTACATTATTGTCAGTCAAGGTCGCCACACGATCTTCCCAGACTCAAAGGGAGGGGACATTGATTCTACCTCTTAAGAGATGAGTCTAGAAGGTTCTAGAAGAGCATGTGGGACTAAAAATATTATTGAACCATTTTTGGAAAATGCAACCTGCCATGAGTCATTTAGGGGATCCTCCCGACAGCAGCTCCCTTGATCTTTGGCGGGCCCCATTCCTCCCCTGGTCAAAGTTGCACACTTACTCCCACCATGGGGCACTCCCTGAGTTCCAACAAAGAGAACACCTCAGACAGCTATCCTTCCTGACCTTCCCCACAAGGGGGTAAATAAACATGGGTATTTCTCTGTATAATTCTTTGCCCATTCCTGCCCCCTCCATGTTTTCTTATTAGAGACCTTCTCAGGAATACCTCACAGTAACTGCTACAGGCGAAGGTGTCTTCTGACAGGTGTCAGGAGTGAGTGGCTGAGCCTCTCTAGATAAAATACAATGTAAAGAAACAACCAGTGATTCTTAAATGTAGATGTAGGTAATGCTACCTGAAGAACTTCTTAGAAATGCAGATTTCAATTTTATTTCAATATCTGCGATTATAACAGTTACTCAGCTGATTCTCTCCCAAGTGTTCGGTCTAGAGACCACACTTGAGAAAAAAATTCTTTTTTAAGGTCAGGGAAAGAGGTCACTGGTCTTCAGAAGCCCTGCCACAACAGACCTTGTCTACAATGGTACCTCGCCCCATGTTAGACTGCATTTGGAGACCTGGTTATTCACTGCTCCCCAGATTCTCTCTCTCTTCCTCTTCATGCCTCTTCCTCTACCCTCGTATCTCTTTCCTGGGCACAAGACTCATATAGCAACCAACGTTCCCTTGGCTGTTGTCACTTGTATGATCTTAACGACCTCCAAGTCAAATATCCAAATCCACACCAAATTATCCCTCCCCACCTGCCTGTCCTCCTCTTAAGTGTTGACTCCTTCACCTGCCTTCACAACTGTGTCCTCTGTCTTCAACCTCCACATCCAGGCAGGCCCCAAGTCCTGTTGAGTCTACTTGTAAAATCACACAAATTCTATGGCTAAATTTCTCTTGAATTTGGCTTTTTCTCCCATTCCTGCTCTGCCTTGAGGAAAAGGGAAGCTGAATCCTGGTCATGTGCCTCAGCAGGCTGAGACATTAGGCAAAATAAAGGTTATATGGGGAGGAAACGGGGGCTACCCGGCATGGAGGAAGGAGAGCAGGGGAACAACACAGCTGGACATCTGCCTACAAAATACAGTGTGAATTACACAGCTCAGGCTATCAGGGGCAGGGAGGTTTAGGAAATTTCTCTGAGGATTTTGGGGGCAGAGGTAGGAGATCTTAGTATCCCTGCAGTGTGTGGGTGCCCCCCCACCCAGCAGCATGCCTGCAGAGCCACCATGACCCACCATCCTTGCCCAGGTCCAAGCCTTTAGCACCTCCAGCCTAGACTGCTGCTGTGGCTGGTTCCCAGCTGCTTTCCCTAATTCACACTCTCCTCCTCCAATGGATTCCCCACCCAGATGGCATCATCATCCTCAGTGCATAGCTCAGCCTCTCTCTCTTTTTCAGCAGCTAGCCAGCCCCTACATCAGTGGTTCTCAAAGTTGGTCCCTGGACCAATAGCATCAGCATCACCTGGGAATGAGTTAGAAATGCAAACTCTTGCCTCCTCCCTCCCCAGACCTTCTGGATCCGAGAAATTCTGGGAGGGGGGACCAGCAATCTGTGCTTTAACAAAGCTGCAGGTGATTCAGACACAGGTCAAGTTGGCAACTCTGTGCCTAGAGAATCACATTCAAACTGTGGCCAGGGCATCCTGTCAGCACTCCCCACTTCCCCTCCCTCCCCTGATGCCTTACTACCAACCGGGAACCACATACCCTGATGCCACCCCTACGCATCTGAGAGTCCCCCAGGTGAACCCTTCTGTGCATGGTAGTCCACGTTCTTTCCTTACAAGCTTCCCAAAAGGTTCACACTGACTTCAAAATATATACAGCTTGGGTGGGGTGCCTGGGTAGCTTTGTCAGTTAAGTGTCCAACTCTTGATTTAGGCTCAGGTCATGATCTCCCACTTCGTGGGATCGAGTCCTGCATCAGGGTCTGCACTGTCAGCCCAGAGCCTGCTTGGGATTTTCTCTCTCTCTCTCTCTCTCTCTCTCAAAATAAATATATAAACATTAAAATATATATATACACACACATATATATATACACACCCACACATATATATTTTATATATACATACATATATATATATACACACACACACATACACATATATATATATATACATGCAGCTAGGTGTTTCCGCATCTATGTCTTACACATCAGGACAGTTAATTCACGTTGCTAGAGTCATGGCGTATATCCTATCCCCCTCCTTGTCCTGTCTTGACTGTGTATGTTCAGAGGGTGATATCCTATTCTCATCCTGACTTTGATCTAAAAGTCCAGGATACAGCCTGGGCATATTGGAAGAGTTAGTAAATATTTAGTAAGTACCTGGCCAACTGCCAACTGACTGAATCCCCAACTGGGGAAGAAAAATAAAATGAGCCTTCAAATCAGCAGAAAACATTCATTTGTCAGCCAGCATGTGTCTAACATTTAATATTTCCACAATCCCTGCCCGTGGTATCAGTTACCTGTCGGAGAAAAGTAAGTGAGCAGGACTGTTATTCTGGCTTGTAGACTTGTCACAATAACGTAAAGGTAATGTGATATCTTAGTCATAACATTTAAATTACTTCCCGTACCATTATTTTGGACTTAGCCTGGTTTTGTTTAATTCAGGGCAGAGGCTGTTTTTGTGACTAGTTATTATTTGTGTCGATGTGTAAAATGTCACTATACTTGAAACTCATCACAGTTTACAAAACAAAAAGAAGTGTGGCCATCCAGAGATAGTTGTCTTGTTAATTGTTTTGGTATCTTATGGGAATTTTAAGCATTTCTTTCCTGACATCCAAGACAATTCTTCACAGATTTCTCCAGTTATCTGATTCAGAACATCAGCCCCCAACAAGCCAATAAGCAAAAGTTAATTCCTGTCTTTCCATTTTCTGATGCAAAGGTATCAAAATATTCAGCGAACCATTGCAACAGAGAGACCAGAAGAAGATTCTGGAGGCCAAAGTTGTGAGCAGGTCCCAACAGGAGGCAGTGGAGGCGGTGGGAGCGACTCAGAGGCTGACTCTTCTCAATCAAGCTTAGGTATGGGAGGAGGGGGACCGAGACTCCTGGGATGGCATTCAGCGGCAGTGTGACAGAGAGTGTGAGCCCCTGCCCTGCCTTGTGGGATGGTGCCTCACAGTGGGCCTTGGGAATGGAATAGGGGAGGTCAGGGTGGAGGGGAAAGAGGCTTGGTGCCAGCAGGGAGAAACAGACAGGAGTTTCCTACCAGGAACATCAAGGAGAAGTGAATTCACAGTAAGAGAACTCATACTTGTGCATCAAGGCAATTTGTTCAGTGGCCTAATCATTTCTTGTTAAGTAAATTTATCTGTCGGTGTCCTAAGGATTTTCCACTTATAGATAAAACATGCAATGAAATTTCACAGTCTACTTCAAAGAAGCCGCATGACAACACTGGGAATAATTATTTGTTTGCATTTAGAATAAAATACAATTCCCCCTGAGGGAGCAACCTGGAGTAAAGAGGTTTTCCAGAGAGTTTACCTGATGCACTCCACCCCGGAGTCTGTTTACCTAATACTGTAGGCGAGGCATCTGCCGGGGGTCTGCTTTTCGTGTCTCTGAATCTGCCTGAGTGGAGCTCAGACAAGAATATTCGAAAGGCATAGGAGACTGCCTTCAGCTTTTTATACCTGTGATGCCGTAAGCTTATCACCATGACATCCTAATAATCCCCTCTCTCTTAAATTGGGTTAAATGACGGCACACTGGAAGCAGTGAGCAAGCAGGAATGTGCCCCCCGTTCTGCCAGCTCGCAGCTGCCTACAGTGATGCAGATTAGTGGACATTTTCATGTGTGTACACAGTCCCACCAACAATTGTAACTGCATCCATTCTATTCATTTTACCAGATATGGTAGCTAAACTTACTGGCTTAGGTTTTTCTGTTATTAATTTCTTCGACCTCTGGGAGAGATGTGGTAAAGTGGTTGAGTAATGAAAAACATTAGGAAAACAATAAACAGAAAATTTCTTTCTGAGTTTGGTATTAGATCCCTTGGCATTTTCTGTGTAACAAACTATCCCAAAGTGTAGTACCTTAAACTCCCAGTCCTGCATCTTTCCCACAGGTGAGCCATTGGCACTGAGCTCCGCGGGGCTCATGCATGCATCCTGGGTCAGCTATCAAACCAGCCACTGGCTGACCGGCCTGAGAGGACCTCATTTGGGCCGGCTTGCCCCTATTCCCCGTAGTGTCTCATCTTGCACCAGGGTAGGCCAAGCTTGTCCTCACAGAGGTGCAGGGTTCTCAGAGAGAGTGGGGACACACAGACTTCTTGAAACCCTGGCTCAGAACTTCTGCCAAATCCTGTTTCTTAATGCAAGGCACAAGGTTGGCTCAATTCACCAAGGGGAGAGGCACAAGGCTAGCCCAGTTCCCCAAGGGGAGAAGCTGCAGTCTTGTACAGGTGGGTGTGGATGCAGGGAGGGCAAGAATTGTGCTCCTTCCTGCAAACAGCCAAGCTATGGTTAGCAACTCATAAAGAGAATAAGAAGTAAAGTCATTGTAATAAAAGGGACAAGATGTTCAAGGACCTGAGCCTAACTGAAGTTATGCAGAAGGTCTCTTAGGAAGCAATGACTCTTAACTGGCACACACAGTGATACGACACCTGCTCCTATCACTGTGACACCTGATCAGATCACCATTCAG
The DNA here is from genome assembly GCF_018350155.1 of Leopardus geoffroyi. Taxonomy (NCBI): domain Eukaryota; kingdom Metazoa; phylum Chordata; class Mammalia; order Carnivora; family Felidae; genus Leopardus; species Leopardus geoffroyi. The sequence goes on along the minus strand of NC_059331.1, from coordinate 71,208,445 downwards.
AACAACAGTCTGTTCCAGCTGTCTGGGTGAAGGCTTGGGTGCTGCTGGTGTAGAGAGAAGCACTGTATTTGAAATGCCTTTTCTGATGCATCCTTTGCTTTGCTTCACTTTTTTTCCAGATCTGAGGAGAGAAGGGTCACTTTCTCCAGTGAACTCACAAAAAATCACCTTGTTGCTGCAGTCCCCAGCAGTGAAGTTCATTACCAATCCCGAGTTTTTCACTGTACTACACGCCAATTATGTAAGTGCTCCAGAACGCAGAAAGAGCCCACCTGGCTCCCATCAAACCCAAAACACTCTTTTGCAAAGTTGTTTGATAGATTAAAGAGGGTAGCATTTTAACCCTGGCAAGATTGAAAAAACAAACAAACAAACAAAAACACCTCAGCCCACTGTTTTTATTCTCTGTGAGTCTCCCAAAAAGGAGAAAAGCTGGATTGGCCATGCTGTTGCTTCTTCAATTTTGTTAGGCTCAAATGTATTAATGTCAGTGAAAGTGGTTCAGAAGTAAATGCATGTTTCTCTTACTGTTAAAATTTTAAAGGAACAAGATTCTGAAGTTGACAGATTCCTTTCAACCTGGATTATATTATAAAATCACTTTCATTAAAGAACTTTTGAAATAGATTTCTCCTAGATAAATATCTAGTTTTCCTTTTAATAAAACTAGTTGTTTAAGTATCATGCTTAAGTTATATTTGATGTGAGTTTTACATATAGTTTTTCTTTTCTTTTTTCTTTTTTTTTTTTTTTGTATTTTCAGGAAAGCAATGACATGCTATCACTATATTCATTAATCCTTTCATTTGACAAACATTTTCTGTGGACAGACACAGACCTAGGTGCTGGCATTACAGAGACAGTGTGACACCTGAACGGTACAAGCTGCCCAGTTTCTGCAGCAACAGACATGTACAAAGACCAGCGTGATGAGTCAGGACAGGGCCTGACCTCAGGGAGGAATGAAATGCTCTGAGAACACAGGAGATATAACACAGGGGAGCCATCCCTGATGAGGCAACTGCTGAATTGAGTCATAAAGGTTGAAAGTTGGTGGGGAGAAGCTCCAGAGAGAGGGAGAGAGGACACAGCTGTGACCCAACCCAGCCGGGGGTTGGGTCTGTGAGGGTGGGATGTGGTGACCCACAAAGCTGGGAGGAGGGGCTGGAGAATGAGTAGCAAAATGCAGGGTAAATCATGAAAAGGAGCCTGGCTCTACTTGGGAAGGAACCAACAGCAGTCTTAGGCATTTGTGTCACATGGTCCAACGTTTGATTCAACATCTTCTCGAGCAGAAGTGCAGGAAAGATGAAGAAGCTGTGAGGCTAGAGGCTGATCCAGGCTCATAAGTGAGAGATGATGGAGGCCCGCCCTAAGAAAGGGGCCAGGAGAATGGAAAGGGGGACAATTGTGATGGAGGAGTGGTGGGAGTGAGGACTGGAGAAAGTCTGAGTCCTTTCCACTTTGGGCACCTGAGTTAGGGGGTGTCTCCATTAGCAGGTGCAATTGTTTGATTAGGTGACAGAGGCTATGACTGGGGAGGAGACCAGTTTTTAGCAGGTTATATTTGAGAAGCCACTGGGACATCCATTGTTAGACCCAGAGCATCTGCCCACTAGTACAGGGATGAGTCACGAAGGGGGACACAGATGCTGGATATTGATGCCCTGGAGCACTGGGCCAGCAAGCAGTGTTTGCTTTCACCACATGCACACCAGCCCTGTGCACCATTTGGTGTCGTAGACTCTGGTTCTAAAGTTCTTTCTTGTCCAGCAAGGAAACAGGATACAGGATTAAAATGCGAGAGATGGCTAATGTCCAGGAGGAGACAAGAGCCCTGATTAAGGGTCCTTGCTCTGTTTTTATTAGGATCAGAAGTCTTACAAACATGGTCATGGATGTGCACAAAGAGACAGTAAATCTGTGAACATTAACTCATGGTTGTGAGGGAAAGGGGGCTTTGAAGATATCCAGTGTTAGAGGTTTGGGTCAATATAAAACAAAATCCTGGTGCTGGGCAGATGGTTGTTAACGGAAGACATGAGGTGCCGTGTCTGTTTATTTTAGCTCCCTAGGGGATAACAAAGCTACAGCATGCTACCTCGGGGTCAACAAGGTACCTTTATTTTGCTAATTAGCTCTGCTTTGAGCAACTTCATCCAGCAGAGGTCTATAGCCCTATTTACCTGTTTACCTAATCTGGTCCTTCCTTCCTGTGAAAGCAGCTTTCTGCCATAGTACTAAATTGGGGGGTGTAACCACCCTCAATACCTAATCTTATTTACCTCGTATACCTTTGTATTGGGGCCTTTGCCCCACCCTCTCTATACTGGGGCCTTTGCCCGGCCCTCTCTATACCTATTTACCTAATCTTGTTTACCAAAACTTGGGTGTGAGCATCCTATGGCTTTGTAATTCTTTATGCCTTGTTAACCCATCAGTGCAGGGTCAGGAAATTCCTAAGCTTATTTCCCACAATTTGGCACAATTACAAACTCCTGAAACTTTCTTCCTGTCTTCTCATCTCCAACTCGTCCACACACAAAGGTCCAGCCTTAAATCCCCAGGGACCTTAAATTAATCCTCCTTGTTACAGACCTATAAGAGGAGGGAGGACAGACCTGTGCAGACTAGGAAGGAAGGTGGAGGAGAGAGGAGCAATGGTCCCAACGGTGGAGGGAGACTCAAGAGAGCCCAGTCCAGTGCTGACTGACAGAGGAGGGACGAGGGGCAGGGGAGCCTTTGAGATGCACCCGGAGGTCGACAGTGTCCAAGGTTGCAGAGGAGCTTTGGGTAGAGATTGCCAACAGGCCCATGTGTGTTTACGGTGCACATTTAATTTGGGGGCAAGATCTCCACCTCTGAGGTTTCCCCCTCAAGGCTCACAATAAATCACTGTGTTAGCTATCAGGTTACACTGCGTGGCACTCAAAGTGTACTTGGTCTGTGTTTTTCTTACCCACCCCCTCCCACACCCCACCCAAATCGTCCCTGACCCCCTCTCAGGGTGCCTACCGAGTCTTCACCAGTAGCACCTGCTTAAAGCACATGATTCTGAAAGTCCGGCGGGACGCTCGCAATTTCGAACGCTACCAGCACAACCGTGACTTGGTGAATTTCATCAACATGTTTGCAGACACGCGGCTGGAATTGCCCCGGGGCTGGGAGATCAAAACGGACCAGCAGGGAAAGGTGAGTGTGCCTGTCATTAAACAGGCTCTTTATGTGAAAGAGAAAACCCATGAGAAAGTGAGGAGGGAAATTGTGAGGACAGGAAAGTCTGTGTCTCAGAGATGTGCCATCAGCTATCAGGAAGAAGAGAGAGGTAACTATTCACAGCAGGGTTTCCATCCTGTATACGAAGTTTAGCGGCATCCCTGGCCTCTGCCCAGTGATGCCAATAGCATCCCCACCAACTTGGGATATTGCTATATGTCCCCTGGAGGGTATAATCACCATGCCCAGTTGAGAACTATTGTTTCCATGATTTTAAATTTAGGTTTGGAACTTGAAACCAGAGTCTGTTCAATGACCTTTCTGTTGTTATGCCTCCTTAGACAGCTAACTCTCAGGGAATGAAATTATTAGTTAAATGGGAGTGACATTATTAGATTACTTGTTGTGATTTTCCTAATAAGCCTTCAGTTCTCATTAAAACAGCCTGGCAAACAGGTAGGGTGTATTAGGCCCATGTGATGTTATTGGCTTGCATTGTGCCTTCATGTGACCTTAACCAAATTGATCTTTCCCAGTGATATTTTAGAAGCGTAGTTGAGTTTGCTAAAACAAACATGTTTTTTTCTTAATCACTATCAGTGACATCAAGGTATTCATAGGACAGACTTAACTGTTTATTAAAGAATAGTCTCTGTGTATTCCTTTATGATCTGTGGAAGGGAGAATCCCTCCCTTTTTTAGGATCAAAGGAATCAGAAATTTTGTCAGAAGACATGTCTCATTGGGAAACTACATTACACAGTTCATATGCTCTGTGATGGTCAATGTGCAAAGCCGCAGTTCCCCAAAGTAGGTTGATAGGGCATCGTTGTCCCCTGGGATCCACAAATTCCTCCCCACAAACCCCTTAGCATGTCTCAGAATCTGGCTCTCTGGAGTGTGTGGAGAAAGGATTTCCACCAATGCAAGTGTGTTGGTTCCATAAGACTGTCTGATCAGCTCCTGTGTGGTTGGATGAGTTGGAAGACAGTTGGGATAGGGGGCAGGGGTGGCTTTGTGTAGTAGAAAGGCCACCATAGCCAGAATCTCCTCCTCGGGACCTCCTCTTTTACCATATGTGTCTTCCACTTGGAGAATGACAGTGGTTTATGCTGGGAGGACTTGGAAATGCGTATTAGGGTGGGAAATAAAGCCTGAGCCGGAACAGAAAGTAAAGGAGCATCTCCTCAGAGCTGGGGTGCGCATGCCTCATCTCAGTGGTCTGTCGTGGCCCCGGATACATTTATTGGTTAACCAAGCTGCGAAGAGTACACCACTATGAATCAATGAACAGAAGGGGTCATTATGGTGTATTATGCAAATAGCACATGCTCGTGCAAACACCTTGCTTAGACTCAGATCACCATGAGGCCATGACTGCAGCTCTCACACTAGGGTTCAAACAGCAGGAGGCCCAGTGGGATGCCAGGGAAACCCCCCTCCCAGTGCCATTAGTCCTGGTCCTCCGTGGTCCACGTGGCCTCCTGGTCATCACAGTAGCAAAGAAGCACAGCAGCTGAGACATGCACCAAGAATTTTAGTCATCTTGAAGTGCATATTTCTGGAAAAACATTTCCCCCCTAATTTTGTTTAGTGAGATGGTATCATATACAAAAAAGAAAGAAAAAGTCTGCATCTAAAATGAAGGGCTTGGGGAGCCTGGGTGGCTCAGTCGGTCAAGTGTCCGACTTCGGCTCAGGTCATGATCTCGCGGTTCGTGAGTTCGAGCCCCGCGTCAGGCTCTGTGCTGACAGCTCAGAGCCTGGAGCCTGCTTCAGATTCTGTGTCTCCCTCTCTCTGCTCTCTCTCTGCTCTCTCTCTCTGCTCTCTCTCTGCTCTCCCTCCCCCACTCTCTCCCTCCCTCTCTCTCTCTTTCTCAAAAATAAACTCTAAAAAATTTTTTTTTAAAGAAATGTGTCATCACAACCCACAGAGTAAAGAGCAACAATGGAGGATAGAGGGGGAAATAGGAGGAGGGGGATGTGTAAAAGGCTGCCCCATCCCATTCTAAACACGTTGACTGGGGGCAAGTCCCTTTATAGCTGAGCCCCACGTTATCATAAAGTAGCAGTAATAATGCCTGCCTTCATGATTTTATAGCCAGATGTAAAGAGCAAATAAGTGGATGTGGGAATCTATGATAATACAGCAGATTAGTAATATCTGCTGTTCTTCCTCTTGATGCTGTGAGAAATATCCACACACAAAAATCCAACATCAAGACTGGCAACTGGGAAGAATGCGAGAATACCTCATTGCTAAAGCCCATCAATGATGGGAATAGGTTGAGAAAATATATCCTACAGGCTCAGCCCTCTGACTTGGAAAGAATGTGCTGCAAAGGAGCCTGGGATTTAGGAAACCCGCTCACCGAGATATGGTGTGGTGATAGGTCTCTATGCAAAAGCCATCTTCATAGATGGCCAGAGCAGGTTCCAGAATGCCACATCACCTTCTCATCCCATCTGCTTCTTGCTTTATTAACACATGCAGAGACGACAGCCTTCGTTTTTAGTGTATACCGTAGTAGGAATAGAAGGACCAGGACTAGCTGTTTGGTGTCTTTGATCATCCCCACAAAGGGTGACAGGGACAGATCTCTGAGAGTTGCACCACTTCAAGAGGACTGGAATAAAGGGCCAAATGGCATCTGACTCATCTCTTGTCTTGGAAAGGACACAGCTTCCTACCAACTTCGGTAGAGATTGTGTGTGGGCTTCAAGTGGGTCTAGGCCTGAGCCGATGAGGGGCTCATCCACCAGAGACGGGGTGGGGCTGCAGGTTTGAGGGCAGGTTTGCGGGCCCTATCTGGGGCCCGGATGAGGCAGAGGCAACCTCTACAAAGGAATGGACACACAACAGCAAAGTTAAAAGGAGCCTATGAAGACTAAACTATGACATGAAGGAAACAGAATCTTTATCTCAGAAAAAATATATCTCATAGTATAATATTCTTCAGAAAACAGAAACATTTCAAAGGTATCTGATTATCATCCACAAAATGTTTAGGAGAACTTGACTTCTATTGAGTGAGAAGCAGCAGCCACAAACAGAAAAAAAAAAGCTGAGAGGAAGCAGATATAAGAAAAAAGAACTACCGTGTGATCTGGCAATCCCACTTCTGAGTATATATCCAAAAGAATTGAAATCAAAGTCTCAAAGAGCTATCTGAACTCTCATGTTCCTTGAAGCATCATTCACAATAGCAAAAATACAGAAACAAACTAAATGTCCATTGACAGATGAATGGGTAAAGAAAATGTGGTATATAAGAAGGGAGGTGGGGGGAGGGGATAGGTGAAATAGGTGATGGGAATTAAGGAGTGCATTTGTTGTGATGAGCACCAGATGATGTAAGAAGGCGTTGAATCACTATATTGTATACCTGAAACTAATATTACACTGAATGTTAACTAAGTGGATTAAAATAAAAACTTAAAAAAAAAAGATGTGTTTGTAAACTTATGTGTAGAAGCATATGGGAATAGAGCTGCTTTTAATTCAGTGAAACTACACAGTACGTAATGCATCTTTCAGGTAACATCTTTTATTAAGACCTAAGTGTTAAACAGGTGTTGGCAAGGATGTGGATGAAGGGGTACCCTCTTGCACTGGAAATGCATTTCCTCCTGGTGGAAATGCATACTGGTGCAAACACTCTGGAAAACAGTATGGAGATTCTTCAGAGAGTTAAAAATAGAACTACCCTACAATCCAGCAATTGCACTACTAGGTATTTAAACCCAAAGTAATACTAATTCAAAGGGATACACGCACCCCAATGTTTATAGCAGCATGATCTATAATCATCAGATTATGGAAAGAGCCCAAATGTCCATAGACTGATGAATGGATAAAGAAGATATGGTGTATATATACAATAAAATATTACCCGGCTATAAAAAAGAATGAAATCTTGCCAATTGCAACGACATGGATGGAGCTAGAGAATATTATGCTAAGTGAAATAGGTCAGTCAGAGAAAGACAAATACCATATGATTTCACTCATATGTGGAATTTAAGTAACAAAACAAAGGAGCAAATGGAAAAAAGAGAGAGGCAAACCAAGAAATAGACTCTTAACTATAAAGAACAAACTGATAATTAGTGGAAGGGAAGTGGGTGGGGGACTTGGGTTAAACAGGTGATGAGGATTATTGAGTGCACTTGTGATGAGCACTGGGCGATATAGGAAAATGTTGAATCACTATATTGTACACCTGAAATTAATATTACACTAAATCAACTGGAATTCAGAAACTTATAAAAAAATATATGGTATATACATATAGTGGAATATTATTCAACCTTAAAAATGAAGGAAATTCTGACACATGCTACAAGGTGGTTGAACCTAGAAGACATTATGCTCAGTGAAATGAGCCAGTCACAGAGGGACAAATGCTGCACAATTCCCCTTATATGAAGTATCTGATATAGCCTCAGGGTGACAGAGCCCAATGGTGGTTGCCAGCAACTGGTGCAGGAGAAAATGGGAGTTCAGGTTCAATAGGTGCAGTTTACCAATTATTCAAGATAAGTAAGTTCTAGAGACCTAGAGACCTGCTGCACAACATTGTGTTAACAGTACTGTTCCATCCTGTGCACTTAATACTGTACAATTAAAATTTTGTTAAGAGAGTAAGTCTTATGTTACATGTTCTTACTACAATTTAAAAAAGAAAGAAAGAAAGAAAAGAAAGAAAGGAAGGAAGGAAGGAAGTAAAAGGGGCGCCTGGGTGACTCAGTTGGTTGAGCATCTGACTCTTGGTTTCAGCTCAGGTCATGATCTCACAGTCCATAGGTTCGAGCCCTGCATCAGGCTCCACACTGACAGCTTGGAGCCTGTTTGGAATTCTCTGTCTCCTTCCCTCTCTCTGCACCTCTTCTGCTCACTCCTCTTTCTCTCTCTCAAAATAAATAAATAAACATTAAAAAGGAAAAAGCAGACAAACGTTTTAAGATTGCAAGGAAAAGCAAAGTGTAATAGCATAGGGATAAAACAGAGTAGAACTGATGCTGTGTAAAATCAAATCACTGATATAGGACATGGAAACTAGCCTCAAAGTGAGGGAGGGATCCAGATTGCAAACAAAGAGGGATAAGGTTTAAAAAAAAAAAAAAAAGTAAAAACCAAAAAGAACAAATCTCACCTTTTCAGCAAGGCCTACCCTAACCACCTAATTTAATACAAAAAGCATCCCAAGATCTCTAACCCATGTGTTCCACCATATAATTTATGTATTTGTTAGATTTACTGTTTTCTCTGTTTCTCCTGGCAGAATTCTAAGCTCTTTGAGAAAAGGCATCTTTGTTTGCTCATTGATGAAACCTCAAGGACGTAGAATATTCCCAGCATATAATTGGCAGTCAATAAACATCTCTGTTTGATGAATGATCTATAGATGTTTCTAAAGAAGAAACCAGAATAATAGGTACAGCAGCAAAAATTAAATACTAAATGTAAATATTAATTAAATTAAATTATTAATTAAATATTGAAAATAAAACTCTGTTCTAAAATAAATTGTTCAAGTAGGCAGATTAATTGGGCTCACTGAGTTATAGTAAAATCAATTAAAATAAGTTCTATATCTACACATACTCTGGAATGTGTAGATGGAGATTTTAAAAAATCTTACCAATGTATAGCCATGATAATATGAAAGTCACTTAAAAAAGGATAAAAATAAGACAAGCTTAAAATTTTCCATTTATACAACTCAACTATAGAAATCCACAGGGCAAAGAGTACAAGTTATTGGTGAGAAAATATTATAGCCCCACAATTCCATATCCAGAAATGGTGTCATTCAAGTGTGAAGACACTAGAAAAATTTCAGAGCTCACATCCTCTTTTCCCTGTCCGAAGTAAACACCAAAAGCCATTTTCCAGATGGCTCACAAATGAAGCAGAACAAGAAATCAATAATGGGGAAAACATAGTATAAATGGACTATGGTGGTGAATATTTATCAATCGAATACAGGAATATTAATACAAATACTTGATTTTAAAATGTTTTGGAAAAGACTCAATAAAATATGGGAAAATATGTATAAGGAAAATGGAATAAATGTATAAAGACAATCTGAATCATATCTCTAGCCTGGAATAAAATTGACAAGGAAGCAGAAAGGGGACCAGAGAACGGGGCAAGGAAGGTTGTGCTAAGTCCCCAGTTGAGTGTAAGAGAAGTCAAATTGGATAATTTGAAAAACAAGGGCTAAATATAGTTATTTGATCAACTTAAAAGGCAACTATTTGTACCATTGAAAACAAGATTGCTGTTTCAAATTCCTACAAAAATAAAATCAAACAAAATACAATTTACATAGTAAAACACCAAAAAATCCACCAGGAAGCAAAGAAATCAGAAATAATAAAAATAAAATAACATAAGCACAGCCAAGCATAATAGTCATAGTGGTAGATGGAAATAGGATAAACCTGCATACCAAAAGGAAAACACTTTCAGATTTAGTAACAAACAGATCCAGCTTATTAAAAGACATACCCAAGAAATGATTCAGAGAGTTTAAAAAATAGAAGAACAAATATTAATAGAATTGGAAAACATTAACAGGAAAATCAGTGGTGGTATATTAATATCATACAAAGGAGATTTCAAATCCAGAACCATTAAATGGAGTCAAAGTAAGATTTTATATTAATCAATGGCACAACTAAAAGTTACAATAATCATGTATCTTATGAGTGAAATAACATCCTACCATATGAAGAAAACTAGAAGAGAAATACAAAAGGAAATGAAATAAATACACAACAGGAAAATGTGTTTTATATCCATCAGTTTGACAAACAGACGAAATAAGTCAGGATTTGAATAATTTTGTATTAATGGAACATACATACTTTTGTTAAAAATAGAGCTAACATAGAGCTTAATTACATACAATTTTATTTGTCAATTGTACCTCAATAAAGGTGGAAAAAATAGAGATTACATGAATGGATAAACAAAATGTGCCATGTGCAAACAGTGGAAGATTATGCATCCTTAAAAAGGAATGAAATTCTGACACATGTCGCAACATGGATGGACCTTGAAAACATGCTAAGTGAAGCAAGTCAGAAACAAAAGGACAAGTATTATATTTCACATGAGGTATCTAAAAGTAGTCAAATTCATAGAGACAGAAACTAGAATAGAAGTTCTCAGGGGCTGGGGGAGGGAGGCAATGAGGGGTTAGTGTTTAATGAGTACAGAGTTTCAGTCTTGGAAGATGAAAAAGTTCAGGAGATGAATAGTGGTGATCGTTGCACGACACTCAGAATGTACTTAATGCCACTAAATTGTACACTTAAAAATTATTAAAAGGGCAAAATTTGTGTTTTGGACATTTTACCACAATCTTTTTAATAAGGAATAAATAGTTTACAACTTCTTTACAAGATCCTATGGAACATTTTTTTAGGGGATAATATTTTGTAACACAAAGAAAACAAAAAAGCATAAAATACTCATGTTGCATTCCATGGCCATAAGTAATAGAGCTAAATTTTAAACAACAAATGTAAAGTCAGTCAGAAGAAGACAAATACCATAGGGTTTCACTGGTAGGTGGAATTTAAGAAATGAAACAGATGAACATGGTGGGGGGTGGGGGCAGAGAGAGAGGCAAACCATAGTACAGACTCTTAAATGTAGAGAACAAACTGAGGGTTGATAGAAGGATGTGGGTGGGGGATGGGCTAGATGGTTGATGGGGATTAAGGAGGGTACTTGTTAGGATGAGCACTGGGTGTAATATGTGAGTGTTGAATCACTAAATCCTACATCTGAAACCAATATTACACGGTTTATTAACTACCTGGAATTTAAATAAAAACTTGAAACAGCAACAAAAATAAACAATAACTTTAAACACAATCATCAAAAACCAACTATTTGCCACTTGGAGATTCAAAACAGTATTCTTCATGACTACTGGGTTTTAAATAAAATCAAGACTTATAAACCATTGAGAAATTATTGAAAATGCGTATCACCAGTACTTAATAAAACGTGATATAGAAAGACTGTGCTCAAAGGATTTGCACACTGGTTTTTATTATCAAACAAGAAAAATTTTAAAATACAAGCTTTCAAATTAATAATTTAGAGAAGGTTAAAAAGCAACAGTAATTGAAGCAAAAATTTATTTCCAAAATTTATTTGACAATAAAAACCCAGAAGTTCATGAACTGGAAAACAGTATAAGAAATAAAGGTAAGAGTTGTTTTAGAAGAGGGGCGCCTGGGTGGCGCAGTCGGTTAAGCGTCCGACTTCAGCCAGGTCACGATCTCGCGGTCCGTGAGTTCGAGCCCCGCATCAGGCTCTGGGCTGATGGCTCAGAGCCTGGAGCCTGTTTCCGATTCTGTGTCTCCCTCTCTCTCTCTGCCCCTCCCCCGTTCATGCTCTGTCTCTCTCTGTCCCAAAAATAAATAAACGTTGGAAAAAAAAAATTTTTAAAAAAAAGAGTTGTTTTAGAAGAGAAATAAATCAATCTAAGGAAAATAATACATAAAAACAAGGAATGAGTTATAAGAGATGCAGGGAAATTTTAAAGAGAAAATGCATACCTACTTATATAAATGTTTGAAATCAAAGTTAGAAAATCTAGAAGATGACGTGCCTGGGTGGCTCAGTCGGTTAAGTGTCTGACTTCACCTGAGGTCATGATCTCACAGTTCATGAGTTTGAGCCCTGTGTCAGGCTCTGTGCTGACAGCTCAGAGCCTGGAGCCTGCTTCGGATCCTGTGTCTCATTCTTTCTCTGCCCCTCCCCTGCTGGTGCTCTGTCTCTCAAAAATGAATAAATGTTAAAAGAATTTTTTTTTAAAGAAAATCTAGAAGAAATGGATAATTTAAAAATAAATACATGTGATTTAAAAATTGACTCAAGAAATATAAGAAAACAAGTGAACTTATGGAATAAATTGGAAAATGCAACAATGAATTACTTGCCCAGTGCCACGTTTCTTTATGATCTATTCCAGAGTGAAGGGAAAGATAGAAATAGAAACAGCATAGTTCATTTTTTGGAGCAGTCATATCTTTGCTACTGAAACCAGACAAAAAGCAAAAATCATTGGCACAAATTTCAGTAAATTTGCACCGTAGAATTTTACTCAGCAGTAAAGAACAAACTATTGGTACAACAACTTGGATGAAGCTCAAGGGAATTGTGCTGTGTGGGGGATAAAAAATCCCAAAAGGTTACATAGTGTGTGATTTCATTTATAGAATATTCTGGATGTGACAAAATTACAGAAATGGAGAACAGATCAGTGATTGGCTGGGAATTGAGGGGTGGAGGAATAAGGGAGGGAGATGGGTGTGACAGAGGGGCAACATGAGGGATCCTCATTGGAGAGAACCATTCAATAACTGTGGTGGTGGATACATGAACTTACACAGGTGATGAAACTGTGTAAAACTAAATATACACACACACGAATACGAGTAAAAGTAGGGAAATCTGATTTAAAAAAACAAAACAAAACTGTAGGCAAAACTCACCTGAGTTCCAGAAAGTTCATTGTAAAAAATAAAGTTGAGGGGTGCCTGGGTGGCTTAGTTGGTTGAGCGTCCGACTTCGGCTCAGGTCATGATCTCATGGTTTGTGAGTTTGAGCCCTGCGTCGGGCTCTGTGCAGACAAGCTCAGAGCCTGGAGTCTGCTTCAGATTCTATGTCTCCCTCTCTCTCTGCCTCTCCCCTACTCGTGCTCTGTCTCTGTCTCTCTCAAAAATAAAATAAAACATTAAAAAAAAAGTAAAATAAAATAAAATAAAAATAAATAAAAGTAAAGTTGAATTAGATAGTATATTGAAAGAGTGACCCACCACAATTAAGTAGGTTTTCTCCCAAAGATGTAAGGCTCATTTACTACTAGTAAATCTATTATCTCTAGTACATTAACCAATAGTTTATAGGAGAAATTTTAGTTGATTATTTTAAGAAATGCGATACAAGTACATGATAAAAATTAAGTATACATTTATATTTTAAAAATAAAACATAGTTTTAGTAAATTAGGGATGTAAATATGTTTTCATGACATTATAAAGAAAGTATTAATTTTCTCTTTTATGAGAAGTAATTTTAGATTTAAAGAATAACTTTTGTCATATATTGGAACATGTAATCAGACATACTGCAAAGGTTTATGAATACGAGTGTTTACTGAAGCATTATTTTAAAGCAGTAAAAAAGTAAAATGTCCAATGACAGAAGGTGCTGAAATTATTATGCATCCATCTGAATACCATATGCTTACTAAAATTCTGTTTTAAAAGAATGTCTAATAACTTAGGGAAATGCTCAAAAAATAATAGGTGAAAAATTCTTCCAACAAAATTGTAAGTACCAATGTGGGGAAAAGATGTAAATAATTGTATATTTGCATAAGAAAAGAAAAAATAGAGGGGCGCCTGGGTGGCGCAGTCGGTTAAGCGTCCGACTTCAGCCAGGTCACGATCTTGCGGTCTGTGAGTTCGAGCCCCGCGTCGGGCTCTGGGCTGATGGCTCAGAGACTGGAGCCTGTTTCCGATTCTGTGTCTCCCTCTCTCTCTGCCCCTCCCCCGTTCATACTCTGTCTCTCTCTGTCCCAAAAATAAATAAACGTTGAAAAAAGAAAAAATAGAAAAAAAATTATCAAAATATTTTGGTGATTACCCTTAGATTGTGACATTTGGGATGATTTTGGCTTTCTCCTTAATTTTTTATCCTTTTAAAGTTTCTTCTCAGGGAGACTGCTAATTCTTTAACCAAAAAAAAGAGCATTTATTTAAAAAATAAATAGAATGCTTCACAAATTATTAATTACTAGTTATTTTACTGTCTCAAAGTCTCCATTTCTCTTCTTTTCCATCGTGAATAAAATGCTGTGATCATGACTCTGTAACTGTGTACTGTAAAGTGTTTATCAATGACTGGTATTGTTTCATTCAACTACTGAGCAAACAGATGCACAGTGCCCCAGTCTTCAGTCTAGTTTTGAGCAGATAAAAAGGAGGAACAGAAATAAACATGAAGACTGAGCCCCGTCGCGTTCCCTTACATTACTGACTTAATTTTGGCTCATTCTCATGCAGTGTTCTTTTTTATTGGTCTGTCTGCAGTCTTTTTTCGTGGACCACAATAGTCGAGCCACCACTTTCATTGACCCCCGAATCCCTCTTCAGAACGGTCGTCTTCCCAATCACCTGACACATCGACAGCACCTCCAGAGGCTCCGGAGTTACAGCGCTGGAGAGGTAACACCCCCAGGCCCCCTGCCACCTTCACAGTTCCTTAGGCCCCTCCTTTAGTGGGGCCAGCACTGTTTTAATGGTTGGGATCTAGGATTGCCTGTTCCTCAAGGGCCTCTGCCATATCCACACTGCTCTCTCTGTAGAAGAATGATAAGTCAGGGACACCCCCTGAACTCCCTAGACCCATCTTCAGATCGCCTTCCTTCTGCCTTCCCTTTTGTCCTAACAGTTGTCACTACGAAAAATCTGTCTAGCTTAAAGGAAATTGAAAATGCAGGGTCAGGAGATCCCTACATTATGGTTGGAGCTGTGCTTCCTCAGTCCTTCCAGTCACATGTGAATTCTTAAAAGATCATACAGTGTGTGACTGACATTAAACTTCTGGCTTTACATAGATCCTGGAGAAGACATCAATACTATATATATGAACTAAAGATTGGGGGAAATCAACAAGGCACATAAGTACTCTGTTCCCATCCTACCCTGTGCTCTCTCCTACCTGCCTGTGGTCACCTTCCATTGAATCATGAAAAGCTGAAAAGATGAAAAACATCATCTTAAAACATGATGTCCTTTGCCTTCCTGAATTGCTATCTCTGTATTCCATACCCTTTCCTGGCCTCCTTTCTCAAGCCAAAACTCAAACCATAGCTCTTTTCTACTTCTAGTCAGTTCCTGGCAATATTACGAGCAAATCCCTTCTTATGTCCTGACTGACATTTCCCAAGTATCGGTACCATGTTTTCATAAAAATCACCAGGATCTCAGGAGATGTGGGTGCTAAGAACCACTTCTCATAAAACAGCTTGTAGAGTTGGATTACAATGAAGTAAAAAATGAATAAATAGTGTAGGAAAAGAAAGTGTATATATATATGTATTGTATATACAATATATATATATGTGTGTGTGTGTGTATGTGTGTGTGTGTGTGTGTGTGTGTGTATCCCCCTCTCCCACCCTGTCCCCCAAGAGTTATTCCTGGGAGAACTAGAGTGAACATCTCAGGAGAAATGGGTAAAATAACAATCTACCTGGCAGACTCCCGATAGCAAACATAAGTCTCAGGGGAAGGGCCTGTTGCTGGTGTATCGGCACCACTTTACTACTTTTTAAGGAAATCATCTGAATGCTCTGACAGGCATAACTGTTTCCAACCAAGGGCATTCACGATTTAAGGCCAGTGTGATAAAATGAATTTTTCTTTCATGGCTCATCTTAGGTATTGTTTTAGGCAACTGCTGAAAACATGTTAATTCTTCCTTTCTGCATGTATGTAAAATGTGTATGTGACTATGCAGAGAAGGCATATTATGCATCCCCAAGGGTTATGTGGGTGTGAGGATGCTCAGGTAGCACACACTCAGCAGCAGGCACATTCACAGATTATGGAAAACAGTGCCCTGACTTCCCAGCTCAACATGCATTGTATCCTTCTCTGGTGGCATTTTTACAATACTTTAGAAAGTACAACATTTATGAGATAATAGTGGATAGATTCAAAACTCTGCATCAATTTGAAATATGCTGTTTATTTAAAATTTATTTAAAATTTAAATTTATTTAAAATTTTGAAATATGCTGTTTATTTAAAATTCTTTAATTTTATTAAGGCAGTTTCAGTGTTAATATAGAGTAATTACATTTGATAAAAGAATCTGAGTACTACAGATTCAATGTCAATAAAACAAAAATGTAGATTACTCAAATGTAAGATGAACCCCCTAAAGATACAGATCTCTCTATGGGGCGCCTGGGTGGCGCAGTCGGTTAAGCGTCCGACTTCAGCCAGGTCACGATCTCGCGGTCCGTGAGTTCGAGCCCCGCGTCGGGCTCTGGGCTGATGGCTCAGAGCCTGGAGCCTGTTTCCGATTCTGTGTCTCCCTCTCTCTCTGCCCCTCCCCCATTCATGCTCTGTTTCTCTCTCTGTCCCAAAAATAAATAAAACGTTGAAAAAAAAAGAAAAAAAAAATTAAAAAAAGATATAGATCTCTCACATTTATAAGAAATTAACTTGAAAATACAAGTACTAAAACATTTCTGTTGAAACGAGATTAAGATCATGAGTACCACTTGCATTACCAGTTCTAAAACATTCATTTAATACAATTGAATAGCCCAAGCCCAGTTACATTGAATATCAACATTAATGACAAAGTACCACCTGCATCAGTCCAGAAAGACTGTAACACGTAACAATGAAAGGGCATCAGTGTGTACCAGCGATCTGTATTCTTCCTAATTCATCCACTTGCCAACTGATTCAATTCATCAGGTTTTCAAACCCCTCCCGTCCCCTTGTGCATCCACTCTCTGCTGGTAGCTTTGCACTGGCACAGGGAGAAACCAAGAAAAGCAACAGAGAGAAAAAGCGGGGAGGCAGAGACTATCTGATCTAGAAGCAGCATACCAGAGAAAACAAAGACCCAGCCTCTATGAAAACAAATATCTGATTCCTCCTGCTGAGAGAGCCCGCAGCCTGGGAATGAGAAGATAGGAGGATCTTGGTATAAAAACAGAGGGAGGGGGTAGTGAGAAAGGATAATTGTGTTTGCCGTGATGTGATTTTGCTCAACAAACATTGATTAAGTTCATGGCCTGCTCTGAGCACTGTGGAATGCAAGGAAGTATGAGATATGATCCCTCCCTAGGAGAATTTTATATTCTATGTTTGAAGCCAGGCCAAAAAAACACAGAGTTAAGTAACAAGAACAATTAGAATATGACTGAGTGCCAAGAGAGATGTTAGGACAAATGCAATAGGAGTTCAAAAGAGGCCAGGGAAAGGCATCTTTAAAATAAGGTACTTGGGGCACCTGGGTGGCTCAGTCGGTTAAGCGTCCGACTTCAGCTCAGGTCATGATCTCGCAGTCTGGGAGTTCGAGCCCTGCGTCAGACTCTGTGCTGACAGCTCAGAGCCTGGAGCCTGTTTCTGATTCTGTGTCTCCCTCTCTCTCTGACCCTTCCCCCATTCATGCTCTGTCTCTGTCTCAAAAATAAATAAACGTTAAAAAAAATTTTTTTTACATAAAATAAAATAAGGTACTTGACCCAACCCTAGAAAATTGGTAGAATCTAGCAAGGAACAAAGGAAGAGGAATGGCAATCCCCCAGAGACACAGCATAAGCAGAGATGCAGCGGTAGGATTGAGAAGTGTCAGTAGAGAGACAACAAATAGTTTGGTATGACCAGAATACCATTTCTACTTGGTTTTTGTCTTGGTTTTTGTTAAGTTTTGAATGCCACATGGTTGGCACTTTCTTAAAAGCCCACTGAATGAAATTGAGAGGAATAATATGATGGTTTTTGTATAAAAATGGGCTTTAGAGATCAAGTCACCCATTGTCTCTCAAGAAGAGAAGGTTATTGGCATTTTGAGGACAATTTTGTGAAGTGTAGAATTGTCTTATGTCATTGCTGGACCTTTTCTTCCTGGTCACATCCATTAAATGTCAGGAGTGCCCTCACCTCACCAGTCACTATGACAACCAAAACAAAAAACAAAACAAAATACCCCTAAGCATTTCTAAATATTCCCATGTGGCAATGCCACTTTAGTTAGGAATTGTATTTTAAAGTCAGGTAAACTTAAATACCAAAAACTCAGGTGACACAGGGAGTTCAAGACCACAACTCAGATCTCCTAAGTCCCAGTCCAGTGTATACTAGTATTTTAGAAAGGAGATAATGATGGCCAAGAGGAGGAAGGATTGTGCAAAGAGTGATCTGCGAGAGAAAGACCCATCAGGGGCCTCTGCCACAGACCAGGTATAAGGTGGGGAGGCCTTGGAAGCAGCAAAGAGACAGAAGACAATGGACACCGCGTGGGAAGAAGCCTCAGGTGGTCAAGAGGTGCAAAGGAAGGGGTGCTTGGGACTTCAGTTAGCAGACAGAGTCTCAGCTCTGGCTTCTCCACAGAGGAACTATGTATCATTGCTCCTTCCTTTCCTTTCTGGGGCCTCAGTTTCCTCATCTGCAAGTGGAGACAAGGGAATTGGATGGCCAGCTAGCTCTGTGACTCTCAGAGTCCGTGGGGCTTGACTCACATTATCAACACATTGGTAAGATGAACAGGAAAGCCAGTTGGGGACAATGGTAGATTTGCTGTTAGGTAAGTTGATAATGAGTATGAAAACAGCAGGATATCCAATTTGAAATGACAGTTAAGCAGACATAAATATGGAATAATTAGACTCAGGAATAATCAATGAATTGTTTTTATAATCCATGGTTTTTCTGTGTCACATAACAGGGGCAATGGGGGATTTGCTATAGATGTTTCTTATACTACAACCTTAGGAATCAGTTATTTTCTGTTCACCTTCATGGGCCATTCTCTTGAGTGTTGCTCAGCAGTTGATATTTTTATCAATTGAATTTAAGGATAGAATTGAAATCAGTTTCTATATTCAGGATCCTAATTGATAAAAATTTTTCTCAAAACCCTTAAGATAGGTTATTAAAAGAGACACTGTTAAGTGTCTTTTGGATTAGCCTTTACTTCAAGTGAACATATTTCAGGAAGTTTGCTGAAAGCCATTATCAGGAATATAATACTTTATGCATAAAAAGATCATTATTTGACACTTTAGCCTGCATTTTAGTACAGGGTCACGTCTGTCTGCAATATACAAAAAAAAAGTACTAACAAAACAAGTCTGTATCTTCCCATAATGTCCCAAGGGAAATGGACACAGATAAATGGAAAGAGCATATAGGGCTATAAATATTGGTTTCCATCTCTCTATCAGTAAGGAAGTCACTGGAGGTCACATTTGTCTTATTTATACTGCAATTAGCAATATAAATTAACATTAATAAGGAAGGATAACAGAGCACCTAAGTTTTATTTCTTTTACCAGTTTAGAAAATTGTTAGTCATAGAAAAGTTCTGGAAGGGTACACACATGGGTGCGTTGCCTCATGAAAGGATAAGAATCTGGCAGGGAAGAGAAACTGACTTTTCACTTTTAAAGCAGAAGTCACTCTTGGTCGTTCTTTGCAGTGAGATTTTTTGATGACAAAAGTTATTTCACTGGCTCGGATGACACAGGGAAGTGTGGGGAGGTAACTTCTGCACTGCTTCTAAATTTGGGGAATTTTTCTCTTGATTCCATGCAACCAATATTTGATTACAGTTTGGTTGGAAGTTTATAAAATTCAGGCACCTATGAAAATAAACTTTTGAATTATCAACAGTAAGCAATGAGTGTAGAAAACACAGACACAGGTGGGAAAGAAGTTAAAAGGCAAGTATAATTCCCGATCTGGAGACACTTTCTGGTAACCATGGAAATAAAAAATTGAATCATGTTGTCTATGGTTCTGCATCCTATTTTACTAATACAGTACCTTGTAGACTGTCCCCATGCAATTAAAATTCTTCTATATTTATTCATATAGATCTACCACAATTTAAATCAAGCCTTTCTTTGTACATTATTTATCGCCCACTTTTCGCTTTTATAAATATGTTGAATAGCTCAAGATCTCTCTCTCCCTCTTTTGTTTCCTTAAGCTAATTCTGAAAACTTTGTTAATGATCTGTTTTTAGAACACAAAAGGATTCTAGAGATGAATTAAAATTCATCACTTGGGCCTTTCCTCTGAACTCACTATTTTTTTCATCATCAGATCTCCAGTGTTTTCAAAGAGAGCATTAACTGGTTATTAACCCAAATTCAGTCTAAAACCTGCAATTTTCAATCACATCTTTAAAAAAAAAAAAAACACCAGTTTACATTTCTAAATTGCAACACAGAAGAGAAATTTGTTTACCCGTCACTGTAAACTATTTTCTGAGCATATCTACTTTTTTTTCTGGAGAGCTAAATGTTTGAAGTTTTCACATTTGCAATTATGATTAAAGCTATTTCAACATCAAAAGGAAAAGAAATCTTAAAAGTAGTCCCTACTGGAAACTGGGTTTTAGCCAGTCATAGAGTAGTCATAGCATGTCTGGGGAGAGGCAGGCCACTGGGGGAGTCCCTTCTTTGTCTGTCTCTCACATACATCCCTGAGAAATTCGGGAACACAGAAGGTGTCAAATGCCAGGGAATTCAGTGAGTCGTATAATTTTGGTTTTAAATGGAAAATTCAAACTTCTAGTCATTTTCAGTAGTTAGGAAAGCAAATGTTAGCATCATGTTTGCAGTGAGATCCAAATCAGTTACTCAGTCGATACCTAATATTCCTCAGGATGGACCATTTCGTATTACTTTAGGGCTACAAGGATCCTAGCACATACTAAACTCTCGCCCAATCTCAGAATTCTCTCTAGCCCTGTCTGGAACTGTCCTTATCCCTATAAATTCTCAGCTCCTTGTTGGAGAAGCCTGTTTCTGTTTAACCTTCCCATCCTCCAGCTCATCTGTAGACCTTCCAGTACTACTTTGCAATCACCTCCTTTGCCCTTGGCAGTTGTTTCTATGGTTCAGGTACCCCACAAGCGGCACCTTCCCCCTGGGTTGTTTTCTCCATCTCACTCGTCATTGGCCTGAAGCATATTCATCAGTCAGTCATCTACCTTTGGGGTGGCTGGCCTTCATCTGACTTCTGAAGTTTTGCAATCTGGCTTGGTTTTGCCAGTGAACAGGTAACCTCAGGAGAAGGCACCATTTTTCCCTAAAGCATATCTGTAACACATGAATTCCCTCTGGCAGCTAGGAAGAGAAGTGAGTTTCTTCTTGTTTCAGAGCCCCATTTATTTCAGGGCAACCCACCAACAATGACACACTTTAGCCCAGGGTGTGACAGCAGACATCACCTGAGTTCTGTATTACAGTCATGCCTTCCTGAAGTCTGCTATCAGATCCACTTCCTCAGTTTCTCTCTGTAATGCATCATTTAGATAATCTTCTGCTGAGTGGTCTTTGAGATTCCTGTCTTTACAGCATCGAAAATATTTCAAACACACAATAAAGCAGACTGACATAATTCCCTCTAAGGAAAAGAAACCTAACATTTCAGTGCCAGAAAGGCTTTACATATTTATTAATTCATGGTGGAAGAAACGTAGAGACTCGTACATATTTATTAATTCATGGTGGAAGAGCGAGCAAACCTTTCTTTTACCACTTTGCGTTGTAACCATTTAATTGGGACTGGAAAGTGCTGTTGTCGAAGTACCTACTTCTAAATCTTGGTGGCTGGCTACAGTAGCTGAGGGCTAATGACACCGAAGTGAGAAGTCCACCACAATGGCACAGAATCCATTTCCTTGTCCCTCAAGTAAGCAGTGAGCAAGGAGAAGAACCAGGAGAGAAAAGGGTTGGATCTGCATCTCTGCTGCTTCCAAAAGAGCAGTTCAAAGACCGCCATGTACAGACAGTGAACTGATAGCACATCTCTGCAAAGGAAGGATGTTCATCCTGTCTGTGTGAAGTATGGAAGTAGGACCCGAAGGAAAACTAGCAATTACTATGTCTTTAATTAGTAAGCCCTAAGTAATCTGTCCTGTTTGTCATCTGCACTAGGACACATGGTCTCATCTTAAATGACCCCTTTGAGATTGACTTGACCTTTCTGGACTTTGTAGCATAGGATCTCAGTACCTCTCCTGAATTCTGTGGGAATGAATTGTATACTGGTCTCAGAGGGAGAATTTTCTCTCCTTTTTTGTCTGGATGTTTGAGCTTCTTATAAGTATGTTACAAAGTAATCTTCAATGTAATTCTTAAATGTTTTTAAAGCCTATTTTGGCATACTTTACCAAATATCATAAAATGAGTCATACTCTACAGCAAACCCATAAATTTGTGGAAGATCTATACAGCCTCTGTTTAAATAGCTTACCCTTCAAGAGTCCTTTAAGAAACAGAATGTACATGGAATCACAGTAGAAAGTTCATCGTCATGCTCTAGGACTTAGGGGATTTCTGAAATTTAAAATTGAGCTAAATCAATCATCACAAATATCAGTTTTAAGCTGTGCAAGTTCTGAATTCCATGACGTTTTGTCAAAATGCCCATCCAAAACCAAGGTACTGGATGCAGGCTAGCAGCATGAGAGAAGTCAACAAATGCTTTGCAATCAAGCAAATCCTGGTTCTGCCTCTTACAGTTGAAAATTTTGTAAAAACTTAATTATATCCAATCCTCAGATTTTCTGCTTATAATATGTGGTTAATAATGCTTATCTTCCAGAATTTTGAGAAAATAAAAAGATACTATGTTAAGGAAGAGTAGCCAGCACAGTGAATGGAATAATAGGCAATTAGCAAAGAACAGCCATCTGAGGGTGATACGTGGTGTTGGAAAGAGCAAGTCCATTCCACATTCAGTTCTGAAGTTCAGTATCAACTCTCACAAATTAAGGTCATAAACCCATCTTTATTGATAGTATTCATGTAGAATTTATTTATGTCTCTTGAACATATTTATAAAGAGAAATGTTCTTTAGTCAGTATGTTAATCTAGTTAACATTTAGGACATTTGGCACATTCACTTTCTTTCTTTTTTTTTTTATTTTTTTTTTAATATTTACTTATTTTTGAGACAGAGAGAGACAGAGCATGAACGGGGGGAAGGTTAGAGAGAGAGGGAGACACAGAATTTGAAACAAGCTCCAGGGTCTGAGCTGTCAGCACAGAGCCCGACGTGGGGCTCAAACTCACGGAGCACGAGATCATGACCTGAGCTGAAGTCAGATGCTTAACCGACTGAGCTACCCAGGCGCCCCATGCACAATCACTTTCTTAAAAACCCTAACATAGCACATCAACCATCCTACCTAATCTTTTTTTTTAACTTGCTTATTTCAATTCATTTTGAAGATTGTAACTTCATTGCTTTTTAACTTAAGTGATATCTGGGTCTTTTCCCCCTCATATTGGAAAATTAGTATCAAAAGACCATCTGAATTTGATAATATTTCCAATGCTAACAATTTTATTTTGAAATTAGGCTTCAGAAGTCTCTCGAAACAGAGGAGCCTCTTTACTGGCCAGGCCAGGACACAGCCTGGTAGCTGCTATTCGAAGCCAACATCAACATGAGTCATTGCCACTAGGTATGTATCATGCTTTTGGGATCCTGGATACCCAGTCCTTAGCCTTGTTTTTCTTATCACAAGTCCTTTAATATTCAGGATTCTGTATTTTCTTTTTCCTTTCCTATGATAAAATCTACCCCCTACCCTTTGCTTCCATCCCTCCTTTGCCCTTTTTCCCTTTCCCTCCCCTCCTTGATTTGTTCTTCCCTTTTCCCTGTCTCAGTTCTTTTCCAGACTCTCAGCCCCTTCTTTATTCCTTTCAGTGATTTGTTAGCTGAGTACAGGAGAGCATAGTTTAAATGAGGTGATGGATCTTATTGCTATTAGATGCGGTTTGTAATTTAGACCTCTTTTCCCATGTGTGTATGGGGACAAGTCAGTGTAGTCTTCATTCCTAACCTCAGCCACCTCCTTCTAAAACACGTGCCACTTGTATCAAGGGAAATGAGGTAAGAAAGCCCAAATGGATTTGGGTATTTCCATTATGACTACTGGGAAATCAACCATGGCCACAGGTTGTAAGTGTCAAGTGTTCAGAAATGGATTTCTTTGAAGTTACGAAGAATCTTTGGCCATAATAACTATGGCAAAATGACCAAGAGAAGTCAGAAGGAAGAGAGTAAAATAGCTTGTGGAAGAATGATTTTATTCTCCTTCACCTATTCACACAGGGGTGAGTTAACACCCCGTTAAGGTCTTAGAATATTAAGGATAATTAACTTAGATCTAGTTCACTTTGGTTTGATCTTTTAGAAATGACAATGCTATTATGTCACACACAAAGAGCCCTCAAGAGCTTACATTTTTCTGATGAGTGTGCTACCTGCCCTTCGAACTCTTGCATTAATCCTGGTATCAAGTAGCTATTTTCCAACCATTAGAGAAATCATCTCTGGGCTGAAAACTCAACCACAACTTGCACTTTTGTCTGTTTCAGCATATAATGACAAGATTGTGGCATTTCTCCGCCAGCCAAACATTTTTGAAATGCTGCAAGAGCGTCAGCCAAGCCTGGCGAGAAACCACACACTCAGGTAAGGGCTTGTCCCTCACCTTGTAGCTCCAACTAGTCGTCCAGGTGGGACAACATATCTGTGGAGAGAGCATAAAAGCTTATGATGCATTTTGTTCATGCATTTAATTATGTCTTGAATACTCCAACTGAAGGATCCAGGAATTCTAATGTTCTCTGAAGTTCCACAATGTGTTTTTTATTTTATTTTATTTTCTATGTGTGTTTTTTTTATTTTAGTCATTCTTAACAGGTGTGAGGTGATATCTTACTGTGGTGTAATTTGCATTTCTCTAATGATGAGTGATGTTGAGCATCTTTTCATGTGTCTATGGGCCATCTGTATGTCTTCTTTGGAAAAAAATCTATTCATGTCCCCTAACCATTTTTAACTGAATTTTGGGGGGGATTTTTGGTGTTGAGTTGTGCAAATTCTTTATATATTTTGATATTAACACTTTATTGGATGTTATCATTTGCAGATATCTTCTCCCATTCACTAGGTTGTCTTTTGTTTTGTTGATGGTTTCCTTCACTGTTCAAAGGCTTTTTATTTTGGGGCAGTCCCAATAGTTTATTTTTGCTTTTGTTTCCCTTGCCAAAGGAGACATATCTATAAAGATGTCAAAAAAATTACTACCTGTATTTTCTTTTAGGAATTTTATGGTTTCAGATCTCACATTTAGGTCTTTAATCCATTTTAAATGTTTTTATTTTTAAAATATCATTGTTTAATGGTAAACCAAAAACTAGATGAACACATTAGAAAATAAACCAACAAGCAAACAAAAAGTATCAAAAATATATGTTCTAACTAGTTAAATCTTACTGTCCATTAATGTCATTGTTGCATGAGTGTCTCTGAAACTGAGTCACTTCATTTGGAAAGGACAGCCACCAAAAGTGATAAAAAGGGAAAATATCCTCCGAACTTAAATCCCACTTTCTCTCCAAGATATCTCAGTATCACTCTGCTTCAGTTGACTACACAGCATTTTGGAAGCTGGCAATGCATGATGGTTAAGTGTGTCCTCTAGGAGTTCAAATTCTTGCTCCAGCTCTTAGGAACCATTGATGGAGGCATATTATTCAGCCCAAATCTGCCCTTAATCTCCTTGGAAACAGGTCACTGTGTGGGCACTGGGGAGATGCTTTTATGGGTATGTGTATAAAGGATCAGGCAAGGTGGGTGGGAATGCAGTCACTGAATGCCTCTGATTCCTTTCCTCCCATTTGGTGGTCTTTTGAATCTAGTTGACAACTGTAATACTCTGCCTTGATTTCCTCAGTGAATCACCAACACCTGAAAATAGTCTCTTTGCTATTCAAATTCCTATTAATCATGCCAGGGTGGATCATTCACTGTCCTTCCCCCTCCACACACACCCTCACTGACACCTCTTTCCCTTGTGTTTTACTCTGTGTGAATTAGAACCATGTCCTCCCCACTGCCTTGTCTCAACTCCTCCCTCTTTCTCTGTCTCCACACCCAAACATCTGCCTCCTCACTTTCTCTCTTCCAGCTCTTTTTTTTTTTTTAATTCTTCCCTGTCATGGCCTGTGTTTGGGTGCTCAGCATTTCTCTCCTGGATTTTGCAGGAATATCGTAGAAGATACCACGTATCTCTCTCACCCTGTTATAACCAGAATTACCTTATTTTGGCAAAGATTAAATTATACTATTACTTCCCTTCAAAAAAAAACAAAAAAAAAAAAAACAAAAAAAAACCACCTTCCCATTGTGTGTGAAATAAAGTCAGGATTTCTAAGCACAGTTTCCATGGTCTCCAAAGTCTGGCCCTAACCTAACTTGCCATGCCACACTAGTTTTTTCCTTCTAGAGTCTTCTATCTCCACCAAACAGTCTGTGTCATCTCCTACCTCTGCCCTCTGGGGAGTGGCTTTTCTCTTAAGGACCTCTTAACTCATTTTAAAGGCTCAAACCAAATGCAAAGACTCACTGACCCAGGCAAACTTTAGTATTTCTTTTACCTTGCTTTAACAGCATTCCTTTTTGTATCTCTAGGATATTTTTCCATTATCTCTTATAGTTGTCCATACTGATGTCTCCCTACAATACATAGGTTCCTTAGAGCAGGACCTTCCATTCTTTGCCTTTGTGTCACTCTCCCCTTCAGAACCTAGTCCTCTTTGAAGAGAAGAAGGACTAATTACATTTAGAGTGAATGAAAGATCTTTAGCATTAACAGATGAACTTTCGCACAAGTGATTGTCATTTCCACTTATGTTCCACTCTACCCATTTCATTACTGTGTCATTTATTTGTGGGCTATTCCTTGACTCACAGTACATCATAATTTAAGGGAATTTCAAGGGATTTTCAGAGGAGTTGTACTACCTGAAAAATTTCTGAGAGCTTGCTGCTCTTGAACATTTTTTACGTTTCTGATTCTACCACTAAGTAATGAGTTTCACAGCTTATTTTTTGCAGGAATTTGATCTCACCAAAGGCACTAGCGTCCCATTTAAGTTATTTTAAAAGTGAAAAATGTAATCCCCTGGGTAAAAGAGTGAACTGTTTTCAAGGGAAGGGAAGCTATTTTCTGTACTTTTGCATAGTATCACATGCAATAGTGATATTTTTTAAAGGCTTTTTTTAAGACTTTTTTTAAAGACTTTTTAAAAGACTTTTTAAAGGCTTTGTTGCAGTGCAGAATTGTATAATTATGATTTTCCAGATATGGCAGAACTTGGAATTAGGAGATATTGGAATTGAAAAAATCTTGGCAATTATTTTGTACAGAAACTAATAACTTCTTTAAGATATGGATTCTTTTAAGGACCTGTAGACCCAAGATGAGAACCCAAATATCTCATCAAAAACAGAAGGCCCACAACGACTAAGAGGCCATGGATTTAAAAAGAGAGAACAAGAACAAGAAATTGCTCCTCAGGGAATCAGGCTTACAAGAAGCAGGAAGCCAGGCACTAGTTACCATGACTGGGCCTGTGCCTGCCCCTCGATGTGCTGTGAGGGTGCATCAGCTCCATTTTACAGGTCCAGAAGTTGAAAAGAAAACCTCCTTTTCCTATGACACTGCCCAAAGGAAGAACCTCCTGCTTCCTCTGTTGTCCCCAAGTGGAGACTGTGACCCTGTTAAGCCATTGCTCATCTCAGGGAGCCATCGATCCACTGTCTTGGGTCCACAAAGTCAGTTGCTGAGTTAAAGGGTAGAGAGTGAGTTATCAGAAAACTGTGTTCAGCAGACAACAGTGAATCATAAGGAAGCCACATGTGGAGAGGCAAGATGGAGCCAGAAAACCCAGAGGTTAATGACATCTGTTCACATTAAGGGACATGGTAGCAGTCCTCATTCATTCATTCCTCTTTCAACCAGTGCTTTTATTGTGCCAGTATTCTGAATCAGGATTGTGCTGGATTTGTGTATGCAGTAGCATAGCAAAACAGACATTGGCCCTACTTCGCATGGTATTTGCAACCTATTGAAGAAGGCAGACGATAGACAAATTTGACTTTTTGTTTTCCTTAAGTCAAATATATAGCTGTAGCATGTGTTTAAAGGCCACAAAAGACAAGATCAGAATTCAGTGATAATGATAGAAGAATGTCAAGGATTTCATTTGGATATTAATGAACTGAGCTCTGAGGAGACTTTTGCACTGGAGTTTTCCTGGTGAGCAAGGGATATATGTTGAAGGAGCAGATGGCCTTCTTGCCTTCGGAGATCTTTCCCAGTTCCAGTGGAGCTGGAGTTGAGTTCCAGAGGCATTTGGAGGCCCCCCAGACCACTGGGTCTGCATGAAATTTTCATATATGTGACAGAGGATGCAATGTCCTGTGGAGAGCCACTGAAAGTCTCAGAAAACTGTGTTTGGCTGATACATGGATATGCTCCATGTGGGTGGTGAGATAATAGAACTACTTTGCTGCCCTAGTAGAGTTGACCCCCTTTGGACTTCGTTTCCTCAGGGACCCTGGGAACAAAGGGCAATCACTAGAATTTTCTCTCCATTTTTCCTCCAAGCAAGGAGACCAGGGGCTTACCCACATATGGGTACCTAGGGCAACAGAATAATCTGCCCTAGGGACATTGTCATTGGGAGGACATATGAATTGAAGAGTCCTTTGTGGGGCTGAAGTCAATTAACCACAAAAGTCTTCCAAACAAGAGGCCTGTGAGGTGGTATCAGGATTTAGAGGCCAAAGCTCAGGAACATGGAATCAAGAACATAAAGACCCGGAGGAAGAAACAGGTGGTGGAGGAGGCATGGTGTTTGCACTCTTGGCTAGGTTTCCACATCCTCCCTGCAAAATGATGTGTGGAAACATATGCTCTATTTTTTTTTCAAACCATTAAAAACCATTGGTTGTGGCATTTGTAATATTTGAACATTTGTTTTTGTTTTTTTAAATGTTTATGGGGGGGAGGGGCAGAGTGGGTGGGGGGGAGAGAATCCCAAACAGGTTCCATGCTATCAGCACAGAGCCTGATGCAGGGCTCAAACTCACGAACTGTGAGATCATGACCTGAGCTGAAATCAAGAGTCTGACACTTAACTGATTGAGCCACCCAGGCACCCCTGTAATATATGAGTATTTGAATGTCAGAGAAGCAAAGTACAAAGTTCATTTGATCAAAATAAATGTTATTTATCTATAGACTCGGAATAATTTGCCAGGTTATAGTTGGAGGTCATGAAAGAGAGAATGCAAATTGTAATTAAACAGAGAAATTGATGCCTGTGCTCAGACTGACCTAGGAGACTCTGGTATTCTGAACGCCAGACCCTCCCTTACTCAGTGTGGCATTATACATTTTCCAGCAGGCGTAAGGTTTCTCAAGAGATTTCCTCCTGCTCTTTCCTCCCATGGCTCCCGAGACACCATGAGCCCATGACAGTCCTCCAGCAGCTCTCTTTATCCATCTTCACTCCTGACTGTCATTGCTATCTGAGGTCCTATCCTTGTTGTGTTCCTCAGCTTCCATCCCTGTGTGAGTCTGAGGAAGGGTAGTCCCTAGTAGAGCATCATGGGAACCTGCAATAGAAACTTAAAATGCCACAAAACTCACTGAACGTTAGAAAATTGCTATTCAGCCATATTGACAGACAAAATGAATCAGAAAGGGATTTATTCCTTAGCTTATGTATTGGTGTGTAATTCTTATTTTCTTTCCCACATTGTTCTAGGGAGAAAATCCATTACATTCGGACTGAGGGTAATCATGGGCTTGAAAAGTTGTCCTGTGATGCAGATCTAGTCATTTTGCTGAGGTAAGGAGCTAAGCCTGAAACCCTTCTGGAAAAGCTGCTCTGGGTAGTTCTCCACTACAGCTATGACTGAAACATTCAACATTTGTTCTAGGGGATTCTAGTGACTGCAACTAAAGTAGGGCCCCACCCTTATACCTGCTGTCCATTGCTTTCTTTACATTTACAACTGGGGTATCAAGAACTGTGTACAGTACTTGATGGAGAATTTATTTTTGTAGGATTAATTAGAGTATAAAATAACTCTGAGAATTTGCATACTGGCTTTGCCTATCTAAGTGAACCTAAGTGCTTTTGTTGCCTTGTGAGAACTGTAACCACTATCACCCCAATTCGTGAACACTCATGGACAGAAAACTAACTTTTTTCCTTCCTTTCTTTTCTTTCTTTCTTTTTCTTCCTCTTCTCCCCCTCTTCTTCTCCCTCCCCTTCCTCCCTCTTCTTCTTCTTCCCCCCTTTGTTTCTTCCCCCTTCCTCCTCCCTCTCCTCCTCTCCCTCTTCTTTTCCTCCTCCACCCCTTCCTCCCCTTCCTCCTTCCTCCCCCTCCTCCCCTTTTTCCCTTCCTTCCTCTTCCCCCTCCTCCTCCTCTCCCTTCTCCTCCTTCTCCTCCTCCTCCTCCTTCCTCCTCCTCCCCCTCCTCCTTCCTCCTCCTCCCCCTCCTCCTTCCTCCTCCTCCCCCCTCCTCCTTCCTCCTCCTCCCCCTTCTCCTTCCTCCTCCTTCCCCTCCTCCTCCCCCCTCCTTCTTCCTCCTCCTCCCCTTCTTCTTCTTCTTCTTCTTCTTCTTCTTCTTCTTCTTCTTCCCCCTGCTCTTCCTCCTTCTCCTCCTTCTCCTTTACCATTTCCTTCTCTTTCTCCTTCTTCTTTTCTCACTGTGCAGTCTCTTTGAAGAAGAGATTATGTCCTACGTCCCACTGCAGACTGCCTTTCATCCCGGGTACAGCTTCTCTCCCCGCTGTTCACCCTGTTCCTCACCTCAGAACTCCCCAGGTAACTTGAATATTTGGCATTCTGTATCCTGTAGAGACATCTGTGTTTCCAGATGAAGAGGAAAAAAGGTGATTATATATACATCCTCTCTCCCTTCCTCCCTTTCAATTTTCTGATTGAAAGCACACTGTCACATTGGGTGTTGACAAATTGCTGGCTGTTTTTGTAATGCCCCCAAGCTACAATGCATTCTACATTTTTAAATAATTTGAAAATGTTTTTACAAAAACAGTGTTTCATGACATGTGAAAATTATATGAAATTCAAATTTCAGTGTCTATAAATAGAATTTAATTGGACCCCAGCCACACCTATTTATTTATGTATTTTCTATAACAACTTTCATACTACAACAGCAGAGCTGAGTGGTAGCAATGAGACCAGATGGCCACGAAAGCCTAAAATATTTACTATCTGGCCCTTCACAGAAAAAGTCTGCTGACCCCTGTTCTAAATTACTATTACATTCCAAAGGTACTCTGCAAGCACTTAGAAGGGAAGAGCCCTTTCTGAAACATTCTGCCTTATGACTCTGAATATTATTAGATACCAATTTTAGTAACTTTGTGTTAACGTGTAAAGGAATTACTAGGTGATATGGTTACTAGGGACCACCATTATGTACCCACGAAGCTGTCTGTCAAAGAGTTTTCTTACATGTGAAACTGTTCCCCTACAGTTTTCTTTATGTATTAGGATTAATTTACCCATATCACAGAAATTCGTTATAGGTCATTTCTGTTCCAAATGAGGAAATGTATACTGAACTGTTTAGTGAAAATAAAGAAGCTTTTGTTCCTGGGTTCATCCAGATAATTAGTGTAAGTCAAATTCATACTCCCAAATGGGATCCAGACACTGGAAAGTTTTTCCTCACTTGTTTGATTGCAATACCACCTTGTTCTAAGTCTTGAGGATAAACCCAAATTTCTTTTCATAACTTTAAAAGTATAGGGATATAGATATATAGATAAATGTAAAGGGATTTAGTTTCAAAAATCTAGTAAGGGGGGCACCTGGGTGGCAAGGTTGGTTATGCATCTAACTCTTGATTTGGGCTCAGGTCATGACCTCACAGTCATAAGATCAAGCCCCACATCGAGCTCCTCACTGGGCATGAAGCCTGCTTGAGATTCTCTCTGTCCTTCTCCTTCTAACCTGCACCTACACATGCACATTCTCTCTCCTTCTTTTTCTCTGTCTCTCTCTCAAAAAAAAAAAAAGAAAGAAAGAAAGAAAAGAAAAAAAAACCTAGTAGATTCCTATCTCACAACTTCTAGAGTCAGAATCTGAGCTTGGCTTTTGAAACCAGTGGAGAAATTCACAAGAAATACAGAATTTAGCAGTGTGCTCAGTCCCTCAGAAGGGATGTCTCACTCAGCATCACTCAGTACTGCCATAGGTTTCTAAAACTAGAATATCTTTTAGTTTGCCTCTTCCAACTCATGTCACTCAGAAATGTCTCTTAGAGTTTATTAATTGCTAAAATCTGTTTCTAAGTCAGTGTCTCCTTGTCATTTCCTCCAAACCAGTGCACCAATGACATTGCTGAGGAAATGCCCAATGTGTGCTGCCTCTGACATACAACATAATTGAGATGCCATGGCCTGGGAAAAGGAGGACAAAGAGCTTTTCCAGAGCCAGCATCAGGACAGTCAAATGTTCCCATGCACACAGGATGACTTACTTTTGGGAAGCAGAGCCTTCCATTTGCGGGGACCATCATCTGCATGATGATCTGCCATTTTCTTATAGAGATTGTTCCAGCCTGATAAAGTATCTGCACTTTGGTTGAAACATTTGACACTACAGTATGCTTTTAACATCATTGCATGGGGGAGATACCATATTACAAATAGAAAAATAATAGAGAATAAAGAGTTATTTGCTAAATGAGAATTACTTGTATGACTTTTATAAAAGGAATCAAGTTTCCTAATGAGGAATTACTAATACCATGAATCCAAACAATCATTCAATTCATTTTAATTCTTTATTATCCTAGCTCTGATCATGAGGTTCTAGATTATGCAATCCAAAAATTTTGATGTTAAATTTTGTAATTCTCATTTTTCTAGACTTTCATGAAATTTATCTGGGTGCTATGGAGATAGCAAATCATAGATATTTATGCCAAAGTACTTTGTAAAGCATGAATGATTAGAAAAATACATCATGGGCAGTGGTAATACCAGAAGCATAAAAATCATATTATAAAATATACTGTAATCTACTGGACAGAAAATGATACTTGCACCTACAGACTTGTATTCTAGTTCTACCTGTAGCCTGAAACCTGGCATTTCACTGAGGATACATCTTTTCAAGTGGTGGCTGTTGGTTCCCTCACACTTCAGTTGCTGGGGAGCCCAAAGGTGGGGCTGGTGCCCTTCATGTTTCCCTGCTTGTACCATTCAGGTGTCTCTCCCCCCACCCCCAGTTGCTGTCATCTACCAGCCTTTTTCTTATTCCCAAAGATTATGGTACCTGTCTCATAGTCTCCCTCTCCTTCGCTGAGTCCTTCCATCATCCTGAATGACTTCAACATCCACAAGGATACCCATTCATTTCCCTGGCCTTCTGGTTTCTGGAACTCTGGTCTGGAATGACCTTCCCCTTCCCCACCACAACCACTTGTTCCCACAGTCACCTTCCCACCCTTGTTGTCATCTCTAAAATCACTGACTCAAGCATCTTGTTCCCGTCCAACACACTTATTCAACTGCTGTCCCCGTTACTGTCCTTTGCCTTCATCAGGACCTCTAGTTCATGCACACCTCTCCCCTCCCTTCTGTCCTTCCCTTATCTGGCATAGATTCCATGGTTCATTATTTCAGTAACATCTCTGCCAGTGATATAAATTCCACGGTCCCCTCTTTTTTTTTTTTTTTTTTTTTTTTTTTTTTTTTTTGCAGAACTGTGCCCCTAGACAAGTGTACTATCTGCATCTTCTACATCTGTGCTCAGGCGTTCTTGATCAAATTCACCTGACAGGGCAGATTATAAATTATCAGTTAGTCATCTCTCACTTCACATGGACCTTGAACACCCAAAAGAAAACTCTGCCACATTTCCTTTGTAAACTTCTCCACTGCAATCTCAAGTGTTTATGCTCCCCTCAAACCTCCAACCCTCTGTGTCTCTCCTAGCAAATATGTCCCTTCTCCCTTCACTGAGAAAATTGAAGCCATTAGATAAACATTTTCTCAAATGCCTGCTACCAATCCTACAAGCTTGCAAAGCCTGCCTCTCCTTCTGCTCCACACCTGTGCATTAGAGGAGGTGTCTTCACTAAGGTCACCATGACATCTGGGCACACAGTTCACTGGGTAATTCTCACATTTAACACTAAGCCACATTTGACATTATTGACTGCTCTCCCTCCTAAGTCACCTCTTCAGTTAGTTTCTGTGACACTACTGTATGCATTTCATCTACTACTTTGGCCACCTTTTCAAACTCATCCTTCACTTCCTACCATGCTCAAGACTCAGTCCCAGGTTTCTTCTCTTCTCTCTCAACCTATATCTCTTTCCAATCATCCATTCAAAGATAATGCCATCAAAGACCAAGCTCATTATCTCCCCTACAGATCTGTTCTTCTTCCATTGTTCCCCTCTCAATGACTGTCACTGCAGTCCCTTCAATTACAAAATCTGAAGCCTACCTCTCCCTCACTACCTATGTCCAGTTCATTGCCTCCTAAACACACCTCCACTCTGTCTACTTCTCACCTCCACTGACACCACCTTAGTCCAATTTAAGCTCTCTAAATCCACCTTATCCCTCTCATTTATTTTTGCCTCTACTTCAGATAGACTGATGCTTTCATAACTCTAGTCTCATCATGTCAGCCCTCATGCAATGGCTGCCTATTGTGCTTAGCATTAAACAAAACTGTTTAACAAAGTAGACTTTATCCTGTTTGATCATCTCCTGCCCACCTCTCAACACTTGTGTTGCATCACTCTGGTCCTTATACCCTGTGGTCCAGATAAACTGGAGCACCACTTTCCATTCTGCTGCAGTACCTTTGCACATGCTGATCCTCTACCTAGATTGCTCCTCTCCCAGCTCATCTCTTGTCTTAGTTCAATAGAGGCCTTTCCTAACTAGTTTAGTCTAATTCATGCTTACTTGTTCTTCAGCTATTTCTTAGGAAAGCCTTCCTGAACTTGGCCAGAGGGCAAGTTCTCAAAGAACATGATCTCAAAGAACTGAGTTCCATTCCTTCATGAGCAGCAATCATCTCAACTTGTAATTATATTCTCATTCCTGTGAGTTTGTTGGTATCAGTCTTCTTTAGAATATAAATTCAATACCTGGAATGTAATAAGTAGTAATTAAAGGGGCTTCAATAACTAATAAATAGTTGTTAATAATATAACTATTAATTATATAATTATATATAATTATAACATACATTGTAATTATATATTATTATATATAATACATGATTATATATAATAATATACAATTATATGACTATTAATATTATATTAACAATATAACTAATAAATAATACCTGTTTATAAGTAATAACTATTAAATATAACTATTTATTTGTTATTGAAGGGGCAAGCTGTATTTCTATCCATCTGTAAAACTTGGAAAAGAATGTTATTTTTTCCACTCCTTATTTTCATTAAAAAGTGTATAAAGATAATAAAACATTTACAAAGATCCTGAATGATATAAAAACTCTCTTCTATATAGAGTGAATGACTTATTGTTGTTGCTGTTGTTGTTATCATTATCATTATTATTATTATTATAAACGTTTCTTCTATGATGCAAGGTAATCTAATTCAAATTCCTAAATGCTCTGGGCCCTACTGGACACCTATGTTTAATTTAGGATCAATATAGTTAGAGAAGTATGACATACATACGTATTACAGTCTGACTTGCCTCATCGTAGTTACAATCACTTCTTATAGTATAGAAACTTACAAGAAAAATTGAGACTAGTCTGATTTATGTTGTTTTAGATTATTTAAGTACAATTAAGCCAATAGATATGCTAATCAAGATATTTTTAAGAGAAATACAACTTGAAATGGAGTGCAAGACTTAAATGTTTATTGTCATCAGAATTCCTTTATCTCTTTATTAATATTTTTTCCATTTATTATAAAAGTAACTGAAAGAGTAATGGAAATCAAGGGAAACTTCTTTGAGAAGAAAAATATGAAGACATAGGAATGTGCCTCTGGTTGGCCCTTCTTCTAACATTGCTTCATGTATCAGTGATGGCCTTCAGACCATGTGCTTCTCTCTGCAGGTTTACAGAGAGCCAGTGCAAGAGCCCCTTCACCCTACCGGAGAGACTTCGAGGCCAAGCTCCGCAATTTCTACCGAAAACTGGAAGCCAAAGGATTTGGTCAGGGTCCAGGGAAAATTAAGTGAGTGCTCCCGTGCTTATTCCTGAATTCAGAAGCTAGATTTTTCTATCCTTTTCTCCCCCATAACCTTTGTGATACTTTTTGGAGATTGGATTCCGTGGTGTGGTAATATTTATGTTCATGTAAAGGAGGAAAGAAAAAAGTTGGGAAGAAAGAAGAAAGGAAGTTAAATTGGAAGAGAAGCAGAAAGAAAGGAAAGAGAAGAGAAGGAGGGAGAGAAAAATCAGATTTCAGGCAAAGACATATATATAAAATTAATGATAAACCTTTTCAGAAAACAAAGAATCTTGAACAGAATAAAATAATGTATATTTCCTTTTACTTATTTTGGGGACAAATTTAACTCATTGATCAAATCCATGGATTCTATAGCTTTGTAATTGGGGTCTAAGTGAATAGTTGTATTTTTCCCCTCTAGGTTTATTATTTTTATCTTTAAAATATGAGTCTAAACTGAGGTATCCAACTTAAGAGATTCTTTTTGGAATTCATCAAAAAGAATCCTAAAAGTAGTCCAGTATGATGGAATATATCCAATTATAAAAGTGTACATGTTGTCCTTGTGCTCCCAATGTTTTGCAAAGAGCATTAAAATAAGTCCATTGCTGAACTGATGGAATCTGCACCTTGTTGGAGAGGCAGGGCACCCATAGCTCACCTAGAACACCCTCCAACATCAGAGCTTGGAGCCACCACTCACCGCCCACATGGCTTCTTCTTCCCAGGCTCATCATTCGTCGGGACCACTTGTTAGAAGGAACCTTCAATCAGGTGATGGCCTATTCCCGGAAGGAGCTTCAGCGAAACAAACTCTACGTTACCTTTGTTGGAGAGGAGGGGTGAGGCACCAGCAGTTTTATGCAGACACCTCACTCAATGTGGGCAGGCCAGAGCCACCATATCTTGGTTATTTTGCTCAGGAAAGAGCAGGATGGCTCTTAGCTTTGCCCCAAGGTGATTCTGATCATGTCCTTTCAGGAGGTCTTTCTCTCTCCAGGTATTGCCAAGCTTTAGATTTCATGTTCTTCAAAAGCCTAAGATTATTGACATGTGCTAGAGTCTGAGGTTATACCCTCATACTGTGCATGAGCCAAAAATACAGACTTAAGCTGTTGGATCTTCACTTTTTCAGGTGGCATACACTTCTGAATATCTGATCACAGAGCTCCTCCTCCTAGAACACTCATATACCACTACATACCAAATTTTTCATAGCATTTCAGTGATTTCATAGAAAACCATTTCAACAGTGGAGGATCAGCCTACCTAGGAGGGTATATCAAAACAAACTGGGAAGTTCTTTCAGTTCATACACATGCACTATCACGGGAAATTCTTTTATGCCTCTCACAACAAAGTCCTTCTTTTTAATGGACCAGCTGTGTGGTTTATACAATAGGTGTTATATGATTGAAAAAAAGGTTAAGAAATACTGCCCTAAGGGTTTATTCATGGACGTCTAGTAAGCAACATCCCTACCAATTACTGCATCCTCACTTTCTACAACAAGTTATGCTTCTGCAAGGATCCACTGTAAAGAACAGAGGCTGCTCTCTGCTTTCCCTGCACTGAGTCTGAAAGAACACACTAGAACCTGGATAGAAACAGGCCCCCACCTCCCGCATGTAACGAACTTCCCGGGCCTCTGCTTCCTTTGCAGTCTGGACTACAGTGGTCCTTCGCGAGAGTTCTTCTTCCTTTTGTCTCAGGAGCTCTTCAACCCTTACTACGGACTCTTTGAGTACTCTGCAAATGATACCTACACGGTGCAGATCAGCCCCATGTCGGCGTTTGTGGAAAACCATCTTGAATGGTAAGATCTGGAAGGCTGGCTTTCTGTGCTTGTAAGTTCTGGTCTTTCCTGGTCAGGAGTCAGTAGGATTGTATTTCTTGAGCAGCACTATTTCTTGTTTAGAGCAGAGGGCCAGATCTTATGAGGGGTGATGAGAGTGAACAGCAAAGCCCTAGAAGGAAGACTGTTACTTTTCACCCAGAACATGAAATAAATTACTAAAGACACTGCAAATTTACTATCAATTGCAAATTGATGTAAAATCCAGTAATTGCCTTCTGAGGAAACCCTAAGGTAAGTAGACACAGTTGAATGTTGAAATTTTTACTAAATATTTAAAACTCTACTAAAACCATTAGTCCTCGGTGGAGGCTTCTTAGAGGTATTTGTGGGTTTGAATTCTTTTTACTTTGGACCAGAGGTTTTAGCACTGTGGACATCAGCTTCTGCATCTTACTGGGAAATAAGGCTGTTGGGCCAGGTGCTCTCTGAGCATCCTCCTGACTTGAAAATCCAATCTCTCTTTTGTTCTCTTTTATTGTGGCATATTACCACTTAGATGTGTAAGAAGATAAGCATCAGTCAGTACAATGCAATTCTGTGGGTGAGATACCTCAGATATGGGTATTAGAAGTCTCCAAAAAGCCACATAGGACATCATCTAGGTTGCAAGCTTTTTCCTGCTGTGGCACCACCACACCTGGATTGAAAATTACCCCCACTCTCACTGCAGGTGCTCCTGCTGCTAAGAGGGAAATGAGTCCTGGAAACTGCAGATGTGGGTTCTTATCTGGCATTGCTTGTTTATCATGTGTTGCAGCAGCTAATGGCAAAGGGAACTCCTGGGGTGATACGTGGCCTCCTGGGCTCAGAGCCCTGATCCCCGCATTTTGGTTTACAGCATCCGAATAACCCACCTCTGCTGAAGCTTCCAGCTATTGTGCACGTCCTCTCTCTCCAAAAACTCTGAGCTCTGAAGTTCTTGAGCTGAGGCAGCATTGTGTCTACATCAACTGTTTGACATAAGGGAAGAACCAAAGGTTGCCCTTTGTTGCTCCTTTTCCTGTAATTTCTCAATGAGTGGATGTTGAAGTCTGTGAGGCAGAAACACAGAGACAGGGCCGGTGGAGCAGGCAAGTGGCCCTTAAAGGGACTTATGACCCTGACAATTGAATGCCAGCTCTGACTTAGGTCATATCAGGCGGGGTTCATTCCAACAGTAGAGAGTGCTGTAGTGCCCATGGCACAAGAGTACCTACATACACAGATTATACTGTGAGCATGAGATTTAAGATGGTGCCATAGAAGTCATGAATGAGAATGAGCAATCAATAAATATTTTCATCAAATATGATACCACATATGACTATGCTAAGGTATTGTGGGGATGCTTCATGAATTTAGCAATTATAAACCAAGTATGTACTATGTGTCAGGATGATATAAAGATGAAATTGTGGAGTGAGAGTGGGAGAAGCACAGGAGTAGACCAACAGCTACGCTACAGTGTCCTAAATGCCAGGTTATACCTACTTAACGTGCATGTGCATTTGTGTGTGTTAAGTCTGGGGTGCATATATAAGCCCGAGAACTGTGCTGAATCACAGGAAGAAATGTCTCACTTCACCCAAGGTAGGGGGTGGGGAGTGGGGAGTGAACCCAGTATATCTTATAAAAAAAGGGGATGATTAATTGCACTAAGTCTTAAGGAACAGTTGAACAGGAGACTCAGCAGAGAAAGGGAGAGAAGACCTTCGCAGAAACCAAAATGGGAAGTAAGAATTGAAAAGCGTGAAAGGGAACGGAGCCTTCAGCAAGCAGTGAAGACAGATCAGAGCAGAGAATGACCTCGGGGTTGTGGTGGGAGGTGAGGCTGGGGACGGAAGGGTGAGGCAGATGACCCTGTATGGAGAATGTTGTCACTGGATTTGTGGTTTTGAAAAACAAATCTTGCTATAGCATGGAGACACATTTGAGGAGGTAAGGCTGGAAAGAGCAAGGCTAGCTATAAAGCTGTTGATGAGTCAAGGGGAGAAATAGAGGTTCAAACTCAGGCAGAGGCAGCATCTGAAAAAGGAAGGGACTGACTTCAGGGACATCCTGGAGGGAGAAGAGATGGAGCTAGTTTGTTCACGGACAGAATGTAGAGGTGAGAGAGAGAGAGAGAGAGAGAGAGAGAAGTATAGCATGTGTCTGGAGTTCCCGGTTGGGTGGGCTGATACTGCTAGCTGTAACAGGAGTTATGTGAAGTAAACAATATTTAGAGGAAAGATGAGGAATTCACTCTTTTACAGGTAGTTTGCAGTTTCTGTTATAAAGACTGATGTATTATGTAACTGGAACTAGAGCCCTGGTTGGCAGGAGAGCATCTGGGCTAGAAATTGAGGTTTGGAAGACAGCCGAGTGACTTAGCTGTGAGAGGAGGTGACAGCCCGCAGAGCTTGGGTGGAGGGCCAGCAGAGCAGAGGACCGCGGTGAAGTGGACAACATGGATGTGCCAGGTGTGGGCAGAGTCGCGGGTCCCTGAAAAAGCTAAGAAGGAGTGGGCAGAGAGCTGCGCGCCTAGGATGAGAGTGACAACAGAAGGAGCAGCCTGGTGGAACAGGAGGTGCTCAGGGGAGACCTGCTGGGGCAGGGAGAGGAGGGCTGGAGGGGTGGAAGCAGAGGGGGTGTGTAGGCAATAGAAGGGGGACTCCAGGGCTCCAAGGCTCCAGAACATATGATTCAGTGAACAGAACTGAGGTCATCAAGGAAGTAACAGCGTTGAGATGACCAAGGGAGCTGCATTTGGATGGTGGCACAGGGTCACGGGGTCAGCTCTATGGTGGCATTATGGGGACTCAACATTTTGAAGAAAACCTTGCAGTTGAGCATGTTTTCGTGCAAACAGGGAGTGAGGCTACAGATGGAGGTCTAATGAGAAGCACAGAAGACTTGCTGGACTTGTGACCTGCTCATGTGCTACATGAGGGTGGCCTCAGTCACCTGCCACTGGATAAGGTGGCTGGCCAACTGCCCGGCCCCTGCTGTCAATCTGGCTGGTTGCCCTCTGCTCATCTCTGGCACAGAGGCGCTAAAGATGCTCTATCCATGTGTGAGTTACTTCACTGCAGTGAGGAAGGAAACTGGCTATTTGGGGATATTGCAGGCAGTAACAGAGTTCTCTGGATGGCTCCTTCAGAAAGGTCAAAGGCCCGAAAATGACTGCCCTGGAGGTGCTAGCTAACCTCGTCTCTCCAAAGGAAGGGATGTGAGGACTTCTGCCTGAGGACGTTCCCAGTCTCCTTGAAGATATTTACTGTTTAGCTTGGAACAAAATTGCAGGTAGCTTTCTGAGCAGCTAGCAGTCTACACAGAGCTCATTCAGATGAGTTCCCTGTGGTGCTGCACGTTGCACAGCAAATTGTTATAAAGTGAGCAGGGACCTCTCCTCTGATGTGAGGCTGAAGCTCTGAACCTCCAGTCCCTCTAGCCCTGGGCTGGTGGAGACAAAGGATGCAGAACCAGCACAGGCGCCAGATCGTGTGGTGAAATTCACATGGAGTCAAACTCTTTTCTCATCCTCACATTGGGGGTCCTGGGAGCAGGGAACAGGTTTCCTTTGGGCGGTCACGGCCGTGGCTGAGCAAACCTGAGGCACTAGGGCACAGCTTGCTTTAGCTTTGGGAGGGAAGCCTTACTGGGTCGTGGGCATCTCCGCCAAACGGTGATGCTGCAGCTATCCCTTCGGGGTATTTTCCTACGAGCCATCCTTGTGTCTTGTAGCAAATGGTTTTACAAAGAAAACTGAGCACCCTCAAGTGCTAGGTTAGCTCTTTGGCAGGCCTTATACTGAGGGGCGCCAAGGAGGGCTCACACCTTGACGTCACTCTAGGCCTTGCACAATGTGTGGGCAGTGAGTGGGTGCTGAGGCCCCCGCCCGAGGCTTTGTCACTGTCACCCTTGCAGCCAGGAGGTTGACAACACTGAGGAAACCTGAATCCTGAGTTCTCAAATCTGATGACCCAAGCAGGTGCCACCTGCCCCCCAACCTTGGGCAGAGCTGTGGCTGATCTTAGACCTAGGTGCAAGGCTCTCCTTCCTTCCTTAGTCCCCAGGACATTTTATCCCACTACCCACATGCGCAGTTAGAAAGATGATTCTTGATGTGACCAATACATCACACCTAAGAAAACAGATCATAAAGATTAGGAGACCCATCACGGTCACAGCCTTGACTTTGTAAAGCTGGAAATTGTTCCTGATGCAGAACAGGCCTGTGCAGGGGTCTGCCAGGGAGGAGGAGTGACTCCCACCCCCAGCCCTCCTTTTCACTATATACACCAGAAATGAAAAGTGAGAAAATTAGTCAGCTTTGCAGGATTCAAACATCACCCAGGCTTGAAATGTTGCTCAGGTGTGGCTGGAGGAGGCATCCTTGCACTGGTCACTTTTTGCTCATTTGTTATTCTAATCTTTATCTTTCTCTGGCCTTCTTCTGTGTCTCATACTCTGTTTTATGTGATTCCCCCCTAGAAAGTAAACTCCATTGGAGCAGAGACAGATCCATCTTATTTTATTTTAGCACACACCTGCTACTTTGAGGTGTTTGAAAT
This sequence comes from Leopardus geoffroyi, assembly GCF_018350155.1. NCBI lineage: Eukaryota > Metazoa > Chordata > Mammalia > Carnivora > Felidae > Leopardus > Leopardus geoffroyi. The sequence continues at coordinate 71,165,931 of NC_059331.1, read as the reverse complement.
AACATGTCTTTGAAGATTGGCTTCATAAATGAGTATTGTTCCACAAGCCACACCTTCCTTGTACCAGGGCCATATTATATAGAGGGCTCATACCTTCCATGTGCAATTAGTTGCTCAAAAGTCACACTTTTTTTAAAATCATCTATGGCTTTAAAGCTCTTACAATGTCAGCAGTAAATGCACATGTCCCCTGGGAGCTTTGCACTCTGCTCGGTGCCCAAACTCTACCTGTTACTGACAGAAAGCCTCCGTCTCTTCTCACACTGCTCAAGGCCCCTCCATCAGTCACTTGCATGCCAGGCACTACCCAAAGAGATGGGCAGAGGGGCCTTCCCTGCAAGCTCCCACCTGACTGCAGCCACTTGAAATTCTCTGGCTCCTGCTTGCTAATTGTGGGCTTCACATACACTGGAAAACAGCCAGGGAAATCCAAAGTATATACAGAGGGGTATATGGATTCCACTTGCTTCCCTTTGTTTCTAGTCAAGTGTCGAGAGATCCCAATATGAATAAATACAGTGAGGAATCTATATATACACATTAGTAAACTGGAAAAAAAAATCCAGGTTTTTGTCATAGCCCTAAAAGGATGTCTTGTAATTGCTGTTTCTTTATTTATCTGTACCACTGACTTTCCAAGGTGATAAGGATCCTGTCAATCAGCAGTGATAACACTCATGACAAGCAAGAGAGAGCAGATGGAGTTAAAGCCCCGTTGGTCCTCTCATGGGACTTGTGGTCACAAAAGACAGGAGTCAGGCAGAGACTGGCTGGGAAAGAGTATCTTGACACTTTCTTCCATCTTCCAGTCCCATCAGCCAAACCAACCATAAACCAGAAGGCAAGAGATCTCCAGATTTTGTAGCCCATAGCAGCCTGTCCCAAGGTCACCATGCAAGGCAAGGAATGGTGGGAAACCCATGAAGGTGTAAGGCAGGGATTAAAAATAACCAGAAGAGCTTCTACAATTCAGGACTTTCAATCCATCCACTAGAGTTATTACCTTTTGCTAAACTGTATATCTACCGTATGTGTCTTTGACTACAAAAATCTCAAACTAATACTACAAATTCCATATCTTACTTCTTTGATCATGATTATGTAGTGAGGTGTTCATATGCTGATCTTTTTATTCTTTTAATCTCTATTGTATGCTGATTTTATGTCCCTGGAGATACAGAAATTAATATAAAACTAAATAATAAAGCATCCATTGAAAGCTTACTAACCATGCCAGGCAATGTTCTAGACATTTTTGTATAACAGTACTATAACCCAGATACTGAGTATCCTGATTTTACAGATGAAGAAAATAAGGTACATACATAACCAAAGTCACAGAGATAGTCATCAACTAAGTTGGGATTGGAACCCAGGCAACCTGGCTCCAGCATCAGGCTCTAAACATCATACTAAGGCAAAGGCAGATACTTAATAAGGCAAATTACAATACAAAGTGATAATTGCCATATATACCTTATTATGCACATATCACATTGTATGGTAATTAGTATTAGGTATAAGGAGCTTTAAGAATGAGTGGGAATAAGGGACTTCCAGATAGAGGTCCCAACATTCACAGTGGGGTGGAGGGGTGAACAAACACGTCAGTTTGGTGTGGATGCAAAATGAGACATAAGGAGGATATAAAGGCATCCTTATGTCTGGTAGGAAAGGGCTTCTGTTGGGATTCCAGGGAGTTCAGATTTTATCATGAAGATGACAATGTAATATTTTTAGAGGAATGTCTTGATCAGATCTGTATCTTAGAAAGTCAGCTCTGGTTATAAGTAGTTGAATTGGAGTGGGTGATGGGGTGTCATTTAAGAGGCTGTTGAAATAGTTCTTTCAAAAGAAAATAAACTAGGGCAGAAACAGTGGTAATGGAAAGTTATTTCAGAAGGATAATGAACAAATGAGCAACACTTGATGTCGGATTATAGATGATGGGGGTTTAAGTATATGAAATTTCCCACTTGCCAAATATGATGTATAAGAAAATATCAAGTAAGAAATTCTCATATATTTTTGAGTGGAAGCAACAAAACTATAAATTTGCAAAACTCCAATCTTATTTTTGTATCTACTATAAAGTATGAATGGTGAAAATGCATATATTTTCAGATTATTATGCTTGAATAGTAAAGATTCACATTCAGCTTAAACATCTCTAAGGGCCTGATCACTCAATTTAAAATATCCCATCCATTTATAATTCTCCAACTTAACAGCTTTTTATAGTGACAGAATTTATTGCTATATGAAATAAAGCATATTTATATATTTAACTTATATACTTATAATTCATTATTGTTTGCCTCTCCCCCTAGAATGTAAGCCCTGTAAGACCAGGGTCTGTTTTCCTAATCACAATTTGGCACTCAATAAATATGTGTGGAAGGAAGCAAAGAAAGAAGGATGGAAGGAAGGCAAGAAGGATGGATGGATGGATGGATGGATGGATGGATGGATGGAGTAACCCTCAGTTAAAAATCCTTTGCTATAAGAATTTCAATCTCATTTTAATTTTTAATTCAGAATACTTGGGATTCAGAACAAGTGCTTATTTTTGAATGTCATTAAAGATTCTACCAGTTGTCCTCTCTGAAATTACCACTAGAAATTCTTTTCTGTCTTAATGATTCTAAATGCCACTTTTCCCAGAGCAAATCTAAGATGCATTGATGTCTAAACAATTGAAATAGGTGAACACCTTCTCTATTTTGAGGCCACATGCTGGAGTGTCAGACACACTCTGTTTTAAGTATTATCATGCATCATTTAAGCAGTTACTGTGGTATGAGTCACTCTTTACGTAATCGTCAGCACAAGAAGAATTTTCAGAAGCCAGGTTTCAAATTTGACACTGCTTAATCAGTTTTCGTGCAACAACTAGAATCCATGTGGTCATTTCATGTCAGTAATGGTGACAGATCTAACATTATCAGTGTCACAACCAGAAATTCTAGGACCTCTCAAGCGAAAATCTCCTAAAGCCTTTGCCTCTACCCTGACCTCTCTCCCTTTCCAAGCAGACACTACTTGGGTGGTAAAAATCTTCTGCTTTCAGGTCTTTAGCAAGGGGAGGTTGGGGGGAGGAGGGAGGCTCCTTTGAACACGTTTAGAGGTTGGCCAAGTGGGTATTAAGTATAATTGTAGAGGTTTATGGAACTTAAGAAGTCCTGGATAACACACTTTAAATATCCCTTGCTACATGTGCAGAGTCTTGAATTAGTAGTTAGAAACCACAATGTCACAAGATCCCATTGGATGTCTCCTGGCCCTTCAACCTCCCATGGCCCCTCCTTACAGAAGAGGTCAGTGTGTAGTTTTCATTTGAGTCAAGGATCAGATGAACTCCCTTGCCCCAAGTCATCCAACAGCAGTCCCGAGGATCTTTCCTAGACCAAGAGCTTCACGGCTCTCATCTGTGACTGAATCTGAGTAGCCCTCCCAACAATGCCCTAGAGTAGCTGTGGGGCATAAATCAGTTTAGATAGAAGTCACCATTCAGATGTGCATGACCAGTTGTGACTGTGTCCATTTTGTTCATCTCTTAACCCAGCTTTCTTCAGAACTTGTGAGAAATTTCTGGAAAAGTTTCAAAACCATTAGAAAGAATGCTCACTTTGAACACTTGCATTATCCGAAATAGACCTGAGGATTTAATATATGTACTTCAATTCAGCTGGAAAACAATGGATTCATTAGTTAGTGATGCCAATACAATTAGCTGTGCAACAACAAAAATAGGTTCAATTTCTAATTTGAAAGCATATGTAAAAAAAATGTAACAAAATTTCTTCAAACCTCGGTAATTCAAACCTCTAGATATTCTAGAACATAAACATTAAAAACATAAAAGAAACTCAGAAACCTTGAGTGGTAGAAACTTTTAAAATCATTATTGAAACCCTAGAATCTATAATAGAAAAGATATATTTGAATATTTAAAATTAAAATACTTTTGATGACAGAAATATCATAAATAAAGTCAAAAGGCAAGCTTTTGATTTTGAGATTGAAAATTTATAGTATGGATTTCAAAGAGATCTTACAACTTGAAAGGAAGAGGGAAGACAATTCTACAAAAATCAAAGGAGACCATGAAAAAGCTGTTCAGAGAAGAGAAAATTCCAAATAATCAAAAAGCCAAAGAACTTCAATTTCACTCAATTTTATGGCCATGGGAATGCAAAATAAAGTAATAAAGATTTATCACTTCATAACTATCAAATTGGCAAAAATTAAGAAGTTATATTATCGCTTTTGGAAAGGGATATGGGTAAAAGGATACTCTCATGTATTACCAGTAGGAACATGAATTATTACATTTTTAAAAATGCAACGAATGATATATACTAAAAATGTAAAACCCAATATAGCCCTTTGGCCCATGAATCTATCTCACAGAAACAAAATCACTACTATGAGGACTCCTATAATAATAGCTAATATTGGGGCACCTGAGTGGCTCAGTCGATTAAGCATCCAACTCTGAGTTTAAGTCCTGCATCAGGCTCTGCTCTGTGAGCTGCTTGGGATCCTTTCTCTCCTTCTCTCTCTGCCCCTCCCCTGCTCACTCTCTCTCTCAAAATAAATAACTAAACTTTAAAAAATAATTATAATAGCTAATACTTATTAAGTGCTTATTATGGACCAGGTATCTTTTAAAGGCTCTACATGAGTTACACATCTTATTATGATCTTCTATTTTACAAATGAGGGAACTGATACTCAGGTTTAATACTTTCCCAAGGTAACACAGCTAATAAGTGTCAGAGCCAGAAATCAAACTCAGTCCAGCTCTAGAATGTAGACTTTTAACAGCTGTCCTGTGCTGCCTAATGAAACCAACAAGGGTGTTTATTTCTGCATCCTCTGCAAAGACACGATGTAGAAGCAACCTAAATGTCCATCCTCAGGGACTGGTTAACTTCATTCCAGCAGATCCACATTGTACAGTGACATGAGGCAGCAAAGCGCTGACATAGAACCTTGCCAGATGATGAAGGGGGATTTCTTCAAGATATGTAGAGAGAAGAAAGAGGTAGAAAAGTATGAACAATATGATCCAAAATTGGGAAACATTGATGCAAAACCTATGTGTGTATAAACACAGATATATAAATATAAATAAATTAGTATGTGATTATAGGATTTATATGAAAAATGCGGGAGGATACGTCTTAGTCAACGTGAGTCACAGGAGATGAGGTGAGGAGAGAAGAGCCAATCAAGCCAGGAGAACACAAAACCAACAACAATAAAAATTTATCTAAAAATTACATGTGTGTAATTTTTAAAAAGTAAATTCCTAATAGCTAAAATGCCATTTGCTACAAAGGGCTTAGCTAATTATTGGAGGGAAGCACATCTCAGGCATGAATTCCTCTGTGCACTCCCATTCCTGGGCACTTGGTGCTGGGCACAGGGACGGCCCCACAGGGAGCCTCCTGGGGCATGTTGTAAGTGCCATGTGTACATGTGCTACCTTGCCTCTCCCAGCCTGGTCTCCTCCTTTCTCCACCTCATTCTGCCACCCATCCCCCTGTCACTCGGCACAAAAATCTTCACTAATTCCCACTGTCTACAGAATGAAGTACGGCTTCCTCAGATCCTCAGGACAGCCCGAGTTCTGAGACCTCTGGCCTTAAGACACCATCAGACTCCCCTGGCCAGCTCCTACTTTGTCCTCCCCCTTCATCTCCCCGGGGCTGCACTCCACTCCCTTCCACTCCCTAATGTTCCTCTGTCCCTCTTCTTTCAGTCACAGGGGTCCATGTTTCACTGGCCCTTAAAGCCCATGTAAAATATTTTGTGGTTCCTTCCTTATTGCTCTCCGGAACTTTCTTCTGAAAAACAACTTCATCTTCTCTTGAGTTCTTTTAGAAACAAAGGCGTTCAAATACTTTTAGCTGAAACTTTGCTTGCCAATGGAATTCGTGTTCAATCCCAGTATCCAGAACAATGAAAGCAGAGCCTGTCACCTCCAGGAGCTGGGTGGCTGCTTACCTGCGCCCTCAAATCCTTCTCCTTCCCTATCTCTATGCGTCTGTTCAAAAGAGTTTGAAAAACACTGCTCTGGGTGCCTCCTGCCTGCATTTCTCTTTCCATCTCTCCCTGGCTCCTTGCATTGTAAAGATCTGTGATAGTTCTGAAACTGGATCAGGCAACCCCGCCTCCCCCACCCCCATTGTCTTTGTTTACCCTTTGCACCCAGCATGGTTTCTGGCATGGAGGCAGCTCTCCAGTTCCTAAGGCAGGGTGCCACTCAGCAAGGGTGATGACATCAGAGCCAGGCAAACACGGGTATAAATTCCTACTCCAGCTCTTCATTGCTGTGTGAGCCTGGTCAGGTGTCTTACCCTGTCTGAATCTCAGCATACTTGAGATAACAGTGCCTATTCTGCATGGTGGTTGTAAAAGTACTGAGCAAGTAATAGGCACCCCATATGCATTTAAATGTAGATGCTATTTTTCTTTCCTTCACATTTTACAGGGACATGAGAAGGTGCTAGAGAGAGCTAGAGTGCTTCCTTCGATCTGATCCGCAATTTCTCAGCCTCAGCACTATTGACATTTGGGCCAGATAATTCTTTATTGTAGGGACTGTCCCATGTGCTGGAGAATGTTTAACAGTGTCCCTTGCCTCTGCTCACTAGGTACAGTTGCACCCGCACCCCATCACCACCCCCAGTTGTGACACCCAGAAATGTCTCCAGACATCACCAAATGTCTCCTGGGAGGCAGATGTCTCCCGGTTGAGAACAACTGTTTTAATGTTCCCATATGGAAAGGGGTTCGGAAGAGATTAAGTGTCTTGTGGCTGAACCAGAGCAGCAACATTTTTGCAGGATAAAGAATATTTCTGCAGGCCTATTTTAGTGTCATAAAAACACAGTCAACATTGGAACAAGTCACCTATTAGACATCTCTGGCTACCTGAGCAGCATGACTCAGCCTCTGAGTGGGGACCAGGCAAGAACCTCGGTGCAGTCAGGCCCCTAACTCCATGCTCTCTCTGCTTCCTTCTCACCCATCCAGAAGGGAGCCTCCCACCTACTGTAATCATTTGCTTCCACAACCATTGCCACATGGACCCAGGGGCAAAGATTAGAGGACATGCCTCTCGAGGATCAGAATACCAGTGGAGTCCCTTGGGAGGGCTGCAGGCAGCCGGTTCTCTTAGGCTGAGTGCTGTCATCTACACCACGGGCTACCCTGTCCCTTCTAGCAGGCCTACAGCTGCACAGGAGGGCCCAATACCATGCCCCAGTCTTCCTCTAGACCAGGAGGGAGCAATTACAGACAAAACCACCTGTGGAGATGCCAGGGCCAAGTGCAGCCCACTATTAGCTGTGGAAATGGGAGACTAGCTTGGGGCCAAACGCTGAACTCAGCTAGCAGGAATGCGCACCAAACAGGGAATGAAACAATGGTGGGCGTGGCACGGAACAAGGAACAAGGAAATGTCACCCCTCTGGGAGGACTAGGAACTGCAAAGAATCAAAACCTCACTTTCCTAACACTTGTTCCAGAACAGCTCCATAGCAGGGATGTTATTGTTGTTGCATTTGCCCCTTATGTTTGCAAGGTGTGTTCACTTTCCAAAGGGAGTTCTGCTTCTGTAAGTTATGGGGATGTAATGTCCAGCATAGAGAATAGAATCAGTAACATTGTCATAACTTGGTATGGTGGACAGATGATAACTAGACTTCCGTGGTAAGCATCTTGTAATGTATAAATTTGTAATGATGTACCCCTGAAGCTAGTAGGATAGTGTATATTAATTATACTTCTATTAAAAAATTATTTTAGCAATCAATGGCCCTGAAAAGTGGCTCTTTCTGGGAGCCTAGCTGTGTGCAGCAGCTAGAAGCATGTAAGGAGATGATGTAAGAAAAGAGGCAAAGACTTGACTTCTAAGAGAGAGCAGAAAATTGATGGGACAAGAGCCCTGAAGGGACAGGAGGAAAGACACTGTCACACTGGTGAAGAGAGAATCTTTGAACCCGGGACAGCTCCCACTTCCTGGACAGAGGGAAAGAACTGACTAGTGTAGGCTGCAGATGCACATGTGAGGTTGGTAATGTGTAAAGGGGATTAGCTTTGGCAAAAAGAAGAACCTTCCTATTTATCGGGGTGGCAGGTGGCACAGACAGATGTGTGTGGCTGCAGGTAAGTGGGCTGAGGGGAGGCCAAGCAGGTCACTTTGTACCCTCTGCTTTGAGAAGAGACAGGGCTTTATACCCCATCCCTTCTCTGATGTCTGTGCTGAAAGCACAATGGCTGATAACTAAAGCAAAACTTCACTTCTTACTTTCAGACCTTTTTTTTCCCATTTAAAAATAAATAAATAAAAGGACGAGGGATATGAAGTCCATGGTTCTCTTTAGTTGGCAACTGCAGAACTTGTTTTAAATGCAGATTTCCAGAACCCATCCACAGAGTCTCATCTCCAGGCACCCATATTTTAACAAGCACCCCAGGGAGTCTGATGCCAACAGAAGGGTCGCCACGCTTGAAGAAACACTGCCGTAGATGCTGGCAGCTTCATGAGCCCTCAGAGACATGGAAAGAAGAAAGCTAGAAGTTCCTGCAGTTTTCACACAGAGTAATGAAATCACCACAGGCAGAAACAACAGATTTTCACTCAATTTACCAAAGTGTGAGAAGTTAGAAAACATAAAAACCTAAAAACGAAGGCAATGATATCTGGTAAAGCATAGAAATGTACACTGTGTGGGAACATCATAAATATTGTATGCACTTAAATAATGAGGTTGAGAAAGGATAATTATGTTTAATTAATAATTGTTATGAGCATAAGGAAAGAGGAGTATCTTTGAGATAGGTTTATAAAGTAGAATATATCTTAGCAATTACAAAGGCCTTTTCATCTTCAAAGAACCTATTAACATTAAATTACTCTTGTTTTTAATTCTCCCGTGTGGTAGGTAAGCAAATGTTAACATTATTATCCCTTATTTGTAGAAGGGAAGAGAGGAGTGCAAAAGTTGTGACATGCCCATTGTAGACTTAAAATTGAAAGGATTTAAAAGAAAAAAAAAAAGTTCCCACTGTAGAGAAGATCTGGGTTTTCAGGCTGTTATTTTGCTCCAGCTCTCCTGTGTGCTTACAGTATTGGAAAAGAAGTTATAGCAGATTTTGTATGATCAATCATTGGTGGAAGAGTGGAAGAAACTCCTTGCTGCACAGGAAGGAGAGATGCCATTTACTGTTCTCTTGATTTCCCTGGTGTATTGCGATTTAAACTGAGGAATGCTTCTGAAAGAATCAGAGTTAATTAATTTGACCAGACTATTTACATTACCTGACTGCATCATATATATAAAATGGGGATTAAAAATTATGCTTTGATTATATGATTCAAACTCTTTTTTATGAATATATTTATTATGGCTTGATTAAATAAATGAGAATTGATGCTGCCCACCTTAAATATTTGCTTTGAGCACAAAGAAAAAGGAGAGCATTCTAGTAACAATGTCAAGCCCAAGGATAAATTAGAATATGTGGCCAACATCATGGCTGAGAATCCATAGGCTTGACTCTTTCTAAGTATAAAAATTAACAAAGTTGGAGCTATTGTTTAAGTCACTGAAAGATGCACTTTCCATGAAATTTGTTCATTTTCTGATTTATTTAAATACTGAATGGAATTAAGAGAGCCAATAGCACCTTGTCTATTGAAAGAAACTGAAAGAGACATAAGTTATGTGAAAATATAGAGGTTTATTTTCTGTTTAGCCTCAATCTCATGAGATGAGATGTATATTCATGGCAGGGGGAAGGGTCGAGTTTGGCAACAACAGAAACTGGAGTGAACAGAGGGTTGGGATCAATGTGAACCACCTAGAATGGGTTTCCTAAATTGAAAATAGTAAAGCTGTTTGAGAAAAAGTATTG